>NC_133328.1:265023448-266223448 GCF_042186555.1 Aquarana catesbeiana
CACACCCCTAGTGGACTGATAATACAGCTATATTTGTCTGTTGAATACTTTATAAAATATCTAGATCGTTTTAGTAAACATTGTTAACAATTTCTCATTAAACACATACCTTTGTATAAATTTATGCATCAATGTCTATATATATTTTATATTCTAGCCCTCACTGATGTAACTTTATAAATCTATGCAATATTAATTGATGCTTTATTTGTAGAATCTACACATGATCACATTGTGCCATTCTCAAAGGCCCTGACGAAGCGGCCTCGTCCGCGAAACGCGTAGGCCATAACTCTGTTAAAATCGGGGATTTGCACATCCTGAATCCATTTCAACCATATTAACTGTAATGTATTATTAACTGTTTTTATACTGAATAAAAATAATGTACTTTTTCATTAATTGTTTTTCATCTATACTTCTTAGAGGCACAATTAAAGTCCCAATCAGTTCTATATACCTTTTTAGGAACACATTTGCACACATCTAAGAATTAGTAAGCTGTAGTATAAGGCTTAATTTACACTAGCAGCTCCTAAATTTGAGTTTAAGAGCTTTGGCAAAAAGAACACAAAAAACTCTGAAACTCAACTCCATAAAAGCCTGTGTCAATGTACACATAGGATTTTAGCAGAGTTTAGGAGCTGCTGCGGTTAGCCGAGCTTCAACCTACCTCTCCTGAATCTTCCAAGAAGAATCTTGTTCAGGATAGGAACATTTTGACCGCTGACTGCAGGAAAAACGCAAAATGTGCAAAAACACTGTAAAATAGATTTTGCCACGTGTTGCATTTTCCCCGTGGCTGCAGTATATGAAGCCTACAGATTTTTTGGGTGGTTTTGATATCTTATAAATGTAATTTCATGTTTACTATGTAAAATAGGTTCTTCATAAATCAGTTATAAAACTTGTGGTCTAGACTTGCTGGTCCTTCACAACTGAAATAAATAGATATGACTCCAAATATGACATTCACCACTATGAAATTTATGGTCACATAAAATGAAACAATGAACTTATATTTTGCATTATTGGAAATTTTTTCTTTCCATGTGCTTTGAAAGCAGTTACCACAGGTCTAGCCCAGAGAAAAGCCTTGTTTTGTTTACATTCCGTCGGTCTGCAATCTTTATTGATCAACAGCAGTGTAACAAAGAGTGAGGCTGCTGGTTTCAGTGTCTTCAGTACTAGGAAACACGAGTGATCATTTCTAATCAGCGCTGCACTAAGTAATAACTAAGGCCCCGTTCACACCTTGGGATTGCGGCAGAATCTATGCGATTCTGACTGTGATATCAAAACGTACTACAATTTCAAACGCAGGTTCAAGTGCCATGATTTTCAATGGCACCTAAAATGCAGGGCAGTTTCGCTGAAATTGTTGTGCGATTTATCCTGCGGCAATCTCATCATGTGAAGCTTGTTACCCAAAAAGCAGGAGCTGCTTTTGGGTGACAAGATTCACGCGCTACGATGTGCTGCGATTGCTGTGTGATAAATCATGTGACAATCGCAGCAAAACCACATTGCTTTTTTAGATGCCATTGAAAATACTGGGATTTCACATTTTGTGATTGTAGTGTGTTTTGAGATCGCAGGCAGAATTGCAGCGATTCTGCCACGTTCCCAAAACACCCAGGTGTGAACAGGGCCTAAAGAAATAGTTAACGAACTCCTTAGAAAATTACCTACATATGTTTGTTTAAGCCCCCATATCCCTATTCCTCTGATTTAGAGCATGGATTTCTAAAGGGGTTGTGATTCCTAGCAATCTATGGCAGGCCTGCAAGCTATGTCTCCTGCAGCATGTTCCAGTCTCTAACAACTCCTATAGGATGCCTGCAGCTTCCGACCATCTGCTGCTGCATGTCTGTAGCCGCTTAAGCTAGGTACACATGGTCTGAATATCAGAAGGAATTCAGAAGGAACTAGCCAATATTTGGACCATGTGTATAGCTGTCCTTCTGACAGAAGCCCAGCCTGCTGAGTTGAACAAAAAAAACAATTTGTGTACCAGGTATTCCAGCTTTCTACATCAAGTAAATTGATCACTGCTGATCTATTGTTTAAAACATGACTGAATACTTACGCAAGGATTGCAGAAAGGGAAAGCATCTCTGATGTGAGATAAGACAGATATGAAATGACAAAAACAAATCCAGGTTCAATTATCCTCACATGTTTGGTAAATCGAGTAACCAAGCTCAGAATGTATGCAAATATGATTCCAACTATGGTTCCCCCAATGCTTACGACAAAAAAAGATACTGAAACAGAGAATACAAAAATTTTAAACAAGAATAGTTGCAGAACCAAAGTTTAAAATACAGTCTTGCAGTATAGATATATACTGGTTCAGATGCAGTAAAGGTTCAGCATAAAGTGGTATAGGGTTGGTATAGGTGTAGTCTAAGTTTGGAATAAGTTCTGTGGTCAAAGCATACACTTTTACACTGTTGTTTTTTTTCAACATTGTCAGGTTTTTCTTTTGTTTATAGCACAAAAAATAAAAAAGGACATCTATTTTATATGGGTCCAGCGTCACACGGCTGCGCAATTGTCAGTTAAAGCGACACAGTGCCTGATCGCAAAAAATGGCCTGGTCAGGAAGTGGGTAAAACCTTCTGTGGCTGAAGTAGTTAATAGGGGTAGGCTAGAAATAATTGACATAGTGTGGAAATTGATATAATGGTTTTATATTTGGACCATAGATACACTTTAAATCACAGTAATTGATTCACTGGCAGAGAGCATTTGATGAATCTGACATGTACTGCTTTAAAAAGTATGATCATTACTAGTTATATACCGGTGCCTACGTTTTTTCCCAAAAACTCACAATAAAGCCATTCCTTCAATAAACACATTTTGTATTTTACTTAGGACATTTACTTTGTGTCTTCCAACTTTTCCATACCCCTTTCACTCTATTACTATATGACAATAAAATATACATAGTCTGCAATAGTTTTACACATAGCACTTGAATTTCACCATTTTCCATCTTGCCATAGCTACTTATGCCTACATAAAAAAAAAAAAAAAATTGTACATTGTCAGCTTAAAAAAAAGAAAAAAGCAGGATATTTATTAAAGAGTGTGCCAAAAAGCCTTAAATGTTGATTTTAGGTAGATAAATAGTATAGTACTATAGTCAAGTCAACTGACGCATATTGATACTGTTAGATTTGGTTTTGGCATCTAGGTTTCAATGACCTCTATCACAAATGGGTTAAAAAGAGGAAATCTAATATTTCATCAGTTAGCAAGAAATGTTGCAACATTATCTTCCCCATTTTGATTTTGGAAACTATGCTTTTATGTCTAGACAAGTGTATAGAAAACAAAAAAATTGGGACAAGTGTTTTCATTTGGATAGAAATCAATATTTTAACTAAACATGCATACGACTGATTGTTGCATCATCATGATTTGCGCAAGCATAAGAATGTAGCATTGTTTGGCTGTGGCTAGGAACAAGTGAGGTCAACTCTATGCTTTGTGTAATATCAAGCCCTCCTTTGTTTAAGTTGTAAAGCAAGACAAAGCAAGTACATAAAATGCTTAGTGAGTTACTCAATGTATTCAGTGGTATCTAGTGTACAGAGGCTGGATTGATATCAAACAGGTTAATACTCATGAAGGATTATTTTCCAAACTCTGGTCAATTATAGCCTGCAGCTGACCAAGCGGAAATTTTGCAATAAGGCAGTGGAACAGAAGTCGATCAGTAGTCCATGCTAAACTGGCTGAATTTCGATTCACATATGATCAGCGTAAGAAACAGAGAACTCATGCTACACATTGAATGGATTTTTTTTAAAAGTTTTTTTATTTATTTTGTTAAATAGACAAACATAGAACATACAGTACATTGGCGACCACACAACAGAGTTGCCACCCTGAGATTGAGGGCCATACAAACCATACAAATAAAGTGCCATCTAAAATAACAGAGACTAACTATATACAGTGCATTGCAAAAGTATTCAGCCCCTTGGCATTTTTCGTGTTTTGTTGCCTCACAACCTGGAATTAACATGGATTGTTTGAGGATTTGCATCATTTAATTTACAGAACGTGCCCACAACTTTGAAGATTTTTTTTTTTATTGTAAAGCAAACAACAAATAGGACGAAATAACAGAAAAAGTCAATCTGCATAACTATTCACCCCCCTAAAGACAATACTTTGTAGAGCCACCTTTTGCAGCTATCACAGCTCCAGGTCGCTTTGGATAAGTCTCTATGAGCTTGCAACATCTTACCACTGGGATTTTTGCCCATTCCTCCTTGCAAAACTGCTCCAGCTCCTTGAACAGCAAACAGAAATTCTGACCACAGATTTTCTATTGGATTGAGGTCTGGGCTTTGACTAGGCCATTCCAACACATTTACATGTTTCCCCTTAAACCACTCAAGTGTTGCTTTAGCAGTGTGTTTGTGGTCATTGTCCTGCTGGAAGGTGAACATCTGTCCTAGCCTCAAATCACACACAGTGTGGTACAGGTTTTGCTCAAGAATATCCCTGTATTTAGCACCATCCATCTTTCCCTCAACTCTGACCAGTTTCCAAGTCGTTAATGCTGAAAAACATCCTTACAGCATGATGCTGCCACCACCAGGTTTCACTGTGGGGATGGTGTTCTTTGTGTGATGTGTTGGGTTTGCACCAGACATAGCGTTTTCTTTGATGACCAAAAAGTTAAATTTTAGTCTCAGACCAGAGCACCTTCCTCCATACATTTTGGGAGTCTCCCACATGCCTTTTCGCAAACTCAAAACATGCCATTGTGTTTATTGCATGAAAGTAATGTCTTTCTTCTGGCCACTCTGCCATAAAGCCCAACTCTATGAAGCTCATGGCTTATTGTCGTCCTATGTACAGATACTCCAGTCTCTGCTGCTGCCCCTCTGATCAATGCCCGCCTTGCCCGGTCCGTGAGTTTTGGTGTGCGGCCGTCACTTGGCAGGTTTGCTGTTGTGCCATGTTCTTTCCATTTGGTTATGATAGATTTGATGGTGTTCCTAGGGATCATCAAAGATTTGGATATTTTTTTATAAGCTAACCCTGACTTGTATTTCTCAACAACATTGTCCCTTACTTGTTTGGAGAGTTCCTTGGTCTTCATGGCAGTGTTTGGTTAGTGGTGCCTAGGCAGGTGTTGCAGCCTCTGGGGCCTTTCAAAAAGGTGTGCATATGTAATGACAGATCATGTGACACTTAGATTGCACACAGGTGGACATCATTTCACTAATTATGTGACTTCTGAAGGTAATTGGTTGCACCAGAGCTTTTTATGGGCTTCATAACAAAGGGGGTGAATACATACGCACATGCCAATTATCAGTTTTTTATTTCTGAAAAATAGATAAAGAAAATGGGCTTTGAGGTAACCAACCTCGGGACTTTAATGGTGTTTGTATTTTAAATATCAATTCATCAAGGATTTAGATAAAATAACATTTTTATTTATTTAAACATTAAAAAAATCACAAGACATAATTTAGTACAGAAAGAAAAGATTTTTTCATAAAATTCAGTGACATATCACAAAAGATACCACTTTGCTCAACATGTTTCGCTCATTGGAGCTTCCTCAGGAGACTTGTCATGTGGCATCATGTTTAACTAGAAATTGCAAAAATACATAGAATAAGTACTTTGGTTGAGATATAAATCCGTACATCCAATATGCATCAATTATTATCATAATGCTAGAAAATATAAAAATTATATGGTAAATGAACATTATATGATAAATAAGATAAATAAGACAACATCCATAATAATAAATAAATGTATGGTACAATAAAGATAGCCGTGAAGTTGCAAAGATGAACCTTACCCAAACTGATGATCAAATATGTATATAACTCAAGATTGAAATCAATGAGATATATCCTATGGGTTGCTTTCCTTCAGAGATGGTGTTTGCAGAGATATGCAAAATGATCAGTAGGTGGAGTCCTTTCTGATAAAGAAAGGACCAATATATATATAGATAAATAATGTTTGAATAAATAGAAAAATAATTTAAATGAAAATACTAATGATATTTGATTGTATAGGAAAACAGAAAAATTACCTAAAAATGTTAGTTTATAGAATCAATATTGTCCATGAATAGCATCCGCAGTGAAGCTTGGAAAAATTCACTCAATAGCGGGATGAACAAAATGGAAGAATTTCAAAAGTGCTCAGTGCATATAGGGCTTGCATCTAAGGTGAGCCAGGTCCTAGGGTATGTATCAAATAAAAAACCTGCAACAAAAAAATAAATAAATAAAGTTTGAAAAAAAAAAAGAGAAGGAAGGAGGCTGGCTTATTTAAAGAAATGGCTGAAAGCTAAGAGCATCATTGAGGCCGGGATATTGTAGGGCACCTAAGTTTGAGATCCACCTTGCCTCCCGTTGAAGCAAAATTTGATCATAATTGCCCCCTCTTTCATTGGGGGGGACATATTCAAGGGCAGCAAAGTGCATCAATGAGTCATCAAACTGGTGGAAAAGGCCCATATGTCTGCTTATGGGTGTCTCCATTTTCTTTCCTCGTACGTGGGCATAACCAAACGTCCCTCCTTTCACTGTATCAGGGACCATGCGCTGCTGTCACATCCTCAGTGTTTTTCCAGCCTTTATTTATATTGGGGCATACAATTGTGGCTTGGCTTCTTGTCCATCCACTCTTGTTGTTTTTTTTCCCCCACATCTCTGCCCCTTAATTCCACCCAGCTCAAGGCAGAGGATTTTCCAACATGGCCGTCCACGATCACGCACCTCCTGCGTCATCGCGGTTGCTGACCATACTGAGGACGCATGCGCGAAGGACACTCCTCTACGTCCGCGGCACAGCAGTGATGTCAGACGCCACCATGCCGAAGCATGTACAAATACGGGGAACGGATCCTTCATTCCCTGTCATTCGCTGTCGGCTATTGAATGAGCCAGACGGGAGGTATACCTCCCTTCCCGTCAACTTTTCAATTGCTCCTTATTCATTACCAGTTATGTTCCATCTTGTGCCTTGGCATACAGTACCTCCCTTCGGACTTTTTATTTTTGGGCTGTCTGCTGTCTCTAAATTTCTAAGCCAGCAAACACTTTATTTTATTTATTTAGTTATTTATTTATTTATTTGTTGCAGGTTTTTTACTTGATACATACCCTAGGACCTGGCTCGCCTTGGATGCAAGCCCTATATGCACTGAGCACTTTTGAAATTCTTCCATTTTGTTCATCCCGCTATTGAGTGAATTTTTCCAAGCTTCACTGCAGATGCTATTCATGGACAATATTGATTCTATAAACTAACATTTTTAGGTAATTTTTCCGTTTTCCTATACAATCAAATATCATTAGTATTTTCATTTAAATTATTTTTCTATTTATTCAAACATTATTTATATATATATATATTGGTCCTTTCTTTATCAGAGAGGACTCCACCTACTGATCATTTTGTATATCTCTGCAAACACTTTTGAAGACCCATCTCTGAAGGAAAGCAACCCATAGGATATATCTCATTGATTTCAATCTTGAGTTATATACATATTTGATCATCAGTTTGGGTAAGGTTCATCTTTGCAACTTCACGGCTATCTTTATTGTACCATACATTTATTTATTATTATGGATGTTGTCTTATTTATCATATAATGTTCATTTACCATATAAGTTTTATATTTTCTATCATTATGATAATTGATGCATATTGGATGTACGGATTTATATCTCAACCAAAGTACTTATTCTATGTATTTTTGCAATTTCTAGTTAAACATGATGCCACATGACAAGTCTCCTGAGGAAGCTCCAATGAGCGAAACATGTTGAGCAAAGCGGTATCTTTTGTGATATGTCACTGAATTTTATGAAAAAATCTTTTCTTTCTGTACTAAATCATGTCTTGTGATTTTTTTAATGTTTAAATAAATAAAAAATGTATTTTATCTAAATCCTTGATTGCATAGTTACATAGTAGGTGAGGTTGAAAAAAAGACACAAGTCCATCAAGTCCAACCTATGTGTGTGATGAATTGATATTTAAAATACAAACATCAATAAAGTCCCGAGGTTGGTTACCTCAAAGCCCATTTTCTTTATCTGTTCAAATATTTGGGATGTGATGTTCTCCTATTTGGTCCCTCCTTTCCCAGCTTCATTTATTTCTGAAAAATTGTTTTTTATGTATTTTTTTTCTAATTTTACTTCACCAACTTAGACAATTGTGTTCTGATCCATCACATATAATTCAAATTAAAAAAACATGATGTAATGTAACAAAATAGCTAAAAAGCCAAGGGGGGGTGAATACTTTTGCAAGGCACTGTAACTATTAAGAAAAATTGCCCAAAAAATATGGACAAAATTGGCAGGGGAATATGCACATCGCCAGCACTCAGCAGGTCGAGGAGATCTCTGCCAACCGAGCAGGGGTAAAAGAAATTCTGTGTAAAAAATGTAAGTGAATCAATCTGTCCCTGGCTGAAACTAGGTGCTTAAATGAGCACTCTCACATATCATCCCAGTCCTCCCCCTAAATATCTTGAACCTCTGTTCTCCATCTTTCCCTACATAGGAGCACAATAGGAGGTGGAATCCTAAACATTTCCTTGTAAGCCAAAGACAATGTTTTTGACATGGAGTACACAAATAACAAACTTTCCAAGACCGAAGACTGAGTCTCTATAGTCAAGGTATGGCATTGTGAGTAGTTAACATGTCGTAGCTGAAGATAATGGAACAAAAATAGTGGTTCGGGAGGTGCTTAGTTTTCAATTGGTCAAAGGTAAGTAGATAGCCTGCCCGCCCCCCCTTATATGTCTCCCACTTTTTTGATTCCACGAGATGCCCACACCAATGGATCTGGCAATGTATAGAAATGTGGAAAGACAAGGGTTCATCCAGAATGGGGAAGAGGCGAAACTCCTGAAAATTTGGGCTGCATTACTTTTGGGAAATTTTGCAGGCTTTAATGGTGGCTTTCATACACCTCATCAGCAGAGGGGTAGATCTATTCCCTCTAAACAGAGCCAAACACAGGCTCTTGTACGAGCCCAGGGCCGCTGCCTTCAAGACCGTGGCTGAATCTCCATCATCCTTCAAGAGCCAGGGGCGTGCAAACATCATTTAGCGAGAAAATATTTTTGCCAATCAGGTAATACCAACACTCCCTGACCCCAAGGTTCCTGTAACACACATTAAGCCAATACATGGAGGTGAGGGGAATCAAATAAATGAGCTAATGAGATCATCTTTTTTGTTAAAATAGGACTTAGGGACCCGTATTAGAGTATGACGTAAAAAATAAAGGATAACAGGGAGAATTTTCATCTTAATTCTGTATTTCTGCCTATTACAGATAAAGGAAGATTTTTTTCAGGCCTGAATTCTCTGCTTTAGGAGTGTAAAAAGTGGAGTCAGATTCAGGGTCTTATAGTCCGCGATGTCAGCATTAATCAGAATCCCGCGATAGGTCAACTTGGATACCCAGCGCAAACGGAGCACTGGGTCCGCCGCTGCTCTAGCTCCTGAATCCAATAGAGGATTTGGACCAGTTTACCCTAAGTCCAAAAGCATTCAAAATATGCAGCACCGCCTCCATGGAGGGCCCTGGATCACTAAGAAAAATATTCAAGTCATCAGCGTACAATGCAAGGCATTCCTTAATTGCAGCCGAAGCGCCTTCACCTCAGGGGAAGATCGAAGCGCTATCACAAGGGGTTCCATCATTACCGCAAAAAGGAAAGGGGATAGAGGATACCCTTGTCCCATACCTCTGCCTATAGGAAAAAAAAAGGGGAAAACAGAATTCAAGCCTGATCACCACCTGAAGACTACCATACAATAGTGCCACCCACCTGCGAAAATGCACACCAAAACCCATCAGTTCCAGAACCTTGTGCACGTACTGCCAGTCCATAGAGTCAAATGCTTTTTCTATGTCAATAGACACTAGAACCCTTGTGGACTGGCTGTCATGAGGAACTTGGAGGTGTGTGAAGACCCAGCGTAGACTTTTCAGGCATAAAGCCGGTCTGGTCAATATCTACTAGGGACGAGATGACTCCTGCTAATCCGGTGGCTAAAACCTTAGTGAGGATTTTAAGATCCTTATTCAGCAGAGCTATCGATTTATAAGAGGAGCAGTCAATAGGATCTTTCCCTGGCTTAGGCAAAATAATCATATAGGCCTCCAACATTGATGGGAGCAGGGTTTGTTGCTCTAGACCAGTGTTCTTCAAACTGTGGCCCGGGGGCCTGATGTGGCCCTTTACTTGCCTTTATCCGGCCCTTGAGGCATTTTTCTTACCACAGACACCTACAGTAGGGGAAAATTCCTGTCAATGACACCAACAATAGGGCACAATTCTTCCCACTGACAGCAACAATGGGACATAATTCCTTCAACTGACACCAACAATCTATTTCCCCTAATACCAAAGATTGGACATCATTTACTCCCACTGGGCACAGTGCAGCCCCCTAAAAGTCTGAACAACAGTAAACTGGCCCTTTGTTTAGAAAGTTTGGGGACCCCTGCTCTAGACAATGTTTAAAATGAACACACGGGGAGCTAGCTTCTCCGCATAGGTCCTATAAAGCTCAACCGGGAACCCATCAGAGGCTGCTGCCTTGCATAAAGGGAAGGCGCATATGGCAGCTTCAATCTCCAGAGGAGTAAGTTTTGCCTCCATGGTGTCTCTATCAGTGCTGGTAACACCAAGTCACTAAGTAGCTGTCAGAAACCATAAAATTAGGCCGAGACAGAAGTACAGTTAAATCGCACTTGTTTAATAACAAAAGTAAAAAGAACAAACATAGTCGAAACATAGCCAAAGTTCAGTAATCAGAATGGATAGTCAGCCAAGCTAGAAGTCAGGGATCAATGTAGTGGAAAAGCAAGCAGGATCTGGAGCCAGAAGGGATGTCAGCAAAGCAAGTCTTGAACAGGATCACAGGAGATGTTTCTGTGATGTTGACCAAGGCGAAGGCAGAGCTCCTCTGGACTGGGCGACTTAAGTAGGCAGGACTGACGAGCAGGATATCATCAACAGCTGAGTAACTGTGAAGAGATAGGAGCTGGTAATTAGCCGACAACTGAGCGGCCAGCTCAGAGAAGGAAGGGCTGAGCCCAGCCCTGACAGTAGCTTCCCCAAGGAGTCAATGTCATAGGGTGATATGGGTGAGTAAAGTGTAGTACAAACTCATTCAGAATACCTGAGGGGTTAGTGATTAGGTCACCACCAGCAGTCTTAATAGCGGGAATGTTGGAGTCAGTTTTATGCTCGGCCACCAACATAGCCAGGAGTTTACTGTTCTTGGGCAAAAAGAGACTCAGCCTTGTGTCTACATTCAGTATGTGCCAGGTCAGAGAAGTGCACTGAAAAAAAGGCACCTCACCTCCAACAGAGAGGTGCAAGAATTATCCATTGGGGACTCAGCGTTTTCATCCGTACACCTCCTTTCCTTTTGTTGCAAACCCCTCACCTCATTATTATGATCCTTACAAGTTGTTTTTTTACCTGAGATACACTCACCCCAAGCACGGATTTGAATGCATCCCAAACTACCGCAGGCGGGGTCGAATCAGCATTAGTGGGCCAGTAGGAGGAGATGGTGGATTGAAGTTGTGTGGAAACTTGTTCAACTTGCAGACAACCTGGGGACAATTTCTACGCTCCTCCGCCAGTACCTGCAGGCACCAAAGATCAACATACAACGTGTTATGGTCGCAAACCCCCTCTGCCAAATATGAGACATCCCCAATTAAAAATAAGAATTGAGAGTTGCCAAAGGCCATGTCCAGCCTAGCAGAGGATTGGTGAGTTCAGGAAAGATGAGGTTAACACTTAACTAGAGGATGTTTCCAGCACCATATCTCTTGTAGATCAGCGGCTGATGCCCAAGCAAGAAGCTCAGTAGAGCCAGGGCTATTGGGGTTGAATGACTCCAAGCCAGCATCCAAAATTGTATTATGGTCCCTAACAAGCACTAAGCGATAGAGGATATCAAGAACCACTGCCACATATCGACCCCCCGGATCAGAGATCCCCTGATGTATAGTGCAAGGAATCGATTTACTAATAAGAACTGAGACGCCTCTAGCAAATGAGGAGTAGGTAGCGTGTAGCGCTCGTTGGTTCCAAGGCCTGCATAGGGTGAAAACCCTGCTACCATCAAGGGGAGTCTCCTGGAGAAGTAGGTTGTGTGGCTTGAGTAGTTTAAGAAATTAAAACACAGCAGCCCTTTTAAACTTATTATTAAGTCCTCTAATGCTGCATACACACAAGCGGACTTTTCATCAGACTTGGTCCGGCGGACCGGACTCCATCGGACAATTCGATCGTCTGTGGGCTCCAGCGGACTTTTTTTCCCCAAAAGTCTGCTGGACCTAGAAATAAAACATGTTTCAAATCTTTCCGACGGACTCGAGTCCAGTCGAAAAAATCCGCTCGTCTGTATGCTAGTCCGACGGACTAAAACCGACGCTAGGGCAGCTATTGGCTACTTGCTATCAACTTCCTTATTTTAGTCTGGTCGTACGTCATCACGTACGAATCAGTCGGATTTTGGTGTGGTCATGTGTAGGCAAGTCCGTTCGTTAGGAAAGTCCGTCGGAAGTCCGTCAGATAGACCGTCGGACCAGTCTGGGCGAAAAGTCCGCTCGTGTGTACGCGGCATTTACATTCCATGTTTTTAGCCATTGGTAGTGGTGAGACAAGCAAAGGTCAGTATATAAAGTAAATAGACAAGATAAAATATTGCAAGATGGATCATCCATCCAGCACTGTAATTGGGATTGTGGAAACCAGTATGACAATTAACAGGAAACCCATAAAGAGAACAACTAACCATCCCTGCTGTTATGCTAGAAAAACAAAAATCTGTTCCAATATGCAGCCTATACCTATAACCAACAAAAGGGAGCACACCCCTTGTGCACGATAGTCCGACTGTCCTTGCTGTCACATAGAACCTCTCGGAAAGACTGCATAGGAAAGAGGGGAATTGCAACAGTGCATTTACATCCCAACTTGTACAAAT
Source organism: Aquarana catesbeiana (assembly GCF_042186555.1). NCBI lineage: Eukaryota > Metazoa > Chordata > Amphibia > Anura > Ranidae > Aquarana > Aquarana catesbeiana. Next base: position 265,036,501 of record NC_133328.1, read on the forward strand.
GCAACTCATGGCCTCCAAGTAGGATTGAAGCATAAAGGGGGACTCCGCAGTGTCAAAGGCAACATCCTGATAGTTGAAAAAACTCACTAGAAAAGGCAGAGGTGGAGCGCCAGCGGGGGAATTGCCTGTATGAACTCAGTGGGCCCGTTACACCCCATAAGTCGGGGGGAGAGCATCCAGGGTCAGCAGCTGCTTGAAAAATTGCTCTGCAAATATGGCTGGCTTAGCACCCCATCAGGCAGCCCCATCACCTGCATGTTATTCTTGCGTTGCCTGTCCTCCACATCATCTGCCCATGTTTTGTAGTGCTTTTACCAGGTCCTGCAGCTTTGTTAGTTGTGCACTGTGAGAGGTGGTGGAGTCTTTCACTTCAAGTGGATTTAAACCCGATTCATTAAATTTGAGCTGGGCACATATCTGCAGTGTTTTCTTATCTATCTTCAAAGCACTAAGTCCCGTGGCTTTCTCCTACTCCATTCTTTTGTTTTCAGCATAATAACTTTGTTTTGGGAAGGTTGCTATAAATAGATTAGCAGAGAGCTAAACTATTCACAGGACAGCTCTGAGAGTCTCTGCCTATGTGGAGTGGGGGTATGTGCCGTTCCTCCAATCAGCTGTCTTGGCTGTGTGCCCAGATTTCACACTCAGTGATGAACAGGAAAAGAAAATCTCTATCATGATGTGAACATTCTAAAGAATATATAAGGCTGAATACAGCAGATATACATGTAAAACCTACGTAGGGAGATTTGTTTCGTCCCTGTGTATCACCTGAGGCTGTTCACTTCATTGGGTATATGCGAGGGTTTACATCCACTTTCAGAGATGTGGTCCTCTGCGGTTAACAGTCTGCCTCTGATTTTATTGAGGCGAATGAGGGTGCATTCTGATGCCAAATGGCGGACCATCAATGTCACTTTACAGGCATCTATGGCTTCCAGGATTGGTTTTGTGATAACCCCAGTGTCAGCCTTGGATGTTGGTGGCACAGGGGGACTCGAGCTCGGAGCAGGTGCTGCCACTGGAGAATCCATCCTCGTGACCTGTAAGTGGGAGCTGGGGGAAGCCGCAGTCAGCAGCAAAATGGCGAACGAGGAGCTTGATTTCCAGAATCACACAGATGGTTGAGGCAGAGGATTTGACAGTGGTGTACTTGGATGCCATATAAAGATTTGCTCAGCTGACAGGGTGCAGCGGTGAATGGTAGGAGCTGGATCACGGGGTAAAATTGATCTGTGGACAGGATAATTCACAGAGCAGTACAGAGCTCTGGAGAAGTGCGAAAAGCTTGGTTCACATTCCGGCTCTGCCACATAGAGTGAACTAACCACCTCAAGTCCGGACACTTTCAGCCCCTTCCAGCCCCTTCCAGTCCAGGCCAATTTTTAGCTTTCAGCACTGTCACACTTTGGCAATTACTCAGGCGTGCAACACCCAAATGAAAATGTATAATTTTTTTGAGACAGATAGAGCTTTCTTTTGGTGATATTTAATCATCCCTGGGATTTTTATTTTTTGCTATATAAAATGAAAAAAGACCAAAACATTTGAAAAAAGGTTACTCTTAATTTTACAATTTTGATACTCTTTTTTTCAAAAATTTAGGCCAAACCGTATTCTGCTACATTTCTTTGGTAAAAATAATACAAATCAGTGTACATTATTTAGTCTGTGTGAAAGGTACACACACTATATTACCAAAAGTTTTGTGACACCTGCCTTTACATACACATAAACTTAGCATCCCAGTCTTAGTCCGTAGGGTTCAATATTGAGTTGGCCCATCCTTTGCAGCTATAACAGGTTCAACTCTTCCGGGGAGGCTGTCCATGAGGTTTGAGAGTGTCTATGGGAATGTTTGACCATTCTTCCAGAAGCGCATTTGTGAGGTCATACACTGATGTAGGCAAGAAGGCCTGGCTCGCAGTCTCCGCTGTAATTAATCCCAAAGGTGTTCTATCGGGTTGAGGTGCAGGCCAGTCAAGTTCCTCCACCCCAAATGAAACAAAAAAAAAGCCGCTCCAGGTGAGTGAGTCTAGTTTGCTTTGCTTTTAAAATCATTTGTTCTCAACATCAACCTGATTGTGTGTATGTATAAATATATACATGTTTTTTTTCTATTATTTTGTGTATGTTGTTGTTACTATACAATGATTTTGAATGATGTGTCGAGTTTGCTTCGAGTTCAATTGGTGTATCAGATTTCTTCTGGCAGTGGATCTGGACCGAACTCTTTGTACTGTTTTTAATTGGTTAGTTCACCTGTAACCTAATGATGACAAATTAGAGCAGTATATAGGTGATTGTGGTGACTAGTTCCAATAGGTAATGACTAAGCGCTAACATTTGCGCAACATGCTTCTACCTCTTTGTCCCCTGCTCCATCTATCAACCACTGGTCATATGAAGCTTTAATAAAAAGGACTTTTGGAAGTGCAGCCATCCAGAATCATTTCCTTATGTTCCTCCACCCCAAACTCGCTCATCCATGTCTTTCTGGACCTTGCTTTATGCACTGGTGCACAGTTATGTTGGAACAGGAAGGGACCATCTCCAAACTGTTCCCACAAAGTTGGGAGCATGAAATTGTCCAAAATGTCTTGGTATGCTGACGCTTTAACAGTTCCCCTCACTGGAGCTGAGGGGCCAAGCCCAACCCCTGAAACACAACCCCACACCATAATCCCCCCTCCACCAAATGATTTGGACCAGTGCACAAAGCAAGGTCCATAAATACATGGATGAGCGAGTTTGGGGTGGAAGAATTTGACTGGCCTGCACAAAGTCCCGACCTCAACCCGATAGAACACCTTTAGGATGGATTTTTGCAGAGACTGCGAGCCAGGCCTTCTTGTCCACATCAGTGCCTGACCTCACAAATGCGCTTCTGGAAAAATGGTCAAACATTCCCATAGACACACTCCTAAACCTCGTGGGCAGCCTTCCCAGAGGAGTTGAAGCTGCTATAGCTGCAAAGGGTGGGCCAACTCAATATTGAACCCTACTTACTAAGACTGGGATGCCATTAAAATTCATGTGCGTGTAAAGGCAGGTGTCACCAATACTTTTGGTAATATAGCGTGTGTGCGAGAAGCCATGTGAAGGACACAGCAAACATGTGGAAGAAGGTGCTCTGGTCAAATGAGACCAAAATTTAACTTTTTGGCCTAAAAACAAAACGCTATGTGTGGAAGAAAACTAACAATGCACATCACCCTAAACACACCATCCCGTGGTGGTGACAGCATCATGTTGTGGGGATGCTTTTCTTCAGCGGGGACAGGGAAGCTGGTCAGAGTTGATGCGAAAATGGATGAAGCCAAATACAGGGACATCTTAGTTGAAAACCTGTTAAGAGTCTGCCAAAGATTTGAGACTGAGACTGGGGCGGAGGTTCACCTTCCCAGCAGGACAAGGGCCCTAAACATACAGCCAGAGCTACAAGGTAAGGAAAGGTTTAGATCAAAGCATCTTCATGTGTTAGAATGGCCCAGTCAAAGTCCAGACCTAAATCCAATTGAGAATCTGTGACAAAACTTAAAAATTGCTGTTCACAGATGCTCTCCATCCAAAATGACAGAGCTTGAGCTATTTTGCAAAGAATGAGCAAAAATTTCACTCTAGATGTGCAGAGGTGGTAGAGACATACCCAAAAAGACTTGCAGCTGTAATTGCAGCAAAGGGTGGTTCTACAAAGTATTGACTTATGGGGGCTGAATACAAAATACACGCCACACTTTTTCATATATTTATTTGTAAAAAAATTTTGAAACCCATTTACCTTCCTTCCACTTCACAATTATGTGCCACTTTGTGTTGGTCTATCACATAAAATCCCAATAAAATACATTAACTTTTTTGGTTGTAACATGACAAAATGTGGAAAATTGCAAGGGGTATGAATACTTTTTCAAGGCACTGTATACTTACCGGCCACTTTATTAGGTACACCTGTTCAATTGCTTGGTAACACAATATTGCCAATCAGCCAAACACATGGCAGCAACTCAATGCATTTAGGCATCTACATGTGGTGAAGGTGACTTGCTGAGGGTCAAACCGAGCATCAGAATGGGGAAGAAAGGGGATTTAAGTGACTTTGCACGTGGAATGATTGTTGGTGCCAGAAGGCCTGGTCTGAATATTTAAAAAATTACTGATCTACTGGGATTTTGTCAGGGCTGGGCGCAGCCCTTCCTCCTCTGAGCTGGCCGCTCTGCTGTTCCCTAATTGCCAGCTCCTATCTCTCCACAGTGACTCACCTGTTGATATCCTGCTTGTCAGTCCTGTCCAGATGATCTCTGCCTTCGTCTTGGGCACATCTCTAGAGACGCTCGCCTGTGTTCCTGTTAAAGACTTGCTTGGCTGACATTCCTTCTGGCTCCAGATCCTGCTTGCTGTTCTACTATGCTCATCTCTGACTCCCTGACATTTTGGCTTGTCTGACTATCCGTTCCGGTTCCTGAACTCTGGCTATGGTTTGACTATGTTTACTCTGTTTACCTTTTTTTATCATCATTAAACAAGTGAGATTTAACTGTACTTCTGTCTCAGTCTGATTCATGGTTTCTGAAGTAGGCGAAGGCCATGAATTCAGAAGATGCAGTTTCTGTCCAGGCATTTCCCACGAACAGAAACAAAGTAGGTTTCAAGATATCTTTGCTTTCTGAGAGAGCATTGGCCTGAGCAAACCCTCTATGGGAGAGGCAAAAACCTGTTGTCTTGAGTTACCCTGAGTTTGTGACTTCCTTTAAAAGGGTATTTGACATTCCCACATGCTCCGCTTCTGCTGCCAAGCTCCTCATGTCCATCAGAGTACAAGAACTGTTGCCGATTACGCCATTGAATTTCTGTACTCTGGTAGCAGAGGTTGCGTGGAACAATGAGGCCCTTGTGGCTGCTTTTTCTCATGGTCTCTCGGATACCATCATGGATGAGAAAGCAGCCCGAGATATACCCACTGAGCTGGAGAAGTTGATCACGTTTGCCATCCTCATTGACTCCAGACTCAGAGAAAGACTCTTTTAAGGAGCGCTTGCGGAAGCCTCCTGTATATTTGTCTCCAAGCTTTGCAGTCCCACCCTTGCCTCCCTCGCCTCCCATGCCTCCTGGTATCAAGTCGGTCAGTGAAGATGAACCCATGCACTTGGGCTTCACACATCTCTCTGCGGATGAGAGAACCTTTAGGAGGAGGGACAGATTATGCCTTTGTGGCCAGGCAGGTCACTTTTTAAAGTCTTGTCCTACCCGTCCAGGGAACACCCGAACCTTGAGGCCCTGTCACGAACAGACCTTAGGTGGCGTTGTTTCGTTCCCCAGTTATCCAGAAGGATAAACACCTGGTTTCAGTTACCGTTTCTTGGGCTAAGTTGTCCATCGAGATACGGGCACTAATCGACTCTGGGGCTGCAGGCCTGTTCATTGATGCTGCCTTTGTATCGAAGCACTCGATTCCACGGCAGCTGCGTGACACTCCACTTGTCATTGAGGCTCTTGACGGGAGACCTCTACAGCCTGCCCATGTGACTCATGAGACTGTTCCGTTGTCCATGGCCGTAGGGGCTCTTCACCATGAGATACTCCAATTCCAAGTTATTTCCTCACCTAAGTTTCTGCTGGTTATTGGTTATGCTTGGTTACAGAGACACAACCCCTCTTTTGATTGGCTCCCTGCTGAGGTTCTCTCCTGGTCACCACAATGCAGTAAGACATGCTTCCAGAAGGTAGCCAAGATCCATTTCTCTCTCCTCCCTGCCAGAGGAGTACTGCGATTTTAGCAATGTCTTTGACAAGGGTCAAGCTGGTAGTTTGCCTCCACACTGGTCGTATGATTGCGCAATTGACCTTCAACCTGGTGCCATACCCCCTTGTGGCCGGGTTTACCCTTTTCTCGGTCTTGGAGGATAAGGCCATGGAGGACTATGTTGCAGATGCATTTTCTTGAGGTTTTATCCATAAATCCTTATCTCCTGCTGGTGCTGGTTTCTTCTTTGTGAAGAAGAGGAGTGGTGAATTGAGCCCTTGTATTGATTATAGGGGTCTCAATCGTTTCACGATTAAGAATGCCTATCCAATTCTGTTGATTACGGAGTTATTTGACTGCCTCAAGGGAGCAACGGTTTTCTCAAAGCTTGATTTGAGAGGGGCATACAATCTTGTGAGGATTAAAGAGGGCGACGAGTGGAAAACTGCATTTTAATACCAGAGCAGGCCATTATGAGTACCTCGTAATGCCTTTTGGCCTTTGTAACACCCTGGCAGTTTTCCAGGAATTTATTAACAATGCCCTCCAAGATTTGTTGCAGTTATGTGTGGTGGTTTATCTCGACGATATCCTCATATTTTCCAAGTCCCTAGAGAGCCACCACACAGAAGTCTGTCGTGTGCTTCAGAAACTAAGAGAGAACAATCCCTACTGTAAATTGGGGAAGTGCAAATTCCATCGTGAACAGGTTAAATTCTTGGGTTATGTAATTTCCACTGCTGGTTTTTCGATGGACCCAGAGAAACTTTCAGCAGTTCTACAGTGGCCACAATCTGTGGGTTTATGTCCTCTACAGCGTTTTCTTGGCTTTGCCAACTATTATCGGAAGTTTATTCATAACTACTCATCTCTGGTCAAGCCCCTGACTGATATGACCAGAAAGAACGGTAACTCACAGTGTTGGTCTCCGGAGTCCATTAAGGCCTTTGAGAGTCTCAAAGCTGCCTTTGTTTCTGCTCCTGTGTTGGCAAATCCTGATCCTACATTACCTTTTATTCTTGAGGGTGATGCTTCTGAGACTGCAGTTGGCGCCCTTCTGTCTCAACGTCCTACCTCTGAGAGCGCTATGCATCCTTGTTGCTACTTTTCCAAAAAAATGTTACCTGCGGAGTGCAATTACGAGATTGGTGACAGAGAGCTGTTAGCGATGATTTTAGCCCTGAAAGAATGGAGACATCTCCTCGAAGGTACCACTGTGCCGGTTCTCATTCTTACTGACCATAAGAATCTCACATTCTTGTCTGAGGCTAAACGCCTCTCTCCCAGAAGGGCACGATGGGCTCTTTTCTTGTCTAGTTTCAATTACATTGTCTCATTCTTACTCGGCACTAAGAAGGTAAGGGCTGATGCGTTGTCACTACAATTTTCCTCCACGTCCAAGATGGAGTCAGTTCCGGTTCCTGTGACTCCTGATCGTATTCTGACTACTGTTCGCACCAGTCTAACTTCTCCTTTGGGTGACAAAATTCTTGCTGTTCAGGTTCATGATCCTCGTGAGAAACCTTGTGACCGCTGCTTTGTCCCAGAGAGTCTCCATTCTGCTGTGCTCCAGACTTCCACTCTCACAAGGCTGCTGGCCACCATGGGAAGAATCAACTCTTTTGCGCCATTTCCCAACAATTCTGGTGGCCTAATCTACGTGCTGATGTAACTGCCTTCGTAGCTGCCTGTTCCGTGTGTGGTCAGAGTAAGACTCCATGACACCTTCCAGCGGGCCTGCTACAACCCATACCCAATGGGGAGAGGCCCTGGACCCACCTGTCTGTGGATTTCATTGTGGAGTTACCCAACTCCCAGGGCAACACAGTTATCCTTATGGTGGTTGACCGGTTCTCGAAAATGTCTCATTGTATTCCACTTTAGAAGTTGCCCACTTCTAAGGAACTGGCTTCCATTTTTGCTCGGGAGATCTTTTGCTTACATGGGCTACCCAAGGCAATTGTCTCGGACAGGGTTAGTCAGTTTGTGTCCCGGTTCTGACGAGCCTTTTGTGCACAGTTGGGAATTCAGCTTGGTTTCTTCTCTGCGTATCGCCAACCAGTCCTTGGAGCAATTCCTACGTTGCTATATTTCTGACCATCATAACAACTGGTTAGACCTCTTACTGTGGGCGGTGTTTGCTCACAATAGTGCCTTGAATTCTGCTTCCCGATTGTCCCGATTATGGCAAACTATGGTTTCCAACTTTCCATGTTGCCTGACTCATTTGTTCCGCAGAGTATTCCTGCATTAGAGGAGCATCTCCGTGGTCTTCGTTTCACTTGGGCACAAGTCCAGGAGGCTTTGCGACATGCTAATGATAGGTACAGATTCCATGCTGACGCCTGCCTGCGGCTTCCTACCAGGTTGGGGACAGGGTCTGGCTGTCATCTCACAACTTCCGACTTCGTGTTCCCTCTCTGAAGTTCGCACCTCGGTTTATTGGGCCTTTCCGTGTTCTTCGCAGGATTAACCCAGTGGCTTATGCATTAGGCCTTCCTTCTAATATGTGTATCTTAAATGTATTTCATGTCTCCTTAATAAAACCTTTGGTCTGCAACCGCTTTACCACCTTGGTGCCTCGTCCTCACCCTGTACAGGTTGAGAACCATGAGGAGTATGAAGTACAGTCCATTGTTGACTCCCATAGGTTCCGTGGGCGCATACAGTACCTGGTGAATTGGAAAGGATATGGTCCGGAGGAACGCTCTTGGGTCTCATCCTCGGATGTACATGCCCCTGTCCTCCATGATAGATGTTTTCCCCTCAAGCCTGGTGGTCCCCAAGGGAGAGGGGTCATTGAGGAGGGGGTACTGTCAGGGCTGGGCTCAACCCTTTCTTCTCTGAGCTGGCCGCTCAGCTGGCGGCTAATTGCTAGCTTCTATCTCTCCACAGTGGCTCACCTGTTGATGATATCCTGCTTGTCAGTCCTGCTTACATAAGCCGTTTAGCCCAGATGATCTCTGCCTTCGCCTTGGTCACATCTCTAGATACGCTCTCCTGTGTTCCTGTTAAAGACTTGCTTGGCTGACATTCCTTCTGGCTCTAGATCCTGCTTGCTGTTCTACTATGCTCATCTCTGGCTCCCTGATGTTTTGGCTTGTCTGACTATCCTTTCTAGTTCCTGAACTCTGGCTATGTTTTGACTACGTTTACTCTGTTTACCTTTTCATTATTATTTAACATGTCAGATTTAACTGTACTTCCGTCTCAGTCTGATTCATGGTTTCTGACAGATTTCCAAGCACAACCATCTCTAGAGTTTACAGAGAATGGTCCAAAAAAGAGAAAATATTCACACACTTTGGGCCTTTTAGTACCAATTGAGCATCGTTTAAACGTCACAGCCTACCTGAGCATTGTTGCTGACCATGTCCATCCCTTTATGACTACAGTGTGCCCATCTTCTGATGGCTACTTCCAGCAGAATAATGCACCATGTCACAAAGCTGAAATCATCTCAAACTGGTTACTTGAACATGACAATGAGTTCACGGTACTCCAATGGCCTCCACAATCACCAGATCTTAATCCGATAGAGCACGTATGGGATGTGGTGGAAAGGGAGATTCGCATCATGGATGTGCAGCCAACAAATTGCGTGATGCTATCATCTCAGTATGGACCAAAATCTCTGAGGAATGTTTCCAACACCGTGGTAATTCTATGCCACGAAGAATTAAGTTAGTCCGGAAGGCAAAAGGGGGTCCAACCTGGCACTAGCAAGGTGTGCCTAATAAAGTGGTCTGTGTATGTATGTATGTATATATATATATATATATATATATATATATATATTTACACACACACACACATACACACACACACACACACACAAACACACACATTATATATGTGTAATATATATCATACATACATATACACACACATGCACATACACACACACAGTATCTCACAAAAGTGAGTACACCCCTCACATTTTTGTAAATATTTTATTATATCTTTTCATGTGACAACACTGAAGAAATTACACTTTGCTACAATGTAAAGTATTGAATGTACAGCTTGTCTCACAGTGTAAATTTGCTGTACCCTCAAAATAACTCAACACATAACCATTAATGTCTAAACCGTTGGCAACAAAAATGAGTACACCCCTAGGTGAAAATGTCCAAATTGGGCCCAATTAGCCATTTTCCCTCCCTGGTGTCATTTGACTTGTTAGTGTTACAAGGTCTCAGATGTGAATGGGGAGCAGGTGTGTTAAATTTGGTGTTATCGCTCTTACTCTCTCATACTGGTCACTGGAAGTTCAACATGGCACCTCATGGCAAAGAACTCTGAGGATCTGAAAAAAAGAATTGTTGCTTTACATAAAGATGGCCTAGACTATAAGATGATTACCAAGACCCTGGAACTGAGCTGCAGCACAGTGGCCAAGACCATACAGTGGTTTAACAGGACAGGTTCCATTCAAAACAAGCCTCACCATGGTCGACCAAAGGAGTTGAGTGCAAGTTCTCAGCATCGTATTCAGAGGTTGTTTTTGGGAAATAGATGTATGAGTACTGCCAGCATTGCTGCAGAGGTTGAAGGGGTGGGGGGGTCAGCCTGTCAGTGCTCAGACCATATGCCACACACTGCATCAAATTGGTCTGCATGGCTGTCGTCCCAGAAGGATGCATCTTCTAAAGATGATGCACAAGAAAGCCTGCAAACAGTTTGCTGAATATAAGCAGACTAAGAACATGGATTACTGGAACCATGTCCTGTGGTCTGATGAGACCAAGATAAACTTATTTGGTTCATATGGTGTCAAGCTTGTGTGGCGGCAACCAGGCGGGAAGTACACAGACAAGTGTGTCTTGCCTACAGTCAAGAATGGTGGTGGGAGTGTCATGGTCTGGGGCTGCATGAGTGCTGCCGGCACTGGAGAGCTACAGTTCATTGAGGGAACCATGAATGCCAAAATGTACTGTGACATACTGAAACAGAGCATGATCCCCTCCCTTTGGAGACTGGGCCGCAGGGCAGTATTCCAACATAACAACCCCAAACACACCTCCAAGATGACCACTGCTTTGCTAATGAAGTTAAGGGTAAAGGTAATGGATTGGCCAAGCATGTCTCCAGACCTAAACACTATTGAGCATCTGTGGGGCATTCTCAAATAGAAGGTGGAGGAGCGCAAGGTCTCTAACATCCACCAGCTCCATGATGTTGTCATGGGGGAGTGGAAGAGGACTCCAGTGGCAACCTGTGAAGCTCTGGTGAACTCCATGCTCAAGAGGGTTAAGGCAGTGCTGGAAAATAATGGTGGCCACACAAAATATTGACACTTTAGGCCCAATTTGGACATTTTTACTTAAGGGTGTACTCACTCTTGTTGCCAGCAGTTTGGACATTAATGGCTGTGTGTTGAGTTATTTTGAGGGGACAATAAACTTACACTGTTATACAAGCTGTACACTCACTACTTTGTAGCAAAGTGTAATTTCTTCAGTGTTGTCATGTGAAAAGATATAATAAAATGTTTACAAAAATGTGAGGGGTGTACTCACTTTTGTGAGATATATATACTGTATATTATATTTGCTGGATGATAGAAGTCAGCAGAGCTTCACAACACTGAGAAAATATTCTATGAGAAACTGAACAGCCTATTTTCCTTTAGCGAATCATCCCCAGTATGTCTTGATATTAGGCTCAAGATGGTGATAATCCAGCTCAATGGTGAATCACAAAATTTTGGCTGAAAGACACAGCTTTGACCAACCTGATTTTGCTTTTGGCCCTCTACCAAAAACCTTTCTCTCTATTAGCCTCTGCTAAATTTCCTCCTGAGTTCATTGATAACATATTTAATTCTGTATCCCAGAGACTTAAAATACTGGTATCTCCTACATTTTCAACAAATCTTTCCTTAACCCCCCTGGCGGTATTCCCGAGTGTAGTTTGGGGTGAGATTTCAGTACCATTAGCGGTAACCCCGAGCCACACTCAGGATCGCTGGATCCTGGAAGAGGTTACTTACCTTGTCCACAGGATGCCGCAATCTACTCCCGCTGTGTACGGCAGCCGGATCTTCAACCTGATGCACTGTGTGCCCTGGCTTCCATTCCCTGCGAGCGTCGTGATGCAGGGGGGATTGAACCGGCGGCAAATTCAAATAGTATAAAGCACAAACACACTGATACATTGTAATCCTATTGGAATACATTACTAAATAAAATAAAATTGACCTTAGTTTGCCCCCAGTGCTTTATCCAGTGCCCTTGCCTGCAGTTTTACTGTACTTTCTGTCTGGAAACTGCAGAACGACCATGGCATCAAAAAAGTGCGCCTCTACCTCAAAAGTGGCATATGACCTGCTGGAAAATAGCGACAGCGATACAGAATCGCTTGCAGAATTGTGTGATAGCGATTCGTGGGGAAGTTCATCGTCAGGCACGGAAAGTGATTTCAGCGATGATCCTGCAACTGTGCCCAGTGATGTGCGGACTTGGTGCTCGACTGACTGCGGTACGGAGCACACAGAGCCCCTAAGTATTCTGTTTACTGGAGCACCTGGTATCAAAGTGGAGGTTGAAGATGACAACCCCTTGGCATACCTCCAACTCTTTTTGACCGATGAGGTTATAGAAAAAATTGTTAGGGAGACAAATCTGTACCAGGAGCAACAAGCTGCTACGCATCAGAGGTTTGCAAGGAGCAGAAAGTGAGAACCAGTGACCAAAGAGGATATCTGGAAGTTTCTGGGCCTAATAATTCTTCAGGGAGTGGTGGGGAAACCCCTGCAGAAGTGGTATTGGACAACCAACAAATTACTAGCCACTCCTTTTTTTGGCACAGTCATATCGGAGTACAAATTTTCTCTGATAATGAAGTATTTGCACTTTCAAAATAATGAAGAATTTGATGAGACTTCTCATCCAGCACCAAAACTGGAAAAGATTTGGGAGATATATCAAATTATTCAGCAAAAATTTCCAGCAGACCTATGTACCAGATAGAGACATCAGTATCAACAAAAGTCTAACGGCCTACAAAGGAAGACTGAGCTGGATACAGTATATCGCGTCTAAGAGAGCACGATTTGGCATAAAATCATTCATGCTCTGTGAATCCAGCACTGGTTACATATGGAATTTGGTCCTTTACACTGGGAAAGGAACCAAATTCAATGAAAGATTCAGTAATTATGGAATGGCAACCGCTTCAGTTCTTACTTTAATTGAGCTATTGCTGAATCAGGGCTACTGTGTAACCACAGATAATTTTTACACTTCTACAGAACTGTACAGCACAAGAAGGATGCATATGGGACCGTTAGAGCTAACCGGCGTGACATGCCACCAACCTTTGGCAATAAAAAGCTCAAGGCAGGAGAAATAGTTGCCTGGCAGAAAGGCAAAATGATGGCACTGAGATGGCGCGACAAAAAAGATGTGTGCCTAATGAGTACTATTCACAACACCTCTACTGTCATGGTACACACAAAAGGTGGTAAAGACATAATGAAACCACAAGTTATAATGGACTACAACAACATCTATGGGAGGTGTTGACAGAGCTGACCAGGCTATGACATTTAATCCAGCCATGAGAAAGCAACAAAAAAAAAATTACAAAAAACAGTGCCTGTGGAATGCCTTCATTCTTCTAAAAAAAAAAAGAGTGACAAGCCTGTGGTTTGGAAAAGTTGCCGAACTTATATTTCTCAAGCACCAAGCACCAAGCACCAAACACCAACGACTGTAAATAGATCTGGACATCGTGCTGACGTTGTGAACCCGGAACACCTCACTGGTCATCACTTTATGGACCACATTCCACCAACGGAAAAGAAGTCAGCACCCACAAGAATGTGTGTGGTTTGCTGCTCTAAGAGTGACAACACTGGAAGGAAAATCAGAAAAGAAACCATGTTCTATATATTGTCCTGACTGTGACGTCGGACTTTGTGCTGTACCACGTTTTTAAATTTTCCATACCCGGGACATTTACTGCAGCAATATGACTACTAATATTGCACCCTTGTTTGGCCAAAAAAAAAGTCAGTGTTTTTGATTATATTATTTACTAAAATGTATTGAATAAAAAAGTATTATTATTATTATTATTATTATTATATTATTATTTGTTATTATTTATAGTTATTTATTATATTATAATTTATGATTTTGTTTTTCAAACTTTATCATACCCGAGATGTCTACCAGACTGGTTTGGACAGATTTAAGTGAGTTATTCCTAAGAATTACAGGCCTACAATATAAAACGCCAAATTTCCATGCAAAATAATGGTACCGCTTTCAGCACCTAAAATCTGAAATAATCATACCACCAGGGATACCGTCAGTACATGCCCTGTTGGGTTCTAAATATGTTGATAAAATTGTTGATTCAATATATGATTAACTGGAGGTGTTAATATTCCAATAAGAGGTGCTGGATCTCTGCTCATGACTATGCAGAATGCCTAAGGGTTCATGCAGATGGAGTTAACAACATTAATTCAGTATGATTACAGTATTGATGTAATATTTTTTAAACCTATACATACCAACACCTTTGACGCAATCCACACCTGTCACATTTTCGCCTCCAATAGCAACAAAGGAATCAAAAACATTGTACAATACCTACAAAAAGAAAGATATCAGATTATATTTTTTGTGTGCTTAAAAAGATTGTACTTTTATTTTCTTAGAAAGCTTCATTTACTGACAATTAGAAACACTCAAAAAGACAGATGTCTGAATATAAGAGTTTTCATTTCACACACATTTTGTTGAAAATTGGGAGATTTACATAAAACTTTTTTGTAAGGGTCACCTCCACAAGGGCCTTTAAGTTTGTCCCAAGTTCTTTTTTGCAAATAGTTGCAATAACAGCCAGGCACACAGCAACAGTCAGTCTTCTGGCTCAATAAACAGTCTAGGGGTTGTCTGTAGGATATTCTAGTCTAGAAAGCTGAACAGTAACAAAAGGACACTCTTTTCTCTGCAGATACTTCTTAGAACAGTCCTTTCAGCAATAGCAATGGGGCACCATAAACAATGTTCCAGGCCAGGCAAGCCTTAGATTTAGTGCACCAGGGGTTAACAGCAGCAACAGTTCCCAGGATCATTTACTCAGGTCTGAACTCACAGTGTCCCTAGGTACCTGGATGCGTCCCTCCAGTCTCAGGCAGACAATTCGTCAGGGAAACTTCCAGACCGGATCCCTAGTGTATCCCCACTCTTAGCTTCATGGATTCTACCAGATCAGGCCCCCCAGCTCTGCCAAGCTAGGCATTATGTCAGTCCAATGTATAAGTTCTCTTGATATATTTTCACTTTTGTATCTGTTAAAGTTTAGTAAAAACCTAATGTTTAAAAAAAAAAACTATTAAACACTTCTATTTCTGAAAGTATTCTTAATTTGCAGCACTTTTTCACACCTGCCTAAAACTTTTGCACAGTACTTTATACATGTATATAAAGACATATAAAGTATATGAGTGTTTTCTTGTAAATGTTAAAGTTAGGTACTAACAAGGTAATCATTAAATTTTATGTTCTTTTGTAAAACTGTAACTTGAACAAAATGATCTTCTTTAAAAATAATTACATGTTAACTTTACAGACAAGGACATAGGATTTTAAAGAAAGTTTTCAGAGAACAAACATAACTCCATTAAAGCAGCTTTTATTGGCACCCATAAAATATTTCACTATCCCTTCTGAAACTAGCAGTTTTATCTAGATCAGGTGACTCTATAGGTTGCGTTATAAAAGTGACTCAATCTTAATATACTATATGTGTTAAAATATGCATAATAAAATACATAACTATAGTGTACATTCATACATCATGCACCGTGCATATAGAAACACGACTAACCTAGATGCCTTTTTTCCCCCACAAGAGTTAAAATGACATACTGTACATTTCCGGCAAGGATAATAACCTACCAAATTGTGAAAAAAGGAAGCTTTCGCCGGAGGGTTAATTACATTGGGCGCAATCTTATTTTACAAAGAAGGGGCTCCCCTGTAGATCACTTTCATGTTTTCCGGCAATATCAGGCCTAATATACAATCATTTTGAGGACATTCCAATATTTAATAAAAATGTTCTTAATTTTTCCATGCTGTAGGGAAAAGGATGTAAAGAA
Source organism: Aquarana catesbeiana (assembly GCF_042186555.1). Lineage (NCBI taxonomy): Eukaryota > Metazoa > Chordata > Amphibia > Anura > Ranidae > Aquarana > Aquarana catesbeiana. The sequence continues at coordinate 265,052,367 of NC_133328.1, forward strand.
AGACCACTTAAATGTATCTTCCTTAGCTTGTTGAGGTTTGTCCCTTAACAAAGAGCACCTGTCAACACAAAGATCTCCTCAGCATCAACATCTCTGCTATTATAACCCTTTTCCAGATATTTGTCTCAAGATTAGAGCCTGTTGTTCAAAGTCAGAGGTAGTGGAGCAGTTACACCGCAATCACAAAAGCTGAACGTGGGGAACTGAACGAAGCAATGCCCTATGATGACAGCCATCTGTGGGAATGAACTTATTGCAATCTGTAGGTCTTAATCCTCAATTGTTGATTTATATTCTCTAGTTCCAGATCTAGAAAATGAATTCTACATGTACTAGATTCATAGTACAAAGAAATACCTCCATCATTGGTATTCAATTGGGAAAAAAAATTGGTCCAATGACTCTAGATTCCCGTTCCACAGGAGGAGGATGTCTTCTATATATCTAGCCCAGAGGACCAATTCTAGCCTCCTCTGGGCATAGACGACACCCTCCTCCCATTTGGCATTAAAAAATTGGACAAACTGGGGGAAATTTAGCCCCCATCGCACCTCCCTTTTGTTGTACATAGAATTTGTCCTCAAACCAGAAATAGTTATGCTTGGTTGCAAACAATAACAAATACATAATAAAAATTAGTTGGGACTGAGTTAGAGATCCACTGCCTCCAATCCCAAATGATGGGGGGTGCATGTATATAATGAAGCCACATCTGCTATAGCCAACAAATAATCCCCCAGTATATCAATACTTACCAATAATTTGATAGTATCCTTAGTATCTTTTAAAAAGGAAGGTGTTTTCCTCACCAGAGGTTGTAAATAAAAATCTATATAGCAACCAATCCGGGAGGTAATGGAATCTATCCCGCTCACTACTGGATGTCCCGGTGGTTGTACAGAACGTACTTTCGGAAGATAATACATCACCGGAATTCTAGGAGCTAATGGGATTAAATATATCTTTTCCTTCTTATCAAGAATTCTATCATGAAAAACCCTCCCTACCTTTTGAATATGGTTGTAGTAACCCTACAGGTAGGTAGTTCACTGTTATGCCACGTACACACGAGCAGAATTTCCGACAGAAAGAGGCCGATGGGAGCTTTTCATCGTATATTCCGACCGTGTGTATGCCCCATCTGACTTTTTCTGTCGAAAATTCAGATGGACTTAGATAGAGAACATGTTCTATATTTTTCCGACGGAACAAATTACTATCGGAAAAACCGCTTGTCTGTATGCTGTTCCAACACACCAAAAACTACGTATGCTCTGAAGCAAGTACGAGACGGAAGTTATTGGCTACTGGCTGTTGAACTTCCATTTTCTAGTCCCATTGTATGTGTTGTACGTCACCGAGTTCTGGACGGTCGGAATTTGGTGTGACCGTGTTTATGCAAGACGGCTTGAGCGGAGTTCCATCGGAAATTCGTTTTAAAAACCTCCAGACTTTACTCCGACGGCAAAACCGGTCTTGTGTACAAGGCATTAGTCTGGCAATCTCCTAAGATTCTATACATTTCATTTAAATAATCCACTTTGTTTAAAGCAACAATACCACCCCCCTTATCAGGGGCAGAAGACCAAATCTTTTTTCACATAACCTTTTTAAGCCTAAATTAACATTGGGATGTCCTTGTGCCTTTTTAACCTGTAATTTATAAAAATCTTTTAGGACTAGATCCTTAAAAACACTAATAGACAAGGCCACTGGGCCTAAACGGTTAACCACTTTCTGCCTGCGCTATTGCCGAAAGACGGCTACAGCACAGGCTTCCAGTTATGACCAGGCATCTACTGATGTCCTCTCAGTAACATGCTACCCTCGCGCCCCCTCTGGCATGCATCCAGGGAAAACTGTGATGCCCATGTCCCTTGAACACAGCCAATCACAGATATTGGTAAATGGCCAATTACAGCGGCCATTTAACACGTGATTGCCATGTCCAATTACAGGTAATTTCAAATGTAGCGCTTGTGAATAAAGATCACTATGATACTGATGGCACGGAGACACTGATGGCACGGTAACACTGAGACTGTTTGGGCAGTGTTAATACAGTGTGATAACCAAGACAGTAACTGTAATACAATGTATCCAACTCACGATCTCAGACGCTCTCCTTTCCTCACACGCGGTCTGTGTGAAGGAAGGAGAGTCATCAATCAGAGATGATATCATATGTTTACATTTGAAATCTGGGTGCAAACTGCTGTACTAAACCCCTAATCAAACTAAAATAATGAAATGAGTACAGCTGCTGACACTAAAACAAAGTCCAAGTTAAATGAAGATAAAAAAGTGTAGGGCTTGTGAATAAAGATCACTATGATAGTGAAATGTGTTTCAAAATATAAACAAATGGGATAAAACTACTGAAAGTGAGAAGTGATGAAACTATGATGAGTGCTGGCTAAAATATAATAAAGTCCAAACACTGCTGAAACAATAACACAATAAGTTTGTGAATGGAAGACTAAAGTGGTATCCTCTGTGGCAGATGGTAGGAATGGAGTGAACACAATGGTGGCAATGGTGGCTGTGTGACACAACAGGAAACTGGGAATGGGTGAACATTCAACAAATGTAAAATAGCAAGCCCTACTAGTACTAAGCCTTCAACTGGGACTGCCCCAGTTAAAGGCCACTAGGTCGAAAGCCTAGGGATTGCTATACATGCTTCCCACATTGCTTTTACTATTTTTGTGATCACTTTTAATGCCAACATCTGTCATTTGATGTTTTGTCAACATTTATTATAAGAATAAAATCTTCCAATTTTTTATGACCTGCACCATATGGAGCCCCCTTTTTTCTTTTTTCCTTCTTTTATGGTCCACATGTGACACTGTTCCATTGTGTCACTTGCCTACTGATCTCCTCCTGAGGTCTGGCTTACTGTACATTTCATTTGGAAGATTTGCCAGAGCCTTGAATCTTCGGCTACCATATATGGATCCTGATTTACCAATTGGCAAAATACCTGCCTCTGGAGAGATGTCTTCATTGATACCATCCCTCTTCCAGTCGGGAGCATGGATAAGTGTTTGACTGTCGGTCGAAATATATGCCTGATTGGCCCACTGTCGTATGACAGGTGTGCCCACCGTGTCCGGTAAGAAGTACCCATCCACTATTTTACATTTGATGAATGTTCACCCATTCCCAGTTTCCTGTTGTGGAGGGATAAGCCGAACACCCGCTGGTTCGGTTTGCAGCAGAACTTGCGAACAGGTAAAAAATTTGTTTGAACACGTGAACACCGTTAAAGTCTATGGGACACGAACATGAATAATCAAAAGTGCTCACTTTAAAGGCTTATATGCAAGTTATTGTCATAAAAAAGTGTTTGGGGACCTGGGTCCTGCCCCAGGGGACATGTATCAATGCAAAAAGAATTTTTAAAAAGGCAGTTTTTTCAGGAGCAGTGATTTTAATAATGCTTAAAGTGAAACAATAAAAGTGTAATATTCCTTTAAAAAAAGTCAGTGGGACACCGACAGACTCAGATGAGGAAGATAGTGTGCCCGCCAAACCAAGGCGTTATGGTGAGGAGACCATGGCATTCACCAGCCGTGCAGTACCTCTGCAAGAAAGGCCAAGTACTAGTGGGGTGTTACCTCAGCCCCAAAGGGTTAGGACCCATGCCAGCCTTCCCTATGCTCTTCAGAACCCTCTGTGGCTTCTTCCTAACTCAGGAGCAGCTAACTTCCCCCCTTTCACTGCCCAGTGAGGAGGCCAGGTGAACACGGAAAATTTTGCCCCAATAGATTTTTCATCTAGGTTTTATAGAGCATTTATTATCAATTGTGGCCCAGTGGAACCTGTATGCACAACAAGATATAGGGAGGAACCCAACGTACTATTATTCCCGTCCCTAGGAATGGAGAGACCTAACAGTGGAGGAGTTCAAGATTTTTTTGGGCCTTACATTCAATATGGGACCCACCAAAAAAAAATTGTTATGTTCATACTGGTCCACCCACCCCATGCCGATCTACTCAGCAGTAATGCCCAGAACCAGATATTTTATTATAATTAGGTTACTCCGTTATAACAACAACACCCAGTGCCCTCCTCGAAATGACCCAGCATATGACAAATTGTATAAAATTCGGTCACTTCTAAATTATTTTTCAGAAAAATTGCCTCAATTATTTACCCCGGACCAAAATATCTCCGTGGATGAGACGCTTGTCCACTTTACTGGCAGGCTGGGCTTCAAGCAATTCATCCCCAGCAAAAGGACCCGATATGGGGTAAAAATTTACAAATCATGCGACCGAGCCACAGGGTACACCTATGCTTTCTGGGTGTAAAAAAAAGGAAATGACACCGAGCTGCATCCCCCTGAATGCCCAGACTACATAGGAACAAGTGGGAAAGTCATTTGGGACCTCATATTCCCACTCCTGGAAAAAGGTCATCACCTGTATGTAGATAACTTTTACACTAGTTTGAACTTTTTCCACAACCTTCACCGGAGGAAGACTCCAGTATGTGTCACCGTGAAGAACAGGAAGGGCTTTCCTCAAAGGCTCGCTAATATGAAACTAAGAAGAGGGGACACGGAGAGTTTAAGGAAAAAAAAAATCTTGGCTGTGATGTGGAGGGACAAAAAGGGAGATCTACATGCAGTCTTCAATCCACAATAACACCTGCATGGAAATCTCAAGAAGGAATGGCCCAATGCAAAAACCAAACATGTGTCTACGATTAAAATTTGCTCATGGGGGGAGTGGACTTCAGTGATCAAATGATCCAACCTTACCTTGCCATGAGAAGAACCCACCATTGGTATTAAAAAAAAGTATCAATTTATCTTTTTAATTTTGCCATATACAATACTTATGTAATATACCGCACATCCACCGAAAGGCCCGTATCCTTCCTTGGCTCTCAGGAGGAAATCATTACTGCCCTTATATACCCAAAGGGTCCACAAGAAAATATTCGATCAGATGTGATAGACTCCACAAACGCAACTTTCCTGAGAAAATCCCTCCCAAACAAACAGGCCAAAGAAGGAAAAAAAGGGTAGGGTGTGCTCCAAAAGAAGAGTTAGAAGAGACACCTCTTTTTGTCCCCAGTGTCCTTCCCAACCAGGCCTCTGCATAGGTGACTGTTACCACCGTTACCATACTTCTCTACTTTATTATTGAAGTATGGTAAACGTAATTATTAATTCCTGCCATTTACCTTCACACCCCTTATGCCACTGCTTGAACTGACCCTGGCCATGTTATTCGACCACGCCTTTGCCTGCAGTCTAAAGTGTACATACCTCTGCCTGCTCTGGAACTGACCCTGGACTGTTTGACCATGTTTTTTGTCTGCCTCTTGGACTGTGTGTACATACCTCTGCTTGCTCCGGAACTGACCCTGGCCTGTTATTTGACCCTGCCTTTGCCTGCAGTCTAAAGTGTACATACCTTTGCCTGCTCTGGAACTGACCCTGGACTGTTTGACCATGTTTTTTGTCTGCCTCTTGGACTGATCTTTTAGTCTGCTACTGGAGTAGTGGGATTCATAATACAGGGGGCTCACATATGTGAGGGGCTCCAGAACTGTTTTTCTGGTTGAAGAAAACTAATTTTTTGTTTTTCTCATTTCTGGATTAGTGTCTGGAGGCCGGAGGCTTCAAAGAGATTTTGCGTGGGAGAAGCCTCTAACCCTGTCCCCAATATTTCCTGGCTGAGGCCCAATGCCCGATACTTCTGCCTGCTGCTGACTTACTACCATCATGCCTCTGCCTGTCGCATGAACTGACCACACCTCTGTCTGCTGCCTGTACTGTGGACCATGTTCCTGCCTACTACCAGGACCAATATTTTTGCACTGTTGACAATATCTGTTGACAATATCTCTGCCTGCTGTCTGTACTGACTATGGACTGTATATGGACAGTATCCCTGCTCGCTGCCTGTACTGACTATGGATAATATTCTTGCCTGCTGCTTGGACAATTCTGTTCACTGTCGCTGACCACATTCCTGCCTGCTACCTAGACCAGTGCTCTCCTCTGTGGACAACTGCACTACTAAAATCACAGGTAATCTTTAAGTTACCTTTTGCTCTGCAGAATGTAATTAGGGTGTAATTCTTGGTATGTGCATGCTATGTGTTTGAAATATAAAGGGCCTTTAAAAAATGTAATAGGTAGTCAGAAAATAAGATGTGTAATTTATGCTCATAGAACACCTGGAGGTGCTACTTGGATATTGGGTCTCTTTATGTGGCCAAGCTGTGTAAAAGTCTCACACATGTGGTATTGCCATACTCGAGAGGAGTAGCAGAATGTATTTTGGGGTGTCATTTTTGCTATGTACGTGCTATGTGTTAGAAATATCTTATAAATGGACAACTTTGTGTTAAAAAAAAAAAAAATGTGTGTTCTTTTTTTTTTTCCACATTTTCCAAAAACTTGTGGAAAAAAATGGCACATTCAAAAGACACATTATGCCTCATAGAATATACGTTGAGGTGTTCGCTTTCCAAAATGGGGTAATTTTGTGGGTAATTCCACTGTTCTGGTGCGTCAGGGCCTTCAACAATGTAATAAGTAGTTGAGAAATTAGATGTGTCATTTATGCTTCTAGAACACCTGAAGGTGCTACTTCAATATTGGGCCTCTGTATGTAGCGAAGCTGTGTAAAAGTCTCACACATGTGGTATTGCCATACTCAGGAGGAGCAGAATGTATTCGGGGTATCATTTTTGCTATGTACATGTTATGTGTTGGAAATATCTTATAAATAGACAACTTTGTGTAAAAAAAAAAAAAAAAAAGTTTATTTTTTTCACATTTTCCAAAAACAAAAATGGCATATTCAAAAGATTCATTATGCCTCATAGAATATACATTGGGGTGTTTGCTTTCTATAATGGTGTCATATTGTGGGTAATTCCACTATGCTGTGTGTCAGGGCCTTCAAAAGTGTAATAGGTAGTCGGGAAATGAGATAAGTGTAATTTATGTCCCTAGTACACCTGACCGTGCTCTCTGCATGTTGGGCCTCTCTATGTGGCCAGGCTGTGAAAAAGTCTCACACATGTGGTATTGCCATACTCGAGAGGAGTAGCAGAATGTATTTTGGGGTGTCATTTTTGCTATGTACGTGCTATGTGTTAGAAATATCTTATAAATGGACAACTTTGTGTTAAAAAAAAAAAAAATGTGTGTTCTTTTTTTTTTTCCACATTTTCCAAAAACTTGTGGAAAAAAATGGCACATTCAAAAGACACATTATGCCTCATAGAATATACGTTGAGGTGTTCGCTTTCCAAAATGGGGTAATTTTGTGGGTAATTCCACTGTTCTGGTGCGTCAGGGCCTTCAACAATGTAATAAGTAGTTGAGAAATTAGATGTGTCATTTATGCTTCTAGAACACCTGAAGGTGCTACTTCAATATTGGGCCTCTGTATGTAGCGAAGCTGTGTAAAAGTCTCACACATGTGGTATTGCCATACTCAGGAGGAGCAGAATGTATTCGGGGTATCATTTTTGCTATGTACATGTTATGTGTTGGAAATATCTTATAAATAGACAACTTTGTGTAAAAAAAAAAAAAAAAAAGTTTATTTTTTTCACATTTTCCAAAAACAAAAATGGCATATTCAAAAGATTCATTATGCCTCATAGAATATACATTGGGGTGTTTGCTTTCTATAATGGTGTCATATTGTGGGTAATTCCACTATGCTGTGTGTCAGGGCCTTCAAAAGTGTAATAGGTAGTCGGGAAATGAGATAAGTGTAATTTATGTCCCTAGTACACCTGACCGTGCTCTCTGCATGTTGGGCCTCTCTATGTGGCCAGGCTGTGAAAAAGTCTCACACATGTGGTATCGCCATACTCAGGATGTGTAGCAGAATGTGTTTTGGGGTGTAGTTGCAAGTATGCATATGCCTTGTGAGATAAATAACCTTTTAATATGACAATTTTGTGAAAAATAAATAAATCTTAATTTTGCAAAGAATTGTGGGAAAAAAATTAAAACTTAAAAAAAAACTCACCATGCCTAAAATACTAAATAGCTTGGAACATCTACTTTCCAAAATTTGTACTTTCCTGGCTTGTTAGTGATTCAAGAAATGAGATAGGCCATCAGAACATCAGGTGTGATCAATTTTCAAGGATTAGCACCATAGCTTGTAGACTCTCTAACTTTCACACAGACCAAAAAATATACACCTATTTGGGTTATTTTTACCAAAGCAATGTAGCAGTATACATTTTGGCCAACGTTTATGAAAAATTAGTGACTTGCAAAATTTTATAACAGAAACAAAGAAAAATGTTTTTTTTGTTTTGTTTTTTGTTTTTCCTGTCTTTTCATTTAAAGCACAAAAACTAAAAAACTCAGTGGTGATTAAATACCACCAAAAGAAAGCTCTATTTATGCTAAAAAAAAAAGGACAAAAATTACATATGGGTACAGTGTAGAGTTGCAACCTCATCCCTTTAAAACCGAACACATTTGAATTACACAGGTTCTGAGGCAAATTTAATGCAGATAAGGCACTAAGTGAGTTTAATTACCACCTTAATCAGCCACATTAATGTGTGTTTGGGTTTAAAGGGATGAGATGGCAACCCTAGTACAGTGTTGCATGATTGAGTATTTGTCATTCAAAGTTTGAGAGCACTAAAAATGTATCTGGGCAGGAAGGGGGTATAAGTGCCCAGTAGGCAAGTGGTTCAACACTGATGGATTGGAAAGACCAGAATGAATAGCGCCTGAAGAGTCAATTCTGGTATGATTCACACTAGGATTCGTAATTAGGTATCTCTCTGTTCAGCTTTCTAATATATTTGTTAACATCAATAAAAGTATTGAACTTGTCTAAATTTTTAGGGGGAATAGTTAGTTCTACTTGGCTACAATTAAAATTCCTTGGCTGGCTAATTTCTTTTTTCCTCTGAACTCTCCCCTAAATGTTTACATTTTTAAGTTTTAGAAACACTAAGACCCCTTTCACACTGGGGCGGTTTGCAGGCAGTATTGCGCTAAAAATACCGCCTGCAAACCGCCCCTAAACAGCCTCCGCTGTTTGTTCAATGTGAAAGCCCGAGGGCTTTCACACTGAAGCGGTGCCCAGGCAGGACGGTGAAAAAAGTCCTGCAAACCGCTTTTTTGGAGCGGTGAAGGAGCGGTGTATTCACCGCTCCTTCACCGCTCCTGCCCATTGAAATCAATGGGACAGCGCGGCTATACCGCGGCAATACCACGGCTATAGCCGCGCTGTACGAGGGATTTTAACCCTTTTTCGGCCGCCAGCGGGGGTTAAAACCGCACCGCTAGCGGCCGAATACCGCTGCAAGAACGACGGTACAGCAGCGCTAAAAATAGCGCTGTTGTACCGCCGACGCCCCCACCGCCCCAGTGTGAAAGGGGCCTTAGTGTAATTTATTTATGATTTATGTTGAGCCTGAAACAATCTGTACCAAAATGCAGATCCATGACCATCCTCCAGGGGAAGCATGACGTATCCTCTTATACTAGTATTACTAGTATTACTATCGAGATGAGGTATGCACAATACCCTGAATGGGAACGAGGCTGGAGGAGCATGCCTCAACGCCATGTTGGTCGAAGCATTGGAGCTGATTGGAAACAGTAACTGGTCATTCTGGTATTAGTTTTATGAATTTTCATTGGACGGATTTCATATTTATACGCAATGATCAGTATGGACCCCCTACCCCAGATGATGTCTAAGTAGACAAAATGCGTCAGAACGAGTTCTGTCCAGGCCATTGCGTGCTACATGTTCTTGTAACTACATTAGTTGGAAGTTTTGAAATGCGTTGTAACTTCGAATTAAATGTAAATGTTCTGTACTTTTTAAATGAAAGCTGTTAATCACGGTTTTACACTATGTGGAGGTATTTTGTGTTTTATGGATCTTTGGATCATACGATGCAATCAAGAGAGCTGCAATCTTGCTGCTAAGCTAAGGCGTGAGACCCCTTGAGCCACCCTATGGACCACCTTCTGGGTGACATACATATAACCAGCTCATTTGACTTAGCATTGCTGAGTCCACATATTCTGGTAAGCGCATTACATTTTCTAGTGGTGGATATTCACATCTTGGTGACCTGTGTATGGAGTTTTGTGGCTACGATCTGTAATCATCTGAATCATATTCGGATCTTATATTTGGACCTTTCACCATTTATTTGGACTATTATAGTTATATATATTTAGTCGTGTTTCTACATGCACGGTGCACTTTAAATTTATGAATGTACACTATAGTTATGCATTTCATTATGCATATTTTTATACATATGGTATATTAAGATTGAATTAATTTTTTTAGCTCAGGCCTTTTACCATTTATTATTTTTGTACAATGTTTGTCAATTGTAGTGCTAGCAGCTGTAACCTTTTAGACTAATAGCTTGGAATTCTCCATAGTAGATTATATAGGTTGGTGTATGCTTCATAATAAAAAAATAGAGTAACATTTTTTAAATAGGGATGGGGTTTGATTTCACGGCTACCATGGTTTCTTCACGTCTGATCTTTTGGATGTGCAGCATTCCTCTATGCTGCTCTGTCTTCACAATCTCCTCTTGCCACTTTTTTTGGTATAAGGGGGTCTGCAGTGGGGGGTCTCTATCTATGCCCCGCCTTCTGGTTACCCACCTACCCTCAGCTTCCGGGGGGAAGCTCCGCTGTGAGTGTTCACAGCATTGAGATCCAGATATCATTTCTTCTTTTTTGGTTTTAACCATATGGTCATGTTTTTTACATTACTTCACCCCTGTATGTACACATATAACCAACTTATGGCTGTCTCCTGATGAAGTGGACATTGCCCCACGAAATGCATGGAGATTACAGCTTCTGTCAATAAGATAATGATCCACTATGTCGGTTGACATTTGAAGTGTACATGGGTGAAATTGTATTTGTCTTGTTTATAAAAAGCTTTTCTTCTTTTGATCTCTATGTGAAAATGTCCTTGTGTAATTTTTATGCAAATCAAAATTAAAATTTAGTATCATGTATTTTTTTATTCAGCACCACTCAGAAATGTCTCATGGGCAAATTGCCTGCTCTGTATGGGAGTTTTGCTTATTTCTGCACCTAGACTGTGTGTTCTATGCGTTTGGGAACCATAAAAGTAATGCAAGAATTCACTGGCGCTGGGTTTCATCCAGACAGATAATGACCAGGTGGTCACAAGCCCTTCTTGGACCTCCTGGAAGCCAAAATACTTAACATGGAGCTGTTGCATCAGCAGGTTAAGCACATGTGCCAGTGAACGTACATTTGTGATTTTCCTGGCAAATGCCAGCCAGCAGGTTATTGCCATGGTCACACATGTTCTTGCCGGGCTGAATATGACAAGGAGTCAGCCACTTCTTGTGCTGGAGAGTTGGTAGCAACTCTGGCCCGGTGTGGCTCCTGTCCCCCAGGCATACAAGATGCAACATAGCATGATAGCATTTAGGCCAGTGTGGAGGAGGTGACTGCACTATCACAAGGGCTCCTGATAAGGCAATACAGCCAGCCCTCCGTTACTGAGCCGGGCCCAATCAGTTCAAAAGGGGTGCCTGGGCACCTGCTGAATAGGAGGGCATACCTCCCAACTTTTTGAGATGGGAACGAGGGACACCCACTAGCAAAAGTATGCAGGCATAGAACACACACCCTGCCACGCCCACTTAAAGGAAAATTATACAAAAAAAGTTAACTCCACAGGTGCTTCTTTTTACCACTACCAATCCTTCATACTGGCTTTTGCCATTTATAAATGAAGCAATTTAGAAATTGAATGAGAGGTTTAGCATGGGTAACATATTTAGAAAGGTAAAAATGTGCATGTTATATACAACTATATAGAGCAGACCAACATGAGTGACAAATGAGGAGGAAAGAGGGACAGAGGGACTTTGTTCCAAATCAGGGACAGTCCCTCCAAATCAGGGACAGTTGGGAGCTATGGGAGAGCTACTGTACTGTCTTATTGCTGACACTTGTGGATCCAGTGCAGCTGAAGCTGCAGAGAAAGGGACTGATGAATCTCTGTCCTCAGTCCCTTTCTCTGTCTCAAATGTGAGACATCAGGGGTCTGTTTAGACAGCTAGCATTTCAACAAAGCTGCCCCCCCCCCTCCCCCCAAATAAAAAATAAAACGAATAAAAAATAGAACTCTAGGAAAAATGTAAAAAACTATAAAATTCTAAAAAGACTTGTTCAAATGTTTTATTTTGCCTCTTTACTGCCTGTTTTAACCCCACACTAGCACACCACAACGGCACGCTTTGCATATGGTTGTGGGGCATAGCATAGCAGCCATTGCATTTTAGCAAAGATATCATTTGATATTTTTGGAGGTGGTGGGGCCCTGTCAGGTAGGCTGTATATGGCCCTATAATTCCTAACAGCAGCCCTGACTATCACCATGCGGTTGTAACACCAGCTCTAGCAGTGTGCCCTATCCTGAACCTTCCTAGCCTCCAGCAATTTGTCCCAGTGGGCCATAAAGTCCATACTTACTGGACCATGTGTCTATGGATATGTGTATCTTATTGGGTACCTGCCATTGTGGTGTCATACATAAGCTCATGGAAGGGAACTGAATCCATGATTTGGAATGGGAAAAACTGCAAAGCCAGTTGCTCCCATTCATACATTGGACATGGAAGCAATTTGGGAACATTTTTTTTTCATTCCAGAAGTGGACATTAAAGAGATACAGTAACAATGTACATTAAAAAAATGTTAACACTGCAGAACTCTGAATTGGCCCCATGGATAGCAGTGCCCTGTACCTGTGGGGGAGTACTGCTAGATAGGTTAGAATGCCTACCGTTTCCAGTCCTCTACAAGCTTCCTCCTGCCCCTGGACAAAATTCTCCTTCATTGCTGTTCTGTCTCTCCCTTAGAAATTTCCTCCCCACTAATCAGTGGCCCCCACAGGCGATCTGCCACCTTATCCACAACCTCTTCATTTCTGGAGTCCACTTCGCAGTAATCTCCAGCTGCTGGAACATCACTGCCTAATGTCCCCTAATTGTGTGTGGCTGAACCCCCTCCCTCTATGGTCATGGTCTTATTCATCTTCATTATCAGAAAGGAAGAATGCTTGCGCATGATCAAGATCATTCAGTTGCAGCAAATCAGCGATCAACAGTTCCGCCGACTCCTCATAGCCAGTTTTTGGGGGAATGATGGAAAAGGGCCCACCAATAGCACTTTCAGATCTAGGAGGAGGAAGATGAGAAAAGGATATGTCAGCCAGTTCACTACCTCCTGTGCATGCTGTGGCTGTAGAGCATGTTCACGTCAAGACAGAAAAGGCAGTCGTGCTCTGTGCTTTTTCATGCAGTACCTACTCACCCTCTACTACCTTTGCATGAAGCACCTCTGCCTCTGAGTTTAGACCTAGCCTTTCTACAATTTAACATTTTATAAAAATATTCTTCTTCAGGTTTTTTGTGATGACTGACTGTATTGCGAGTGTAAGGAGCTTATACATTCTTAGATGTCACCCTAAAGTTCTTTGTCACTATTTTGTAGATTGTATTGTATGCATTTTCACTTACTTTTAGGAGTATTTTTGCTAGGGAGAATTGCAATGTTGCTAAATTAAGAAAACTAAGCCTGTGAACTGATGAAGGCCCAAGCGTTCAGCAATGTTTGTTTTAACTAAAATATGTTTGCTCCAGACAGCCCAGGCTGGAAGAAAACGTTGTGACCAACCCATATAATCAATAGCTAGAATCAACGTATAAAACAATCAACACATATAATACATGAAAAACAGGCATACTTGGGAAAATAAGAAGCATTTTTAAAACCTATTTAGATACTATCATGTAACCTTAAAGTGGAAGTAAAGGCAAAACCTAACTAACTCTAAACCTACTTGCAGCTAGACATGTGCAATTAGCTTCTGTCTAAATATAAATTTGAATATATTTTTGGTTATTAGGTGATTCGGATGTACATCAGAATCTTCTAATGAAATAGTAACAAATTTAATTGAAATTCGTTAGTTTCGTATATTCGCTTTCTAACAAATTCAAAATTTCCAGAGCAATTTGAATCGGATGATAATTGATTGATCGGAAATCTATTTGAGGAATAGCTGGTTGCTAAGGAGTGGGCCGGCAAGCTGGCCGCCATGTCCTTAACAACCGATGATTCATCAGCTGTCAGTGGGGTTCCCTGCTGACAGCTGAATGTAAATAAAACAATTGCCGGCAATTGTTTTATTTACAAAAGAAAAACTGCTTGGGGGTCCCCCCAATCCATACCAGGCCATGGCATTCATTTTAAGGGGAACCCCATGCCAATTTTTTTTTAAAAAAAGGCCACATGCCCTCAACATGGGGGGGAATCCCAACAAAGCACCTTGTCACCATGTTGATGAGGACAAGGGCCTCTTCCCCACAACCCTGGCTTGGTGACCGTGGGGGTGTGGGGGGTGACTTATTGGAATCTGGAAGCCCCCCTTTAACAAGGGGGTCCCAGATTCCGGCTCCCTCCATGCGAATGAGTACACCTACTCATTCAAACAGTGTAAAAAGTGAGTAAAAACACAAGTCCTTTATTAAAAACCCCCCAAAGAACCCAAAAAATAAATGTCCCCCGAATTAGATCCAATGTCAATCACAATAAACGCAGGCTGCCGACCCCAAAAAAAAAAGGAGGAAGGAGCTCTGCACCTAACAAAGGCTCCCGCCATCTGACAGCCCTGCTGTCTAAAAGTTCTTAACTAATGGAGGGGCATGTCACTTAACTAATGATGTCACTGAGTGACTTCGCCCCTTGTGACATCGACTGAGGGCATGCTAGGTTGATGATGTCACAAGCGGCGGGGTCACCCAGTGACATCAGATGGCCCCGCCACTTCGTTATTTTAGCACTGTCAGATGGCAGGAGCCTTCTTTGGCTGCAGAGCTTTTTTTATCTTGGTCAGCGGTTGGGATTCATCGTGATTGATGTTGCATGTACTTCAGGGGACATATTTTTTGTGTTTGTTTTTTAATAAAGGACTTGTCAAAAAATGTTGTGTTTTTACTCACTTTTTACACTTTTTTGGTGAATGAGTAGGGGTAGTATGTAAGGATGGGCCACTCCTTAGCAACCAATTGTTCTTCAAATAGAATTCAGAATGGTCAATCAACTTTTTTGGAATTTTGGGAACGAATTCTAATTGTTCCAAAAATTCAAAATTCGTTAGAATGTGAATAGACAAAACAAAACTAAACAAATTCTGAACTAAATTAGTAAGATAACGAATATACCCGAAACAAAACTAAACAAATTTTATTCTAAGCCTAATCTATCTAGCCCTGCCTCTCCTACACACGGAAGCCGTTGCTGACAGCTCAGCCTGGGACCAGACTGGAATGGCTGCAGAATAGGCAAGTATAGCGATTTTTTCTTTACAGGGCTCGATAGATTAGGCTTAGAATATGGCTGAATAGGCAAGAGCAAAGGCCCTGATGGTCTAACGATAAAATACTATAAAAAGTTTAAAGAACAACCATTACCAAAACTCTGTAATTATATGAATAGGTTAGAAGAAGAGGAAAATATGAGGAAGGAATCTCTGTTTGCACATGTCACAGTGATACCTAAAGAAGGGAAAAATGCAACTCTGTGCTCCAGCTATAGACCAATAGCACTTTTGAATGCAGCTACAAAACTATATGCAAAAGGTACTAGCTAATAGATTGAAAGGATTAATATCTGAACGGATCCATGCAGATCAAACAGGGTTTGTCTCAGGAACAGAAGGAAAAGATAATGGAATAAGAACTTTACTTCTGTTGCATAAATTAAAAAGCAAAGGGGTCTTCGCACTACTCCTGTCAATAGACGCTAGAAAAAGCGTTTGACAGGGTAGATTGGGGATTTATGACAAGGACATTAGAGAATATAGGAATAGGCTCCAGGATGGTTGGATGGATTAAAGTACTATATGATCACCCTACAGCTGCAGTGAAAATTAATGGGAGTCTCTCATCAACTTTTGAAATGATGAATGGTACAAGACAGGGGTGTCCGTTATCGCCCCTCTTGTTTGTTCTTTCACTGGAACCTTTATTACCAAATATTCGGAGCAATGTAGATAAAAGAGGGTTGATTATCGGAGAAGAGGAACATAAAAAAACAGGATATGCAGATGATGTCCTCTGCTATGTAACCAATCCTAGAATAATATTGCCAAATTTAGTAAAAGAACTTAAAAAATATGGAGAACTGTTTAACCTAAAGTTAAACCCAATTAAATCTGAGATATTGAATATAAATATAAAATAAGAAGGAAGAACAAGCTTTAAAAAGAGAGAATTCCCTTTTACATGGGGGGAAAATAGATTTCACATATTTAGGAATAAAGCTTACTCCATCAGTGGGAAAATTATATCAAGCAAATGATGTCCCTTTATTAAATGAGATGAAGATGGAACTTAAAAAAAAGCTATGAAACCTCTCTTGGATAGGACGAATAAACATAGTAAAGATGGTTAAAATTTCAAAAAAAAATTGTATAAATTTCAGATGCTGCCAATAGCTCTACCCCAGGCATATTTTAGGATTATAAGAGGAATGATATTAAAATGTATTTAGCAGGGAAAGAAACCGAGAATACAATATGTACTACTGAGTAAAGATAAAACACACGGGGGATTGGCTGCACCGGATATTAAGAGGTACTATGAAGCAATGGCATTATCAGGAATGGAGCAAGATTAAAAAAAGTGATAAAAGATGGGTGAAATTAGAGTACAACACAACTAGATAGAACATTTAATAAAATAGCACCTGAATTAATTAAAATTTTTTTTTGAATTTGGGATAGAATGCATCGGTTACCAAAATGAAGACGTGTTTAACAAAACGTATGTCGAGGCGGTACTTGGTCACGCAATTACATCACATCTGGCTTCCCGTGGTTGTCTGTCTGTTGTGGGTGGAACGCAAGCCGCTGCCGCGATCTGCTCGGAACTTTTTCAGAGCAGGTTACCCATTGACAAAGACATACTTTCCAGCCTCAGTGCCGGGCGATGGCACTTGTTATGTGAGTAACCCTTTGGCTATGTTTGTTTTTTATCTATTTTTACAATAAACGGTGTTACATTATGTTCTGTTCCTCTCCATCTGTTTTATATCCCTTACGTGAGACCCTGTGATGTGAGGACAGGAGTCCGGTCCACCTTTCTCCATTGCAGCTAGCATTATCTTGCTAAAGCCGATTTGACCTTTTTTTAAATTAAATTGGTCAACTCCATCTGGTAAGCTGACACCCGTTCTATAAGCACTTTTTAGGTGGTTTTCAGTGATGGTGAAGGGATTCTGCTGTTCATGCTTTGATGTCAAGATCCAGACAAGGGTTTCACTTCAACTATTTGTTTATTTTTTGATGGACTTTTATGTTTTCATTCATAAATCACTTGCTACATTTTTGTTTTTCAATATGTTCACCTGATTTATTATTATTGTAATCACTCATTGTGCTATGGCTATTTAACAATCACTTTGTACTATTACCTTTAATGGTTGTAGTCATATTACTTACATTTATTCATTTTGGTCCACTTAGGTAGGCTGGTGTATTGTGAATTATATATAAGAATTTTATTATTTGTGTTCAACACTTGGTTTATATTTGTATTTTTTATATATTTATTCAGCGCTCCCCACTATTTCCTTTTTTCACTTATGCACTGATGACTTCTTCATCTAGTTAGGGTGTAACTGCTATTATGACACTTTTATCTAATCTATCAACACATTTTGGCGCAGAATCTTTTTTATATTTTTACACCCCTAAGTGAAAATGTCCAAACTGGGCTCAATTAGCCATTTCCCCTCCCCGGTGTAATGTGACTCATTAGTGTTACAAGGCCTCAGGTGTGAATGGGAGCAGGTGTGTTAAATTTGGTGTTATCGCTCTCACTCTCATACTGGTCACTGGAAGGTCAACATGGCACCTCATGGCAAAGACCTCTCAGAGGATCTGAAAAAAAGAACTGTTGCTCTACATAAAGATGAACTAGGCTGGAAGAAGATTGCCAATACCCTGAGATTGAGCTACAGCACGGTGGCCAGGACCATAATGCGGTTTAACAGGACAGGTTCCACTTAGAACAGGCCTTACCATGGTCGACCAAAGAAGTTGAGTGCACATGCTCAGTGTCATATCCAGAGGTTGTCTTTGGGAAATAGATGTATGAGTGCTGCCAGCATTTCTGCAGAGATTGAAGGGGTGGGGGGTCAGCCTGTCAGTGCTCAGACTATACGCCACACACTGCATCAAATTGGTCTGCATGGCTGTCATCCCAGAAGGAAGCCTCTTCTAAAGATGATGCACAAGAAAGTCAGCAAAACAGTTTTCTGAAGAAAGCAGACTAAGGACATGGATTACTGGAACCATGTCCTGTGGTCTGATGAGACCAAGATAAACTTATTTGGTTCAGCTGGTGTCAAGTGTCTGTGGCAGCAACCAGGTGAGGAGTACAAAGACAAGTGTGTCTTGCCTACAGTCAAGCATGGTGGTGGGAGTGTCATAGTCTGGGGCAGTTCATTGAGGGAACGATGAATGCCAACATGTGCTGTGACATACTGAAGCTGAGCATGACCCCCCTCCCTTCAGAGACTGGGCCACAGGGCAGTATTCCAATATGATAATGACCCCAAGCACACCTCCAAGATGACCACTGCCTTGCTAAAGAAGCTGAGGGTAAAGGTGATGGACTGGACAACCATGTCTTCAGACCTAATCCCTATTGAGCATCTGTGGGGCATCCTCAAATGGAAGATGGAAGAGCGCAAGGTCTCTAACATCCACCAGCTCTGTTATGTCATCATGGAGGAGTGGAAGAGGACTCCAGTGACATAATAGTGGTGGCCACACAAAATATTGACACTTTGGGCCTAATTTGGACATTTTCAGTTAGGGATGTACTCACTTTTGTTGTCAGTGGTTTAGACATTAATGGCTGTGTGTTAGGTTATTTTGAGGGGACAGCAAATTTACACTGTTATATAAGCTGTACAATCACTACTTTACATTGTAGCAAAGTGTAATTTATTCAGTGTTGTCACATGAAAAGATATAATAAAATATTTACAAAAATGTGAGGGGTGTACTCACTTTTGTGAGATACTGTACATTAGTACCATAATTTATTAAATGCAGCCAAAGGAGTAATCCCAAAAAAGTGTCTGGATTCAGAAAAACCTACAGTAAAGGAATGATTTAAAAGAATTGATTACATATTTAATATGGAAGATTTCAATAGTAGGGAAGACGATCAGATAGACAAGTTCCAGGGGATTTGGGAAAAGTGGATGGACTTCAAAAGAACAAATAAATATATATAGAACTTTATGGGAATATAGATTTCTGAGCGGGGGGAGTGGGAGGGGGTCTGGGAGTCTATGGCATGGGGTAAGAGGGGGGGGGGGATAATAGTATTAATGTTGTGAATAACATGTATGTTTAAGATTATTTACTGTAAAAAAAAAAAAAATTCAATAAAAAGTAAAGAATGTGGCTGAGAGTTAGTTAGGTTCTGCCTTTACTTTGAGGCAATTTAGTTCGCATATGTAGCGCTATACAAGTTACTCATTCATTCATTTACTTCCATTTTAAAGGCTAATTCCACCTTTTGTAACATGTTACACCTGTATTTCAGGTGCCACATGCAAAACAGAAAGGGGTACAGGCAGTCCTTGTTTAT
Organism: Aquarana catesbeiana; assembly: GCF_042186555.1. Classification (NCBI taxonomy): domain Eukaryota; kingdom Metazoa; phylum Chordata; class Amphibia; order Anura; family Ranidae; genus Aquarana; species Aquarana catesbeiana. The sequence continues at coordinate 265,072,092 of NC_133328.1, forward strand.
CGGCCCTGGGCCCAGTCAAGTCAGAAGGGGGGCATGGCAAGGGCTGTATATAACTCTTCTCTGTCCTCCGAGTTCAGGTTGTCCCTTGGGCTCTTCAAAATCTCCCTCCCCCCAGTGCCCCATACAGAGTATTCAGAGGCTGGAAGCAAGGGGGCGCTCGGTAGCTTTCCCCCAGTCAGTTGGGGGGGGTGGGCAGGGCCAACTCTTCCCTTCCTTGTAAAGGTGGCTGCTTCATTCTGGCTAATCCTGCAGCTGAAAATCAAACAGGAGGAGGAGCAGAGATAGCAGCCTTGCAAGTCTGCCATCTCTAGCTGTGTGGCAAATGACTGACTGCCCTGCCACCGCATATTGATCTATCCTGCCACTACATATATAACAATGAAGGAACACTATAATCATTTAAAAGTTACAAAGAATATAACAGAATATGTAAAAAGGAAATCACTGCCACATAAAAAAAGAAATGACAGGCTGTAAGAGAGAGTAGGACGAACCTAAAAAAATCCTTCAAATATATTAATAGTAAAAAGGCCTGAGCATGTAGGTCCTTTACAAGATAATTTTGCATTGGGGACTGGGGACAAAGCAAAGGCAAATATATTAAATACCTTCTTCAGATGTGTGTGTATTTGAAGGAAAATATGGAAACTCAAGTCCTTAATGGAGACAGTATTGACATAACCCCAAAAGACTCACAATGGCTCAAAACTAAGATGGTTCAAAAAACATTTATAAAATAAAGGTAAATAAAGCACCTGGACCTTGCACCAACATGTCTAATTTTTAGAGACTCTTTGACCTGACATGGCATGGTACCACTGGATTGGCACAATTTGGTGTATATTTAAAGGGAACCAAAGTCCTTACCAATTAATTACAGTAGATTTACCCCTGAAGGAGTCACTTGGTAATTTGGGTTCTCATTGTGCCTCGACTCCTAGAACAACCTCAGCCCCTCTGGCACACGTGGTTGAATGAAAGTGACTGCATGCACTTATATGTGGATACCTTTAATTCAACTGTAAATTAGTATCAGGAAATAGACATAAGACCGTTTAATGGTAAATTAACTCAATGTAATGGTAGAGGTTGGAGTAAATGGTAGTTTGAGCATAAATGAGCATAAAGGTAGGTACAACACACACCTTACTAGACAACATAATCACAGCTATGTGAACTCTCTAATCTCCCTCACAGCAAGAGGAGGCTGTGTCCTGTACAGCTTGAAAAAATTCAGCTCTTTTCCCTCCTCCTGGCAATCTCCATGTCAGCACGTGGATCACCCGCTGGTGGCACTGTGCTTCCCAAATGGGAAGTTTGTAGTTCTAGTGTCCAATAGCAGGTCCCAGTAATCAGCTTCACCTAGTGCTGGCTGCTGGGAGGGTATTTAGTCCTTCTTCTGCTGTTACACCTTGCTCCAGTGTTTTGCTTGCTGCCTGATACTGCTAGCCGTTATCTTGCTCCTGCGCTTTGATCGTGCTCTCTGCAAATACTTTTACCCCGAACCCTGCAGCCTTGTTCCTACTCCCCCTTGTTCCTGATCCCAGTATTGGTCCCTCCTTCCTAAAGTATATGTTCCCTGCACCTCCATTTTTAACTTGCTTTCAGCTGTTTCCCATTTGTATATAGTTAATTCAATAGTTAGGTATTTTGTCACTGGGTTTTTGGTTCACTTATATCTTTAGGTTTGCTGCTTTCTGGTGTTTGGATGTCTTGTTTTACTATTAATAAACCCACTTTATATATATATATATTTTAGGCAGGCAATTTTCAGATCTGCCCCCAAACACTGAGAATCTCTTCTGCATTGCCCTTCCATGTGCTCTTTGCTTCTAAGGCTGGTTATAGGTTGTGGTGGTTGCCATTTGTTTGTAAATTGATAAGGCAACACACCGGATACCGTCAGCTGCCATTGTGCTTTTGCTGGATGTCTAGTGTGTCCCTTTGACTTTAAAAAGGTTTGGGCTCCCATACCTTAAGTGAGCTAGGATTTTTTTTTTTTTTTGACATGCGTTGTCCTTCCATGTGCTCCTTGCTGCTAAGGCTGGTTATAGGTTGGGGTGGTTGCCATTTGTTTGTGCAAGGCTTCTGCTCATATAGGCAACAAGCTGAATATGTCTATCGTGCTCTTGATATAACACCCCTCCTAACCCATCTTGACTGGCATCAACGTGTAGTTTTGGTTGGATTGGCATAGGCAAGAACAGGGGCATTTGTTGAGCTCCTCTTCAGCTGATGGAAGGCTTTTTCACACTGATCAGTCCTCTGGTCTTGGATTAACTCCCAAGGCTTCCTGGGTGCTCTAGTTTGTTTGACTGGTTTTGGTCAGTCTGTGTCGTATTCCTCATCCTCACTCTTAAAGAACTGATTGATGGGAAAGCTATCTTAGCAAATCTCCTTACGAATCTTCAATAGTATGAGCAGAACCTCAGAAACAACCTAAGCTCAATCACATTGGTAGGTCTTGGCCGGGAGGTGAAAGCTTCCTGTCTCTTATGGTCAGTGGCCACTTCCTTTGCTTAGGAAAGAAGAAAAAAGCAGAGCACAGGGCAATGTCAGCATACTAATCAACCTTATTGAAATGAAAAAAAGCATCCACTTACATATAAAAACAGCAGCATCCAGCTCAGGTAGGCAGGTGTAGGTGAATAGGACATTACTGAGCTGTGTGTGGATCCTGGTTCTCCTCTTCATCTGCCTACCTGTTTTTATTTTCAGTAAAGTGGATTGTAATGCTCACATCACTCTCACAGCACCCTCTGCTAAGAGAGTCATGATTGGCCAAAGGCAGGGTGCCTTTGGCCAATCATGGCTCAGGGGGACCAAGTCCATGCCCCACACTATATAAGGCTGCTTACACGATGGCCGTGTGTAGTGTTGTTGGTGTGGACAGAGAAATAGCTTGATTTAGATTAAGCAGGCAGGCTATTCAGTTAGTGGCAGTGTATTTGAATATATATATATATATATAGATCTATATATATATATATATATATATATATATATATATATATATATATATACACACACACACACACACACACACACACACACATCTATACACATACATACACACTGCATCCAGTGTAGCCTATATCTACAGTGCATTCCGTGGTGTACTGTTTCTAATACACTTCAGGTGATGTGTACAGTTTCTACTACACTTCTGTTGGTGTACACAGTACACAATACAGTGCAGCCATAGTACAGTTTCTACGACACTTCTGGTGGGGTACACAGTATCTAATACAGTGGGGTGTTGCAAAACAAAATATACATCATGTCGGGAAGCCCACCAAGGAGAGGCAGATGATTATAGGCCACTAAAAGAGGGCAAGCAACCTCTGTGTCTACTGTCAACAGTGCTGGTTGTGGACATGGTGCATCCTCTGCAGGTGGGCGTGGGGCACTCTTGTCGTTTTTTTCTGTTGCTGGCTTTGTTATTGAGCCAGAACATGCAGAAGAGTTGGTGGAGTGGATAACAAAGCCGTCCTCATCCTCCTCATCTTCTGTCACCCAGACTCAGAGTAGTTTGCCTTCCAAGGCAGCTGCCAAAGCGTCCTTTTCCACCGGCTCCTTGTCCACAGTCACTCCTTCACACTGCCACAGTGTCGGGTGCATGCTGCTGGAGAATACGCAGTGATTTGAAGGCTCAGATGTTGGTTCCCAGGTTGAAGAAGGGAGTAACGGGAACCTAGAGAGAGGGGGTGCCCAAGAAGGACAAGAAATTGGCAGTCATGTTCCCCTAGCTGCAGCATACTGCTAAGTTTTCTCCAGTGATGAGGAGGGAGGGGATGATCACGTCACTGACTGTACTTGGGTCCCGGAGGAGGAGGGAGGGGATGATGAGGTAATCGACTGTACTTGGGTGCCGAAGGAGGAGGAGGAGGAACAACTCCAATGAGGCAGGATGTCCTCTAGGGGGGAGCTTAAGGGCAGCCTATTGCATCACACCACAGAGCTCCGCAGGTGCAGGGCGCTGCTGATTTCCCGCTGACTTTTAAAAGTTCCTTGGTGTGGGGCTTTTTCGACACGTGTGCAGCAGATCACACCATTGCTGTTTGCAACCTATGTCTGAAGCGGATCAAGTGTGGCCAGAACAGCAGCCGTTTGGGTACCACATGCTTGGCCAGACATATGACGATCCACATCAAAGAAAAAGGTGGACTTCTCCTTGCTCTTCATCTGGGATCTCCAACTCTACTATACCTCCAGTTCTCTCAAAAACCTGCACTGAGAGGAATGAAGGTATAGCAATAGGTGTCCCAAGTACTTGCAGCCAATCTGCTAGCAGTACACCATCATCTGATTTTGCTGAACCGTAAAAAAAAATTTGGTCCCAGCCATCCACATGCTCAGTATCTAAATGCTAGCTTGGCCAAATTGCTAGCACTGCAACTGCTGCCTTTTCAGCTGGTAGACTCTGCCCCCTTTCATGAATTTGTGGAATTTGTTGTACCTCAGTGGCAGATTCTATTTCTTTTCACAGAAGGCCATTCCGGCTCTCTACTGGCATGTGGAAGGCAATGTTTTGGCCTCATTGGACATTGTGGTCAGCAGTAAGGTGCATATTACCGCTGACTCATGGTCCAGCAGGCATGGACAGGGACGTTACCTTTCCCTACGGTGCACTGGGTAACTCTGCTGGCAGCTGGGAAGGATGCAGGACAGGGTTCAGTGCTGTTGGAGCTTGTTCTGCCATCACGCCTCCAAAATGCTAGTGGTGATTCTGCCACAGATCTCTCCTCCACCCTTCCTCTTCTTCCTCTATGGCCTCTTCTGCAGATTTGTCCTCTGAACCAGCGGGGCTCCGTAAGCATTCGAGGGGCTACGCAAGCAGTCAGGCAAAAAGATGATATGCTGTGCTTGAATTGGTCTGCTTAGGGGACAGGAGCCACACTGGGGCAGAGATTCTGTCAGCTTTGCAGGGGCGGGCTCAGAGGTCGTTGACGCCACAGCAGCTTCAGCCAGGAATGGTTGTATGCAACAATGGCTCCAACCTTCTCTTCGCCCTCCGACAGGGACACTTGACCCATGTTCCATGTTTGCCACACGTCCTGAATTTGGTGGTGCAGCGGTTCTTGAGCTGGTACCCAGGTTTACAGTATCTCCTGAGGCAGGCCAGAAAAGTCTGTGGTCATTTCTGCCAGTCATACAATGCCAGTGCTTGGCTGGCTGACATTCAAAGGGAATGCAACCTGACCACCAACCGCCTTATTTGTGACATGCCCACCAGGTGGAACTAAACGTTGGCAATGCTGCAGTGGCTGCACACACAGCAGAGGGCCATCAATAAGTACCTGTGTGAGTATGGCACCAGGACAGGATTGGGGAGCTTGGCTTTGAGCTGTGGCTACTAATCAAGGATGCATTCACTTTCCTGTCACCATTTGAGGAGGACACAAGGATGGTGAGCAGCGACAATGCATGCATCAGTGACACTGTCCCTCTAGTCTTCCCGTTGGAGCACACGCTCCGTGGAATCATAGACAGGGCACTTGAGGCAGAACAGCAGGGGGAAGAGGAGGACTTCCTTACCTCTCAAGGCCCCCTTTATCCAGATAGCATTCCTGCGGGCCCGCCAAACACACAGGAAAAAGGGGAGGAGGAGGATTGTGTCAGCATGGATGTAGAGGATAACACTCAGCAGCAGTCTTCAAGGGATGGTTTTCAGTCCCCAGAAACCCAACGAGGTGTACGTGGCTGGGAGGCGGTAGTTACGGATCATGTGATCTTTAGTGACCCAGAGGACTCAGATTCGAATGCCTCTGCAAACTTACACTGCATGACCTCCTGATTCTGCAAAGCCAGCAAAAGAAACCCTAGGATTCGTGATATCAAGGAGAGGGATCATTACTGGCTGGCTACCCTTCTTGATCCACGTTACAAGGGTAAGGTTGCAGAACTCATCCTGCCATCGTAGAGGGAGCAGAGGATGAAACATCTTTAGGAGGCCTTGAAGAAAGGTTTGTGCAATGCATTTCCAGACCCTGGGAGGTTACGAATTCCTGGTGCTGGACATTGTATTGCTGAGGCTTCGTTCAGTCAGAGGAAGAGCGGTGGAGAAGGTGGCCAGCTGATCGATGCCTTTAAACAGTTTTTCAGTCCTCAGCGCCAAGGTCTGCAAGCAACCATCGCCAGCATCTGCATTACATGGTGCAGGAATATCTAGGGGCAGGAGCAGACTTGGAGACCTTTTCAACAGAGCATCCACTGGGTTACTGGGTCTTGAGGATGGACCACTGGCCAGAACTTGCTCAATATGCAATTTAGCTACTGGCCTGTCCTGTATCCAGCGTGCTTTCTGAATTCACATTCAGTGCTGCTGGAGGGTTTGTAACGGATCAACGAGTGCGCCTGTCCACAGACTCCGTTGATAAGCTCAAATTCATAAAAATGAACCAGTCTTGGATCAGCAGCTATCAAGCACATGACGCTGATATAACGGATTGAATTTGCTATGGATCTGGGATCCCTTGAAGACTGCCTATGCTGACTATCCTATTCCTCCTGAATCTTGATGATGCTAGCTTCCAACAATATTTTTGGTTTAGGGCACCACCACCACCACCCAAGGCCCAATTGTCCTGCCCCTCTTTAACAGGTTACAATTACAATTTTTTATAAAAAATTTCAATGCAGAGCCCGTTCCTGCGCCCACCAAGAGTAACTGTGAGAGGTTACAGTGTTCTGGTACCACCAACACCTAAGGCCCAATTTTCTGCAGAGGGCAGGCCATATAGTATATATACTGCTGTTCAGAGAATATAGTGCCTGGGGACCCCCCATGCCATTTTTTAAAATTTGGGTGCGGGGTTCCCCTTAATATCCATACCAGATCCAAAGGGTTTTTTCAATGATTTTCATCTATATTGCTGGGACCCGACAATATATTACAGCCGCGAGTAGTTTTAAATGACATTTTTTTTCTTTAGAAATGTCATTTTGCTGTGGAATTGTTCTAAACATGGGAAACATGCGCTACTTTACAGGCATTCTAAGGATACCCCCCCAGGCACGATATTTAAAGGAATATTTTATTTTTATTGCTTCACTTTGAGCATTTTTAAAAACACTGCTCCCGAAAAAATGGCCGTTTTTAAAACTTTTTTTTGCATTGATACATGTCCCCTGGGGCAGGACCTGGGTCCCCAAACACTTTTTATGGCAATAACTTGCATATAAGCCTTTAAAATTTTTCACGTTCGTGTCCCATAGACTTTAACAGTGTTCAAACACATTTTTTGCCTGTTCGCATGTTCTGCTGCGAACTGAACCAGGGGGTGGGGGGTGTTTGGCTCATCCCCACTGCAATGTACTCATCTAGAGTAGCTATAACATGATAGCTCTAGCCAAACCTCATAATGTAACCTTTAGTTGTTCATTACCCCAGAAGTTTGGTTAAGCCAAACTTGACAATGTTCTCATTACTTTAAATCTTCAATAAAGTAATAAACCAAAAAAAAACTTCTTCCAAACACTCTGCCATATTGCAACCTGTATTATCTGGCTTTGTATTTCTGATTACGTCAGAAGCAGCATTGACCGAATTTCGATCCATCTAGTACCTGCTTAAGAGAAAGGAGTGGCTGTGGATAATAGCATTTTTGGATTTTACAAAAGTGTTGGACACAGTTCTCCACGCACTGCTAACATGTAAGTTTACAGGATTAAGTTTGTAAATTGATAGAAAACTGGTCAAAAGACCATATTCAGCGAGGACCAATTAACAATTAATTTTCTGAATGTTCTAATAACTAAAGTTATTAGTGGTGTATCCCAGGGTCCAGTGTTGTGATCTTTACTTTCTAACCTATTTTTTAAATTACCAGTATATAGAGTTTGGGATTAAAAGTACCCTTTCCTTGTTGGCAGATGATACCAAGGTATGTAGTGGAAAAATAGTGTCTCACAGAATCACACCCCCACAGCAGATGGAGTTGTAGTTCTCAGAAAATTGAGCAAACCAGCACATCAAAATAAGACACGAAGGACACAAATAACTGAAAGTTCCCAATAAACTTAACAATATCAGAAAAAAATAAATGCACATAGATAAATTCAAGAATAGATATTTCTATCATACATATTAAACTGCTTCAAAATTTTATAAAATGAAAATACCAGTAATGATGGAATAGAACCTGTTTTTGTGCACACAAATGATTTTTAATATAAGAAAATTAAATATTCTTCATTGGAAATTATTTAACATACCTAATAGATGAAACTAATGAATTATTGACATATTATAAAATATTTTGTTAATTAATAAATACTGTACATTGTTTTATACATGTCCATTATTAAACTATGTTAGAATTGGGTGAATGGATAATTAAATTTTGGATCTGTAACGTAAAATGTTAACATTTAAAGTGTTGTAGAAAGCATCCCAAAGACACCTATAAAGCCAGAGGGGAAGTACAGTTTAATCTGTACAGTAGTGCATAAGTCAAGCAAAAATATTCTGCTCATATATTTGCGGTGTATGATCATATGCATAGTGACCCCTGATCATAAATGCTTAAAAACTACAAACAGAAAGACATTTAATGAAACTGTAATAATTGATGAATATATTGAAAAAGAATTATTATTAATACATGGAAAAACTACTCTAGGGCCTTATTTGTATAGAGGTCAGTAAAGTCATTGTTTATCTTTTTCATACAATAGGTCATAGAGTGACAAGAAAAAATATGATGTCAAAATACAGGATAAATATATTGTGAATAGTAGTAGATTCAAATAAAAAAGGAAAATGTATATCCCTGAAATTCATAATGGCTGGTACAGGCAGATTTTGTGAAAGGGTCTCTCATGCATTCTAAAAGTGGTAAGGAATGCGTCAAATTCATTATCCTGTCTAGAACTTGTACTTGAATTTGGCTCAAGCTGCATCACTTTTAGAATGCAGGAGAGACAAGCAATATCTATCCGAGCCAGTCTGTCTTTCTGTCTGTACACCAAAAGAGAATTGGTCTTAAAGGGGTTGTAAAGTCAGACACGGAGCAGCGTCCCAGCCCTGCCCCCTCTCTCTCCAGATTGGCTTACTGACTTTGACAGCAGTGGGAACCAAAGGCACTTGATGACACTACTATGCATTAGGATAAATAGCCTTCTGTATGCAGCAGCCCCCTTCAGCCCCCCTAATACTTACCTGAGCCCCATCTCTGTCCAGCGATGTCCACGAGTGTCTCGGCCATCTGAGACTCTCTCACCAGATTGGCTGAGACACAGTAATGGTGCCATTGGCTCCCATTGCTATAAAAGTCAGTTAGCCAATCAGGAGAGAGGGTTGGCTGGGCCACTGCTCCATGTCTCAATGGACACAGGGAGCTGTGGCTCAGGTCAGGGGCCCCTATAGCTAGCTGCTTGCTGTGGGGGCACTCAACAGGAAGGAGGGGCCAGGAGCACAGAAGAGGGATCCAAGAAGAGGAGGATCGGGGCTGCTCTGTGCAAACCCACTGCATGGAGCAGGTAATTATAACATTTTATTTTTATAGAAAAAAAAAACAAGACTTTACAATCACTTTAATTCGCTCCACTTTTACATTTGGAGCATTCAATGCGACACAATGTTAAAGTGGCAAACTTTAGAACTACCTGAATTTGGTGCATGAGTCGCTGTCAGAACAAAAAGTGTCCCAAAATGCTTCATGAATTTGGTGCAATATGTTAACAAGAGGGATTAAGGCCAGAAAATTGGTACAGCAGCTTTATTGAATTCCCCTCATATACTTAAAAAATAAGGAACACCACCATGGATAAAATGGTTGGTTTGCGCAAAAGTTATCACGTCTACAAAATAGGGGATAGATTTATGGCATTTTTATTATTTTTTTTTATTAGTAATGGCGGCAATCTGTGATTTTTATTGTGACAGCGACATTGAGGCGGACAGATCAGACACATTTTGGGACCATTGACATTTTTACAGCGATCAGTGCTATAAAAATGCACTGATTACTGTGTAAATGTCACTGGCAGGGAAGGGTCAAACACTAGGGGGCGATCAAGGGGTTAAGTGTATTCCCTCAGTGTTTTCTAACTGTAGGGGGGATGGGCTCACTAGAACATGACAGAGATCACTGCTCCCGATCACTTGGAGCAGTAGATCCCTGTCATGTTGGACAGGGAAATGTCTTGTTTATATAGGCATCTCCCCGTTCCGCCTCTCCGTGCCCCGGCGGACATCGAGTCTGCGGGACCCGCGGGCATGCGTAGCATGTGGCGTGCACGGGCCCGCTAGCCGCCAATGACGGAGTGACGTACGGGTAAGTCGTTTTGCGCACCCGTGCCATTCTACCGACGTAGATCAGCGTGAGGTGATCGGCAAGTGGTTAATCTATCATGTGAAATATCCAGTGATATCAAATTATATTCAAATAAATAAATCAATCTATATAATAATGTGTTCAATTAACGTTCATATGCTGAAACTTTTCTGCGTTGAATTATTGTGACTTCTATCACCACCATGGATATTAGCTATTTTAAATAGGTAAAACTTCTGCTTTTGTTTTCCATAAACAAGCAGCAATGTTCAATTTGAAACCTTTTAAGAAAATAATTTGAGTCTTTATATGACCAGTACATTTTACACAATATAGACATTTGATATGCCTGTTGAGAAAGAAAATAAACCATTTATCAGGAGTTTAAAGACATTTAAAAATCAGAACCTTAAAATCAGAACCTTCAGGGCTCCGGTGCATGAAACCGGGGTTACAATAAATATGAAATAGTAAGGTCTTACCACTGTAACTGCATCATTTAGAAGAGATTCTCCAAAAACAATGATAAATAAGACATCATTGACATGAACTTCCTCAAATACGGCTAGAACAGCAACTGGGTCCACTGCAGCAATGAGACTTCCAAAAAGGAGGAACTCCAAAACACCAATCTGTAAATCGCCTTTAGAAAAAAAAAGGTTTTATTTTAATAATAGGCCTGTTTTTCTTTGCAATATGTCATAGAACATATGTTCTCTTTATGATTAGCTAAAGGTAATGGGAGGACAGCCTTTACTATTATTCTTCCCAGTTGTGTTTCCACCATCCTCTTTCTCCCACAGAAGGGATGTTGGGTGGAATGGGATGGTGGATCAGGATCTAGTTTGAATTTGCTTTTGGCATCTTTTTTCCCTTTTGGCCTATACATAAATACTATAAGATTAAATTAGCAAATACTTGATATGATGGATAAGTCTGTCTGGTGTACAGATAATATTTATTATTGTCACAGCAGTGTTATCTCTATGTCTTACTGGTACTAAAAAAAAATGACTGCTGAAATAACAATGACATGGAATGTGTGAGATTGAAGGAACCAGTAAAGAGAGCAATTTTTTCCACCCTAATGCAACATAATCTGTCAATTGTCTGCTTGCAGGAAACACATCCTACTCAGGATACTATGTCAATATCACAAAATAGGAGGTATCCTATTCAATGCCACTCAGTATATGCTATATATGTCAAGGTACTAGTGTATTGATATCCTCCAGAATCCAATTTTCCTGCAAGAGAGCATTGATAGATTCACAGGGCAGATATGTTCTATTGATATGTACGTTATTTTCAACGACATATATTGTGGGTTCAGTATATATTCCCCCGCCATATAACTCATGGGTAGAAACTCCCTTTGCTAGAAATCTACAGGAATTAGGTTTACACAATATATGGAGGATATTTACCCTACGATCTGTAGGGTCATTATATATTCCCCCGCCATATAACTCATGGATAGAAACTTCCTTTGCTAGAAATCTACAGGAATTAGGTTTACACGATATATGAAGGATATTTAACCCTACGATCCACGCCTACTCATGCTGTTCCTCTATTTATAGATCACTATCCAGGATTGATCTAATCCTGGGTATGGATCTAACTCTCCCATATGTTTCTGATATGCAATACCTAGTAAGGAACATTTCAGATCACTCCCCAATTTTATTGTCTCTAAAAAAAATCCAACCTCATAATAAATCAAATTGGCGGGTGAATGCCCTGTGGCTGCAGATGCTGCCACGTGATGGTTCTGTCTATCAGTGTTTGGTTGATTTTTTTTCTTACAATGTTGAACCTACCACCCCTCAGGTGATATGGGACACTATGAAGGCTTTTTTAAGAGGATTATTAATACAAGCTATTAGCTATTTAAAAAAATCTAGTGTAGAGTGGGAGACTCGTTTGGTGGGAGAAGTGCAACAAAAAGAACTTCAATATATCCAGAACCCTACACTAATAAATCACTCTATATTGAAAAACAAACAATTATTATGTAAAAAGGACAGTTTTAGAAAAGCAGAACGAGCTCAATTCTTTGCAAAGAGTAGGTATTACGAGGAAGGAAAAGGGAATGGGAAAATGTTAGCAGTAATAGCTAAATCTCAGACCCACTATAATTATATTCCCTCAGTATGTATGTTAACAGGAGACATCTCTCATAATCAAGAGGATATTGTATCCTCTTTTTGCTCCTTTTATGGTAATTTATATGGAAAGTGGGGTCTCCTATAAAATGGATCAACTTAGAGACTCTGTCCCCCCTGGAAATACCTTTAATTTCTAGGAATGACAGAGAAAGACTTGGCACCCCCCTAACATTAGAAGAGTTAATTAAAGCAATCTCAGAATCTCCCAATGGGAAGGCTTTATGTACTGACGGTTTACCGCCAGAAATATATAAAAGATATATGGAGAGATATTACTGCCAGAATTATTGAAAGTGATTAATTAGGTGTTTAATACCTTTAAACTCCCAGGAAGGATGAATGAAGCCAGTATTATAGTAATACCGAAACCAGATAGAGATCAAACATAACCAGAGTCTTATCGACCAATTTCATTGCTAAACTCAGATGTCAAGATACTAGCGAGGGTTTTGGCTACTAAACTAAATAGTGTAATGGAAATGTTTATACACCCAGACCAGACAGGTTTTATCCCAGGTACGTCTACAACAACAAATTTGAGGAAATTATTCCTTAATTTACAGCTGGTGCCAGATAATATAGGGAATAGGGCAGTATTGTCCCTCGACGCAGTCAAAGTGCTTGACTGCGTCGAGTGGACATATTTATGGGAAGGTTTGGAGATGTATAGCCTGGGTAAAGGATTTGTGAGGTGGCTTAAATTACTATACCGTGCCCTCAGAGCCTGTGTATTTAATAATGGATCCACATAAAAAAAAAAATCATTTATCTAGAGGCACTAGGGAGGTATGCCCATTATCCCCACTACTGATCGCATTAGCGATAGAGCTTTTAGCGATAGCAATTAGGCAAACAACCACTATCAGCAGGTTTAAGAGAGGAGAAAGGGAGGATAAACGGTGATGAAGCTTTGTTGTTTTTGGGAGATACAGATAAATCATTGATTTCTGTTATGAAATGTTTGGTTCTTTTTGGGGTTTTAGTATAAATTAGGATAAATCTGTATTAATTCCAGTAGGTGAGATATCCCCAACCCTGCCACAGATTGCCAACCAGATCAAAATAGCTACGTCTTTTAAATATCTCGGTATATGGGTTTCTCTAAAAATTGAGAAATATCTAGATCATAATTTGACGCCTTTACTGGATAAATTTAAGGTGAAGCGCAAAATAGCTACTAAATTACCTCTGTTGCTAGTAGGACATGCAAATTCGATAAAAATGTTCTGGGGCCCTCAGTTACTTTGTATTTTGCTTAACTCACCAATATGGATACCCCACAAGTGGTTTAAAAAAATAGATTCTTTATTTTTTATCTTATTATAGAAGGGTAAAAATCCTTGAATTAAGCTTTCTACATTACAATGTCCTAAAGATATGGGGGGGAGAATTAGCTGTGCCAAATGCTAGGATGTACTTTATTGCTGCTCAACTCCAACAGATGGCAGGATGGGGTTCCATGGAATGGACAGATCCAATCCAATTGCTATTGTTGACCCGATTCTCCCGTATTAATTTAATAGCCTAGTTGGAATCTGGGTTTTTTGGTAATGTTACTCAAAGACCCACTCTAGTATTGATGAAAAAAAGTGTGGCAGGAAATGAGACGCATAATGCAATTTGTAGATATAGCAGCTTATACTCCTCTATGGGAAAATACAAAATATATGGAGATAAATAAATCGGAAGGATTTGGGGTGTGGAGAGAATTAAGGATTCAATACTTTTCACAATTATATTCCAATAATAATTTAAAAACATTTCAAAAATTACAAATACAGTTTTTGCTGCCCCGTCATACCTGCTATGAATATTTACAATTACGACATGCCCTACAGATTCAATTTAAAGATAATAAGTTGAAGATACAAACTATGTCACTAATAGACCTTATTGTAAAAACAAAAATTAAGAAGGGTCTCATTTCTACTATATATAGCAGTCTTCAGGAAACAGCTATTTGTCCCGCTAGAAGGGGATGGGAAAAGGATCTAGGAGATCTGTCAGATGAACAATGGCAGAATATTTTGGAGCAGGTACAGTTGGTATCGATATCACCTCAGCAGTCTTTAACCCAACTATATATAATTTATAGTGTATAGGACCCCAGTTAAGCTGTATCAATGGGGCAGACAAGAAACATCTAAATGCCCTCGGTGCCGGAGACCTTTGGCTGATTTGATGTTATGGAAATGACCTAAATTGTTTAGGTATTGGCATGATAACTTTTATTATTGCATCAGTTGGAATCCTAGGAGGAGTGGATAGATCTTTTTCAAATGATCCCTTTCATGCCTAAGCTTATTTCTGACATTTGTTGCCTACAATTTAAAATTTATATATATTTTTTGCTAGAAAATTACTTAGAACCCCCAAACCTTATATATATATATATATATATATATATATATATATATATATGTGTGTGTGTGTGTATATATATATATATAATATATTTTAGCAGAGAATAAAATGGCGATCGTTGCAATATATTATGTTACACTGTATTTGCGCAGCGGTCTTTCAAACGCAATTTTTTTTTAGAAAAAAAAGACACTTTCATGAATTAAAAAAACGAAAACAGTAAAGTTAGCCCAATTTTTCATCATAATGTGAAAGATGATGTTACGCTGAGTAAATAGATACCCAACATGTCAGGCTTTGAAATTGCACACACTCGTGGAATGGTGACAAACTACGGTACCTAAAAATCTCTATAGGCGGCGATTTAAAAAAAAAATAACGGTTACCAGGTTAGAGTTACAGAGGAGGTCTAGTGCTAGAATTATTGCTCTCACTCTGACTATCGCAGCAATACCTCACATGTTTGATTTCAACACCGTTTACATATGCAAGCGCGACTTGTGTGCATTTTCTTTGCTGCGCGAGCTCGCGGGGACGCTTTAAACATTTTTTTTCTTATTTATTTTATTTTTTTATATTTTTTTTTTTACATTGTCACTTTAAAAAAAAAAAATAATCATTTGATCACTTTTATTGCTGCCACATGGAATGTAAACATCCCAGGTGACAGTAATAGGCGGTGACAGGTACTCTTTATGGAGGGATCGGGGGTCTAAAAGACCCCCGATCCCTCCTTTGCACTTCAAAGTATTCAGAAAAACGGCCATTCTGAATACTGTATTTTTTTTTAATTCAGCGCCATTGGCAGCTGAGTAAACTGAGTAAACTGGAAGTGACGTTGTGACGTCGCTTCCGTGTTTATACAAAGGAGACTGGAAGGAAGCTGTAATTTAATTAGGGGTACCTGAGGACTGAGGTTGAGAACCACTGCCTTGGATGACTTCATGCCATTGTAAACTGACTATATGGACAAGCCAGCCTACTAAATTTTCCTTTCAGGAATGTGCTATCTTCCTTATAAGGTAATGTTCTTTATGATTGGTAAAATCCTACCAACTCGACATGTACAGGGGGTAGACAAAATTATGGAAACACCAAGTAGAAGAACAAAATCGTTACCAAATATGGTGCTGGACCACCTTTGGCATCCAAGACTGCCTGAATTCTCTTGGGAATTGACAAATATAAAAGTCTTGGATGGTGGATAATGGAATATGATACCACTCTGCATGCAAAAATCGTTCCAGTACTCGCAGAGATGCCGAAGGCGGAAAACGAGCTTGAACCTTGTTCTCCAAAATTGATCACAGCGGCTCTATAATGATGTCCAGTGACTGTAGCGGCCAGGGAAGGTGTGACACTTCATCTGCATCAAACCACAATTTGACAACACCAGCTGTGTGAATTGGATTATTACGGTCTTGGTAAATAGCGCTGTCTTCTGGAAACAATGTCTGCACCATGGGGTGCACACGGTCAGTCAAAATTTGTACATAGTCGCTGGCAGTAACTCTACCTTTCAAGGTGATGATGGGGCCTGCAGAATACCAAGATCTAGCTGTCCAAACCATAATTTCGCCACCACCATGCATTACTGTTGGCACAAGACAGTAAACTTGGGACGGTGTTCTGCACAATAAACACATCCGGTGGTTGGGAACAGTGGGATGCTCAATTTATGGGACTGTATTACAGTCTTCCATTGATCGATAGTCCACGATTTAGTCGATTTAGTCACTCAATGTGTCAAAATCACATCCACCCGTAGAGTGGTAATATGTACATACTCAATCAGTCTGCGGTTGCTGTGGAGGCCTCAGCTAGCCATTTGGACAACACTCTATCGTATTTTTTGGGGCATCCTCTATTTTGGTAGGTTTCCTTATAGAGTGGTAGTACTTTATTGACATGTGTTTTCCATAGCAATATTGACGGTGGGGCACGTTTTTTCCAACAGAAAGTGATCATTTTCCTGGCATAGAAAATCAGGAGTCCTATCAGAGTTCTCTCCGCTATCCTGGGGGTTAATTCTTCTACTAAGCCTAGAAGGCTGGGTTGGAGCTATATCTACTCCCACCAATTCTTGTATTACAGATAGTACTTGTGACCAGTAGTTTTTAATTGCTGGGCAGGACCAGAAGACGTGTATAAAGTCGCCCGGATCCCCAGTACATCTTCAACACTCCAAGGACAGGGAGGTTCTTATTTTATGCAATCTATACGGGGTAATATATGCCCGGTGTAGTATTTTGTATTGTATGAGACGGTCTCAAAGTGAGACCAGGATTTTGAAGAGGAAGTCCCACATGTCCTCCCAATCCTCAGAGTCCAGTCCTGGGATGTCTTGTGTCTATCGGTGACGGAGCTTTGACAGATCTGGAGAGGAAACTCTAAAGAGATGTGCATAGAGGACTGAGGTTGGTTTCCTGGTGCATTTATATCTTGTGACCCTCTCCAGATCGGATTGCACTATTTGCGTGTCGTTGGGTAATATTTGGGCTTTAAACACATGAGACAGTTGCATATAGCGAAATAGAAGCGAGGGAGGCACATTGTTGTGGGATACTAGATGATTGAAGGGGTGTATAACCGTGCCAGTGGTGAGCTCAGATAACAGTGTAATACCACATTTGGCCCATATTTTGGGGTCTGGTAGTGAGTAAAGATGGGGTAAAGTAGGATTGTTCCATAGGGGGGCATGTGGGGAGACTGCATTCCGTGGGAACTTCTCAAGTCCCAGTCTTGCCTTCCAGGCCTTTAGAGTCATGTGCATGGAGGTGGTCAAGTCGTATGGAGCTTTGGGACCTCGAAGGGGTAAATGTGTTAGGGCCTCCACAGAACGGACCACCGCCGCCACCAAACTACCGTGACCAGCTGGGCTGCCAGAAAATATTTCTGGCAGTCCGGAAAAGCCAGACCCTCCCGCGACCCCGGACGCATCAGTGTGGACAGTTTAAATCTAGGGGGGTTTGGGCCCCAGAGGAAGGAGGAGAAAATTTGGTTCAATTTTGAGAAAAATTAGCAAGGTATCCATTGTGGGGAATTACGGAATAGGTAGGTAAATTTAGGTATGATTAACATTTTAATTAAGTTAATGCGGCCTAATAAGGATAGAAGGAGGTTCTCCCAGGCTTTTAGTTTGGCCTTGACTCCTTGGACCACTGGCTCTAGGTTAAGGGAGATAAAGCCGGATGCGTCTCTCGAGATGCGCACCCCCAAGTACACCATTTCGTCTACCCATTGCAGTCGGAGATCTGGCGGGGCTAGTCTTTTTGCCTCAGGGTCAATAGCTAGCAACTGGGATTTTGTCCAGTTCACCCGTAATCCTGTTATTTTGGAGAATTCAGTCAATACTTGCAGCGCTCCTCTAAGGGAGGAGTCTGCGTCGTTCAGAAAGAGTAGGAGATCATCCGCGTACAGAGCTACCCTCTCCTCCAGCCATGCTATTTTTAGTCCTTTTATGTGGGGACGAGACCTGCAGTGCCTCCCGCCACTGGTTCCATAGCTATTGCGAACAGTGCTGGAGAGAGAGGGCAGCCCTGCCTGGTACCCCTAAACAGCGGGAAGGTGGGAGAGACGTCACCCCCCAGTCTAATGGCTGCCGTCGGGGATTTGTATATAGTTTCCAGTCAGGCAATAAAAACCAACAGAAATCCCATCCTCCACAGAGTTTCCCAGAGAAATGGCCATTAGATTGAATTGAATACCTTTTCGATATCGAAGGAGGCAACCGCTCTAGTGCCCACATTGCCATGTATGGTATGCAAGTTGGTGAATAGTCTGCGGAGGTTAATATCCATTGATTTATGGGCCATGAACCCAGTCTGGTCTGTGTCTTTAATGGTGGGCAGAAGTGGGTTGAGTCTAACAGTAATTAATTTAGATAAAATTTTGAAATCAATGTTGAGAAGTGCTATGGGCCTGTATGATGCGCACTGTTTGGGATCTTTATTGGGCTTAAGGATTAGAATAATGTGCACGTCTGCCATGGAGGGTGGGAGCGCTCCCCCCTCCAGACATTGGGTATACAGGTCTGCCAACAGGGGGGCTGGGAGATCCGCATGAGACTGGTAGAATTTGTCAGGTAGACCATCAGGGCACGGGGCCTTCCCAGTTGCCAATGAGTTTATAATAGCATGTACTTCCTCTGCAGTGATAGGCCAGACCAGATGGGTCCTCTCCTCGTCTGAGAGCCACCCCAGAGCCAGGGGGTCCAGAAGAGGTGCTATCTTACCAGGAGTCATATCCTGAGGGAGCGTGGTGCTGTATAGTGTCTGATAAAAGGTCTGAAACTCCTTTAGGATACCCTCTTGGGATGTAATAGATTCACCTGTAGGAGAGACCAATTCGGGGATCAGAGTCATAGGGGTGTCGTGATGAGACAACATTGCTAGCAGTCTACCATTTCTATCACCCTGCTCAAAGAATCTTTGTTTGGTGTGGAATAAATCTAAATGAGTGACCTCAGTGAGATGGGGTTGGAGATCTCTCTTTGTGAACTGCAGCTGTTCGAAATTGTAGAGGGGTTAGACCCGTAAGTGGCTGATGCCTCCTCAATCTCCCCTTCCAACCATGTTGTGCTGACTTGTTGATTTACCTTCACCACCTTAATTGCTGATATATAGTGTCCTCTAGTGAACGCCTTGAAGGTGTCCCAGATTGTGGGAGGAGAGGATGACCCCGCGTTATGTTCCTAAAATTCACGCAATGTTTGTGGAGTCTGCCCTGATTTCTCGTCATGGGAGATCCAGTGGGCCCCAAGGCGCCACATGGAGCCACTGCGTTTTTCTCAAGTCCGCATAGTGATCTTGAGGGGGGAGTGATCAGAAAGCCCACTAGATAGGTATGTTGCCTCCACTATGTCAGTTAACATAAGTTGTTTTGCAAACGCATAATCAATTCTGGAGGAGGTTTTATATGAGGTAGAAAAACATGAGTAAACTTTAGTCTGGGAATGTAACCACCTCCACACCTCAGTAACCCCTGCTGAGTGTGTCCACCCCAGCAGGTCCCCAGTAGAGGACTGTAAAGGCGTGGGCCTGTCAAGATCAGGGGAGAGGGTGTTGTTGAAGTCACCTAGGATTAACAATTTAGCTGGACAGTACGGGGTAAACTTCTCCAAAATAGTGTACAGCACTTCTGGTTTGAAAGGTGGTGGGATATAAACTCCTACAATAATATACCTTTGTTACCACAATTACAAATTTGCCATGAGGGTCTGTATGGACCGCTTCAACTTTACATGGGTAGGATTTATTTATCAGTATTGAGACCCCCCTGGCATATGAGGAATACATGGAATGAAAAGTTTTCTAAACCCAGGACTTTTTTAAGGTCATCAGTTTGCCACCCATCAAGTAGGTCTCCTGTAGGATCAGTACCTGCGGGTTGTGCGTCTTGACATACTGGAACATCATTGCCCTTTTAAATTTGGAGTTGAGGCTTCTGACATTCCAGGATATCACTGATATTGTTCCCTGATCACGTGAGGCCATGATCCCAGGGGAGAATTGCTAACTTCAGGGTGAATGAGTTCCACTTGATGAGTGTTT
This sequence comes from Aquarana catesbeiana, assembly GCF_042186555.1. Lineage (NCBI taxonomy): Eukaryota > Metazoa > Chordata > Amphibia > Anura > Ranidae > Aquarana > Aquarana catesbeiana. Next base: position 265,092,459 of record NC_133328.1, read on the forward strand.
TTAGAGCCAGAGCCAACCACACATAAAATATAGAAAACATAGAAAACAATACAACTTCCCAAGCACTGTGTGCATTTCCTACCGGTACCTGGAGACCTTCAAAAACACTGGGGATGGGCGGGAGCCGGTTTATACCCAAAACTGAACACAACATTGTAAAGCGGTAACCTGAGAACTAAGCCACACTACAGTCCTCCACAGCACTGAACTGAAGCTGCAGGCTAAACCTTAAACTTTTCTTGGCAACAGTTCAATGCTGTGCATAAGAACTTGTGGAAGCTCTCCGGGGGGGGGGGGGGCAAACAGGTGCAAGTTGGTAACAACCCTCCGTGCTATACCGAGTTCCTCGGAGGCGAATTTGGGGGGACGTGTATCCTCTCATGGCAAGAGGGGCCTGGTGATAGTTCCTCTAGATAGATGGAGAGCATCAGGTCTCCGACTTCTTGTGAACCAACCCAACTGTGAGGGTTCAATGTGGATCACTTGTCGAGGTACTTTTGAGGTGGCTCTGGTATACTTACAGGAAGTTTTACTAGGATATAACAGGCAAGGGTGTGGGAAATCTGTGCATCTGATAACTTTATGGGAATAGGTCATCAATGCAAGGTGGTTAGCCAGTCGTCAGCATCCGCTGGGTTGTCAAAGAACCAAATTGATCCAGCATGTTGGACTCGCAGATGGCTGGGGTAAAGCATGGTATATTTTATGTTCTTATCCCTGAGTCGTCTACAAACATTGTTGAAGGTTTTTCTCTTCCACTGCAAATCGGCTGAAAAGTCGGGGAAAAGATGAATGGAGGTGTTACCATAATTGAGAGTGGGATGTTTGCAGACTTCAGACAGAATCTTTTCCCTGTCCCAATAATTAAGGAAGCGGACCAAAAAAGGCCTGGGGAGGTTCCCCAGAATGGCGCGGCTGGTGGGCATCTGATGGGCCCTTTCAAACATGTGGGTAGGAGGGACATCTGTAAGACCCAGGAGATTTTTAAAGAGCTCCTCCGCGAATTCAGCCTGGTGATCCCCTTCCTTTTTCTCAGGTAGCCCCAGGACTCTGACATTGTTGCGCCAGAGTCGGTTTTCAGCGTCATCCGATTTTGCGACAAGGGACTGTACCATGCGCTGCAACTCAGCAATGGAGGAGGCATGCCATGCAGTAAGATCTTCGGTGATGGATACTCTGGTCTCAGTTTCAGTCATTCTCCCTCTTATTTTGTCGAGGTCATTCCTGATAAGATTGCACTCCTCAGCAAGATGGTCGATGTGCACAAGTAGTGAGGTCCTACTCTGCTCGATCGCAGAGAGGATCGTGGCTGTACTATCTTGCAATGGTGGGGCTGACTCCTCCGTCACTGGAACCTCCCCAGGACCCATCTCCAATTCAGCTAATAAGGCCCGGAGTCGTCCAATCAGTATGGGGTCTGACTGCGGTGAAGAGAGTTGTGGCTGCTGGGGCGATGAGCCGATCCCAGGGGGGGACATCTGATGAGTTTCTAAAGGGGGACCCCAACAGAGGAGCAACTCGTGCCCAGATCAATGTCCAGGAGGCAGCTGGGGGTGGCCCAAAGGAGCAGTGGGTATTGAGCCAGGGAGAGCACAGTCCAGGCAGGCAGACAGTGATCAATCGTAGCCACCCACTTTACAGCAATCCCCTAAGCATAGGCAGTCCATTAAGGGTAGTAGGCTGGGAGCTTGATCAGGGAAGGCCCAAAGCAGGGGGACCCAGGCAGAAGGATGGCAGAGACACCAGGCCCCTGGGCACCTCCACTGGCCCACACAGGCAGTCTCCTCTGGTTAGCACACCAGGCCACTGCAGGGAGGTGGATGGATGATGAGGCAGGTGGGGGCAGCAAGAACGGCACTCTCAATTTGAGGTCAGGCGCACTCCCTTGGGGTAGCCATTCAGGAAACAGCAGTGTCAGGCAGGCTCCACTAGGCCGCACTAGGCTGCAGCCACCGCAAGCGCTCCCATTGGCCCAGCAGGCTATCAGACCATGCCAGGCAGGTGGAGGGGCAGGCAGGAGAATGGATTACAGTCTCAAGGAAGGATGGCAGTCTCTTACCGCACGACCAGGTTGGAATCAGCTAACTCCGGCCGGGTATAGTTCAGCAAGATGGCAGCAGCTGCAGGCTTGAGCAATGCACAGCTTCCTGGACGACCACGGCAGAATCTCCACTCAAGATCCACTCAGGACTCAGCAGGTGACAGAGAGGAACAGGTTGGCAGGTTGGCTGGTCTTTTTAAGGCAGTTAGATGCGTGGATGGTGAAGGATTGAGTTCAGGATACCCTGAGCTCCTCTCAGACACATCCGCCACAGCTCACATCGAGACATGCCCCCCGAAACAGCATCTTTAGCTAAGTATTGTTGTCATATTTTCTATTACTATTACATTTGTTATCTGTATCTGTCATTATTTAATTAAATGTTATATCTATAAGTATCTCCTTGCACATCTTGAATACAACCCCAAAAACTTAAACTATCACGTAACTGTGATAACTACTGTATTATCCTGCTATAATGCCCCAATAGCAAAGGTACCACAGATTTTTATTATTATTCTTTACTCTTTTTTTTTAAAGTGGTTGTTAACCCACTTCTTTCCAATCCTCCCATCCCCTCTGTACCATAATAATAAGTGTCCTTGTGCCTGTGTATTGTAAAAAACTGCCCGATTTTACCTATATAAGCTCGGCTCCTGGCATTTAGCTAACTTGTCAGCTCTCTTCTCTCTCAGCTCATAGTTCCAGTGGGCGGGGCCGAGCCCTCACACTGATATCAGCCGGGGAGGAGGGGGAGAGAGAGAGCTGACAGTCAACTGAGCATACTTTAGAAAATATCTCAACTCAATGTGACATGCTCTCTGAATGAAAATGAAAATGTAGCCAAACCAAAAAACAGGAATTAAAAGGATAAGTTCACCTTTACAAAACAAAAAAAATAAATGCCCATTTTTTTGCAGGTAAAAAAAATAAAAATGTACAGTTATTTTTTTTGCTAGGAGTCTGTAAAGCATGGCACCCATGATTAGCAGATCGTGGGTGTAATGCCAGCTCCTGCAGACTGTCTGTGTAGCTGTCTGCTTGTACCTCTGATACGGGCAGGCAGTTACACACTGACAGGAAGCTCAATGAACTACCTAGAGCACTCAGCAGCTCCCTGGTAGTTCATTGAGAACTATAAGCCATCAGCCGCAAATGCTGTCGGTACTTGTAGTTTATGGATTCGAGTGAGCATATATATTTGAGGTAAAACTTGTAGGGTAAACCATAAGTGTTTTTTATGTAGCTGTCACATTTTTACAAGCTTGCTCTTCCATATATGGTGCATTAAGTATAGAGATGGGCCCAATGACCCCCTGTTTGGTTCGCGGCAGAACTTTGGAACATTGTAAAAGTACCCAATAAATAACTCAAATTGAAGTCTATGGGACCCAAACTGGAAAAATCAAAAGTGACTATTTGGAAGGCTCATATGCAATTGGGCATACAATGGTTATGGGGGACCGGTTATTGCCCTGGGGGACATGCATCAATGAAAAAAAAGTTTGCAAAAAAACATCATTTTTAAATTAGCAGTGATTACTGATGCTTAAAGTGAAACCATCAAAGTAAGAAATAATAAAAATGAAAAATTCCTTTAAATATAGTGCCTGTAATGTGGCACATCTGTACCATGTATAGAACCTGCTGTACCAATAATGACATTTATAAAGCCATAAAAAAGACAATTTTCCATTCAAGCTTTCTTTATTTTATAAACAATGGCTTGGGGGGCAGTCTGCATGATGAGGTTGCAATTTAGTGCACTCTGAACAAGATTAGGGATTTTTAGTATAAACTCTGGTGTCTCTTTCACAGACTTTGGATAGTAAGTAACAGGTGCGGCAAAGTTGGGTTTTTTTGGGCTTTGGGTGTTAATTGTGCTCATGAAACCTACACCAAAAAATTTGTATATAGAGGTAATCTTGATGAAAGCAAGAATTGGCCTTGCTGTCAAAAATGATATGCACCGGTCAAACAAGTGCAGAAAAATTGGTCCTTGGGTGTTAATTGTCCCCAGGAAACCTACACCAAAAAATTTCTTCCAGATGAAATCAACACCCACAAAGCTAGGCAGCCTATACAGTCTTTCAGAGATTTCAAAGATCCAGAAAGCACTTAATCAGCGACATCAGCATCAGGGGCTTGATAGCTGCTGCTAATCCAGGACTGATTCATTTTGACAAATGTCAGCCGGTCCACGGAGTCTGTGGATAGATGCGCTCTTTTATCTGTCACAAAACCTCCAGCAGCACTGAACGTCCATTCGGAAAGCATGCTGGATGCAGGGCAGCCCAACAGCTCTATTGCATACTGGGCAAGTTCTGGCCGGTGGTCTATTCTCATAACCCAGTAACCAAAGTGGATTGTCAACTGGAAAATTCTCCATATATCTAGTTTTACCCCTAGATAATCTCCCACCATATGATGAAGATGCGGCCGATGGGATGTGTAAGCTGACAGCCCTGAGCGCCGAGGACTTAAAAATTTTTGAAAGGTATTGAAACAGGCACACTTCCTGTCAGTATGACGCCCAGACTCCCATAAGATCTACTGACTTTCATAGACATGTCCCCTGAGCTACAGGGGTTGCCAGTCATAACTGTTGTGACCAAAGTGGTACACACATCTTTTATAGAGTCAGTTTTCTCTGGATGCAAAAGAATTACCTGCAGAGCCCTACCATCTCCCTGTGTACACTGAATTCTGGAACTCAGTAATTCCCCAGCAGTGGCAGATATGTTATAGTATGAGTACTACCAATGCATTGTGATCTGGATGAGTAATAATTATTTGTTGAGAGCCCCATTCTCCTCCTCCTTGTGCACATTGAAGTACCAGTGTTGTGGTGTTTTCTATGTGTGAATGAAGGGTTATTTCTCAGAAAGTACAACTGATTTTCTGTGTTCCTTTTTGTATTAGGTGACAAAGGCACTGTAGTATCCACTTATACAGGAGCAATAGGAGCATGGAAGGATAGATCAGACTAGGGTCTTATGCTGCTGTGCACTATGATCTTAGTTGCAGACAAGTGGAACACAGAGCATCTGGTTTACTATACCTGTAAACCAGACTTGTACTGTTCACATTTAGTACAAGCTGTGTGATGAAAAAGAATTGATGTCAAGTGACACCATTTGTTTCTGCAGTTTTAACCCTTTAGCTGTCAGAGACAAAACTCATGGCAGTGGCAGTGCCTGCATTAAAACAAAATTCCAGCTGCTTGAAACAAGCCACAGGACAGCTGAAAGCTGTCATTTACCCTAGATTCACATTGGAGCGATTTGTCATGCAATTTGAGAGATCAAATAATGACAAGTGGCAGCCTATTGGAAGCAATGACACTGTTCCAATCGGTGCAACACCGATTTTGCGGCGTCGCACCAGTTTGCAAAAGTAGTTCCTGCACTACTTTTCCCGATTTCAGGTGTGACTTCAATAGACATCTGTGCATGAAGCCACACAGATGTCTATCACGTAGCACCTGAAATCGCGCTGACCTTGCTACTTTGAAATCGCGCTACTTCAAGTGAAGTGGGTGCGATTTCAAAGTAGCATCAATGTGAACCAGGGCTTAGTTGTGGTACTAATTCTGACACTAAATTAATGGCGGCCAGGTGAACTGGCCAGATCTGGTTATTTAATTGATCTGTTCTTCGAACTGTTCGAACTGCAAACAGTTTGGTTTGAAGTTACCATCAACAAAACACAAAGCTCATTCCTACTGCTGACTAGTCTCTGCCATGAACTTCCATGGTTTTGGCTCCTTCATGCAAAATTCCTTCAGTTGCAAGATGTTTGTAGATTTCCTTGCACAAACTGCACATGGGATTCATACCAGGATTTTGAGTAGGAAAGTATATAACCCTCTATTCCTTTTTTCAGCCATTCTTTGGCAAATTTGCTACTGTTCCTTAGATCCTTATCACATTGGAAGAGACATTTCAGGTTTAACTTCAATTTTTGGTCAGAGGGCTTCACATTCTCATAAAACACACTTTAATATCCTGTAAAATATCTGGCTGACTTCAAGCTTCCAAGTCCCCGACACAGTTGGAGAGATTTACTAAAACTAGTGCACTCAGAATCTGCTGTGCATGGCAACCAATCAGCTTCTACCTTGTTCAATTAAACTTTGACAATAAAACCTGGAAGCTGATTGGTTTCTATGCAGAGCTACACCAGATTTTGCACTGTCCAGTAAATAATCCCCAGTGATACAACCCCAAACCATACCATATGCTTCACAGTTACAGATATGTGATTCTGCTCCTTGAATACTGTCTTCAATTTACAGCAAACATAACTACCATTACTGTAACCAAACAACTCTATCTTTGATAGAACAGTCTTTCATGGATTTAGAGTGATGGTAAAGTAGGTGCTGTGGTATGTAGTGATTAGACTCAGAGTGGTGAAGAACTATAAAGAAGGGCTCAGCAGCCCACTTTTATTGAGTCCAACACAAAGTTCAGTTCAGACTGGTTGCCCGCTAAGGGGTTCTTTTCCAGCAACCATATATAATGAAAAAATACTAGCCCAGCTGGTTATACTTTGGCAGCACAGCTGTTATTAGAACTGGTTTTCCAGACCATGAGTTCTTGGCCCAATTCGTCCTTTCATCACATCACATTGCTGTGCAGACCCATTCCTGGCCTCCTGATAGGGTTTTCCCAGCCCCCCTCTGGATTATCACACACTTCCTGGGAACTCAGACTCCCTCCAGCTCCCCCTGGACTTGCTAGTCACCTCAGCATTCCCAATCTCTCTGGACTCATGTAGCCAGTCAGGTCCATAAATATTGGGACATTGACACAATTCTAATCTTTTTGTCTCTATACAATACCACAATGGATTTGAAATGAAATGAACAAGATGTGCTTTAACTGCAGACTTTCAGCTTTAATTCAAGGGTATTTACATCCAAATCAGGTAAACAATGTAACATATACAACAGTTTATATATGTGCCTCCCACTTTTTAAGGGACCAAAAGTAATGGGACAATTGGCTGTTCAGCTGTTCCATGGCCATGTGTGTGTTATTCCCTCATTATCCCATTTACAAGGAGCAGATAAAAGGTCCAGAGTTCATGTCAAGTGTGCTATTTGCATTTGGAACCTGTTACTGTCAACTCTCAATATGAGATCCAAAGAGCTGTCACTATCAGTGAAGCAAGCCATCATTAGGCTCAAAAAACAAAACAAACCCATCAGAGAGATAGCAAAAACATTAGGTGTGACCAAAGCAACTATTTAGAACATCCTTAAAAAGACAGAACGCACCCGTGAGCTCAGCACCAAAAGACCCGGAAGACCACAGAAAACAACTGTGGTGGATGAGCGAAGAATTCTTTCCCTGGTGAAGAAAACACCCTTCACAACAGTTGGCCAGATCAAGAACACTCTCCAGGAGATAGGTGTATGTGTGTCAAAGTCAACAATCAAGAGAAGACTTCACCAGAGTGAATACAGAGGGATCACCACAAGATGTAAACCATTGGTGAGATTCAAAAACAGGAAGGCCAGATTAGAGTTTGCCAAACAACATCTAAAAAAGCCTTCACAGTTCTGGAACAACATCCTATGGACAGATGAGACCAAGATCAACTTGTACCAGAGTGATGGGAAGAGAAGAGTATGGAGAAGGAAAGGAACTGCTCATGATCCAAAGCATACCACCTCATCAGTGAAGCATGGTGGTGGTAGTGTCATGGCGTGGGCATGTATGGCTGCCAATTGAACTGGTTCTCTTGTATTTATTGATGATGTGACTGCTGACAAAAGCAGCAGGATGAATTTTGAAGTGTTTTGGGCAATATTACCTGCTCATATACAGCAAAATGCTTCCAAATTCATTGGACGGCGCTTCACAGTGCAGATGGACAATGACCCGAAGCATACTGCGAAAGCAACCAAATAGTTTTTTAAGGGAAAGAAGTGGAATGTTATGCAATGGCTAAGTCAATCACCTGACCTGAATCCGATTGAGCATGCATTTCACTTGCTGAAGACAAAACTGAAGGGATAATGCCCCAAGAACAAGCAGGAACTGAAGACAGTTGCAGTAGAGGCCTGACAGAGCATCATGAAACCCAGCGTCTGGTGATGTCTATGCGTTCCAGACTTCAGGCTGTAATTGACTGCAAAGGATTTGCAACCAAGTATTAAAAAGTGAAAGTTTGATGGATGATTGTTAATCTGTCCTATTACCTTTGGTTCCTTAAAAAGTGGGAGGCACATATACAAACTGTTGTAATTCCTACACTGTTCACCTGATTTGGATGTAAATACCCTTGAATTAAAGCTGAAAGTCTGCAGTTAAAGCACATCTTGTTTGTTTCATTTCATATCCATTGTGGTGGTATATATGTATAGAGCCAAAAAGATTAGAATTGTGTGGATGTCCCAATATTTATGGACCTGACTGTAGCTGTCCTGACTTTCTCAGTCCTATACCTAAGAAGTCCCCCCCAGCATAGGGTCTTGTCTCTCTACCAAGTCACCCCTCCTGCCTGGAACACACCACTCTATTCACACAAAGGATGTGTCTCCAAATGACAGTAACTGCCTGGAGCTACTCTCAGATTTGGTGTATAACGGCCCTGCACACCTGTTTACTCACAGGTAAGGATGGGCCGAACACCCCCCAGTTCGGTTCACACCAGAACATCTCGAACAGGCAAAAAGTTCTACCGAACATGCAAACTCTATTAAAGTCTATGGGACACGAACATGAAAAATTAAAAGTCCTAATTTTAAAGGCTTATATGCAAGTTATTGCCATAGAAAGTGTATGGGGAGCTGGGTACTGCCCTGCGGGACATGTATCAATACAAAGGAGCAGTGATTTTAATGACGCTTAAAGTGAAAAAATAAAAATGAAATATTCCTTTAAATATTGGGCCTAGGGGGTCACCTTAATCTGCCTGTAAAGTGTAGAACATGCTGCAGCAATGACATTTCTAAAAGAAAACAAATGTCATTTAAATATGCTCGCGACTGTTGGGGTCTGGTAAGCATTTTAAGGGGAACCCCACGCCAATATGAAAAAAAAAATGGTCAGGAAAAGGGGGGGTGGACAAGCGAGCGCCCCTCCTGAACCATACCAGGCCACATGCCCTCAACATGGGGGAGGTGCTTTGGGGCAGAGGGGCTCTGCGCTCCCCACCCCAAAGCACTTTATCCCCATGTTGATGGGGACAAGGGCCTCTTCCTGACAACCCTGGGCTGTGGTTGTCGGGGTCTGCGGGTGGGGAGCTTATCGGAATCTGGAAGGACCCTTTAACAAGGGGACCCCCCTATGTGAATGGGTATCGGGGACATCTTACCCCTTCACCAAAAAAAGTGTCAAAAAGTAAACACAGGAAACTGTTTTTGACAAGTCCTATTTTTTTTTTTTTTTAATAAAGTGTCACTCGATGTAATCCATCGTCAATCACGCTGCCCGCAAAAATAGAAAAAAAAATCATCTTTTGGGAGGCCTCCGGCCATCTGCTTCCTCTCTGCATTGACAGCTCTTATATAGGGAAGGGGCAGGGCTACGTCACCTGGTGACACAACCCCCTTCTGGCGTCACATGACATCACGTGCCACCAGGTGACGTAGCTGGGTGGCCCCAGAGAGGAGGCAGATGGCAGGAGGCCTCTCAAAAGATGACAGTGGGTTTAAAAAAAATTTATTTTTTTCGGGCAGCGTGATTGACGAGGGACACTTTTTTTCTTTTTTAATAAAGGACTTGTCAAAAAAAATTTGGTGCCTGGGTAGGGGTACGATGTACCCAGTACCCATTCACATGGGGGGGCTGGGATCTGGGGCCCCCCCTTGTTAAAGGGTGCTTCCAGATTCCGATAAGGCCCTCTGCCCCACAGACCCCTACAACCACAGCCCAGGGTTGTCAGGAAGAGGCCCTTGTCTCCATCAACATGGGGACAATGTGCTTTGGGGGGCATGCCAAAGCACTCTCCCCAAGTTGAGGGCAAGCAGCCTGGTATGGTTCAGGAGGTGGGGCTACTCGCTCACTCCCCCCCCCACTTTCCTGGCCTGCCAGGCTACATGCTTAGATAAGGGTCTGGTATGGATTTTGGGGGGGACCCCACACCATTTTTTTTCTTTTTTCTGTCATAGGGTTCCCCTTAACCACTTCAATACAGGGCAATTTAACCCCCTTCCTGCCCAGACCAATTTTAAGACCAATATATATGTATATATCCACTGTATCCAGTTTAGCTAGATCTGACTGCAGTCCCTTCCTGGTGTACTGTTTCTAACATACTTCAGGCAGGCAATTGAGTTAACTGCAGTGTATTTAATATATATATATATATATATATATATATATACACACAGTCAGTCAGTCTCGTGTATATAAATATATATATATATATATATATATATATATATATATATATATATATATATATATATATATATATATATCCACTGTATCCAGTTTAGCTAGATCTGACTCTAGTCCGTTCCTGGCATAAGCATGCACACGGGGTGTGCCAGGTGTGCCTGGGCACACCCTAATCACCTCGTGCTGTCTCCAGAGATTTGCCCCAAAATGCTGCATCCAAGAGAGTGTGTGGCCCACACTGCCTGTGAAACAGTTTCACAGGCAGCAGATCATGAGAATTGCCAGAGCTGTTCAGTGTATGAAACTGTCAGATAATGACACTGCATGCAGAGACACCAGCTGTCAAAAGTCAGTGGTGATGTCAGGGGTGGGTGGGACCGAACGGCCATCAAACACCAGCCAATGGGATGGGGTCTGGGCGGGCCTGTACATTTATGTGGCCCGCCCCCTCTCTGAAGCAGCTCAAACATTGGCTGGTGTTTATAGGGCTTGGTCCCGCCCACCCCCAACATTGCGGCTGAGTTGTAAGTCATTACAACTCAGCCGCGATGTCGGAGGTGGGCAGGACCAAGCGCCAACACCAGCCAATGATTGGGCTGCTTCAGAGAGGGGGCGAAGCCAGAGAAATGTAGCGGCCTGCCCAGACCCATCCTATTGGCTAGTGTTTGGTAACAGTCCCGTCCACCAACAACATCACCGCTGACTTTTAACAGCTGGTATCTCTCCCTGCATGCAGTGTCATTATCTGACAGTTTCATGCACTGAACAGCTCTGGCAATTCTCAAGATCTCCTGAATGTGAAACTCCCCCTCTCCCCTATCTGTGCCACCCAATGCTGCCTATCAGTGCCAACCAATGCTGCCTATCAGTGCCAGTGCTGCTTATCAGTGCCAACCAAGGCTGCCCATCAGTGCCAGTACTGCTTATTAGTGCCAACCAATGCTGCCTATCGGTGCCAACCAGTGCCAGTCAGTGCTGCCTATCAGTGCTGCATATCAGTGCCCATCAGTGCTGTCTATCAGTGCCAATAAGTGCTGACAATTAGTGCCTATCAGTGCTACCTATCAGTGCTGCCAGTCAGTGCCCATCAGTGCTGCCTATCAGTGTCCATCAGTGCAGCCTATCAGTGCTCATCAGTGTCCAGCAGTGCTTCCAATCAGTGCCAATCAGTGTCCATCAGTGCTGCCCATAAGTGCTATCAATCAGAGCCCATCAGTGATGCATATCAGTGCCCATCAGTGCCACCTATCAGTGCTGACAATCAGTGCCAATCAGTGCTGCCTATCAGTGCACATCAGTGCTACCAATTAGTGCCCATCAACACTGCCAATCAGTGCAGCCTATTAGTGCCCATCAGTGCTGCCTATCAGTGCCCATCAGTGCTGCCTTAGCAGGGATGGTGGAAACCCCTCTACAGATAATTACAATACAAATTACCTTCAAGTGCAACAACTTTTTAGTTGGTAGGTTCACACCATTATAGCACTTTGGAATTTTTATTTTTTAGAGTGTTAATTGAATATGTTTTAGTTACGGTTATAATGTGAATTATTGCACTTGAAGTTAATTTCCCACCACCCCTGCTAAGTCCATGTCTTTATGGACCTTGCTTTGTGCACTGGTGCGCAGTCATGTTGGAGCAGGAAGGGGCTATCCCCAAACTGTTCCCACAAAGTTGCAAGCATGAAATTGTCCAAGATATCTTGGTATGCTGATGCCTTAAGAGTTCCCTTCACTGGAACTAAGAGGCCAAGCCCAACCCCCAAAAAACAACCCCACACCATAATCCCCCCTCTACCAAATTATTTGGACCAGTGCACAAAGCAAGGTCCATAAAGACATGGATGAGCGAGTTTGGGGTGGAGAAACTTGACTGACCTGCACAGAGTCTTGATCACAACCTGATAGAAACATTTGGGATGAATTTGAGTGGAGACTGCGAGTTAGGCCTTCTTGTCTAACATCAGCGCCTGACCTCACAAATGCCCTTCTGGAAGAATGGTTAAACATTCCCATAGACACACTCCTAAACCTTGTGGACGGCCTTCCCAGAAGAGTTGAAGCTTTTAAAGGGTGGGCCAACGCAATATTGAACCCTACGGACTAAGACTAGGATGGCATTAAAGTTCATGTGCGTGTAAAGGCAGGTGTCCCAATACTTTTGACGTGTGTATATATGTATGTATGTAAGTGTGTGTGTGTATATATATATATATATATATATATATATATATATACACACACACACACATACATACATAAATATACACACGTATGTGTGCTTGAGCTTTCGGGTGCACACCCTAATGCAATAAGCTGCACACGCCTATGGTTCCTGGTGTACTGTTTCTAATATACTTCAGGCAGGCAGGTGATTCAGTTAGCTGCAGTGTATGTAATATACACAGTCAGTCTCATATATATTTAGCTAGATCTGACTGCAGGCCATTCCTGGGGTACGTTTTCAAATATACTTTCAGGCAGGCAGGTTATTCAGTTATCTGCAGTGCATAAAATATGTATACAGTCTCCTACATATATATCCACTGCATTCTAGTCTAGCCAAGCCTATATCTGACTGCAGGCCATTCCTGGTGTACGTTTTTAAATAAACTTGCAGGCAGGCAGACAGGCAGGCAGGCAGGCAGGTGATTCAGTGATCTGCAGTGCATAAAATATAAATACAGTCTCCTACATATATATCCACTGCATTCTAGTCTAGCCAAGCCTATATCTGACTGCAGGCCATTCCTGGTGTATGTTTTCAAATATACTTTCAGGCAGGCAGGCAGGTGATTAAGTGATCTGCAGTGCATTAAATATATATACACAGTCTGCTTTAAATATATATCCACTGCATTCTAGTCTAGCCAAGCCTATATCTGACTGCACGCCATTCCTGTTGTACTTTTCAAGTAAACTTTGCTAATAACATTTTACAGCATGTCTGGAAGGCCACTAAGGAGAGGTAGACGCTCACAGGCCACTAAAAGAGGGCAAGCAATCTCTGTGTCTACAGCCAACAGTGCTGGTCGTGGACACAGTGCATCCTCAGCACATGGCCGTGGGGCACGCTTGTCCTTTTTTTCGACAGCTGGCTGTGTTGATCCACAACATGCAGAAGAGTTGGTAGAGTGGATAACTAAGCCATCCTCATCCTCCTCATCCTCTGTCACCCAGGCTCAGAGTAGTTTGCCTGCCAATGCAGCTGCCAAAGTGGCCTATTCCATCGGCTCAATGTCATCAGTCACTCCTTCCTTAGCCCCACCATCATACACGGAGGAGTCCCCCGAACCGTTCGACCACAGTGTTGGGTACATGCTGCAGGAGGATACGCAGCGTTTTGAAGGAAGGCAGTAACGTGAGCCCAGAAAGAGGGGGTGCCCAAGAAGGACAAGAAACTGGCAGTCATGTTCCCCCAGCTGCAGCATACTGCCAGGTTTGCTTCAGTGATGAGGAGGGAGGAGATGATGAGGTCACTGACTCTACATGGGTGCCTGATAGAAGAGAGGAGGAGGAGGCACATCTCCAACAAGGCAGGATGCTCTCCAGGGGCCAGCTTAAAGCGGTTGTATACCCGCTGTCTTTTTTTTTTTTTTTTCTACACCTGCAAGGGAAAAGGCATAATGAGCTAGTATGCACCGCACCGCATACTAGCTCATTATGAGATACTTACCTTAGAACGAGGCGCCGGCATCTCACCTGGTCCACGCCGAGGGAGCTGACATCTCCCCTCGGCGTTTCTTCCGGGTATCGTGGCTCCGGTGCTGTGAGTGGCCGGAGCCGCGATGTCGTCACTCCCACGCATGCGCGCGGGAGACTTCTGCCCGGCAAGCTCCGGAGTTTGCCGGGCTGTCAGCCGAGAATCCCCTGTGCGCATGCGCCGCTGCAGTCAGCGGTTCATTGCGAGGGGAATATCTCCTAAACCTTACAGGTTTAGGAGATATTTTTTTTACCTACAGGTAAGCCTTATTATAGGCTTACCTGTAGGTAAAAGTTAAAAATAAAGGTATACAACCGCTTTAAGGGCAGCCACCCAACTGCATCACACCGCAGAGCTCCACATGTGCAGGGCGCTGATGACTCCCTGTGTATTTTGAAAAGTTCTTTGGTGTGGGCCTTTTTTGATACGTGTGCAGCAGATCACACCGTTGCTGTTTGCAACATATGTCTGAAGCGTATTAAGCGTGGCAAAAACAGCAGCCGCTTGGGCACCACATGCTTGACCAGACATATGTTGACCTCCCATGCAGTCCATTGGCAACAGTACTTAAAAGACCCACACCAAAGAGCAAGGTGGACCTCTCATTGCTCCTCATGAGCTGGGATCTCCAACCCCATTATACCTTCAGTCCTCTCAGAAACCTGCACTGAGAGGAATTAAGGTGTAGAATTAGGTGTGCCAAGTACTTGCGGGCAATCTGCTATTGCTACACCAACATCCGATTGTAGCAGGCAAATTTCTCTACCCCAGTTGCTAAACCGTCTAAAGAAATTCGGTCCCAGCCATCCACATGCTCAGCGGCTGAATGCTTTCTTGGCTAAATTGCTAGCACTTCAACTGCTGCCTTTTCAGCTGGTAGACTCTGCCCCCTTTCGTGAATTTGTGGAATGTGCGATACCTCAGTGGCAAGTTCCCAAATGCCATTTCTTTTCAAGGAAGGCCATTCTGGCTCTCTACTGGTATGTGGAAGGCAATGTCTTGGCCTTGTTGGATAGGCCGGTCAGCAGTAAGGTGCATATTACCGCTGACTCATGGTCCAGCAGGCATGGACAGGGACGTTACCTTTCTTTCACGGTGCACTGGGTAACTCAGCTGGCAGTTGGGAAGGATGCAGGACAGGGTGCAATTGTTGAAGCTTGTTCCGTCACCACGCTTCTAAAATGATAGTAGTGGTGATTCTGCCACACCTCTCTCCTCCACCCCATCCTCTTCTTCTTCCTCTATGGCCTCTTCCTCTGCAGATTTGTCCTTGGAACCAGTGGTGCTCCGTAGGCATTCAAGGGGCTACGCAAGCACTCAAGCAAACAGATGCCATGTGGTGCTTGAGTTGGTCTGCTTAGGGGACAGGAGCCACACTGGGGCAAAGATTCTGTCAGCTCTGCAGGGGCAGACTCAGAGGTGGTTGATGCCACGCCAGCCTCAGCCAGGAATGGTGGTTTGCAAAAATGGCACCAACCTCCTCTCCGCCCTTTCGTCAGGGAAACTTGACCCATGTTCCCTGTTTGGCTCACATCCTTTATTTGGTGGTCCAGCGGTTCTTGTGCAGGTACCAGGGCTTACAGGATCTCTTGAAGCAGGCCATGAAAGTCTGTGGGCATTTCCGCCGGTCATATAATGCCAGTGCTCGGCTGGCTGACCTTCAAAAGGAATGCAACCTGCCCAAGAACTGCCTCATTTGTGACATGCCCACCAGGTGGAACTCAATGTTGGCAATGCTGCAGTGGCTGCACACACAGCAGAGGGCCATCAATGAGTACCTGTGTGAGTATGGCACCAGGACAGGGTCAAGGG
The DNA here is from genome assembly GCF_042186555.1 of Aquarana catesbeiana. Taxonomy (NCBI): domain Eukaryota; kingdom Metazoa; phylum Chordata; class Amphibia; order Anura; family Ranidae; genus Aquarana; species Aquarana catesbeiana. The sequence goes on from NC_133328.1 coordinate 265,108,372, forward strand.
AGCTTGGCTTTTTTTCACCACGCCAGTGGTTACTGATCAAGGATGCATGCACTGTGTTGTCACCATTTGAGGAGGCCACGAGGATGGTGAGCAGTGACAGTGCATGCATCAGTGATACTGTCCCTCTTGTCTTCCTGTTGGAGCATAATGGACAGGTCACTTGAGGCAGAACAGAGGGAGGAAGAGGAAAACTTCCTTACCTCTCAAGGCCCCCTTTATCCAGACAGTATTCCTGCGGGCCCACTGATCACACAGGAAGAGGAGGAGGAAGAGAATGAGGATTGTGTCAGCATGGAGGTGGAGCCTAGCACTCAGCATCAGCAGCAGTCTTCAAGGGATCGTTTTCAGTCCCCAGAAACCCATGGACTTGAACATGGCTGGGGGCAGGTGGCTGTGGATCATGTCATCGTTAGTGACCCAGAGGACTCCAGATCGAATGCCTCAGCAAACCTTCGCTGCATGGCCTCTCTGATCCTGCAAAGCCTACGAAAGGACCCTCAGATTTGTGGTATCAAGGAGAGGGATCATTACTGGCTGGCAACCCTTCTTGATCCATGTTACAAGGGTAAGGTTGCAGAACTTATCCAACCTTGGCAGAGGGAGCAGAGGATGAAACATCTTCAAGAGGCCTTGCAGAAAGGTTTGTTCAATGCATTTCCAGAGCCAGGGAGGTTACAATTTCCTGGTCCTCCTGAACAACGTGTTGCTGAGGTTTCAGTCAGTCACAGAAGGAGCGGTGAAGAAGGCGGCCATCTGACCGATGCGTTCAGACAATTCTTTAGTCCGCAGCCCCAAGGTCTGATCAGTTCCAGCAACCTTCACCAGCGTCTGATTTACATGGTCCAGGAATACCTAGGGGCAAGATCAGACCTGGATACCTTTCCAGTCGAAAATCCACTGCGTTACTGGGTCTTGAGGATGGATCACTGGCCATAGCTTACACAATATGCAATTGAGCTACTGGCCTGTCCTGCATCCAGCGTTCTTTCTGAACGCACATTCGGTGCTGCTGGAGGCTTTGTAACCGATCACAGAGTGCTCCTGTCCACAAACTCAGTTGATCGGCTCACCTTCATAAAAATGAATCAGTCTTGGATCACCAGTAGGGATGCGTCAAACACACCCCTGTTCGGTTCGCACCAGAACATGCGAACAGGCAAAAAATGTATTCGAACACGCGAATACCGGTAAAGTCTATGGGGCACGAACATGAATAATCAAAAGTGCTAATTTTAAAGGGTTATATGCAAGTTTTTGTCATCAAAAGTGTTTGGGGACCCGGGTCCTGCCCCAGGGGACATGGATCAATGCAAAAAAAAGTTTTAAAAACGGCCGTTTTTTTGGGAGCAGTGATTTTAATAATGCTTAAAGTGAAAACAATAAAAGTGTAATATTCCTTTAAATTTCGTACCTGGGGGGTGTCTATAGTATGCCTGTAAAGGGGCGCATGTTTCCCATGTTTAAAACAGTCTGACAGCAAAATAATAACATTTCAAAGAAAAAAAAGTCATTTAAAACTACTCTCGGCTATTAATGAATTGCCGGTCCGACAATATACATAAAAGTTCATTGATAAAAACGGCATGGGAATTCCCCACAGGGGAACCCAAAATTTAAAAAAAAAATGGCGTGGGGGTCCCCCTAAATTCTGTACCAGGCCCTTCAGGTCTGGTATGGATATTAAGGGGAACCCCGGCCAATTTTTAAAAAAAAAATGGCGTGGGGTCCCCCCAAAAATCCATATCAGACCCTTATCCGAGCACGCAACCTGGCAGGCTGCAGGAAAAGAGGGGGGATGAGAGAGCGCCCCCCCTCCTGAACCGTACCAGGCCACATGCCCTCAACATTGGGAGGGTGCTTTGGGGTAGCCCCCCTGGGGACAAGAGCCTCATCCCCACAACCCTTGCCCGGTGGTTGTGGGGGTCTGCTGGCGGAGGGCTTATCGGAATCTGGAAGCCCCCTTTAACAAGGGGACTCCCCTCCCCCCTGTGTGAAATGGATTTCACAAAAAAAGTGTAAAAAATGTTAAAAATGACAAGAGACAGTTTTTGACAATTCCTTTATTTAAATGCTTCTTCTTTCTTCTATCTTCTTTCTTCTATCTATTACGTAACGGGTGACCCCGCCCCCTCTGACATCACAGGGAATACCACAGGGAAGTCTCCGTCAAGTCCTCGTGCGTCAGAGGGGGGCAGGGTCACCGGGTGGCCCCGCCCTCCATTATTTAAGAACTGTCAGAAGATGAGAAGCGTCACACAGCGGGAGCCTCCCATCATGGTGGATGCGGAATGGCCCGAGAAGAAGAAGGGAAGGTGGAGGAAGATGCCGGACGAGCACACCGGAGGAAGAACCAGAAGAACCAGAAGAAGAAGAAGATGGAGGAAGAAACCGAAGGAAGATAGAAGATAGAAGAAAGAAGATAGAAGAAAGAAGAAGCATTTAAATAAAGAAATTGTCAAAAACTGTCTCTTGTCATTTTTAACATTTTTGACACTTTTTTGTGAAATGGTAGGGGTACTTTTGTACCCCGCTACCATTTCACACAGGGGGAGGGCCGGGATCTGGGGGTCCCCTTGTTAAAGGGGGCTTCCAGATTTCGATAAGCCCCCGCCCGCAGACCCCCACAACCACCGGGCAAGGGTTGTGGGGATGAGGTCCTTGTCCCCATTAACATGGGGACAAGGTGTTTTGGGACCCTCCCAATGTTGAGGGCATGTGGCCTGGTACAGTTCAGGGGGGTGCTCTCTCGTCCCCCCTCTTTTCCTGCGGCCTGCCAGGTTGCGTGCTCGGATAAGGGTCTGGTATGGATTTTTGGGGGGACCCCATGCCATTTTTTTTTTAATTTTGGCGTGGGGTTCCCCTTAAAATCCATACCAAACCTAAAGGGTCTGGTATAGATTTTGAGGGGGACCCCACGCCATTTAAAAAAAAAAAATTGGCCGGGGTTCCCCTTAATATCCATACCAGAACTGAAGGGCCTGGTATGGCATTTAGGGGGACCCCCACGTCATTTTTTTTAAAATTTTGGTTTGGGGTTCCCCTGTGGGGAATTCCCATGCCGTTTTTATCAATGACCTTTTATGTGTATTGTCGGACTGGCAATTCATTAATAGCTGCAAGTAGTTTTAAATGACTTTTTTTCCTTTGAAATGTCATTTTGCTGTCAGACTGTTCTAAACACGGGAAACACGCGCCCCTTTACAGGCATACTATAGACACCCCCAGGTACGAAATTTAAAGGAATATTACACTTTTATTGTTTCACTTTAAGCATTATTAAAATCACACTCCCGAAAAAACGGCCGTTTATAAAACTTGTTTTTGCATTGATACATATCCCCTGGGGCAGGACCCAGGTCCCCAAACACTTTTTATGACAATACCATGCATATAAGTCTTTAAAATTAGCACTTTTGATTTCTCCCATAGACTTTTAAAGGGTGTTCCGTGGCTTTTGAATTTGCCGCGAACACCCCAAATTGTTCGCTGTTCGGCGAACTGGCGAACAGCCAATGTTCGAGTCGAACTTGAGTTCGACTCGAACTCGAAGCTCATCCCTAATCACCAGCTACCAAGCACCTGATGCTGATGTAACTTTTTCTATGAATGTGAGATCCCTTGAAGACTGCCTATGCTGAGTGACTATCCTATGCCTCCTCAATGTTCATGTTGATACCTTCTAAGAACATTTTTGTTTCAGGGCACCACCAGCAGTGTCTAAGGCCCAATTTTTCTGCCCCTGTTTAACAGGGGCGTGTAATTACAACTTTTGCTGTAATATTTTGCAGCAGGGCTTGTTTTTGCGCTCAAATAGAGTATCTGTGAGGGGTTGCAGTGTTGTGGCACCACCACCAGTGCTTAAGGCCCAGTTTTAGTGCCCGTTTAACAGGGGCGTGTAATTACAATTTTTGATCAAATATTTAACAGCAAGGCTCGTTCCTGCACTCAACAAGAGTATCTGTGAGGCTTTACAGTGTTGTGCCACCACCAGCACCACCACTACCGCCACCACCTAAGGCCCAATTTTTCTGCCCCTGTTTAACAGGGGTGTGTCATTACAATTTTTGATCTAATATTTCAAAGCAGGACCCGTTCCTGCGCCCACCAAGAGTAACTGTGAGGGCTTACAGTGTTGTGTTTTTAAAACTTTTTTTTGCATTGATACATGTCCCCTGGGGCAGGACCCAGATCCCCAAACATTTTTTAGGACAATAACTTGCATATTAGCCTTTAAAATTCGCACTTTTGATTTTTCACGTTCGGGTCCCATAGACTTTAACGGTGTTCGAATGTTCACGCAAACTTTCAGTCCGTTCGCATGTTCTGCCACGAACCGAACCGGGGGGTGCTCGGCTCATCCCTTTTCGCCACTCACAATACATAATAATCTGGATAGATCTGTCCCTGGCTATATATGTGCTCCTACTATGGAGGCTCTCAAAGTTTATAGAGTTATGCCTCGTACACACGGTCAGATTTTCCGATGGAAAATGTTTGATGAGAGCCTTTTGTCGGAAATTCCAACCGTGTGCAGGCTCCATCGGAACAGTTTCCATCGGAATTTCCATCAAGACAAGTTTGAGCCAACATCCGTCGGAAAATAACCATGGATTTTGATGTCGGAATGTCCGATCGTGTGTACGAGGCATTAGGATTGCAGATAATACTGGGGTGCCTTGCAGCGGCCTCTGCAGCTTTTTCTTTGTGTTTGACATGCGTTGCCCTTCCATTTGGGGCAGTTGCCATTTGTTTGTACTTACACTTTACTTTAGCACACCCCCTACGGACCAGTGCAATTTTTACATTTCTGCTATGAGCATGCTTATTTGACAATACTTGATCTAACCTAAAATAACATAATATATTTATTATTTTTTAAAGAACAAGCAAGGCTTTTTTTGGTGGTATTGTCTTGAAAAAATGATTTCTCTCACTATCCATAGACAAAGAAAGTTTTAAATATGTTGAAAATTCATCAGCAGCATTGAGATGCAACAAAGGATAAAAAAACCCTTCTTCCCAAACCCCTTCCCAATTCTCTAAAATACAGAGCATTTTGGTATATTCATAACATTCAGTACATCTACTCTAACAGGCCTGCCAGTTACTACTAGCCCTCTACTAATCTTCCCCTATGCAATTTGTCAGCAGCACCCTATGCTTTCCATATATTAAAAAGTGTATTACAGTTATAAAGAATTCAGTCTGATGAATTTCTGCATTAATTCACCAGTACTGTGAATTTTTAACCACTTCCTGCCCGACCTATAGCAGAATGATATATACATAACCACAAGCAGCGCTCTATGAGAAAAAAGTCAAAATGTCTGTGTCCATACAGTATGTAAATTCACATATAAATATATGTACACATTGGATTTTTAAAAAAGAAGCACTTTATTGCACATAATTTTTAAGGCTCAAAAATTATGTGCAATAAAGCGCTTCTTTTTAAAAAATCCAATCCAAAGTGTACGTATATTTATACGTGAATTTACATATGGACACCCATTATTTCCCATAGAGCTCTGCTTGTGTTTATGTATATCTTGCTCTCCATTTTCCAGTGGTTGGCAGCTGCACTGGGGGTCAATTTCATTCCCATACACTCCTCCATTCACATTTAGTTTGAGAGCTCCAGGAACTTGTTGTTTATAGCAGAATGATGGCCAGGAAGTGGTTCAGTTATCCTGACTGGGCATCATATGACACCCAGCAGGACAAGCCGCGATTGCGCGCCCTTGGGGGCGCGCAGCGCAGGGATCGGTTGTGTGGGGCATCAGTCTGACGGAGGCTCTTTACCACGTGACCACCTGCCAGGAATCAGGACATAATGAAAAAGTTTTGTCCAGAGCAGCAACAAAAAGGTGGAATATCTTGGGCAGATTTCTATTGCTACACCTCCTCAGCAGTTTACTGTGATCTTTAACACCGGGTCTTCAAACCTGTGGGTGCCATCCATATATTGTACAAGTCAAGCATGCATTTTTGACATATATCCATCCATCCATATGAGTGAGTGACACCCCGGGACTAGGAGAAGGATTCTATTTGGAGAAAGGCCCAGACTGGGTATAAGCCAAAGGCATTGTTTGATCCCCTGTAACGGGGAATCATTTGGAGCTGGTAAGGAGCTAATAATATTGGTGGCAGCACTGTTCACATGAGGTGAGCGATGGCGGTTTTAATGTCAGGGATCATCAAGTCTCATGGCTAGAATCACTACAATCAATAAACTGTTTTAAAAATTCTCTTACAAATATACAGTATATTTGAAATAAAATCTTTATTTTTTTTGGTAATAACATGGTGTGGGTTGGTTTCTGCCAGTTACAGGCTGTGTGATGTCCCTCCAGCCTGTGTTTTAGAATAAGAGGGAAGTGAAGCCTCCATTAATCTACATGTAATTTCCTGCCTCCATTATGATTAGCTGGTTAGTGGGCATGGAGGGAGGGAGCTGGCTGTCATTTACCACTGTGTATACACCCACATGTGTGACTCTGTAGTCACATGAGCTGTTCAGATGTGAGGAAATGCTCAATGCTCAAAACACTCCCTGAAAACGGAGCATGTGCAGAGCTGCCAACACTGCTCTGCAAAATCCCTAGCTGAATTGGGAGCTTGGACAGAAGTGGGAGATAGAGAACAGCAGGATTAACCAGGTTTTTTGCAGAATACAGAAAAGGAAATTGCATAGTGACTGAGTGAGTATGAACAGCATGTAATATAGCATTTATTGATAGTTTATGATGTGGATTTAGTTACCCTTTAACTTCAGTCAGCAGTCCCCTGCTGACTGAAAACCCTTTGCTATAATAATAAAAAAAAAAAACAGCTTACCCATTATTCCTGTAAGGTAAACACCATAAAGTGATAGTCCGGTTGTAGCAGCATTCCAGACTGTTCCTATTACAGCATAAAGAAGGATAGTTCCAAGATTTCCAAAAAATAGTCTGTTTGGCATGAAGTATCCAGCATCTAGTACAATAGGTGGCAATAGGTAAAAGAAAAATACTGTTGGTGTCATTGTAAAGGAAGCAATGTGATCTGCAGCCCATACTATTCCACCTAGAAGCAGACCAAGCACAATCAAAAGACAGCTCTCTGGCACAATTGAAGTCACTTTATGCGATATGTGAAAACCTGTAAAGAGAAAAAAAAAAGATATTTCAGGGCAATTTCAAATTATGTGAATATGTTAACCCAATTTAAAGAATGTTAAAGTCAGTATTCAGTTATGAGAAAAAAAAAAAAAAATTCATAGAACATAAAAGGCACCTTAAATTCTAACTTGGATATAATAATAATAATAAGGAAAAAGTTAAATGTGACTTACAATGCTGTTTGAACCCTGCTATAGTAAACTGGCTACAGGACCTAACTTTTTATATACATTTTTATTTAGGATTTATGAGATAGAGTGTATTGAGCAGAGAGTATATGAAAACATAGAATGTCAAGGTTCAATAAACTAAAGAGAAAAATGTGTACTTAGGCCGGCCATACACAGTTCGATCCTAGGTTGGTTCATAAGGAACCGGCCGAGATTTGGACCGTTAACAGGCAGGCTTGATTGATTGATCAACTTGGGTACAACCAGCCTGCCAGATTCTCTTGCGATTATCGCTAGCAGCTGCTAGTGATAATAACTGTCTTATCCCGGCAACTGTCTCCTCCCGGGATGGCTTGGGAGTCCATGTCTCCATATTTCCTATTACAGAATCATGTTAACAGCCTTTAAAAATCAAGGCAAGAAAACAAGGAACCATATCACTAAACTAGGAGAGGACAAACAAGGTCATGTCAGCATTTCCGTGCGGGTGCACGGTAGTGCGTCATGCTGACGCGCGCACTGTATGGGCTATTTCTGATGGCTCCAGCACCCAGTCGGGTTGCTGGTTTGTCATCAGCTGTTCCCAGTTCCGGTTTCGCTGTGCACTCTGCTCCTTGCTGTTTACCTGGATACCGACTCCTGGCTAGTTACAACGGACCCCGCTCTCTGCTTGATACCTATACTGACCCCTGGCTATTCATAACGGACTTGCTCTCTGCCTGATACCTATACTGACCCCTGGCTATTCATAACGGACTTGCTCTCTGCTTGATACCTGTGCTGACCCCTGGCTATTCATAAACGAACTCTGCTCTCTGCTTGATACCTGTGCTGACCCCTGGCTATTCATTAACGGACTCTGCTCTCTGCTTGATACCTGTGCTGACCCCTGGCTATCCATAACGGACTCTGTTCTCTATCTGATTACCCGGTTCTGACCCCTGGCTGGCTTCACGGACTTTCTGTAACTCCTCACTCGATCCCCTGACCCTGCAGTGGCACCTTCATCTGCACCTTCAGTCAGCTCCCGGAGACTTCTACTGAGCCTACCGCTCTCCACCTCTGGAGTACTCACCTGCTGGAGGCCCGTGCCTCTGCATGCCCCCTGCTCCCTGTATCATCTCCGGGGGACAGGGTGCGCGTGGTTGTAAGGGCGAGCCGCTCTCGGCATCTTGGCCTTGGTAAGTATTAGTCGTGACAACAGAGCTCTGCAGGTGCAGAGCGCTGCTGACTTCCCGCTGACTTTTAAAAGTTCCTTGGTGTGGGACTTTTTCGACATGTGTGCAGCAGATCACACGATTGCTGTTTGCAACCTATATCTGAAGCGGATCAAGCGTGGCCAGAACAGCAGCCGCTTGGGCACCACATGCTTGACCAGACATATGAAGACGTGTCATGCAGTCCGTTGGCAACAGCACTTGAAATACCCACATCATCTGGGATCTCCAACCCTACTATACCTCCAGTCCTCTCAAAAACCTGCACTGAGAGGAATTAAGTTATAGCAATTGGTGTCACAAGTAAGCCAATCTGCTAGCAGTACACTACCAATTGATTTCAGCAGGCAAATTTCCCTACCCCAGTTGCCGAATTGTAAAAAGAAATTCAGTCCCAGCCATCCACATGCTCAGTGTCTAAATGCTAGCCTGGTGAAATTTCTAGCACTGCAACTGCTGCCTTTTCAGCTGGTAGACTCTGCCCCCTTTGGTGAATTTGTGGAATGTGCTATACCACAGTGGCAGGTTCCAAAACAGCATTTATTTTCACATAAGGCCATTCTGGCTCTCTACCGGTATGTGGAAGGCAATGTTTTGGCCTCGTTGGACAGGGCGGTCAGCAGTAAAGTTCATATTACTGCTGACTCATGGTTCAGCAGGCATGGGCAGGGATGTTATCTTTCCTTCACGATGCACTGGGTAACTGCTGGCAGCTGGGAAGGATGCAGGACAGGGTTCAGTGTTGGAGCTTGTTCTGCCACCATGCCTCCAAAAAGCTGGTGGTGATTCTGCCACAACATCTGTATGCTCCCCTCCCTCTTCTTCTTCCTCTATGGCTTCTTCTGCAGAATTGTCCTCTGAACCAGCAGTACTCCCTAAGCGCTCAAGCGGCTATGCAAGTAGTCAGGCTAAAAGATGCCATGCAGTGCTTGAATTGGTCTGCCTAGGGGACAGGAGCCACACTGGGGCAGAGATTCTGTCAGCTCTGCAGGGGCAGGCTCACAGGTGGTTGGCGCCACACCAGCTTCAGCCAGGAATGGTTGTATGCGACAATGGCACCAGCCTTCTCTCCGCCCTCCTACAGTGACATTTGACCCATGTTCGGCACACGTCCTGAATTTGGTGGTGCATCGTTTCTTGACCAAGTAACCAGGCTTACAAGATCTCCTGAGGCAGGCCAGAAAAATCTGTGGTCATTTCCACCAGTCATACAATGCCACTGCTCGGCTGGCTGACATTCAAAGGGAATGCAACCTGCCCACCAACCACCTCATTTGTGACATGCCCACCAGGTGGAACTCAATATTGGCAATGCTACAGCGGCTGCACACACAGCAGAGGGACATCAATGAGTACCTGTGCGAGTATGGCACAGGGTGTTTTTGTCACGCCAGTGACTACTGATCAAGGATGCATGAACTGTCCTGTAACCATTTGAGAAGGCCACAAGGGTGGTGAGCAGCGACAATGCATGCATCACTGACACTGTCCCTCTAGTCTTCCTGCTGGAGCACATGCTTTGTGGAATCATGCACAGGGCACTTGAGGCAGAACAGCGGGAGGAAGACATCCTTTATCAGGAAGAAGGGAGAAGGGAGAAGGAGAAGGAGGTCAGCATGGAAGTAGAGGATAACACTCAGCAGCAGTCTTCAAGGGATAGCTTTCAGTCCCCAGAAACCCGAGCTGTACATGGCTGGGAGGAGGTAGTTACGGATCATGTGATCCTTAGTAACCTAGAATCGAATGCCTCTGCAAACTTACACTGCATAGCCTACTGATTTTGCAAAGCCTGCAAAAGGACCCTAGGATTCGTGGTATCAAGGAGAGGGATCATTACTGGGTAAACTTGCAGAACTCATCCTGCCTTCGCAAAGGGAGTAGAGGATAAAACATCTTCAGGAGACCTTGAAGAAAAGTTTGTTTAATGCATTTCCAGACCCTAGGATGTTACCATTTCCTGGTGCTGGACAACATGTTTCTGAGGCTTTGTTCAGTCAGAGGAAGAGCGGTGGAGAAGGTGACCGGCTGACTGATGCCTTTAAAAATTTTTTGGTCCTCAGTACCAAGGTCTGATGGGTTCAAGCAACCATCGCCAGCACTTGCATTATATGGTGCAGGAATATCTAGGGGCAAGAGCAGACTTTGAGACCTTTCCAACAGAGCATCCACTGGGTTACTGGGTCTTGAGGATGGACCACTGGCCAGAACTTGCTCAATATGCAATGGAGCTAATGGCCTGTCCTGTATCCAGCATGCTTTCTGAACGCACATTCAGTGCTGCTGGAGGGTTTGTAATGAATCAAAGAGTGCGTCCACAGACCCTGTTGATAGGCTCACATTTATAAAAATGAATCAGTCCTGGATCAGCAGCTATCAAGCACCTGATGCTGATGTAACTAATTGAATTTGCTAGAGATCTGGATCCTTGAAGACTGCCTATGCTGCTTATCCTATTCCTCTTGAATCTTGATGATGCTAGCTTCCAACAATATTTTTGGTTTAAGGCACCACCACCACCCAAGGCCCAATTTTTCTGCCCCTGTTTAACAGGGGCATGCAATTACATTTTTTTAAATAATATTTAACAGCAGGGCCCATTCCTGTGCCCATCAAGAGTAACTGAGGGGTTACAGGGTTCTGGCACTACCAACACCTAAGGCCCAATTTTTCTGCAGAGTATATAGTGCAGTCCTTATAGTATATATACTGCAGTTCAGAGTATATAGTGCCTGGGGGACTCCCACACCATTTTTTTTTACATTTTGGCCCAAGGTTCCCCTCAATATCCATACCAGACCTGAAATTACTGGTATGGATTTTGGGGGGACCCCCGCGCCATTTTTTTTTCAATTTTGGCATGGGGTTCCCCTTAATATCCATACCAGACCCGAAGGGCCTGGTAATGGACTCGGGGGGAGGGGGAACCCATGCCATTTCTTTTAATGATTTTTTATTTATATTGCTGGGATCCAGCAGCTGCAAGCAATTTTAAATTACAGTTTTTCCTTTAGAAATGTAATTTTTCTGTGGGACTGTTATGAACATGGGAAAGATGCGCTACTTTACAGGCAAACGAAGGGGACCCCCAGGCACGCTATTTAAAGGAATATTTCATTTTTATTGTTACTCTTTTGCTTTATTGAAATCACTGCTCCTGAAAAAACAGCCATTTTTAAAAACCTTTTTTTACATTGATACATGTCCCCTGGGGCAATACCCAGGTCCCCGTACACTTTTTATGGCAATAACTTGCATATAAGCCTTTAAAATTAGCACTTTCAATTTTTCATGTTCATGTCCCATAGACTTTAACGGTGTTCGCACAGATTTTTTGCCTGTTCACATGTCCCAGTCTACTTTCTCTGTGCTCCCATCAGAGGTACTACGCAGTACCCAGTGGCGGCTCATGCATTGATCAAAAATCCATCAGTTCTTATATATAATTCCCTCTATTTTATAGTCCATTCCCATATTTTCTGCAAATCATAGCCTCGGGATCAATTTATTATTTTATTTAATTTTATATTGTTTTATTCTATATCGCACGCAAGACGGTGCAGACTATAATTGTGAATCCTCTATCCCTGATAGTCACCTCCCAGTCTTAATACATAACCTCTTATGGCAGTCTTTTGTATTTACTGTATATTTATTTATATTTATTTTGATTATTTCTATTGTACTGTACTTTATGATTTATTCCCCCATGATGTTTTTAAAATGCTTGTTTTTAATTTATCTTACCTTACCTGGTTTTATTAACAATATTTTGTCTTAATTGGAGACCTGCTGTAAAAGTATATACATATATTTTTTTCACTATGTCATTGTAAGGTCCTCTGTCTTTATCCCCCCTGCCGTTCTATGCCGCCCATTACTTATTTTTTATGTATACCACAGACTTTCCGGCCCCGCCCCCCTTCAGTCTATTTAAGCCCACTGTGTCCTCCACTCCCTATGCTTGAGAAAGGAATGCGGCCATTCGTCCACCAATGGCAAGCCTATTCTGAAACGCGTCACATACGTGTGACGTCATCACCGGGCGCCACGCTGTATTTGCTCCCCAAGCCTCGTTTGTGATTCCCGGCTCGGCCAGCCGTGTTCCTTCCTAGAAGCTCTTCACCATCTAATTAGTGAGCAGCAGCACGGCTGAACGGATGCTCTGGCGTCCCACACATCTCTCTCTCCCCCTCCTTGGAACCCTTACCCTTGCATCTGGGATACAATCTGGCTCCTAACTCAGCAGGATTTGTGTTGAACTGTTCGCTGAAATAGACTGCACCCGGCTGCAAGAACTAATCCCCTCTGGACCTGGCATGCCCTGCAGGAACCGCTGTGACCTGTAGTTCCACCGCATCTCTCCAACCCAGCCAACTGACCTGAATGCAACTCTTCCAACTTTTATGTGAGTGGATATTGTTGTTTTAACAAAATGTATTTATGATTTATACTCAGAGGCGCCCCTCTCCTTGTTGTTGATTAGAGCCAGAGGCTCTAATAGGCTTCAAAAAAGGAGACACAGGAGGAGAGAACACCACAGCCCAGTAAGTGCTGGACCTCCTGTGGCGGGGGGAATTTTTGCTATAAGTGTGCCGCGAGAGTGGGTGCTGTCAGTGTGGCGCGAGCAGGGGGGGGGGGGGGCTGTCAGGCTGTCATGCTGTCAGTGTGCATGTGGTTAGTGTGCCGAGGGGGGGGTGTTTAGTGATGTTATGTGATGCTGATCTATATACCCTATCTGTGATTCTGGGGCTGTATACTCTGTACTGTGATTCTGGGGCTGTATACTCCAGACACTATGGGTGGAAGCAAGTGGAATACAGAGGACAGAGTGGGTGGATTCTATCAGGGGTGGGGCATATGAGAAGTGGGATGGGTCAAAGAGGAAGGGCGGGGTCTGGCGCACCCCATCCTAAAACTTCACCAGCCGCCACTGGCAGTACCGCTCCAACTTCCCAAGGAGACACAGGACAGAGTGGCTCCACAGCAGACTAGGGTGCCCACGTGTCCCGGATTGCCAGGGATTGTCCCTTATTTGTGATATTTGTCCTGTGTCCCGGGCACCTTCATTCCGGGACAATATACTGTCCCGGAATGAAAAAAAAAAACACACCACCAGGCACCAGTCCGACTCCGCCACCCTAACCCTTATAAACATTTACACACACACCTCATATACCTACTGGTTGCTAGGCTAAGGCCGCCCCGCATCTAGCAACCAGTGACGTCAGCTGACATTGTCACGTGGGCAGTCAGAGCACTGGGCACCCGCACCCTACGGGCTACTACAGCTGAGCCTGAGCAGCGCGCCTCCGAGAGAGAGGGAGATCAGCCGCCAGCCAGGCAGCCTCACTCAGCCACAGACACCACACTGAGTCTGACACCAGAAAGAGCCACACTTACTAGCTAGCCTGTGTCCACAGTGACAGTCAGACAGTGCCAGACAGTCCCGGGGCCGCCCGCCACCGCCGAGGTGCCGACTACTCCAGTAGCCCCTGCAGCAGCGCCAGCAGCACATTGCCAGCAGCGCATCCTGCGCTGCCCGACTTCTCCACAGTTCAAGTTCAACTTCTATCCTCCTGAGCTGGGCCTGAGCCTCGTCCGAGTCCTCCTCCCTCCCGCCCACGAGCTCCGCGAGTTTGCCGCTAGACATTGACAAACTTCCAGGTTAGTGTTACACTTCTTTGTTACAGTGAGCATGCTCCCCCTCCATTCTGCTGCTGTTCCCCCCCTCCAGTTTTCCTCCGTGTCCCCCAGTTCTGCTGTCCCCCCCTCCAGTTTTCCTCTGTGTCCCCCAGTTCCGCTGATGTCCCCCCCTCCAGTTTTCCTCTGTGTCCCCCAGTTCTGCTGCTGTCCCCCCTCCAGTTTTCCTCCGCGTCCCCAGTTCTGCTGCTGTCCCCCCCCTCCAGTTTTCCCCTGTGTCCCCCCCTCCTGCTGCAGCCCCCCCCCCTCTCCAGTTTTCCTCTGTGTCCCCCAGTTCTGCTTTTTTTCCCCAAAAATTGGCAAAAAAAGTATCAAAAATCATCTTTTTTGGGCGGGCGCTTGGGGGGGGTGTCCCTGAATGGCAGTTTGGAAATGTGGTCACCCTACAGCAGACACATTGCACATATCACTTTTGTTTAAACTTAATTGTGGCAATACATGGCGCTTCATTAAACTCATGAACACTTTTGTTGTCAGCAGTGACAGACCGCATTAACCCATTACTATCATAGGTCATTTTAGTCAATTTCAGACATTTTAGTTTGACCATTTAATATATTCTCATCACTAAGGTCAAGTACCCTCTTATCTATCAGAGCAGCACCACAGTTGTCCCGGGTAACCTCCAGCTTCAACATACAGAGCTGCCTGGAGGTTTCTAGGGACACCCCCCTCCAGTTTTCCTCTGTGTCCCCCAGTTCTGCTGCTGTCCCCCCTCCAGTTTTCCTCCGCGTCCCCAGTTCTGCTGTCCCCCCCTCCAGTTTTCCCCTGTGTCCCCCAGTTCTGCTGCTGCCCCCCCCTCCAGTTTTCCTCTGTGTCCCCCAGTTCTGCTGATGTCCCCCCCCCTCCAGTTTTCCTCCGTATCCCCCAGTTCTGCTGCTGTCCCCCTCCAGTTTTCCTCCGCGTCCCCAGTTCTGCTGCTGTCCCCCACCTCCAGTTTTCCCCTGTGTCCCCCAGTTCTGCTGCTGCCCCCCCTCCAGTTTTCCTCTGTGTCCCCCAGTTCTGCTGATGTCCCCCCCTCCAGTTTTCCTCCGTGTCCCCCAGTTCTGCTGCTGTCCCCCCTCCAGTTTTCCTCCGTGTCCCCCAGTTCTGCTGCTGTCCCCCGGCCCCCCCCTCCAGTTTTTCTCCGTGTCCCACAGTTCTGCTGCTGTCCCCCTTCCAGTTTTCCTCTGTGTCCCCCAGTTCTGCTGCTGTTCCCCCTTCCAGTTTTCCTCTGTGTCCCCCAGTTCTGCTGCTGTCCCCCCCTCTAGTTTTCCTCCGTGTCCCCCAATTCTGCTGCTGTCCCCCCCTCCAGTTTTCCTCCGTGTCCCCCAGTTCTGCTGCTGTCCCCCGCCCCCCTCCAGTTTCCCTCCATGTCCCCCAGTTCAGCTGCTGTCCCCCCTCCAGTTTTCCTCCGTGTCCCCCAGTTCTGCTGCTGTTCCCCGCCCCCCCTCCAGTTTCCCTCTGTGTCCCCCAGTTCTGCTGCTGTCCCCCCCTCCAGTTTTCCTCCGTGTCCCCCAGTTCTGCTGCTGTCCCCCGCCCCCCTCCAGTTTACCTCCGTGTCCCCCAGTTCTGCTGCTGTCCCCCCCTCCAGTTTTCCTCCGTGTCTCCCAGTTCTGCTGCTGTCCCCCCTCCAGTTTTCCTCTGTGTCCCCCAGTTCTGCTGCTGTCCCCCGCCCCCCCTCCAGTTTCCCTCCGTGTCCCCCAGTTCTGCTGCTGTCCCCCCCCTCCAGTTTTCCTCCGTGTCCCCCAGTTCTGCTGCTGTCCCTCCCCCTCCAGTTTTCCTCCGTGTCCCCCAGTTCTGCTGCTGTCCCCCGACCCCCCCTCCAGTTTTCCTCCATGTCCCCCAGTTCTGCTGCTGCCCCCCCCCCCTCCAGTTTTCCTCTGTGTCCCCCAGTTCTGCTGCTGGTTACCACTGTTTGCTTTTTTTTCCCAAAAATTGGCAAAAAAAGTATCAAAAATCATCTTTTTTGGGCGGGCGCGTGGGGGGGGCGGTGTCCCTGAATGGCAGTTTGGAAATGTGGTCACCCTACAGCAGACACATTGCACATATCACTTTTGTTTAAACTTAATTGTGGCAATACATTTTTAAACATAGCAAGCTGCAATACCATAACTACACCACCTTGCTCTGGTGGCGCTTCATTAAACTCATGAACACTTTTGTTGTCAGCAGTGACAGACCGCATTAACCCATTACTATCATAGGTCATTTCAGACATTTTAGTTTGACCATTTAATATATTCTCATCACCAAGGTCAAGTACCCTTTTAACTATCAGAGCAGCACCACAGTTGTCCCGGGTAACCTCCAGCTTCAACATACAGAGCTGCCTGGAGGTTTCTAGGGACACCTCTGCAGCCTTATATACTGTTGCTAGGGGGAATAGCATATCCTGCTTAGCATACCCTTATCTCATTAAACATCACATTATCAGCATTAGTCAACTGAATAGCAGTATTGTAATACTCCTTAATAAGTTTCACATGAACACATTCAATTTTAACACTTGCCTCTCTACTGGACAGGGCACTGGAACGAGGAAAGTCCTTTTCTGCATCAACAGTGGATCTCCCAGTTGGGATCACTTCCACTTCAGTGTGAGCAATCACACAGTCAGTCTTTCCCATGACTTCAACAGCAACACTTTTACCCATCAGTGTAACAGGTCTTGCCATGTTCACTTGAGTATGTCGACTTTCTTCGGCCGCACTTTTACCGACCAACTCTCCCTGGTGGCCACAGGATGAAACTACAGCAGGCATCTCCAGCTATTTAGCACCTCCTACAGGCACAACAGGAATTTCCTCTCTACTGCCAGGGGTGACTGCAAACATTTTAAAACAGGAATCTGGGCTTCCAGACAAAGAGTTAAGTCCAGTAACATTATCTCCCGCTGTATTCCACAACCAGGGACAAGAGGAAAAAAAACTGTGTCCCAGTTGACCACATTCCAGGCATGGTACTTGGTGACTTTCTCCTGTTGCTAAGGGAGATGGCACTCTCCCAACATTCAGAAACTCAATGGCATCTCTATGGGGATTATGAGCAACCTCTCCCCTGTAGCTTCTCCTTCCGGTTGGTACATTTTCTCCCATTGCTATGGGAGACTGCACTCTCCCAGCTGCACTTTGTTGGCTCTCCCAAACATAATGACTTTTCTTTCCATGAAGTTGTATTGCTTTAACCACTTGCCTACAGGGCACTTTCACCCCATTCCTGCCCAGACCAATTTTCAGCTTTCAGTGCTCTCACACTTTGAATGACAATTACTCAGTCATGCAACACTGTACCCAAATGAAATTTGCGTCCTTTTTTCACACAAAGAGAGCTTTCTTTTGGTGGTATGAATTAAAAAAAGTTTGTGAAAAATGCCTTTCTTTGTTTCTGTCATAAAATTTTGCAAATTAGTAATATTTCTTCATAAACTTTGGCCAAAATTTATACGATTACATATCTTTGGTAAAAATAACCCTAATTAGTGTATATTATTTGGTTTTTGTGAAAGTTAGAGTCTACAAGCTATGGTGCAAATCACACCTGATCACACCTGATGTACTGAAGATCTCATTTCTTGAGACACTAACAAGCCAGGAAAGTACAAATACCCACAAAATGACCCCATTTTGGAAAGCAGATACCCCAATGTAAAACAAACTTGTCCATTTTTAAGATATTTCCAACACATAGCATGTACACAGCAAAAATGAAACCACAAAATACATTCTGCTACTCCTCCTGAGTATAGTGAAACCACATGTGTGAGACTTTTACACAGCCTGGCCACATACAGAAGCCCACCAGTGAAGTAGCACCTTCAGACGTTCTACAAGCATAAATTACAAATCTCATTTCTCAACCACCTATTACATTTTTGAAGGCCCTGGAGCCCCAGGACAATGGAAACGCCAACAAAATGACCCCAATTTGGAAAGCAGACACCCCAATGTATAATCTATGAGGCATAATGAGTCTTTTGAACTGTTCATTTTTTTCCAGAAGTTTTTGGAAAATGTGGAAAACAAATGAAAACGCATTTTTTTTCCCACAAATTTGTCAATTTTTAAGATATTTCCAACACATAGAATGAAGATAGCAAAAATGACACCCCAAAATACATTCTGCTACTCCTCCTAAGTATGACAATACCACATGTGTCAGACTTTTACAAAGCCTGACCACATACAGAGGCCCACCATTGAAGTAGCACCTTCAGGCGTTCTACAAGCATAAATTACACATCTAATTTCCTGACAACCTATTATTTTTGAAGGCCCTTATATTTCTAACACATAGCATTTACATACCAAAAATTACACTCCAAAATAAATTCTATTGAGGAAAGGGAAAAAAAAAAAAAAAAAGTATTACCTGTGGTTTTAGTAGTGTCCCCAGAGGAGAGAATTGGTGCAGGCAGCAGGCAGGTATGTGCTTAGCAACAATAGTAATTATCCAGGCAGCAGGCAGGAATATTGTGTATAGTCAGCACAAGGATATCATCAGCACAGCCAAAGCATTTGTCCATAGAAACTGTCCAGGCAGAGACAGCCAGCACAGCCATAATATTGGTCCTGGTACACTGTTACCTCCCTGCACTCATTATTGTACCGTTCTCCAGCCCTTCAAAAACATACTGCCTCTTGCTACAGCTAATTATTTACATAGTCCAGGTAGCAGACAAAGGTGTGGTCAGTTTATGCTGCAGGCAGGGGGATGGAGGCAGTAAATCAGCAGCAGGCTGAGGGCCGCAATCAGGTAAGATCTGTGCACAGGGGCACAGGGGTAGAGGCTTCGACCCACCCAAATCTCTATGAAGCCTCCGGACTCCAGACCCTAATCCGGAAATTATGAAACCCGGAGACAAAAAAAAATTGTTTTCTCCATCCGGAAAAACATTTCTGGAGCCCCTCACATGTGAGACCCCTGTGTCTTACAGTAGCAGGGCCACAGATCAGTCCAAGTGGTAGGCAAAAGCATAGGCCATAAAACAGGCCAGGGTCAGATGACGTGCAAGCAGTCCAAGTGGTGGGCAGAAGCGTAGTTGGTAAAACAGGCCAGGGTCAGTTCACATGTAAGCAGTCCAAACGGTTGGCAGAGGCATAGTCAAAAAATAGGCCAGCGTCAGTTCACGTAGAAGGCAGTGGCATGGTTATTTGAGGAAGCATGGGAAATGGTCAGCACAGATGATGAAAATGGGGAAATGGTTAAGAATATGGGCTAGTATTTTAGGAATGTGTGATATAGTCTGAAGCATTCACCAATTCAAAGGCCAGGTTCGGAGGGACACTGGGGACAATGGTAACTGGTATCTGTTTGAAATCCTTTATTGCTGCATACTCAACATGGCGTCTTCGGCCTGCTTCAGATGGTGGAATGTGGTCCGGGAAGTGGCATTCATGAAGTCGGCTAACAGCATCAGAGCAAAGGTTTTCTGGGGGGGTCTTTGATGGTAGATGAGGGACGTGACAACTTCTTCTATGAATTTCAGGAAGTGGGCAGGGCTTTCGGTGGATTTGCTGTAAATTATTTAGGCATTATAAATGGCCAAATTAATTAAATAGAGTGCTACTTTCTTGTACCAGAAACGGGCCCTCCTTATTGCTAAATAGGGCTGAAGCATTTGGTCGTTGAAATCCACCCCCCCCCCCCCCCCATGGACAGATTGTAATCTTGTACACATTTTGGCTTTACAATGGGACCTCGTCTTCTCTGAACTTCAACTGTAGTGTCGTCATGGATGGTGGACATCATGTACACATTACTGGTATCCTTCCACCTCAAGGCCAGCACTTTGTTGCATCTCAAAGTTGCTCTTTCTCCCCTTCGCAATTTCTTATTTACTATGGCTTGTGGGAAGCCTTTCCTATTCTATCTGAAAGTTCCACAGGCCATGGTTTGTGCGAGGTATAGGTGTTTGAAAAGGGGCAGGCTTGTGTAGAAGTTATCCAGGTATATGTAGTAACCTTTCTTCATATGTGGGTATGCCAGGTCCCATGCAATTTTACCAGTTGTGCCCATGAAGGCCGGGCACTCAAGGGGCTGGAAATCTCTTCCTTCGTATATGCGGAACGCATAAAGATATCCCGTGACTCTCTCTCGCAAAGCTTATAAAATTTCACACCGTATTTGGCCCTTCTGCTAGGAATTTATTGTTTTATTCCTAGCCGGCCTGAAAAGGGTACCAGGGACTCATCGACACATATATGCTTATCGGGTTCATAGACTTCTGCAAATCGTTGGGAAAAGAAATTAACGAGTTAGCGAATTTTATATATATTATTTTATATAAATTATCGTAATTTGGATGATTGCGGGGAGGGCACTGGGTGTTGTCACTTAAATGAAGAAAACGCATTATCATAGCGGGACCTGGACATTACAGAAGAATAAATGGGCATGTGATGAATGGGGTGGGTGGACCAACAGGCACGTCCTTCTTTTTTTTTTTGTAAGCCCCATGTTTATGGTGAGGCCCATAAACATTTTGAACTCCTCCAGATTTAAATCCTTCCACTCAAATGGATGGGCGTATGAAGATTGGGGGTTGTTGGCAATATGCTGCTGGGCATATAAATTGGTCTGGTCCACGATGAGTTGCAGCAAAGTGTTGGGCAAAAATAAATGAAAACAATCAATTTCAGAAACATTTTGGGAATTGGCCTGCACACCTGGCTGTGCGTTGAAAGGGGGAATTCTTACTGATCCTGAGTCGGAAGGCAGCCATGTTGGATTGGCAAGACCATCTGGGAGATATGTAGCGGCCCTGGCTCTTGGGGGACGTGGCACTCCAGTGCTGGTAGTTGGAGTTCCTGTGCTGGCATTTGGGCGTGATGCTGTGGAAGTGCTGCTACTAGGCATTTCTTGTGGCCTTTCGCTGGCGGTAGCTCTGGTACTGGGCCCTTGTTTTTGGAGTCTATCGCTGGCAGCAGCGCTGGTACTGGGCCTGGGAATTTGATCCTGAGGTATATTGCTGGTGGCTGCCTGGTTTCCAGAGCGCCGTGCTCTTTTAGGAGGGATCCATTCTTCCTCTGATTCCTTTGCCGATCCACTACTATCAATCGGTTCAAATGCTGAATTTGATTCACAATTGGCATTTGAATCTAATGAGAACTCCCCGCTGCTCTCATCAGTCATGGAGAGGATCTGGAATGCCTCCTCACTTGTATAGAATCTGAGGTGATGGGTGACAGGTGACAGTCACTGATGGGTGACAGGTGATCGATGACAGGTGACATTCACTGATGGGTGACAGGTGACGTGTGACGGTCACTGGTGGGTGACAGGTGACGTGTGACGGTCACTGGTGGGTGACAGGTGACGTGTGATGGGTGACAGTCACTGATGGCAGTCTCTGATGGTGACTGGTGCACTTTATGGGACTAATAAGTGACAGATGAGGGTCACGGATGGGTCACTGATGGCGGTCACTGGCGATGGTCACTGATGGGTGACAGGTGCACCACTGGTGGCAGTCTCTGATGGTGACAGGTGCACTTTGTGGGCATTGATGGGCGACAGGTGTACTTTGTGGGCACTGATAGGTGACAGGTGCACTTTGTGGGCGCTGATGGGTGACAGGTGCACTTTGTGGGCACTGATGAGTGACAGGTGCACTTTTATAAGCACTGATGTGGTGACTGCTGGGTGACAGCTGTAATGGGGTGGGGGGGCAATGTGACAGGTTCTCTTTGTGGTGTTGGTGCAGTACACTACAATACACACATAGATCGGTCACTCACTGCTCCTGGCTCTTCTCTCCTCACACTGGAAACAGTGTGTGAGGAGAGAAGAGCCGGTAACAGCTAGTAACCGGTCTTTGTTTACATTTAGTGATCGGCTGTGAATAGATCACAGCCGATCACGTGGTAAACAGCCATCAGTCTTTGGCTGTTTACCCTTGTCGGTGACAAGCAGTGTTCCTGGGAACACGCCGCCACTGACATCACCACGCTGCGCGGTCTAAAGCGGGGAAAACCCCCTTGTTATCGGCCGTGACGTAATCGCAGCCGATCACATGGTGATCAGCCATGCCCAATGGCTGTTCACCCCTGTCGGTGATGCGCTGTGTCCCGGGGACACGGTGACACTGACAGAGCAGGGCTCATATGACGGCGGCCCAGAACAAGAGCCACACCGTTCCGTCATCATATGGCAACAGGTTAAACTTGCCATAATCCTCTGTAGGCAATACCTTTGTCTTGCGGTCCATGGGTCTGACATCACAGGCATTGCTATGGGCAACCACACTCCTCTCAAACTTCTGGTAAGCCTGTTGCTCACTCCTGGCACTCTGAGCAGGCTTCCCAAACATAGATGCGGACCTCTGCTTTGCTAGGTAACTTTGCACTGGAGCCTGGGACAAAGGGCACTTGGAGACTGCATACCCTACACTCACTGCAAACAGCGCTCTTCCCTGAGTGTCTTGTCCAGGCTTCCCACACTGCATCCTCTTGCAAGTTTAGGACTCTGCACAATGATAACTGGTCTCCTTGCACCAGCATTGCTAGGGTAAACAGCAGCCACATTCTTTCTCCTTGGCAAACTCTGTTCAGGCATGTATGGGGCTCGTTCAAGCGGTAACAACCCCTCTAGCCACAGAGCTCGGTCTATCATCTCAGACATCTTTGCTTCTTTTTTTTGTAGTTTTGACTGCCCCATCTTCACAGTTACTCCAGAGCAGTTTTGCACGGTTCAGCAACAAAATTTGTCTCTTTAAGGCTAATCTCTTTCCTCTTGCAGGTTCTCCTCACCTGTACACACATATTGTGCAGTCTCATGCAGCAAACAGTTCATATAACAGATGAACTTACTTCTTTGCAGGAATCTCTACTTCTGCCGCTGCACCATATGTAAGAACTAGCATCAAATGTAGAGCTTTAAGAACACAGAAACTTGCTGTGTTTTCTTTTTAGGGCTTTGTTTGCCCATTTTTATTAAAAGACAGCTCAGTAAACACAAAACATGCATTTCTCTTTCCATCAACATAAACGACATTCAGCCCTTTTGGCTCTCACTTGCAGCACTGCCGCTCTGGCCTTACATTCCAGGCCTTTGTTTGTCTCCTACAGACTGTTCACCGACCAACTTGGTGCACACAGCTAGCAGCCTCTTGCTGCAATGGCTTCCACGTGGAGCCCTCCTGACTCCTGGGCCAGACCTCTTGTCTGCCTGGGTGGAGTCAGAACCATGGTCAGGTTATTACTAAAAGCCCACACACACTTGACCGATTAGTATGCTGAGTAGCTGGACCGAGGATTGGAGATTTCATCCTACCTGGATCACTTAAAATATCCAGGCTCCAGGTCCCCAAACAAACTTTAAAAAGCACTGGGAAAACTAAAAAGCCAGTTAACTCTTCATGTCACAATCTCCCTGGAGCCCCTCAACCTGTCTGGTTGAGAATTCTGGGTCACAACCTCTTTCTAGACCCTGGCAGGGCAACGCTCTTCAAAAATACGTGCAAAATAAATTCTCATATATCATACTGTGATTAATAGTTATGCAACTAGATGGTGGTGTTTTTGTATACGGTTTTGTTCTTCCTGGTGGCAATACATGGTATATATATATTTATGTGTAGTGTTGGAGCGAACAGTTCGAACTGAGCAAACGTTCAGCCTGAACATTGGCGAACAGTCGAATTGGCAGGGCGTTTGACCATTTGTTTGTCCAGTGAACGCCCAACAATGCACTGCGTGCCGCACGGTGCTTTCTAAGCCCTGACTCACTGAAGCAATAAAGGCTTTGCCCAATCAGGGCACAGAGCACTCTTAGAGACATGATTAGAGAAAGTCATGATGACTTAGCCCAATCATGGCTTATTGCTCATAGACCCACCCCACACTATAAAAGGTTCCTTCCCAGAGGAGCCATTTGCAATGTGATGTTGGAGTGGAGATAGATAGAACAGGGCTCTGTTCATTGCCACTAGCGAGTTAGTGTGCTGTAGTATGCCATTGTGATTCTATTGTGAGTGTAGAGTGTAAGTGTAGTGTGAATATAGTTATAGTGGTACGTCAGTGTAGTGCGTCCGTGCAGTTTTACTGTAGTGTCAATGTAGTGCATCCATGCAGTTTTAGTGTAGTGTCAGTGTAGTGCGTCCGTGCAGTTTTACTGCAGACTGCAGTATATTAGGGTGTGTCAGGGCAGTTTTACTGCAGTATATTGAAGTGCATCAGTGCAGTTTTACTGCAGTATATTGAAGTGAGTCAGTGCAGTTTTACTGCAGTATATTGTAGTGTGTCAGTGCAATTTTACTGCAGTATATTGTATTGCATCAGTGTAGGTTTACTACAGTATATTGAAGTGTGTCAGTGAAGTGTGTCTGTGTAGTGCAGTGTTTTACACCACATTACATAACAATTAGGGCAGTCTACTCCCCACCCCCTTTTTTTTGGTTGCTGCATGTTTTTTTGTCCTGTGTCTGCCCCCTTTTATGAAATTGTCAGCCACAGTTTTTCTGACTGCAGCGCTGTTGTTCACCCTTTTACATTTTTTTTTTACAGTTTTGACATTTCTGTCAACGGCAGACCTCAAGTTAAAGTGCAGCAAACACCACTTTCCATTGATTAAAGTGCATCCAATTACACATTTCCCCGTCTCTATTACATTTGGGTAATAAGCCCTCCCATCATGTCTAGGAGGCCAACAAGGAGAGGCAGACATTGCCATGCCACTGTGAGGGGGCCAGCAGCGTATGTGTCCACAGGCAAAGGTGGACATCAGGCAGGGCATCATTTTCTCTGTTTAGTTATGTTGCTCATGCTATCCAGCCACAGCATGTAGAGGAGGTGGTAGACTGGCTTACTAAACCATCCTCATCCTCTATCACCAAAACAGAGACTAGTGCGCAGTCCACCGCAGCTGCCAGAGCAGCTTATTGTGCCGCTATGTCCACAGCTACTCCTGTCCCGTCAACCCTTGGGAGTAGTACGTGGCTGGGAGGAGGCAGTTCCAGATACTTCAGAGTTCCAGAGGCAGTTCCAGATACTGTTATCCTCAGTGACCCCGAGGACTCTGCTTCTCATGCCTCCGCAAACTTCCGGTGCATGGGCTCCCTTATTCTTTAAAGCCTGTGAAAGGACTTGAGAATTTGTGGCATCAAGGAGAAGGATAAGATACATGTCCCAGAGGGCAGTACCTGGACCCCATACACTTTGTATGCTGAATAACTTGCACATAAGCCTTCCAAATGGGCACTCTTGATTTTTACAATTTGGGTCCCATAGACTTCAATGGGGTTCGGTGTTCAGCTCTGAACTTTTGTGAAATTTTAAAGTTCTGGTGCAAACCAAACTGGGGCGTGTGCGGCCCATCTCTATTTATAGGTATAATGTAGTCTAATGCCTCTGTGATCCTGTAGTTTTCCTGTTATTTTCTGGTAAAGCAAGGAGGGCTTAGCACAGCAATGTCTTAACTGACAATATCCATCTCTCCAGCAGCTTTCCAACAAAGGGTAATACATATGAACATATGCAATTACTTCACGTCATATTTTAATAATTCATGTCAAGATTTTTTACTTTACCTAATTTTTCTGAAATAACATTTTAGGAAATCAGGTCCAAAATGTATTCTTTTACTTAAGAGTGTTTTACATCCTGGATTTGATTTACTGAAATGTAAAGTGTATGGAACCTAGGCTTAGTTTACTAAAGGTAAAACAAAATGATTTGAGGTTTGCACTCATGTTAAGTTTTCCTAAAATGTATGAATCATTTTAACTGCATTTGTTATTTTGCTTTATAATACTCTAAAATGAAAAATGTTAATCTTACAAGCAAACATTTTATATAGGTGTGGAATGTATAGTATGTCTTTTCACATGGAATTGATATTTTAAGGAGTGGGCCTATTTTTCAAACTTGTTTACAAGTTAAAGTCATTTTTTTTTGCTAGAAAATTACTTAGAACCCCCAAACATTATATTTTTTTTTTTTTGCAGACACCCTAGAGAATAAAATGGCGGTCGTTGCAATACTTTATATCACACCGTATTTGCACAGCGGTCTTACAAGTGCAATTTTTGGGGAAAAATACACTTTTTTGAATGAAAAAATAAGAAAACAGTAAAGTTAGCCCAATTTTTTTCTATATTGTGAAATATAATGTTACACCAAGTAAATTGATACCCAAAATGTCTTTCTTCAAAATTGCGCCAGCTCGTGGAGTAGCGACAAACTTTGGCACTTAAAAATCTCCATTGGCAGCATTTAAAAATGTCTACAGGTTACCCTAGTGCTAGAATTATTGCTCTTGTTCTAACGATCATGGTGATACCTCACATGTGTGGTTTGAACACTGTTTTCATATGCGGGCGCTACTTACGTATGCATTCACTTCTGTGTGCGAGCTCAGCGGGATGGGCGCTTTAACATTTTTTTTCCTTATTTATTTTACTTTTTATTTTTTACACTGTCCTTTTAAAAAATAAACTTTTTGGGTGACTTTTATTCCTATTACAAGGAATGTAAATATCCCTTGTAATAGAAAAAAAGCATGACAGGACCTCTTTATTATGAGATCTGGGGTCAAAAAGACCTCAGATCTCACATTTACACTTAAATACAAAAACAAAAAAAACAAAAAAAAAAATTTCCCCTTTAAGACTATTGGGCGGAAGTGATGTTTGACGTTGCTTCCGTCATCCAATGTTATGGAGCTGAGTGGGGGCCATCTTTCCCTCACTCGGCTCCAGTCCTGTGAGGGGATAGGATCGGATTGTCTCCGCCGCTCCCGACGGCTCCGGTAAGCGAAAAAGACGACCAGAGCGTGGCGGGAGGAGAGGTGCACCACTCCCCCGCCAATAAAAGTGATCTCACGGTGAATCCACCGCAGAGACCACTTTTATCTGAAAGCGGACCACTCGCCGTTTAAGAGGATACCGGGGTTATGGCAGCTATCTGCTGCCATAACAATGGTATTCCACGTCAAAGTACTAACGTATAACGATGGCGGCTGGTCCGTAAGTGGTTAAAATGGTTGTAAAGGCTAAAGGGTTTTTTACCTTCATGCATTCTATGCATGAAGGTAAAAAACCTTCTGTATGTGGCTCCCTCTACAGCCCCTCCTAATACTCACCTGAGCCCCTTCTCGATCCATTGATGTGCATAGGAGCCTTGGCTGTCCCAGGTCTCTCTCTCCTAATTGGATGAGACACATCAGCAGGAGCCACTGGCTCTCCCTACTGTCAATCACAGCCAGTGAGCCAATGAGGAGAGTGGGGGGAGCAGGGCCAAGCTGCGGCTCAATGTGTTT
This sequence comes from Aquarana catesbeiana, assembly GCF_042186555.1. Lineage (NCBI taxonomy): Eukaryota > Metazoa > Chordata > Amphibia > Anura > Ranidae > Aquarana > Aquarana catesbeiana. The sequence continues at coordinate 265,135,858 of NC_133328.1, forward strand.
TATGGATGCAAAGGTCGGGGCTCTGGGGGGGAATCAGTGCCCCCAATAGCAAGTAGCTTACTATTGGGGGCACTTGTCAATGAGGAGGAGCTAGGAGCACCAGCAGGGGACCCAAGAAGAAGAGGATTGGAAAACCATTGAACAGAGCAGGTAAGTGTGACATATTTGTTATTTAAAAAAACAAACCTTTAATATCACTTTAACAATTAAAAGTCTGTATATAATATGAATCTGTATTTTTTAATTTCAATAATTAACATTTTACCTTGACCTGAAATGGCTCCCTTCCCTGCTTTCCTCAATAGATACTGGATAAAACCTCAAAAAAAATCTCCATGCAGAAGCTAAATGAGTGATAACCTCTGTCAGAATTCTTTTGAAATGATTTTATATGTATGTAATTGGTATACTGTATATATATTATTTACAAGAGCTTAACCTTTTTGAAATTAGCCAATGCAATAAAGAAATTTCACACAGAAAGCATGGTTTCTACATTTTCCCCAAGGTGTCTTAAACAAGTTGGTGGACCCATTTTTAAAATTTAAAAGAAAAACTAAGGCCGGCCATAGCTGTATCGGTATTCCTGTTGAACATCTGTATTATGATCCGTCTGTGGGCAGGCTGCTTGTACTGAAGTCAATCCATCGATTGGCTTCGGTACAACCAGCTTGTCGGCTTTTTTTCATGCCATCACTGCTAGTGGTACAGTCACTCAGTCTTGATGGGGGAATCAAGCAACTGTCTTTCCTTCAAGCCGTGGTTGAGGGAAAGAAAATTGTATAATGTATGGCTTGCTTTGCTATGTATTGAATGTGTTCCATTCAATGCTTCTGTTGACAGAGTAAAAGTTGATGTCAATTAAATAAATGTATACAATTAAACGTGGGCTCACATAAACAGGTACACATTAAGACGCTGACTCAAACCTTAATTGCATAGTAATGAACACTGAACAGTTACCCTTGTAATTACAGAAAAGTTGGGTTACAATTAATGATTGCCTTTGGGAACATAATTCTGTTCCTCATTTTGCACTGTGTATTACAAGAAATTACTTAGATAATTGTTTCCTATTATTTTAAAGCGTGTCACGCCAATTAACCTTGACTAAAACACAAGCACACTTTTACGACAAAAGTTACTGCAGTTTAACCTTACTTAAAATATGCCCCAGAGTGGTCTGAGTTAAGTTTTACCAGACTTTCCAAGGTTAAATCAGCTAGTAACTAGCTCTTAAAATGCACACACACAAACATTAAAAAGTTTGCAATGTCTCTCTTTATTGATTATTTTTTACTATTTTGTTTGTGACTTTTAAAACTTTAAGGTTGGCTATATCAAACAAGGTGCTCTGAGAAGACGTAGATGAGCTGTTTCTGTAAACTTTAAAAATATTTATGGTTTAATTAGTAAATTCCCCTATAATAATTAAAATTAGCACCATGTTACTATAAAACATGCACCTGACGAGTTCATTTCAGTGATTTTATTTTATGAAAAAAATTGTAAATGTAAAAATAAATTTGATGCAAATGTAAGGAATGTATGGAGAATTATTATAGTCTGTCAGTGATTACAGGCATAGGGTTTGATTTACTCAAGGAAAATAGGCTGTTCACTTTGCAAGTGAATTTTCCATTATCTTATTGAATGTGGTGATAATTTACTTCTCTTTCAGAGAATAATTAAGCACGTGAAAGGAAAAGGAAAAACAATAATACTTTTTCTTGCACATAATAGGATAATGGAAGTCAGCAAGCTGCACCTCATTGACTAAGCTATAGGAAAAATTCACTTGCAAAGTGGACAGCCTATTTGAGTTAAACAACCTCATTGTGTTAACACAAAATCAAAACTACTGCAAACAGCTTGAAAATGAGGGAAAGAAACTTCACAAGATGAAAGCAAATATCTAAGCACACTCGCATGCAGATTTTGTAATGCCCATGTCCACATAACACTAGCCATAGCTACACTATATTACCAAAAGTATTGGGACACCTGCCTTTACACGCACATGAACTTTAATGACATCCCAGTCTTAGTCCGTAGGGTTGAATATTGGGTTGGCCCACCCTTTGCAGCTATAACAGCTTCAACTCTTCTGGAAAGGCTGTTCACAAGGTTTAGGAGTGTGTCCATGGGAATATTTGACCATTCTTCCAGAAGCGCATTTGTGAGGTCAGGCACTGATGTGGACGAGAAGGCCTGGCTCGCAGTTTCCACTCTAATTAATCGCAAAGGTTTTCTATTGGGTTGAGGTCAGGACTCTGTGCAGGCCAGCCAAGTTCCTCCACTCCAAACTCGCTCATCCATTTCTTTATAGACCTTGTTTGTGTACTGGTGCGCAGTCATGTTGGAACAGGAAGGGGCTGTCCCCAAACTGTTGTCACAAAGTTGGGTGCATGAAGTTGTCCAAAATGTCTTGGTATGCTAACGCCTTGAGATTTCCCTTCATTGAAACTAAGGGGCAAAGCCCAACCCCTGAAAATCAACCTCACATCATAATCCCCCCTCCACCAAATGATTTGGACCAGTGCACAAAGCAAGGTCCATAAAGACATGGATGAGTGCGTTTGGGGTGGAAGAACTTGACTGGCCTGCACAGAGTCCTAACCTCTACCCGATAGAACATCTTTGGGATGAATTAGAGCACAGACCGCAAGCCAGGCCTTCTTGTCCAACATCAGTGCTTGACCTCACAAATGTGCTTTTGGAAGAATAGTCAAACGTTCCCATAGACAAACTCATAAATTTGTAAATTCGTACATTCGTAAATTAGAACATTTGCATATTCGTAAATTCCTACATTCGTAAATTAGAAAATTTGTATATTTGTAAATTCGTACATTCGTAAATTAGAACATTTGCATATTCGTAAATTCCTACATTCGTAAATTAGAAAATTTGTATATTTGTAAATTCGTACATTCGTAAATTAGAAAATTCAGAAATTTGGAAATTCGAAATTCGAAAATCCAAAAACCGAAAATTAGAAAATCTGAAATAGTAACTAACTATTAAATTATAGATATTGTAATTTCCTTTCAAATTTGGCTGTTAGTGAACGTAACGAATGCGAATTTATCTGAAAGTTACGAATTATCCGAAATAACGAATGCCGCATCTAAACAAATGGAACGGAACAAATTAATAATAAATAATATTAATAAAAAGTTTTTATTATTATTATTGTTATTTTTTATTATTATTAATTCATTACATTCCATTTGTTTGGATACGGCATTCGTTATTTCGGATAATTCGTAATTTCAGATAAATTTGTGTTTGTTACGTTCACTAACAGCCAAATTTGAAAGGAAATTACAATACCTTTAATTTAATAGTTAGTAATGGTTAAGTTATTATTAGCTCATTATTATTTCAGATTTCCGAATTTGCAAATTTACAAATTTACTAATTTACGAATTTATAAATGTACGAATGTACAAATTTACGAATGGGCGAATGTACAAATTTACGAATGTACAAATTTATGAATGTGCGAATGTATGAATTTACGAATCTGCGAATGTACGAATTTACAAATTTTCGAATTTACGAATATTCGGAAAAATTTAGTTAAACAGGTTTTCGTTAATTTAGATATTTCTGAATTAACAAATTTGTCGAAATTCGTTAAAAAATGAATTCGGAACGAATTTAATTGCACACGTCTAATTTGGAGCTTCTTCTTTTTTCACCTCCTGGGGCCTACCAACACATGCATATATTCTGTAAACACTGGGAGGCATTTAACCACTTGCTGACCGCAGATATACTGCGGCAGAATGGCACGGGCAGGCAGAGTAACATACCCGTACGTTACTCCCCCCACTGATTCATGGCCACCCCCTCACGATCGCTCCTGGCGAATGAGAAGCTTCCTCTGCATCTGAACTGTAAGCAGAAGCAGAGGAAGTGATGCCATCTCTCCTCGTGGAGCCTTTTCGTTCCAGCGCCCGAGGAGAGAAGACATCCATGTGAGTTGCACCAAGACTACACAAACACCAGTACACATAGGCACATAAAACACCTCCCGATCACCCCCTGATCACCCCCCCGATCACCCCCTGCACCCCCAGACACAGTGTCATCGATTGCAGTGTTTCTTTTTTTACTGATCACAGCATTTGGTGTAATTTGTGACTGTAATAAGTGTTAGGGCATTTAGTGGTAGGCCCCTGTAGGTCTAGGGTACCCCCCTAAACCCCCCTAATAAAGGTTTAACCCCTTGATCACCCCCCCAGTTAACCCTTTCATCCCTTGTCACCAGTGTCACTAAGCGATCTTTTTTCTGATCGCCGTAATAGTGTCACAGGTGACACTAGTTTGCCAGGTAGGTATTTAGGTTCACCATCAGCTTTTTATAGCGTCAGGTACCCCCATATACTACCTAATAAAGGTTTTAACCCCCTGATTGCCCCCTAGTTAACACTTTCACCAGTGATCACCATATAAGAGTTATGGATGATGCTGGTTAGTTAGTTTGTTTTTTATACCCGCAGTTTATTACCCAATAAAGGTTTAACCCCCTGATCGCCCGGCAGGTGATATCAGTTAGGTTATAGGGTCAGGGTCTGCGTCACCCCAGGCAGCGTCAGATTAGTGCCAGTAGCGCTAACACCCACGCACGCAGCATATACCTCCCTTAGTGGTATAATATCTGAACGGATCACTATCTGTACTGATCAGATCTATACTAGCGTCCCCAGCAGTTTAGGGTTCCCAAAAATGCAGTGTTAGTGTGATCAGCCCAGATACCTGCTAGTACCTGCATTTTGCCCCTCCGCCCAGCCCAGCCCAGCCCACCCAAGTGCAGTATCGATCGATCACTGTCACTTACAAAACACTAAACACATAACTGCAGCGTTTGCAGAGTCAGGCCTGATCCCTGTGATCGCTAACAGTTTTTTTGGTAGCGTTTGATACAGTTGCTGACAGCCTAGGAGCTTTTTTACCCGTGAGTCACACTACTGTACCAGTAAATTTAGAGCCCAAAATGGCAAATCAAAATAAATCAGTAGTGAAGAGGCATACACGTTTCTGAGCATGACAGATAGTGAAGAGGAAGTCACTCATCTGTCAGATTCAGGCTCAGAATACGATCCTGTAGACGACAGCGGCTCCATGACAGATAGCTCTGGCGACGGAGTTATGGTCCCTGCCAAGCTCAGGCGTACCAGACCCCGATCTTCTTCAGCTGTTGTTGAGGTGCAAGAACCGCAGGGCTCTCGTATGGAGCAGAGAAGTACCAGTGCAGCTCATCCTTCTGGTTAACTGGCAAGCACCAGCGGCCTAGTACACCCTGGTCGTAGTCAAACCAGCACTGCAGTAACATGTGGTGATGTGGCAAGTCCCATAAGTGCAGTTCAAGCTGGCGAGGTGGCAACCACAAGTAGTGTCACCAAGAAGACAAAAACAGGCCCTTCAAGCCCATAGTGCCCTTCCTGCTGCTTTCGCCAATCCTAATTGGGAACCCACCACTTCTGCAGCACCTGTACTTCCCCCATTCACTGGCCAACCCAGGTGGAATCAGTTGATTTTACGTTACTTCATTTTTATTTGCTGTTTTTCACTGAAGAGCTCTATAGATCTATTGTGGGCCAAAGTAATTTGTATGCTGGTCAATTCATTGCCGCTTTAGCATATGTGAAATTACACCCCAAAATACATTCTGTTGCTTCTCCTGAGTATGGGGATACCACATGTGTGAGACTTTTTGGGAGCCTAGCCACGTACAGGACCCCAAAAACCAAGCACCGCCTTCAGGTGTAAATTTTTTATTTCACTCCTCACTGCCTATCACAGTTTCGGAGGCCATGGAATGCCCAGATAGCACAACCCCCCCCCAAATTACCCCATTTTGGAAAGTAGACACCCCAAGCTATTTGCTGAGAGGTCACAAAGTTTTGAAAATTGAAAAAAGATAAAAAAAATACATTTTTATTTTCTTTCTTCATTTTCAAAAACAAATGAGAGCTGCAAAATACTCACCATGCCTCTCAGCAAATAGCTTGGGGTGTTTACTTTCCAAAATGGGGTAATTTGGTGGAGGGTTGTGCTATCTTGCCATTTTATGGCCTTCGAAACTGTGATAGGTAGTGAGTAGTGAAATCAAAAATGTACGCCCTTAGAAAGCCTGAGGGTGGTTTTCGGGGCACCCGTACGTGGCTAGGCTCCCAAAAAGTCCTAGACATGTGATATCCCCGTACTCAGGAAAAGCAGCAGAATGTATTTTGGGGTGTAATTCCACATATGTCCATGGCATGTTTGAGCAATATATCATTTAGTGACAACTTTGTGCAAGAACAAAAAAGGTTTGTCATTTTCCCGCAATTTGGGGCAAAATATAAAATATTCCATGGACTCAACATGCCACTCAGCAAATAGCTTGGGGTGTCTACTTTCCAAAATGGGGTCATTTGTGGGGGGTTTTGTGCCATCTTGGCCTTTTATGGCCTTCAAAACTGTGATAGGTAGTGAGGAGTGAAATCAAAAATTTACACCCTTATGCTGCGTACACAAGAGCGGACTTCTTGTTGGACTGAACTCTGAAGGACTTTTCAACGGAGTTCCAACTGAGTACTGATGAAACACACACGATCCCACCAAAGTCCGATAGTTTCGAACGTGATGACATACGACCGGACTAGAAAGGGAAGTTCAATAACTTGTAGCCAATAGCTGCCCTTGAGTTGTTTTCGGTTCATCAGACCAGCATACAGACAAATTTTTTTTTCGATAGGAATCGAGTCCGTCGGAAAGATTTGGAACATGTTCTATTTCTAAGGTCCGTCAGATTTTTTGACAGAAAAGGTCCGATGAAGCCCACACACGATCAGAATGTCTGACGGATTCGTTCCGTCCGACCTTTTCTGCCGGAAAGTCCACTCGTGTGTACGCGGCATTAGAAATCCTGAAGGCGGTGCTTGGTTTTCGGGCCCCGTACGCAGCTAGGCTCACACATGTGGTCCCACCCATGTGGTATTCCTGTACTCAGGAGAAGCAGCAAAATGTATTTTGGGGTGCAATTCCACATATAACCATTACACATGTGAGCAATATATCATTTAGTGACAACTTTTTGTAAACTTTTTTTTTTTCATTATTCAATCACTTGGGACAAAAAATTAAATATTCAATGGGCTCAACATGCCTTTCAGAAATTTCCTTGGGGTGTCTACTTTCCAAAATTGGGTCATTTGGGGGGGGGGGGGGTTGTACTGCCCTGCCATTTTAGCACCTCAAGAAATGAGATAGGCAGCCATAAACTAAAAGCTGTACATTGTACCCCTACCCATTTACCAACAAAAAAAAAGAAGTGTAGTGTTACAAAAAACATGAGACATTTTTTGAAAAATCCTTTATTAAATGAAGAATGTCCCCCATCGTAGCTCCATGTCTTCTCCCTCCGCTTCCACTCCCTCCACTGATGACTTCTTCATCCGCTGATCCGGTCTTCCTCCGAAGCCATGGGGCGTGGCCACCCGGGGACATCAACCGGAGACCCCACCCCTCATGACATCACCCAGAGACCCCTGTCACGAGGGGGCGGGGTCTCTGGGTGACGTCACGAGGGGTGGGCTCTCAGAGTAATGTCCCCAGATGGCCACGCCCCGTAGCTATATAAGAACTGGCAGACATCCGGACTTGACAATAGCAGGAGCCAGTGCTGGAGGAGGACCGGGTCGGCGGAGGAAGAAGTCATTGGCAGAGGGATAAGAATCAAGAGAAGTGGACGGAGAAGAACTGGGAGAAGAAGCAAAGGGAGAAGAACCGCGGAGGGAGAAGACCAGAGGAAGAAGACACAGAGTTACGACAGGGGACATTCTTTTTTTATTTAAAAAAGGACTTCGAAAACTGTCTCCTGTTTTTTGTAACACTACCTCAAGATCCTCAGAGCACAAGTTGCATGCCACAAGTCAGATCAGTTAAGATGATGATCCTTACTTCTTTTCAAATCAATGGGCTGAAATCAGACTGACACAAATCGGACCAGTTAGAACAGCTCTCATAGGGAACCATTGATTTTGACATGTCATGCGACTTGTGCTCTCAAAGTCAGAGCGTATGTTGGACCAGTGTGAACCGGCCCTTAACTATGTTTTACTAAACCATGGAATAATATGGGAAGTGGAAAGATTTTGGTTCTAATTTCACCTTGTACAGCCAAACTGGGAAGAGTGTACAGAGGCAAATGCTGAAAGAACAGGTGCTGACTCTTCACTGAAGCAAACACAACCTACCCAATAACTGAAGATTCCAGGTAAAACATCTGGGGCAACTGCTCTTGCAGAGTGCAACTGCACAGTTTATTTGCTTTTAGTAAAGCAACACATATGACTGCTTTGTGACCCCCTTTTTTATAATGAGGGGGCTGGCACATTAAAAAGATCTCCTTATTGCTTTAGTGGGCATTCTAAGGCAGATGACAAGGTTCAAAGGCCCTCCCTGTGGATTTGTGGATTATCCCCCATTAACTGTAAATATACCATTTGCTCTAGGTCCTTTAAGAAAAGAAACATAAGGTAAAGCACATGAAAAAAAATATCTCTACAAATATTGGAGTGAATTACCTTGTCAGGGTATTGTAACTGAGCAACAAAGCCTTGACAAGCTTAGTAAATAACTGTTATATTGAAAATGTTTTGGTCCTCTTCCAATAAAATCTGACAAACGAATTTGTCAGCTTTATCATATACTATTTTGAAGCAGTGTCATTTAACTTGAGTACTGCTTTTTAACGCTGAATTCCAGGCAGAGATAAGACACATTAACTGCTTCAGCCCCGGAAGATTTTACCCCCTTCCTGACCAGAGCACTTTTTACAATTTGGCACTACGTTGCTTTAACTGACAATTGCGCGGTCATACGATGCTGTACCCAAACAAAATTTGCATCCTTTTTTTCCCCACAAATAGAGCTGTCTTTTGGTGGTATTTAATCACCTCTGCGGTTTTTATTTTTTGCGCTATAAACAAAAGAACAGCGACAATTTTGAAAAAAACACAATATCTTTTACTTTTTGCTATAATAAATATCCCACTTTTTTTTCAAAAAAACTATTTTTTTCTTTAGTTTAGGCCCATATGTACTCTTCTACATATTTTTGGTAAAAAAAACATCGCAATAAGAGTATATTGTTTGGTTTGAGCAAAAGTTATAGCATCTACAAAATAGGCGATAGATTTATGACTTTTTATTATTATTTCTTTTTTACTAGTAATGGCGGTGATCTGCAATTTTTATCGGTACTGCGATATTACGGCAGACAAATTGGACACTTTTGACACATTTTTGGGACCATTGACAATTATACAGAGATCAGTACTATAAAAATGCACTGATTACTGTAAAAAGGTCACTGGCAGGGAAGGGCTTAACACTAGAGGCAATCAAGGGGTTAACTGTGTTCCCTCTCTGTGTTCTAACTGTAGGAGGATGGGACTTGCTAGGGAAAGAGAGAGATCAGTGTTCATACTTTGTATGAGCACACAATCAGTCTCTTCTCCCCTCAGAGAACCGGTTCTCGCTGGGTCACGAGCGATCCGTAAAACTGTGGCGGCTGTTAGGCAAGTGGTCAAAGTGGTTGTAAAGGCCCAAGGTTTTTTACCTTCATGCATTCTATGCATAAAGGTAAAAAATCTTCTGTGTGCAGCAGTCCCCCCAACCCATCCTAATACTTACTTACCTGAGTCCCATCTCGATCCAGCAGCAGCTCTCCCGGGTCTCTTTCGCCTCATTGACTGAGACAAGAACGGGAGTCATTGACTCCGACTACTGTCAATCACAGCTAGTGGGCTGGCTAATGAGGAGAGAGTGGAGGTGGGGCCAAGTCACGCTCTGTGTGTAAATAGACACACAAAACAATGGCTCAGGAGCAAGCTTCCTCAAGGGCACTCGGCAGGAGGGAGGGACTAGGAGCGCTAACAGGGTACACGAGAAGAGGAGGATTGGGGATGCTCTGTGATATGACATATTTGTTTAAAAAAAAAATATGCCTTTAATATCACTTTAATGCAGCTATTATCATTGTTACATCATAAAATGTATTTTAAGCAGTGTAAGTACCTAAACGTGATCTGGTATCAGCCTTGTGCAGTCCACTGTACAGTCTGTACAGCAGAGCTTAGAGAGGGGGAGGAAGAAGCAGCACAAGGAGCCAATTAGGTGCACTGCATAGGAGATGAGAGTTTAGCTCATTAGTGTGCTGCTTCTCCTTCACAATCCAATCACAGGGTGGAGAGGAGACCTGTAATTGAAAGTGAAAATGCAAAAAGATCAGATTCCCTCCCCTACTAGAAAGGGCTGTGCTGTTGGACAGAGATATGTAAATCTAGAGACTGGATAAACAAGAATATAAATCATTTGGCACATATATCAATATACAATATCTCTTCTATATGCATTTCATCATTGTATTTAGTTGTTTGCTTGGAGTTCAACTTTATTAATAAAATGTAATGCTATTTAAAAAAAAAAGTATACTGTTGCTGTATAATTGAAAAATGTAAGGAATTCATTCATGCAGATTTGTGAAGTTTTTAACCACTTCAGCTCTGGAAGGTTTACCCCCCTTAATGACCAGGCCATTTTTTTGCAATAAGTAACTGCGCTATTTTAACTGGCAATTGGGCAGTCGTGCGATGTTGTACACAAATAAAATTGATGTCCTTTTTTTGCCAGAGCTTTCTTTTGGTGGTATTTGATCACCTCTGTGTTTTTAATTTTTTTGCACTATAAACAAAAAATGTGGAAGAAAAAACTAAAAAACTAATTTCTTTATCAATCTAGGCCAGTATGTTTTCTGATACATATTTTTGGTAAAAAATCACAATAAGCATATATTTATTAGTTTGCGCAAAAGTTATAGCGTCTACAAAACTATGGGATATTTTTATGGAATTTTTTTTTCTTTACTAGTAATGGCAGCTATCAGCGACTTATAGCACTGCTTATAGGACTGCGATATTACGGCAGATAAATTGAACACTAAGTGACACTTTTGACAATTTTGGGGACCAGTGACACTAATACAGTGATCAGTGCTAAAAAATATGCACTGTCACTGTACTAATGACACTGGCAGGGAAGGGGTTAACATCAGATCAAATGGTTAAATGTGTCCCTAGGGAGTGCTTTATAACTGTGTGGGGGATGTTTTAACTTTGGGAAGACAGAGATGCGTGTTTCTGCTTAGCAGAAACACAAGACCTCTGTCTCCCCTTGTCACAGAACAGCGATCTGCCTTGTTTACATAGGCAGACCGCCGTTCTGCCTCTCTCAGGAACGATCGTCGGGTCCCGGTGGACATCGGCTCTGCCTGACCCGCTGATTGGCTCCCGCTGTGTCCAATCAGAGCGGGAGCTGGTCGCAGTCGGCGCGTGTGCACACCACAGACCTGGAAGAGCAAAATCACGTACGGGTACATGTAAGTGGGGTGATTGGCAAGTGGTTAAACAGTACACGTTAATTATTATGGGGTTGCTTTTCTAGTTGGTGTTTATTTTTTGAAATATATATTGGATTTGCCAGGTTACAACATAAGAAAATTAAAGGCTAAGTTCACCTTTTTTTTCCAAAATTCCAGCTCCCCTATGTACCAGTATACCATTATTGTACTTCTTTTGCAGAAATAAAAATAAACGTTCTATTTATACTACACACCACTTACCTCAGCGTCCAGCTGGCTGTATAAAAAAACTTCTCCATTACTTTCTGGACAAATCTTAGGACATGACACAGGAAGGAGTTTACCAGCTGACCTCATTAACACACACCATGCATCATCCGTCCCCCCTCCCAGCAGAGCACTACCACCCACCTCCTCAGGTGCATGCTTTTTCAATGCAGCCAGTAAATACTGTTCTCACTAAATACACAGTCATAGATCGTTCATTTGGTGTGTGCAGGAGCTGAGCGATCAGATAACAGCCTATGTGGATAGAGCTGTACTGTAGTATTGAAAACAGGAGAAGTAAGGCCTGGATTTGGTAAAGCTCACCATACACTATGCAATCTGATTGTACAATCTCCTTTAGGTCTACCATCAATTTTATGTCGTGCAAGCGCCCACCTGATTGGATACAGAGTGATTGGATAGATTGGGTTGTCCTGCTATTATATAGTTTTGGAAAAATCAAAGGAGATCGTACAAAGATTGTACAAATTGCATAGTGTATGGCTACCTTTAGGCTTCAATCACACTGGACAATTTTACAGCTGCTCCTAGGGGTGTCTGGCTTTTTTCCTGCCTCTAAACTCCCCTGCATGTTAGTCTATGTGTTAAAGCACTTATAGGCTTTTAGCAGCAGGAGTAGAGGCAGTAGATTAATTAATTAATTAATTTCAATGTCCAGAATAAATTTATTCTGGCCAATTAACCACTTCAACCCCGGAAGGATTTGCCCCCTAATGACCAGGCCATTTTTTGCGATACGGCACTGCACCGATTTAACTGACAATTGCGTGGTCGTGCGTCGTAACCAAACAAAATTAACATCCTTTTTTTCCCACAAATAGACCTTTCTTTTGGTGGTATTTGATCACCTCTGTGTTTTTAATTTTTTGCGCTATAAACAAAAAAAGACCGACAATTCCGAAAAAAAACTATTTATTTTTATTTTTTGCTATAATATATATCCAAAAAAAATATAAAAAAATGAATTTCCTTATCAGTTTAGGCCGATATGTATTCTTCTACATATTTTTGATAAAAAAAAAATCGCAATAGGCGTATATTGATTGGTTTGCGCAAAAGTTATAGCGTCTACAAAATAGGGGGTAGATTTGTGGCATTTTTTTTTTTTTTTACTAATAATGGCGGCGATCTGTGATTTTTAGCGGAACTGCGACATTGCGGCGGACACTTTTGACACTTTTTTGGGACCATTGACATTTATACAGAGATCAGTGCTATAAATAGCCACTGATTACTGTGTAAATGTCACTGGCAGGGAAGAGGTACACACTAGGGGGCGATCAAGGGGTTAAATGTGTTCCCTCGTGTGTGTTCCAACTGTGGGGGGGATGGGCTGACAGGGACATGACAGAGATCACTGTTCCTGACCACTGAGAACAGTAGATACCTGTCATGTCACCTGTCAGAATGTTTACAAAGGAAGTTCCCTGTTCTGCCTCTGTAATGGGCGATTGCGGGTCGACGGCGTAAATAATCAAGCCACTGTACAGCTGCGCAGGAGAGCCAACCTGCCGCCATATAACAACTGCGGCTGGTCGGCAAGCGGTTAAGTGAATTAATGTTCAAGAGCTTGACACCTGTAAAAGCTTCTAAAAGCTTTATGCCTAGTACAAACTAGTAGTTTTGTTTCGTTCAACCCAGAATGGCTGAACAAAAAATATGACAGCTCAGGAGGAGCCGCTGTACTAACTATCTGACGTTAGTTAGCGATCTCCCCTGCCAGATAACTCCAGTCAGCACTCTCAGCCATTGGTTGAGAGCACTGATTGGGAGCTGATCAGCAGACCTTTTTCGGTCGTGCCCTGTTTGGCTAGCTTCTGTTGGACCAGCTGAGGTACACAGGGGCCAAAAGTGTGTTGGTTTCTATTGAACTGGCCGATGCTGCCCGACCTTACTAGACTTTAAGACACTTTTACAAGCAACAGGCATTTTTTTTCTGCAAAAACACTGCTGGCTTCTAGGAGAGTTAAATAAATGTCCTGTGTGTATGAGGCCTTATACGCCTAAAATTAACCAGTTGCGCTTTTGGTGCCATTAATTGTTAACGGTACACCAAACACAGAAGCAAACACATATTTTGCCACGTAAAATAAGCAAGTAAAAAACGCAGCAAGACATACAGTAAAAAACGTGCAACCCGCAATACGCCACAATGTCACATGAGCTACTTTACCACGTGTAGGGCAGCCCAGTAAATCAACGGGCTACCCTATGCATATTCCAAACATGTGGCAAACTGCACAGAAAATGCATGCTTTGCTGTCAATTTCAGAAACGTGCTACAAATGCACCAAAAAGCATGGTGAAAACACACCATGCTCCACCATTAAAAAAAAAGTTCTTCTTTGGGGTGATTGCTGCAAGTGGGCTGCCCTATGCGTGACGAGCGAAAACGCTCAAAAACACCTAAAGAAAAATGTATGCGGGAATGTGAGTTCCCATTGGGCAGAGATATGAACGGGGAGTGTTTCCATCCACTCCCTCCTATGTACTTATAGAAAGCTGGCCATACACTAAGTAATCTGATTGGATACCGAGTGAATAGATAGATAGGTGGGAAATTGTACAGAGATTGTACAACCAGATTGCATAGTGTATGGCCAGCTTTATACAAGTACATAGGAGGACGTGGATGGGGACATTCAGCTGTCAGCCACATTCACATCTCCATGTAGCGGTAACTCACATTCCTACGTGCATTTTTTTGTGTGTTTTGGAGAGTTTTCGCTTGCCACGCATAGCATGTAGGACTGCCCTACATGCAAAAATCGTCCCAAAGAAGCTCCAAAACTTTTTTTATAGTGGAGCATGGTGAGTTTTTTTTACTGTGGTTTTGATGCATTTGCAGCACATTTCTGAAATGCAAGGCAAAGCATACATTTTCTGTGCGGTTTGCCATGGGTTCAGAAATGCACAGATGTGAATGGAGCCTCATTGTTCTTGTGTAAACAAACCAATTTCACATTCATGCCCCCATTCACATTTACTAGCCACCTAGCGTAGTTGAAGCGCATGTCTTTTTGGCTCATTTTTCCCATGACACTACACATGGCAAAGTAGCTCATAGGACATTTTGGTGTGTTTTAAATGTTTTACCGTGCGTTTTTTTGCATTTGTCACTAGTTTTTTCACAAGGCAAAATGTGTGTTTGCTTCTGCATTTGGTGCGCCATTAACAATTAAAGCATAACAGGTTCATTTAAAGTGTATAAAGGTGGCCAAATGTTATGCAATCTGATTGTACAATCTCTATACAATCTTTAGATTTACCAAAACTATATAATAGGAGGACACACCATCTATCCAATCACTCTGTATCCAATATCAGGCAGGCCCTTGCACTACATAGTTGATGGCAGATCTAAAGGAGATTGTACAATCAGATTGTATAGTGAGCTTTACAGAACCCAGAACACACTTCTTATGTTTTTAATACTACAGCTCTATCCACATAGGCTGGTATCTGATTGCTCAGCTCCTGCACACTCTGCCAAATGAATAATCTATGGCTGTGTATTTAGTGAGAACTGTATTTACTTATTGAATTGGAAAAACGTGTACCTGAGGAGGTGAGTGGTAGTAATATGCTGGGGGGGGGGGCAGATGCAGTGTGTGTGTGTGTGTGTGTGTGTGTTTGTGTGTGTGTGTGTGTGTGTGTGTGTTAATGAGGTCAGCTGGTCCTTCCTGTGTCACATCCTAAGGTCTGTTCAGGAAGTAAAGGAGAAATTTTTATATTCATTTTTTTAAAATGAATTTTAAATAGTACAAAAAAAAATACATTACAAAAGACAGTCTAAAAGGAACAATTAAACCTTATACACAACACAATGAAAAAAAAAAAGACTATATCAAACAGAAAAGTGTGTATCCTATGACCCTGTTCATTTATCATAGCAACTGTAATTATTTCCTAAAACGGAGCAAAGGGACAACAGAAGAGTGTGATCTCCCTGAATCTGAGTGTATTTGATCCATCAAATCTTCACCAAGAAGGATCTAGTGACTACTAGGTCCTTACACCTATACCTCGCCTCTCTCGTCCTCACCCCCTTACCTACTTTCCTTCTCCCACCTCCATCATCTCCCATCCACACCTTACTTGTGTTGTAACAGAAAACAAAACAAAAAAAACAAGACAATATTGATATTGGGGAAGAAGAATAGGACAATAAGTTACATCCTTCTCCTTATTCCCTCCCTTACCTATCCCCTTTCCCATGCCTTACCTTATACCCATTTAGGCCCATAGTGGGCATTATACATACAGTGAATTGATGTGCCTCCATGGGGAAGTTTTTTATCCAGCCAGCTGGACACTGAGGTAAAGGGTGTATAGAATAAATAGAAAGCTTTTTTTATTTCTGCAAAATTACATACATTAACCTCCTTGGTGGTATTCCCAAGTGTGGCTCGGGGTGAAATTTTAGTACCATTAGCAGTAACTCCGAGTCACACTCGGGATTGCATCGCTGGATCCTGGAAGAGGTAACTTACCTTGTCCCCACGATTCTGCGATGTACTCCCGATGTGTCCGGTGGCTGGATCTTCCGTCCAATGCTCTGTGTGTCCTGGATTCCGTTCCTTGCTCGCGATGCAGGGGGGTGGAACCGGCAGCAATTTCAAAATGTATAAATCACAACACATACACAATACATTGTAATCTTATTGGATCTTATTGGATCTGTCTAGAAACTGGTGAACATCCATGGCATCCAAAAAGCGTGCCTCTACATCAAAAGCGGTTTATGACCTGCTTGAAAACAGCGATAGCGATACAGAATCACTTGCAGAATTGAGTGATAGCGATTCATGGGGAAACTCGTCATCAGACACAGAAAGTAATTTCAGCGACGATCCTGCGACTGAGCTCACTGATGTGGGGACTTGGTACTCTATTGACTGTGGTATGGATCACACAGCGCCCCCCAAGATTCCCATCTACTGAAACACCTGGTATGAAAGTGGACGTTGAAGATGACAACCCCTTGACATACTTACAACCATTTCTGACCGATGAGGTTAGTGAAAAAATAGTTACAGAGACAAACCGGTACCAAGAGCAACAAGCTACTACGCATCATATGTTTTTAAGAAGTAGAAAGTAGGAACCAGTGACCAAAGAGGACATTTGGAAATTTCTTCACCTAATAATACTTTAGGGAGTGGTGGGGAAACCTCTGAAGAAGTGGTATTGGACAACAAATAAATTACCTGCCACTCCATTCTTTGGCATGGTCATGTCAAAGTACAAATTTTCGCTGAGGATGAAGTATTTGCACTTCGAAAACAATGAAGAATTTAATGAAACTACTCATCCAGCACCAAAACTCAAGAAAATATGGGTAGTATATGAAATAATTCTGAAGAATTTCAAACAGAGCTATGTGCCAGAAAGAGACATAGATGAAAGTCTAATGGCCTACAAGGGAAGGCTCAGCTGGATCCAATACATGACGTCAAAGAGAGCATGAATTGACGTAAAATCCTTCATGCTATGCGAATCATCAACTGGTTACATTTGGAATTCTGTCCTATACACTGGGAAAGGAACAAAATTTAACCCAAAATACAGCAACTATGAAATGGCAACAGCTTGCGTTCTTTCACTGATTAAGACATTGCTAAATCAGGGCTATTGTGTAACTACTGACAACTTTTACACATCTCCTGAACTTTTTGAATTTCTTCTGCAGAACAAAAACGGATGCCTATGGAACTGTTAGGGCTCACCGGCGCGACATGCCGCCAATGTTTGGCAATTAGAAGCTCAAGACTGGAGAAATGGTTGCCTGGCAGAAAGGCAAAATGATGGCACTGCGATGGGGTTACAAAAAAGATGTGTGCCTAATAAGTACAGTCCATAATACCTCCGCTATTATGGTACACACAAAAGGTGGGAAAGAAATCCTGAAGCCTCAAGTAGTGATAGACTACAATAACACCATGGGAGGTGTTGACAGAGCCGACCAAGCAATGACATTCTATCCAGCAATGTGGAAACATAAAAAAAAAGATTACAAGAAGATCTTCAGGCATCTTCTTGCGCAATGCTTGTGGAATGACTGCATTCTACTAAAAAAAAAAAGAGTGACAAGCCTATGATCCATTCTGACTTTATTTGGAAAGTTGCCGAACTGATCTTTGTGAAACACCAAATACCAATGGCTGTGAATAGAGCTGGACATCGTGCTTCTGGCATTATCAACCTGGAAAGCCTGACTGGTTGTCACTTCATGGACTACATCCCACCAACTGAGAAAAAGTCAGCACCTACAAGGATGTACATAGTTTGTTGCTCAAAGTGAGATGACAGTGGAAAGAAAATACGAAAGGAAACCAGGTTCCATTGTCCTTATTGTGTAGTCAGACTTTGTGCAGTCCCGTATTTAAAAATTTTTCATACCCGGGATGTTTACTGAATCAATATGACTAGTAATATTGCACCCTTGTTTGAACAAATTTCAGTGTTTTTTATTTGATTATATTATTGACTCATTTTTTTTTTAATAAAATGTATTATTGTTATATTATTATTTGTTATTATTTATTATATTATAATTTATGATGTGTTTCAAACTTTATCATACCCGAGATGTCTACAGACTCTTGTTTGGACAGATTTAAGTGAGTTATTCCTAAAAATGACAAGCCTACAATATAAAACGCCAAATTTCCATGCAAAACAATGTACCACTTTCAGCATCAAAAATCAGATATAATTATACCACCAGGGAAGTTAATGGCATATTTGGAACATAGGGGAGCTGGAATTAGGAAATTAAAAAAGTGAACTAAGCCTTTAACCATGAAAATACAATCTAAAATTTAAAAAATAATAGAATATTAAACACTAATACACATTTAAAAGGTATATTCACAAATGCAAGAAGCCTGGCAAACAAAATGGATGTAATAGAACTAGGCTACAAATATCAAGGGGTACACTCTATTTTGCAGGGGAAGAATTGGCCGAAGAGGTGGAAGGGTATGCGTGTATCTAAAGAGCAATCTAAAAGTGAATTTGTGAGATTATATCACTGATGAGAACTGTGATGGTGCAGGGTCATTATGACTGGAGTTCCATAAAAATGCAGCAAATAGTAAATTACTTGTGGGAGTATGTTACAGGCCCCCTAACATCAGGGATTAACAAGAGCCTCAGCTGCTTTTGCAAACTGAAATAACTGGTAAGCAGGGTGATATCATTATGGGTGATTTTAGCTATCTTGATATCGATTGATCAAATGGAACTGCACACTGAACAAAGGCTTGCCATTACTTGAACATATTGCAAGACAGTTTTATGAAAGACGTGGTGGAAGCCCCCACAAGGAAAAATGCTCTTTTGGATCTATTAATTTCAAACAACATGGAGCTTATTATAGATG
This sequence comes from Aquarana catesbeiana, assembly GCF_042186555.1. Classification (NCBI taxonomy): domain Eukaryota; kingdom Metazoa; phylum Chordata; class Amphibia; order Anura; family Ranidae; genus Aquarana; species Aquarana catesbeiana. Next base: position 265,154,952 of record NC_133328.1, read on the forward strand.
TGCAGGTAAGGAACAACTTGGGTAATAGTATAATCATAGTGTAATCACATTTGCCCTAAGTTACAGGAAAGAGAAGCTTGTTGGTATGACAAGAACTCCAAATTTCAAAAAAGCTAACTTCAATAAGCCGAGATCCTTACTGCACAACACTCAATAGGACCAAATATTTGCAACAGAGAATACACAAAGGCAAGAGCGACTGTTTTAAACATAAATTAAACAAGGGCATAAGTCATTGCATTCCACTGGGTAACAAGTATAAAGGAATTACAAGGAATGTTGCAAGTAATGCAAGGGAGCAATCAGGGTGGTTAAACAGAATATGAGAAACATATTACTACCGCAAGTAAAACAAATCCCAAAAATGTTTTCAAATATATCAATAGTAAAAGGGTTATTAAAAGAACAAATAGACCCCATAATGGATGAACACAGGAAGCTGGTCACAAATGACAGGAAAAAGGCAGATGTATTAAAAAATAATTTTTTTCAGTTTCTACAGATGAAAAAGACAGGTTTTATAGTATTAACAGTATAATTAATGATGTTTCACCAAAGGTACCTCTGTGGTTGACTAAAAACCAGGTACAAAAGAGACTATAGAAGCTTAATATGAACAAATCACCAGGTCTTGGTGGCTTACATCTGGAAGCCCTTAAGGAACTTAGCTCAGTTATAGGTTATAGACAGTGTCCAGCTGAATAGGAGGAGGGGACTGTTGATTATTCTAACACACTGCAGGGCTGCAGTTGCTCTGTCCCCTGCCATCTCGTGCCAATTAGCAAATGACACTATGCTGTAACCCGCCTTCCTTCCCCAGCCTGCCACATTTGACTCAGAAGAGAAGATGCGGACAGCTGTATGGCTACTTAGTTGTGGGTATTGCTCTTGGGAGTTGTTGCAGAGCCCATTGTATATGCCAAAATGGTTTACACAAGAGGCAGTTTCACTATGTATGGATGAAGGTGCCTTTAGATTGCTGGAACAGTATATATTTCGATCATCTCCTGTAGTATGTCTGCAGTCTCTGACCATCTCCTGTAGTAACTCCAAAGACATGCTGGTAGGTTAATTGGATCCTGTTTAAATTGGCCCTAGTATAGGTATGAATGTGAGTTAGGGACCTTAGATTGTAAGCTTCTTGAGGGTATAGGGACTGATGTGAATGTATAATATATATATGTAAAGCGCTGCGTAAATTGACGGCGCTATATAAGTACCTGAAATAAATAAATAAATAAATAAAATAGTATGTCTGTAGCCTCTGACCATCTCCTGGGGAACATCCGCAGTCTCTGATCATCTCCTGTAGTAAGTTCACAGCCTCTGATCATCTCCTGTAGTAATTCCGCACGACATTATAAAATTATATGCACAGCCCTTTGGTGTGTCAGGAGCTGCTGTTTTGGCCCCTAAAATCTCTTCAGTTGACTATACTGGGATGCAGTCTCAAACCAAGCTATATGTCCACAAAATAAATAAAGTGTATGAGAGTCAGACCAAGCCCTTTGTGGCTGAAGTGGACCTTTCATCACAAAGGCCTCTTTCACATATGCTGCAGTCCCTGCAGCTCCTATAAAGCGATCCATGGTGCAGGCATTCAGGAGGCAATACTACATTTGACTTGTTGCTGCAGTGCAGTCTCATTGACTTCAATGGGCAAGTTTGACAACTGACGCGGGCTGTGAAACTTGACATGTCAAATTAAAATTGCCATGAAGCTAAGCACTGACATCACAACAGCAGCTTTTATATTTATTCAGAGGTAGGTGGTCAAGGGTGGTTCTGTTTAACCATCCTCTTTTAAGCCACAGTTAGGCTTAATCTAGTCATGCCCACTGCTCTCTGTGGTATGCAAAGCAGAGCTTGTTTTTCGACTGTATACCAGGGTGACTGATAATTTGTCACATTGTGTTGACTTTATAGGTCTAAACAAGGCAAAATGTTTTTTTATGGATATTGTCAGTGTTTACATATTATGTTTATACTGTTTAATTATCAATTGTCTTGATAAGTTTTCGATAGGAGAGTTGTAATTTTCAAGTTGTCAGTTTTAAATATTTGCTCTGTCAGTAAATTTTCCATGTTTTGCTGTAAAAATGTCATGAAGGGTTGGCAACCCTGTCAGGAAACTACAGACCAGTCAGCCTAATGACAATAATATGTAAGGTAATTGACAGTATTGTAAGGGACTCTATACAGAAAGTTTTCTATACAGAAAGTTTTTTTTACAATATCATAAGTGAAAACCTGCACTGATTTACGAAAGACTGTTCTTGTCAGAGCAACCTATTTGATGAAGTAATTGAGAAATTGGATAGTGGAAGTCCAGTGGACATAGTTTATCTAGATTTTGCTAAAGGAATGTGATACTGTACCTTATAAACATTCAATCTATAAAATAATGTCTGTTGAAATGTATGAAATTGTATATAGAAAACTGGTTACATGAATGGGTCCACTGAGTAGTGGTAAATGACTCTGCATGGTCTAATGCTGTGAGTGGTATGCCCCAGGGTTCTGTCTTGGGCCCAATGCTGTTCAATTTGTTTATTAATTATATAGAGGTTGGAATCAAGATCACATATTCATAAATTTAAAGTTATGCACTTGGGTGCCAAAAATACACAAGCAAATTATAGATTAGGAGGGGCTCACCTGAGAGAATTGGTGATGGAAAAGGATTTAGGAGTGGTTGTAGTTCACTAAATTAGCAATAGCATGCAATGCTAAGCTAAGCAAGCAAAATGCTGTGATGCATTAAAAAGGGCATACAAGTGATTAATTAATGGTTCAACCTGTTTACAAAACACCTGTTAGAATTTGCAGGTCAGTTTTGGTCACCAGTCCTCAGAAAAGACATTCTTCGAAATAATTTAGCGAAGGGCAACAAAATGAATAAGGGGGATGGAGGACCTCAGCTATGAGGATCAATTACATTGATTACAATTATTCACTTTGGAGAAGAGAGGCTTAAAGGAGATATGTTTACATTGTACAAATATATCAAGGGTGACTTTAGTAACTGTAATAAACTGTTTACGCTAAGGTCCTAAAAGAGGACACATGGCAACGAATTTAAGGTTAGAAGATAAGAGGTTTACCCTAGATTCTGGAAAGGGGTCTTTGCTATTAGAGCAGTACAAATGTGGAACTTCCTCCCCCAGGAATTGTTACTAGCTGAGAGTGTTGCTCGGGAAACAGAATATACAGGGCTATAGGAATTTGAAGAGAATACACATTCAGTACATTGAAATGGATGGACCTGTGTATATTTTTTTAGCTTTTTAAACTATGTAAAATCCACATTAGGCCCACAAATATGAGGTATCCACATAATCAGAAACAATGCAACTGCCTTTCTTTATTGCCATATTTAGTCTGTAAAATAATTACTCTAAAATGGTACTTTTGAACTATCGTTCAGTAAAATTTCTGGTAAACCAAGAAATACCAGTTTTACAATATTCCACGCATTGAATATTCTGGGGTGAGAGAGATTTTATAGACAAAAAAAGATTCTTTGACGTACGATATACAAGATTTTTAAGACAGTTCACTTTATATTGTTACATTAAGATTTTCATAAGGTTGTATAAGCTTTAAATATGTTTGAAACTCTTAGTCAGGTTACAGGTGAGGGTTTATATTCTGCAACAGGGATGAGTGAAATCAAGCGTTTCCTTTTCCTCCAAATTCCAATGACAATCAGGAGATTTTGTTAAAATGTTTCATTGTAGTGAAATGTACTAACATCAATAAAGAAGTTTAAATTAAGGGTCTTTTTTTTGTGATTTTTGCAATACTTTTAATGGCTCCTTGCAACTATTCCAAATCTGTTTTTGTGCCAAAAAAAGACTCCTCTTATATTTTTTTTCCTATTTTTTCACCGAAGCAGCTCAATGTGTAAAAATGTTTTCTGCTTCTGCTTTTTCAGTTTCTGCTTCAGCAAAATTTCATCAATTATTTAATCCCAATTCTTCAAAGCTTAAAATGGTTGTATACCCATTTTTTCAAATTTTTACCTACAGGTAAGCCTATAATAAGGCTTACCTGTAGGTAAAATGAATATCTCCTAAACCTGTACGGTTTAGGAGATATTGACTTTACATGCAATCGCTGAGGTCAGCGACGCATGCGCTGTGAATGCCCGGCTGAAGGCCGGGAAAAAGTCTCCCGCGCTCATGAGCAGAAGTGACGTCATCGCGGCTCCGGACACTTACAGCGCCGGAGCAGCAAACTGGACGACACACCGAGGGCAAAATGTCAGCTCCCTTGGCATGGACCGATCTGTGATATGGGGACCTCGTTCTAAGGTAAGTATTTCATAATGAGCTAGTATATTTCTATAAAGTGTAAGTGATAAGATTGCTAGGTGTTAAAGTGGAACTGAACTTTAAAACTGGATACTTGCTATGTTATAGGGCAGTGATGGCAAACCTTGACACCCCAATGTTTTGGAACTACATTTCCCATAATGCTCATGCACTCTGCAGTGTAGTGGAGCATCATGGGAAATGTAGTTCCAAAACTGGGGTGCCAAGATTTGCCATCACTGTTATAGGGGGAGAGCACATGAATAATATTAAAGCAGAAAAGCAGAGTTCCACCCAAAACAAATTTCTTCCACAGTTTAGGCCGATATGTATTCTTCTACATATTTTTGGTAAAAAAATGGCAATAAGCGTATATTGATTGGTTTGCGCAAAAGTTATAGTGTCTACAACATAGGGGATAAATTTATGGCATTTTTATTATTTTTTTTTTTACTAGTAATGACGGCGATCTGTGATATTTGTTGTGACTGCAACATTGCGGTGGACAGATTGGACACTTTTGACACTATTTTGGAACCATTGACATTTATACACTGATCGGAGCTAAAAATAGCCACTGATTACTGTATAAATGTCACTGGCAGGGAATGGGTTAAACACTAGGGGGTGATCAAGGGGTTAAGTGTGTTCCCTGGATGTGTTCTAACTGTAGGGGGATGGGCTCACTACAACGTGACAGTGATCACTGCTCCCGATGACAGGGAGCAGTAGATCCCTGTCATGTTGCTAAGCAGAACAGAGAAATGCCTTGTTTACATAACCATCTCCCCGTTCTGCCTCTCCTCACCGCAATCGCAGGCCATTTGTCTGCCCGTGCTATTGTGCCGACGTAAATCGGCATGTGGTTAATACTAAATCTGTCGTTCTATTACATGTTTTTTTTTTTAATTAACCTTTGTTTTCTCCTTGCTGAGCACTTAAATCTTGATTGTGGACATGTTACATAGTTACATAGTAGGTGAGATTGAAAAAAGACACAAGTCCATCAAGTCCAACCTATGTGTATGTTTCTTTGTCAGTATTACATTGTATATCCCTGTATGTTGCGGTCATTCAGGTGCTTATCTAATAGTTTTTTGAAACTATTGATGCTCCTCATTGAGACCACCGCCTGTGGAAGGGAATTCCACATCCTTGCCGCTCTTACAGTAAAGAATCCTCTACGTAGTTTAAGGTTAAACCTCTTTTCTTCAAATTTTAATGAGTGGCCATGTATCTTGTTAAATTCCCTACCGCAAAAAAGTTGTATCCCTATTGTGGGGTCACCAGTACGGTATTTATAAATTGAAATCATATCCCCTCTCAAGCGTCTCTTCTCCAGTGCTCACAACCTTTCCTCATAAGGTGAAGCCCACTAGGACTCTTTTCTGGAATAAGGTGCTTCTGGCTATCCAGCATGCACCTCCCGATCGTGCTCATGGGCATTACACACAGGGCGTAGTGCAATATCCCCAACGTAATTTTGGACCTGGTATGGACAGGATGGCATAGGGGAGAAATGCCTTTGAGGAATAGTTATGCTCCATTGGAAAGATATGCCAACACACCATCAGTAGATGTTTTGTTTTAGGACCAGGGATGACTTTGGGGAGAGAAAACAGGAGGGAAGAAAAAGGTGGAAACAAATCTGGAGCAAGAAAAAAAGTAGGAGAGGGGAGCAGGGAAGAAATTCCTAAAAAAGAAAACACCACTAGGTGAAGGTATTTTTAACATCAGTGGTGTTCCTCTTACTACAAATGAACTTAAGGTTTTAGACAAGGGGCTCAAATTTTCCCCATTAAGAACCCTAATAAATTTGATACATGTGTCAATATTCAAACGTTCATGAGGACTTTAAATATTAAGAAATATTTTATCACCAACCCAAAGTGTAATTTTCCTGCAGAAATTATTACGTCATACTAAATTGAAAAACAAATCAAATTTTAACCCCCCTGCTTCTAATAATAACTTTGTAGAAGTTTTTGGTAATATGGTTATCAATGGTCTTGAGAAGTTGAGAGTTAAGAAGATAAAGGACCCGGCACACATAAGTAGGGATATTAGAGCATTGAAGGACAAAAAGGAGGTTGTTATCAGACCGGCTGACAAGGTGGGGGGGATTGTGTTAAAGTCTAAAGAGTATTATAAGAAAGAAATGGAGAGATTATTGGATGACAGTAATACATATAAGGTCAACACTGAAGAAATGGCTGCACTCCAAGATCCATCAAAATTCTTATTTAATAGACGAACATCCCAAGTGTTACAAACAGTTCAAATGGTAGACGCGTTTAACACATTAACAGGTGCACTTATTCATTATAAAGATAAGTCAGCATTGTTTTCCTTATATACACCTATCTAATATAGATAGATAGGTGTATAGATATTATAGATAGGTGTATTTAAGGAAACCAAAGCCCCCCCAAAGCACCTTGTCCCCATGTTGATGGGGGCAAGGGCCTCATCCCCACAACCCTTGCCCGGTAGTTGTGGGGGACTGCGGGTGGGGGGCTTATCAGAATCTGGAAGCCCCCTTTAACAAGAGGTCCCCCAGATCCCAGCCCCCCCTATGTGAATGGGTAGCGGTACATTGTACCATTCACAAAAGAAAGTGTCAAAAAAAGTAAAAATGATGGGAAACAGTTTTGGACAATCCCTTTATTAAAAAAAAAAAAGTGTACCGCGATGTCCATCCATCCAACCACGGCGCCGACGGTCCCGGAAAAAAAAATCGGAAAAACTCCGGTGACGTAAACGGGTGACCTGCCCCCTCTGACGTCACATGACAACACTTTTTAATAAAGGAATTGTCCAAAACTGTCTCTTGTCATTTTTACTTTTTTGACACTTTTTTTGGTGAATGGGTACCCCATACCCATTCACATGAGGGGGTCGGGATCTGGGGTCCCCCTTTTTAAAGGTGGTTTCCAGATTACGATAAGCCCCCCACCCGCAGACCCTTACAACCACTGGGCAAGGGGTGTGGGGATGAGGCCCTTGTCCCCGTTCAACATGGGGACAAGGTGTTTTGGGGGCTACCCCAAAGCACCCTCCCCATGTTGAGGTCATGTGGTCTGGTATGGTTCAGGAGGGGGGCGCTCTCACATCCCTCCCTTTTCCTGCGGCCTTCCAGGTTGCGTACTCGGATAAGGTTCTGGTATGGATTTTGGGGGGGACCCCCACGCCATTTTTTTTGTTATGGGTTTCCCCTTAATATCCATACCAGACCCGAGGGTCCCCTTTTTAAAGGTGGTTTCCAGATTACGATAAGCCCCCCGCCCGCAGACCCTTACAACCACCGGGCAAGGGTTGTGGGGATGAGGCCCTTGTCCCCATTAACATGGGGACAAGGTGTTTTGGGGGGCTACCCCAAAGCACCCTCCCCATGTTGAGGGCATGTGGTCTGGTACGGTTCAGGAGGGGGGCGCTCTCGCATTCCCTCCCTTTTCCTGCGGCCTGCCAGGTTGCGTACTCGGATAAGGTTCTGGTATGGATTTTGGGGGGACCCCCACGCCATTTTTTTTTGTTGCGGGCTTCCCCTTAATATCCATACCAGACCCGAAGGGCCTGGTAATGGACTGGGGGTGGGAACCCACGTCATTTTTTTCAATGATTTTTTATGTATATTGCCAGGATCCAGCTGCGAGCAATTTTAAATAACATTTTTTCCTTTAGAAATGTAATTTTGCTGCGGGACTGTTATAAAACATGGGAAAAAATTTAACAGGCAGACTAAGGGGACCCCCCAGGCATGATATTTAAAGGAATATTTCATTTTTATTGTTTCACTTTAAGCATTATTAAAATCACTGCTCCTGAAAAAATGTCAGTTTTTAAAACTTTTTTGCATTGATACATGTCCCCTGGGGCAGGACCCGGGTCCTTGTACACTTGTTATGGAAACAACTTGCATATAAGCCTTTAAAATTAGCACTTTTGATTTTTCACATTCGTGTCCCATAAACTTTAACGGTGGTCGCATGTTCGCACAATTTTTTTGTCTGCTTGCATGTTCTGGTGTGAACCGAACCAGGGGGTGTTCGGCTTATTCCTAGAGTGGACCTTCTTACCTCTAGTTTGGGTCAATATCTGAATATTTTTTTTACAGCCTCCGGTTACCTCCACCAGTGCCTATTTAACCCCTTTCCATCCAGCCACCGTACTTCGGCAGGTTGGCTCCCCTGGGCGAAATGACGTTACCTTACATTGGTTTGCCTTTTGACCACTAGGGGGTGCGACGCCGGAGCCGATGCTCGTGCCCGGCGGTCGTGATGACCACCAGGCACCCGAGATCGCTCCACACAGAGACAAGAGGGAGATCTTTCAATGTAAACAGACAGATCTCCGTGCTGTCAGGGGTTAGGAGAGCGATCTGTTGTTCATACTAAGTATGAACAACGATCGGTCTCCTCACTCAGGCAGTCCCAACCCCCAAACAGTTAGAATCACTCCCTAGGACACACAATTAACCCCTTGAACCCCTTAAACTAAGAAAAAGCGGGTGGTGGTGTCCTTAAAGCTCTACACTTGAAGTGAGTTTCTACAATTGATGGAGAATGCCTTGGGCAGGATTTGAGATCCCTGTAATAAAGTAAGTTCATCCGTCATATGAACTGTGTTTGGTGCATGAGACTGCACAATCTGTGTGTGCAGGGGAGGAGAACCCGCAAGAGAAGAGTGACTTGCTCTAAATTTTTTTATTTTTTTGCCGGACTGTACAAATTGTTGTGGCGTGACTGAAGATGGGGTGGTCAAAGCTCCTAAAGGAAGCAAGGATTGCTAAAATGAGTGACAGAGCTCTGTGGCTGGAGGGGTTGTTACCGCCTGACCGAGCCCCATACATGCCTGAACAGAGTTTGCCAAGGAGGAAGATGGTGACAGTTGCCCCTAGAAATGTTGGTGCAAGGAGACCAGTTATGGAGATGTAGAGTTCTCAGCTGGAAAAAGTATGCAGTGCGGGAAGCCCGGACAAGACATGGAGCCAAGTGCGTGCTTTGCAGTGCAGTTAGTGTGGGCATGCTGTTTCCAAGTGCCCGTTATCCCATTTTTCAGTGCAAAGGGACATGACCAGCCAAAGGTCAGTGTCTGCAGTTGGCAAGCCTAATCTGAGTGCCTGGAATGAGCGACAGGCTGATCTGAAGTTCAAGAGGAGTGCGGTTGCCCATAGTAATGGCTGGTGTCAAGTCTACAGACTGGGTGAGAAAGACTGACTATGTGTCTGTGCACACTGGAGTGGAAGTGACCCCAAATGGGAGATCCACTGTCTGTGCTAAAAAGGACTTGCCTGCTGCAGTGTCCTGTTCAGTGGGGAGGCAAGTGTTAAATTTAAAGCTGAAATGTGTGATAATTCCCATAGTGATAATGTGTTAATGCAGTCTGTCAAGGAAAATGTAAAGGTTGATGTCTGGAATGAAGCTCCATCTGCTCACGGTGGTGAGGGTGGGGTACTGCAACATGGTCTGGATAAAAATGTATGGCCACAGTTTATTTTAAACCAGGGGTCTCAAACTGGTGGCCCTCCAGCTATTGCAAAACTACAAGTCCCATCATTCCTCTGCCTGTGGGAGTCATGCTTGTAACTGGCAATGCCTCATGGGAAAACAGCCTTGTGGGCCTCAGCCTCATGCCTCATGGGACAACAGCTGGACTGGACTAGGCTGCCAGTTTGAGACCCCTTGTTTAAACCATATGTGCAATTTGTCTGCCTTGTGTCTCCTTGGGTAGATGGAGCTGTGCTGCAGAGTGCTGCTGATTGGAGCACAAACATTACAGACTGGGATAGTATGGTCATAGAGATATTAGCGTGGTGGAAAGAAATTTCTTTAGGTAAATGTGAGGTGGACACTATGGCTGCTGTGCCGGGGATAGGCCAAGGTGCATTGGCTGTTGCAGAGATTAACCCTCTCATGACAGAAGGTCCGAGTGAGTGTAAACGCACAGCAGAAGTTTTGTCCACAACGCACAAACGCAAAAATTATGTCTATTTTGTGATGACAGACATGCTTAACCACATCCTGACCGGCTCCCATACATATATAGCAGCAGGTTGGCAGCCCTGCACGAATCGACGTATATGTACGGCGGCTCCTTTAACCACATACCGACCGGGCCATAGTCGAAAGACGGCTACAACGCGGTCAGCTTATTCTGGGTGGGCGTCCGTGGAACGTCCTCACAGAATCGAGCTACCACGCACCCCCTGGGGCGCGCACCCGGAACATCCGTGACCAGACCCGGCGCATCACGGATCACGGTAAATTTCTGCTGATAGCGGCTGTTTACCGCGTGATCGCTCTGTCAAATGACGGAGCATCACTTGTAAACAAACCGTACCGATCGGTACAGTGTGAGAGGAGAGAGGGAGAGATAGTTTGCAGCGCTGTGGGCACTACAGATCCAGCCCACAGCGCTGCTCAGTGCCCATACTATGGCAATACTCTGCAATACCATGGCAATACTCTGCAATACCATGGCAATACTCTGCAATACTATGGCAATACTATGGCAATATTTTGGCAATACTCTGCAATACTATGGCAATACTCTGCAATACTCTTCAATACTCTGCAATACTATGGCAATACTCTGCAGTACAATGGCAATACTCTGCCAATATTCGCCAATACTCTGCAAATATTCGCCAATACTCTGCAATAAATTTTAACAGAAACAAAAGAATTTTTTTTTTTTTTTTTACCAAATTTTCAGTCTTTTTTGATTTATAGCGCAAAAAATAGTTTGGTTAGGAAGGGGTTTTAAGTGCCTAGTGGTCAAGTGGTTAAGAGCGCGTGCCTGCTGCACGATTCACGTGGCCGGCGGGTGCAATCACCGCTGGCCACCCACGATCGTGGGCACGAGAGCCAGAATGGGGATTTGTGTGTGTAAACACACAAATCCCTGTTCTGGCCGGGGAGGAGAGACAGATCGTCTGTTCCTACTAAGTAGGAACAATGATCTGGCTCCTCCTCTAGTCAGTCCCATTCCCTCACAGTTAAAAACACACCTAGGGAACACACTTAACCCCTTAATCGCTCCCTAGTGTTAACCCCTTCCCTGCCAGTGACATTTACAAAGTAATCAGTGCATTTTTATAGCACTGATCACTGTATGAATTTCAATGGTCCCAAAAAAGTGTCAAAAATGTCTGATCTGTCCACCACAATGTCGCAGTTCCGCTAAAAATTGCAGATCGCCCGCCATTACTAGTAAAAAAATAAATAAATAAATAAATATGCCATAAATATATTCCCTATTTTGTAGATGCTATAACTTTTGTGCAAATCAATCTATAAATGCTTATTGCGATTTTTTTAACCAAAAATATGTAGAACACATATTGGCCTAAACTGATGAAGAAATGTGTTTTTTTTTATTTTTATTTTTGGATATTTATTATAGCAAAAAGTAAAAAATATTGTTTTTTTTCAGAATTGTCGCTCATTTTTTTGTTTATAGCTCAAATAACAAAAACCACAGATCTCCTAATCTGTGTACATTTAGGAGATATTTACTGTACCTACAGGTATGCCTTATTATAGGCTTACCTGTAGATATAAATCATTAAAAATAAAAAAGATCCTGTTGCTTTAAAGCATTGTGCTGTGTCATTTGGCCCCCTGTATCACCTGAAATACCTGGCTGATCCTGCCTGGCTATGCCCTCCCCTTTTGTAAACTGACCACGGTTAACCACAGCTGCTGAGCCCTGACACCATGGTCAGTTTAGCGTGCCTCCATCATCCACTCTCTCTTGTGTTCTCCTCTGTGCTCTCCTCCGTCCTCTCCCACCTCCCCTCCCTGCCTGTCAGCTCCATGTCCGTGCCCGCCCCCTCCCCTCCTGCTGCTTAAATTACTGTTCAAATTTTTACAGTATCCTCTCTGTTAATGTAATCTGCTCCTGTGTCATAAAAAAAATGCATCTATATACCTGTTTTCAGAGCGCCGATCGGCGCTCACATGACCCGCCACCATAGGCGTGCGCACGGGGTGTGCCAGGCGTGCCTGGGCACACCCTAATGTGTGTCGGGAGATCTGCTGTAAGATGCTGCAAGAGACTGTATAGGAAGCTGCCTGTGAGACAGTTTCCCATTGAGCAGTCAGGGAGGCATGTAAGAGCCGCTTAGTGCTTTTAACTGTAATGTAATGTCACTGTTTGCAGATAGGAGCTGTCAAAACTCGGGGCTGATGTCGGGGGTGGGCGGGACCAAACAGCTAGCCTATCAAACAAGCTGATGTTAAGGCTGGGCGGGCCACTCCATGTATGTGGCTCCGCCCCCTTTCTATCAGCTATTAAACACCAGCCAATGATTGGGCTGCTTAAGAAAGGCGGCGGAGCCATATACACGGAGCGGCCCGCCCAGCCCCTATTCCTTTGGCTGGTGTTTGATAACTGATAGAAAGGGGCGGAGCCACACATACGGAGCGGCCCGCCCAGCCCCTATCCCGTTGGCTTGTGTTTGATAGGCTAGCTGTTCAGTCCCACCCACCCCCGACATCAGCTCCGAGTTCTGACAGCTCCTCTCTGCAAGCGGTGACATTACATTACAATTTCACGCACTGAGCAGCTCTTACATGCCTAGATGACTGCTCAATGGGAAACTTCCCCTCTCCTAGATCAGTGCCAATCGGTGCCGCCTATGAATGCCCATCAGTGCCACCTATCATTGCCAACCAATGCCACCTATCAGTGCTGCCAATTAGTGCCACCAGTCAGTGCCCATCAGTGCCACCTGTCAGTGCCAATCAGTGCCCACCAGTGCCACCTGTCAGTGCCCATCAGTGCCACCTGTCAGTGCCAATCAGTGCCCACCAGGGCCACCTGTCAGTGCCCACCAGTGCCACCTTTCAGTGCAAACCAATGCCACCTATCAGAGACAATCCGTGCTGCCAGTCAGTGCCAACCAATGCCACCTACCAGTGCCCAACAGTGCTTCCAATCAGTGCCACCTATTAGTGCTGCCTATCAGAGCCCATCAGTTCTGTCTATCAGTGCCCATCAGTGCTGCCTCTCAGTAACCATCAGTTTTGCCTATCAGTGCCAATCAGTGCCCATCAGTGCTGCCAATGAGTGCCCATCAGTGCTGTCTATCAGTGCCACCTATCAGTGCCAACCAATGCCATAAATCAGTGCCCAGCAGTGCTTCCTATCAGTGCCCATCTGTGCTGCCAATCAGTGAAGCCTATTAGTGCCAACTAATGCCACCTATCAGTGCCAATCAGTGCTTCCAATCAGTGCTGCCTATCAGTGCTTCCGATCAGTGCTACCTATCAGTGCTCATCAGTGTTGCCTATCAGTGCCCATCAGTGCTGCCAATCAGTGTTGCCTGGCAGTGCCATCTATCAGTGACAATCAGTGCTTATCAGTGCTGCCTATCGGTGCAGCCTATCAGTGCCCATCAGTGCTGCTTATCAATGCCCATCAGTGCCACCTACAGTGCTGCATATCAGTGCCCATCAGTGCCGCCCATCAGTGCTGCTTATCAGTGCCAAACAGTGCTGCCAATTAGTACCAATCAGTGCCACCTATCAGTGCCACCATGCAGTACCTATCAGTGCTGCCAATCAGTAGCACCTATCAGTGCCCATCAGTGCTGCCAATCAGTGCTGCCTATCAGTGCCCATGAATGTTGCTAATCAGTGTCACCTATCAGTGTCAATCAGTGCTGGCTATCAGTGCTGCCTATCAGTGCCTATGAGTGCTGCCTATCAGTGCTTCCAATCAGTGCCCTGAGTGCAGGGATGGGCAGTTGAACTCAGCAGCTAGGCACATTGTCTATGGGGGCTGGCCTGGTTGAGCACAACTGAAATCCGTCTGTTTATTAATGTCACATGACGATCTTTAGTATAATAGGTAATCACCACACTACTATTTACAATAAACTACTGGAGGTGAATTGAAAAAATGTCAGTAAAAGGCCTGCCACTAAGCACTGTTATGTGTTCCCACACCACAAAAAAAAGTGCAGTGCTAACTTATTAATCAATAACTTAACAATAATTGTGGAACCCTCTAATGTATGGAAATCTCAATAAACTTCAATATTACCACAATACCAGTGATATGTAACGTCACATATAATACACATCAAACTGAAAAATACATAAAAAATGAAACTTAGCAGGGATGGTGGAAACCCCTCCTATAGATATTTGCCATACAGATTAACTACAAGTGCAATAATTCCAGTGATATGTGATTTCACATGTAATACACATCAAAATGAGAATAAGACATTTTTTTTGTTAACTTAGCAGGGATGGTGAAAACCCCTCTACAGATAATTGCAATATAAATTAACTTCAAGTGCAACAACCCTTTCGTTGGGAGATTCACATTATTATAGCACTTTGGAATTTTTATTTTTTAGATTGTTACACTTAATTTTATATGTTTTAGTTACTATTATAATGTGAATTAAAGAAAAATAATTTTCCCCATGGGGCTTTAAAACAGCAATGCACATAATGAAAGGAAGTTCTTAATAGATGTATAAAAAGTTTTATCCAATATCATGGTTTGAAGTACAGTATAGAGAATCATCTGGTACAGTAACACACATCTTATTCCCCAGTGCAGTAACAAACACATATTAATACACATAATTAGGTTACATAATGTTACATAAATAGCAAGCCCCGACGCGTTTCGACCTGTATATGGTCTCTTCAGGGGGACAGTTGTATCTAAAAAAGAATTACATAAATTAAATTCAAATAGATAAATATATATATTATTGTGCATCACTTGGATTAAACCAAGATAATGAGTCTTTACCGCTAAATGGTGGAATGGGTGTTCTCTAGTCCAGGATATGTGCTGAGGGCCAATGGAAACACCGGAGGGCTCGGGGGGCCACCCTCACTCTCCCAGGAGAGCCAGCCTCAAGGGGCTTACAAGGAGCCACACTTAGCGCGCCCCCCGGGAGGGGGGGGGGGAAGGGGAGATGAGGGGGAGGAGCCCACACCTGCAACAGAAACCCAAGAATAGCCATGTATTAATTAGAGGAAGTTTGATAATTAACTTGGTAATGTACTGAGTGTTTCCAATTTGTCTATGTGGAGACTAGCGTTGGATAGGATTTTTACTATGTAAATATATTGAAATGTTAATTCCATTCCATAAATGTAATCGATAAGAGTAAATGATCGTGTAATCCAACAATGCAGTGGTATGGTAGGTCTATTATACTATTGTAATGGATAGGTAAATAAGAAAGGTAGAATGGGTGAAAAAGAGGGAAAAAGATGTGTGTGTGAAAAAAAAAAAAAAAAACACAGCAACAGCGATAGCCTAAATGGAGAGGAGTGCATTGTGTGGTGGAGAATGGTGTGAATGAGGTGGTGCATAGTATGGTAACATGACATGGTGCTTTCTGGGTGCCTACTGTGTGAAAACAAAAATGAAAAGTAAACTAAAAAAAAAGTCTAAAAATAAGTGAAAAGCCAATCAAAATGTGAAAGTGTGTATGTAGGATGGTGGAGAGTGCTGTGTGGAATGAAGGTGACCTGGAACCAACACACAGCCCATGTAAAAAATGTAAAAAATGTTAAAAATGCAAAATAAACAAAAAACATACCAGACCATCAACATTTGCTGTGTGCTATGTTGGTGATCCCATGAAGTCAGTCATTCATGTCCTACTGACACCATCCCCAGTATTTTTGTTTTTGTTTTGAGGGCCATTTTTTGGACTGGCGGGTGTTGGTGGTGCCTCCTCTCCCTTCTTGGGGTGAGTCTGACCCCTCGCGGCTTCCCGGCAGGAAAAGGGGGGGGGGCATGCGAATTCCTTTGCGTGCCCCCTTTTTTGCTCACCGCTGCAGTTAAGGTGAGCTCTATCCTGCCGGCGGCGTCCCGTGTTCATCTCCGGACGTTTGACGGAGTGCGCATGCCTGTAAGGGCCCGGCTTGCGCACAACGTCATGACATCACGCACATTGCGGCGGAGATGACGACAGTGGTCGGGGCCTGTAGGCCTTCCGGGACGCCGAGGGAGCCACACAGGGGCCGCTCCATCAGTGGTTCCAGGGCCAATCCCTCCGGGTTTTTTTTTTTTTTTCTTGGGGGCGGTGTGGGTGGGGGGTTTGCACCTGCACATGATTATCCCATTTGCCTGAATTTGGATATAAAGGGAGACTGGAGGCCTGATAATCAGATTATGATCTCCTACAGGCCAGGATGAATGCTACTGCTGCCAGGTTCTTTCTACACTAGAGCCCTTATTTTTGCATGATCGCCACCAAGCTTATCACATTGAATCTAACAACAAGTCCAACATTACCTCCAGCCTACACGATTTATACAACTGATAAGGTAAACTTTTTGTTATTTCACCTTCATTCCACACAGCACTCTCCACCATCCTACATACACACTTTCACATTTTGATTGGCTTTTCACTTATTTTTAGACTTTTTTTTTTAGTTTACTTTTCATTTTTGTTTTCACACAGTAGGCACCCAGCAAGCACCATGTCATGTTACCATACTATGCACCACCTCATTCACACCATTCTCCACCACACAATGCACTCCTCTCCATTTAGGCTATCGCTGTTGCTGTGTTTTTTTTTTTTTTTTTTTTTTTTTCACACACACATCTTTTTCCCTCTTTTTCACCCATTCTACCTTTCTTATTTACCTATCCATTACAATAGTATAATAGACCTACCATACCACTGCATTGTTGGATTACACGATCATTTAATCTTATCGATTACATTTATGGAATGGAATTAACATTTCAATATATTTACATAGTAAAAATCCTATCCAACGCTAGTCTCCACATAGACAAATTGGAAACACTCAGTACATTACCAAGTTAATTATCAAACTTCCTCTAATTAATACATGGCTATTCTTGGGTTTCTGTTGCAGGTGTGGGCTCCTCCCCCTCATCTCCCCTCCCGGGGGGCGCGCTAAGTGTGGCTCCTTGTAAGCCCCTTGAGGCTGGCTCTCCTGGGAGAGTGAGGGTGGCCCCCCGAGCCCTCCGGTGTTTCCATTGGCCCTCAGCACATATCCTGGACTAGAGAACACCCATTCCACCATTTAGCGGTAAAGACTCATTATCTTGGTTTAATCCAAGTGATGCACAATAATATATATATTTATCTATTTGAATTTAATTTATGTAATTCTTTTTTAGATACAACTGTCCCCCTGAAGAGACCATATACAGGTCGAAACGCGTCGGGGCTTGCTATTTATGTAACATTATGTAACCTAATTATGTGTATTAATATGTGTTTGTTACTGCACTGGGGAATAAGATGTGTGTTACTGTACCAGATGATTCTCTATACTGTACTTCAAACCATGATATTGGATAAAACTTTTTATACATCTATTAAGAACTTCCTTTCATTATGTGCATTGCTGTTTTAAAGCCCCATGGGGAAAATTATTTTTCTTTAATCCAATTCCGGGGTGCGCAGCCTTTCTTATCTCTTTTATGTGTGTCTTCCTTTTTACTATTATAATGTGAATTTTTGAGCTTGAAGTTAATTTTTCACCACCCTTGCTCAGTCCATGTCTTTATGGGCCTTGCTTTGTGCACTGGTGTGCAGTCATGTTAGAACAGGAAGGGTCCACCCCCAAACTGTTCCCACAACATTGGGAGCATAAAATTATCCAAAATGTCTTGGTATGCTGATGTCTTAAGAGTTCCCTTCACAGGAACTAAGGGGCCAAGCTCAACCCCTGAAAAACAACCCCACACCTTAATCCCCCCTCCACCAAATGATTTGGACCAGTGCACAAAGCAAAGTCCATAAAGACATGGATGAGCGAGTTTGGGGTGGAGGAACTCGACTGGCCTTCACATTAAAGTGGAGACTGCAAGCCAGGCCTTCTCATCCAACATCAGTGCCTGGCCTCACAAATGCTCTTCTGGAAGAATAGTCAAACATTCCTATAGACACACTCCTAAACCTTGTGGACAGCCTTCCCATAAGAGTTGAAGCTTTTATAGCTGCAAATGGTGGGCCAACTTAATATTGAACCCCACAGACTACGACTGGAATGCCATTAAAGTTCATGTGCGTGTAAAGGCAGGTGTCCCAATACTTCCGGTAATACAGTGTATATGTGTGTACATATATATATACGCATGTGTGTTTGAGCTTTGGGGTGCACACCCTAATGCAATAGGCTGCGCACGCCTATGCCCAACACCTCTCTCTTGCACCGCCCGCTGCAGCTGTCAGGCCAAGAGAGGAGAGAGCCAGCGGGTCACATGAGCGCTGATTGGCACTCCGAAAATAGGTATATAGCTGCATTTGTATTTTATAAGGCACAGACACAGGTGCAGATTACATTAATAAACAGAGGATGATGTACATTTTATTTAGTTGGTTAACAACCACTTTAAAAGGCCTTTACAGCCACTTTAAATATGTTTCCTACCCTGGCTGGAAGATCTACTGCTGTCATTCCTATATTAGTTGGGCATAGTGCAGTGCAAAATTTCAATCATCCAATCAAGATAAAAAAAGCATCTGTACACAATTGGATATTGAAAGTGGTCAGATAATTTACATGAATATTCACACAAGAAGAAGTTGAGTGAAGATTCACAACTTCTTTAGTAAATTAGCCTTATAATATATATTCCATGGAAAGATTTTCCTGCAAGATTTGTGACAGATTTAATCCTCACATTCTGTCACAGTATATACAGTACATTATCTGTCACAATGCAAATCAAGGTCATCTAAAGATTTTGTTGTATTTATTAATTGAACTGGTTCTCACACCAGTCAATTACCGGTTTTATGCAATGGAATCAATCCACTTTTATCAGTTCTGGCTTTCTAAGGCTTGATTCACACCTATGCATGTTGCTTTTGAGCGTCTCTGCAGTGCTTTTTGTGGTGCTTGCCGCGTTTTTGAACATGCGTTTTTGACGCGTTTTTGCCACGTTTTTGCCACGTTTTTGCTTTTGTTTTTTTTTTTTTTTTTTACAGTTTTTTTTTTTATACTGTGTACAGTGTAAGAAAAAATAAAGAAAAAAAAAACGCAAAACGGGGCAAAAACGCATTAAAAACGCAGTAAAAACGCGGTACTTTTTGGATGCGGGTCTATTGAATTCTATTACATGCAAAATGCTGCATTTTGCATGAAAAAAAGTCCCCGACCCTTTCCAAAAACACAGAGGCACAAAAATGCATTGATGTGAACATGTTCCATAGGAACCCATATTAAAAAATTCCCATGCATTTCTGCAAAATGCAAAATGCATCAAAAAAGCATTAGTGTGAATGGAGCCTTACAATGTAGCACCCCTTAACAGAGATCACTTACCACGAAAAACAAATAAATAAAAATAGATAAATAAAAGTGCAGAGTGGCTTTAAGGAAGCACTGGTATATTTCTCGGCTTTCCACAATATATAATAAAGAGCTTCAGCAACCAACCTATTCCCCACTTCCCATTTCCTCCAACTCGCAGCTACAGGGAATGCCCTTTAATTTATGCAAAGTAAGCCATTAAATGCAAATTGCGAGTAAATGGTGCATGTATACATCCTTTGTTTGTTTTTTGTTTACATTTTCATGCATGTCTTTACCATTGATGCCCCACTACAACCATAAGGAAATGAAAGGCATTGTTCAATTGTCACAGGACAAAAGAGGACAAAAGAGATTTAATAGTTACTCTAATAGATAAAGGTTGTAGGATTGTGCCATTGGTCAAAGATTGATGAATTGGTGTTGTATTAATGTTAGATATTTCATCTTTAAATATAAATTAAATTCCAGAAATGTGTTTGCCAAAATCAAGTTGGTCCTTCTTGACCCTACAGGGTCACATATACACAATGTCAAGGCTAAAAAAGAGCAAACCGTATACTTACCTTTCTCGGAGCCCTTGTGTTGGACAAGAGCCGCTTCAGGTATTCCACACTTCCAAATATTCAGTGTGGTTCCTCCTGTCAGCTTGTATGTCACTACAAGACACATGAGCTGGCAAGAGGAACTACAGCATATGTTGGGGGTAAAATGTAATTGACACATTGGAAGAGTCCAATTCCCACTGTAGTCAGGGAGCAGCAAATCAGTGGTGTTTCACAACACAGGCTGCAAAATAGGTAAGTCTAGCACCTGTTTGTTTACAGTTTTAGCACATTGTATATGTTATTATGTAGTGACAGGGTCACTTTAACCTCCCTGGCGGTATGATTATTTCAGATTTTAGGTGCTGAAAGTGGTACCATTATTTTGCACAGAAATTTGGCGTTTTATATTGTAGGCCTGTAATTCTTAGGAATAACACACTTAAATCTGTCCAAACAAGAGTCTAGTAGACATCCCGGGTATGATAAAGTTTGAAAAACGAAATAAAAAATTATAATATAATAAATAACTATAAATAATTATAACTAATAATAATATAATAATAATAAAAATTATTCAATAATGTAATCAAATCAAAAACACTGAAATTTGCTCAGTTGCAGAATTGTCGCTTTCGTTACTTTTAGTGATTGGTGACAGATTTCTCCACAAATCACTATCGCTCAATTCTGCAAGTGATTCTAATTTATTATCGTTGTTTTCTAGCTGGTCTAAAGCCACTCTTGATGTAAAGGGACGGTTTTGGTTGCTATGGACAATCTCCAGTTTCCAGGCAGAAAGAATAGTATTTACAATATAAAACTGCATGCAGGCCACTGGCAAACCACTAGGGACAAAGGGGGTGTGAAATTATTTGATACAGTACTGTAATCTGTAAGATTACAGTATATTGTATCTATACTGTGTGTTTTACTGTTTGAATTTGCCGCCGAACTCCATCCCCGTGCGTCGCAACGCTCGCAGGGAACGGAGCTCGGCACTGTGAATCGAGCGAGACACAGCGGCTCGCAGATCACAGCGGGGAGACATCGCAGGATCCAGGGGACAAGGTAAGTAAACTCTTCCTGGATCCTGCGATGCGATCCCGAGTCTGGCTCGGGGATACCGCTTTTGGTATTGAAAATCCACCCCGAGCCAGACTCTGGAATACCGCTAGGGGGGTTAAGACATATCTAAATCCAAGAACAAAAATGTAATACATTGCAGTTTACCTGTTCATAGATGTGGTGGTTGCATTCAGTCTAAGTACATTTTCTGCATGTTCAGAAAAATATCCCTTGATCCTACCAGAAATCTAGTGTCTTTGAAACTTCCTGTGCACTGAACTGAAATCTCAAACAAAAAAACAATCAGCCTTCGGTGCTATCTTCTGTGAGCTAAAGAACATCCCACCACTATGTTACACAGGAGAAGGGAGAAGGTAGTTAAGTAGTCCTGTTCTATGGCGACAACACTGTTCCTCCATAGATACTGCACAGTAAGTTAGTGTTGTCACCCTAGAATGAAAGTTAAAGTGGTTGTAAAGGTAAAGTATTTTTTTACCTTAATGCATTCTCTGCTTTAAGGTAGAAAACCTTTTAAGTGCAGCCCCCACTGCACCTTAGCTCGATCTGGGTCCAGTGCTGAGCACATCTGCAGCAGCTCTTCTCCCCTCTCCCCACTCTCACAGGCTTGGCTGAGAGCAACAGGGGCAATGGTAAGTTGTAAGCTATGCAGTGGAATAACATCCTTACAGGATGTCTCCAACTTACAAGCCAACCTCAATGCACTGTTTCATTGGGCAACTATGTGGCAAATGAGGTTTAATGTTGATAAATGTAAAGTTATGCACTTGGGGGCTAAAAATATGCATCATACATACTAGCGGGAATCAATGGTGAAGGATCTGGGGGTTTTGGTAGATCATAAGCTTAATAATGGCATGCAATGCCAAGCTGCGGTTTCCAAAGCGAGCAAAGTCCTTTCTTGTATTAGGAGAGGCATGGAGGGAGCTGGAGAGATTGCAGAGAAGGGCAACCAAACTGATAAGAGGCATGGAGGAGCTCAGCTATGAGGAAAGATTAGAGGAGCTGAATTTATTCTCTCTTGCGAAGAGGAGATTAAGGGGGTATATGATCAACATGTACAAATACATAAGTACATAAGTAAATACATACGTATAGTGAACTTGGTGTTGAGTTATTCACTTTAAGGTCATCACAGAGGACAAGGGGACACTCTTTATGTCTAGAGGAAAAGAGATTTCATCTCCAAATACGGAAAGGTTTCTTCACAATAATAGCTGTGAAAATGTGGAATATAGACTCCCTCCAGAGGGGGTTCTGGCCAGCTCAGTAGATTGCTTTAAAAAGGCCTGGATTCTTTCCTAGGTGTACATAATATAACTGGGTACTAACATTTATAGGTAAAGTTGATCCAGGCAATATCTGATTGACTCTGGGGGGATCTGAAAGGGATTTTTTCCCCTGCTGTAGCAAATTGGATCATACTTTTCTTCGGTTTTGCGCCTTCCTCTGGATCAACTGTGGGTATAGGATTGTGTATATGAGATTGTATGGTTGTTGTTTTTTTTTTGGTTTAACTTGATTGACTTGTGTCATTTTTCAACCTGACTAACTATGTAACTAATGGTTTCTGCTACTGTCAGTCAAAACCTGTGAGCAGAGAGTCGGAGTCAGGGATGAGCCGGGCTGTGTGTGTCTGAATAGATACACACAGCCCGGCTCAGGAGTGAGTGCCCCCACAGTGGGGCGGAGAGGCCAGGAGTGCCAGAAGGAGACCCGAGAAGAGGAGGATCGGGGCTGTTCTGTGCAAAACTACTGTAAGGAACAGGTAAGTATAATATGTATATTATTTTAGGGAAAGAATGGGAAGCTTTACAGTCACTTTGAAGAAAAGACTAAAAAATAAAAAATGAAAACTAACATAGTTCCTCAAGTTGAAAAAAGACACAAGTCCATCCAGTTCAACCTCACTTCATGTGAGGACTGGTAAGCTGCAATATATTCATTTCTTGTTTTTGAATTTAGATATGCATTCATGGAGAAAATATGATTTTGGCAAACAAATTTTGGGAGCTTAAAGTAGATCTAAAGCCAAAACTTTTTAGTTTTAGTTTTAGATGGACTAGGAAATAGTTACAATCCATGTCAGTCAATATTTTTGCTGTGTCTCATTTAGAAGGTTTTCTTTCACCTCTTGTCTCAAAAACACAGTAAGAAGCTTGGACAGATTTCCCTGCATCCAATTCGCATAGCAAGGGAATGTGACTGGCTCCCTATGGAGCCGGTTCACATATCTCCGTTGCGGCTGCGGAGCGCACTGCACAGAAACGCTGTGCATCTTTGGCTCAGTTTCTGACATAGATTCTGCCCTGATTCGTCCCTGAAACGGGGAACAGGGATGCACAGGGCTCCTGTGCGATCTGCAGCCGGTTCCAGTGTGAACCCTGCCTTAAGTTGTCAAAAAAACAAAGGTAAATTTCTCAGTTATTCATGTTTCGTTGACAAAAGTGATTGTAAAGCCTAAACCTTTTTTACATTAATGCATTAAGGTAAAAAAAGTTTCAGTATGTGTATTGCCCCCTAACCCTCCTTTATACTTACTCGAGCCCAATCTTGATCCAGCACTGTGCCCATCTGTAGCGGCTCTCTCCTATTCTCCCTGCTCTCATAGGCTTTGCTTTGGCTCTGTCTGTATCTATAGATGCAGGCAGCATGGCTCATGATTGAGCCCACAGGTGTGCCACCATAGGAAGCAGCTTCCTATGGTGGCACACTGAGAAAAGGAGGAGCCAGGCGTGCCAGCAAGAGACCCAAGAAGAGGAGGTTTGGGGACATTCTGTGCAATATAATTCCACAGAGCAGGTAAATATAACATATTTGTTATTTTAAAAGAAAAAAAATGATTTTACAAATGCTTTAACTTTAATAGCCCGCAGAATAAATAGACAATGAATTTTAAAATAAAAGATAATACAAAAATATAAGGAGGGAAGGAAATAAGCATATCAATAGGTTTGTTTCTAGAGCACCCACAATATATCTGCCAAAAATTCATAATTCACATGTTTCATAGTAAATGACTCTAGACTTTTGAAATACATAGGGGTTCATTTACAAAAGGATACAGGTTGGGTTCACACCGTCGTATGGAGGGGCTCACAGCAGGGGTCCGGTGCGTCCCTGTACACTGTTTCAGGTCTGATTTCGGTCTGAATTTTTGTCTGAATTCAGGCCTGAAACAGACTAAAAGATGCACAGGACTCCTATGCAATTCGCTCCGTAGCCGCCGCAGAGATGTGTGAACCTGCTCCATTGAGAGCCAGTCACAATCTCCTGATATGCAAATTGGATGCGGGAAAATCCGCATCCTATTCGAATAGTGTGAACCCAGCCTAAATGTTAACAATACAGCTGTGTTAATTTAAAGGATAACTGTGCTTTCACAGAGGTAGGTCCCTTTTACTCGGTCCACCTGTCACCTGATTGGACCCTCTATTCACCCCTGTGGACCAGTGGGTGTAAATAGAAGTGTGTCCGTTGACACCTATCTACCTCCAATCCGATCTGGTCCTCTAAAAACAAACAGAAGGGGATCCTACCCCCTCCATCTAGGTGGATCGCAGGGCAGTCAGGTGTAAACAGACAGGCAGGGTCCATTTACACCTGGCTCTGTCCGTGTCTGCTCTGCATAAACTGAGTGGAGTCGGACCTGTTTTCCTGTTTCCGCTGATCTAAATGGAGTCTGCCCCATGTGAAATGGACCATAAACAGTTTAGTAACAGCACAGGTAGAATGCCACCAGAAAAAAATTAAGGGATGATAGTAGCATGCTTTCATAATGACAGCATGTAGCATGTAGGGGATTCAATTATATTATTATGGTCCATTAAACAAACAACACTGATTTTACAATACAATATAAAAATGTTCACTCCTGACACTATAAAGCCAACAAATGGGCAATCATTACAATACACAAGCAATTTTAACAGTACGTGAACAATATAAGCACAATGGTAACAATATGCAGTCATGAAACAAGCAAACAGGACAATATGCGGGGACCAAATGGGTAGTCATTGCAAAGTGCACACACTCAGGACAATATGTGGGCGACAAACAGAACACAACTATTGATTTTAGTGATTGAAGTATGGCAAACCTCATAAACAGAATCATAAAACTGCATTGCAATGTAGGGATTGTGAGTTAATTTCAAATAGCATTTTAGTTATGATTAGTTTTATTTATTCAAATAGTATATTATTTAGCTTGTTACAGTATGTGTACGTTTTTTTAAATTGAAATTATTTTTATGATTGTGTTGTTTAGATATATATATTTTTTTTATCATTAGGAACATTGATCTGTCTATTAATCTTCATAAATTACATCCCATTGAAAGGGAATTCTATTTTGTATTGTCTAAAATGGGTAGAATTGTTGAAGACTTTGAAGTACCATCATGAATTGTAACATCATTGTGGATTTGTTTATAGTTGTGCTTTGTAATTGGCTACAATTTCATATAAGTAATAAAACTGTGTAGAGAGATTAAGGCCTCATGCACACAGGCTGTTAAAATAACGTTATGAAAACGCCAGTATCTTTGCAGTGATTTTTTAAAAACTTTTTTCAGCTTTTTTCAACGTTTTTGCAATAGTGTTTTTTAGCGTTTATTATCGGTTTTTAGCGTTTTTTAGCGTTTTTCTGCGTTAGCGTTTTTTAGCTTTTTTTTTTTTTTTTTTTTTTTGTTTAAAATGTTTTTTTTTTTCAATGGATCAAAAACGTTAAAAAACGTTGGTGAATGACGTTTTTGAGCGTGTTTGAGCGTTTATCAGCGTTATAGCGTTTTTACAGCTGAAAAACGTCTCTCAGAACCCACTGGTCCTGGGTTTTTTTTACAGCTTAAAAACGCCTATTCCATTTGCAGCTCAAAAACGCCTAGGTGGGCATGAAGCCATAGACTAACATAGACAGGCCTTTTTAAGCTGCAAAAAACGCTCAAAAATGCGGCTGTAAAAACGTCCGTGTGCATGAGGCCTAAGGATTATGTTCAAGGAAAATTAGAATCTGGAATAGGTGAAATGCCTTCAGAAGGATTGTTGGAGCGGCTTGCAGTTCTACTTATTTTTAAAAAATGTTTCAATAAAACCTGCTACACTATTATAAAATATACTTCTCCTTTGCTTTTTATCACAAGTGATCTGAGAACTGTGATTTACAGCTGTGAAGAATAGTTGGCTATCTCTCCAGCTAGCAGTGCAGAGCAGCAAGGAAAGAGATTAATCCCATCTGGACATGAAGAGACTGGGTGGCTTGTCTAAGTGAAACACTGATTAAAGGGTTTATCGTTAGCCTTTTAAGGCCCCTTTCACACTTGTACGACTTGTCCTGTGACTTTGGACTGCAAAGTCGCATGACAAGTCATATCCCATGATTTCCAATGAGAACCGTTCATATCTGTGCGACTTCCCTGCACTACTTTGGTCCAATTTTGATGTGACTTGAGGTCCATAGACCTCAAGATTACACAGGCTATACTTCAAGTCGCATCAAAATTGCATCAAAGTCGTGGCAAAATCCTGCTTTACTTTATCCACTTGCTGCACTCCCTGTGCCTTTTATTTCATACAAGGAATATACCTGTTATTTGAATGTTGCAGTTACACTATATATGCAGTATGTACTGATGTACAGACATGATCTATAAAACTAACTTTTAGGCTTGGTTCACACAAATTTGAATTGGATGCGGTTTTCGTTGCATCCAATTCGCATGACGACTAGCTCTCAATGGAACCGGTTCACACATCTCTGGGGCAGCTGTGGAGTGGATTGCACAGGGGTCCTGTGCATCTTTGGCTCTGTTTCAGGTCTGAATTCAGGCAACAATTAGGGCTGATTCGTCCCTGAAATGGAGAACAGGGATGCAGCTATATTAGGTGTGAACCCAGCCTTAAAGAACAAGCATGTTTAGGAACAATCAGAGGCAAGGAAGATTCTTTTAGATAGGCTCCCCCATTAACTTTTTTACATGTATGTAGGCTCTCATAATTCAAAAAAGTAAATTTAAACTTTAAAAATGAAATGATCTGAAATAATGAAAAATAAAGCTAACAAAACATACCAAAATGTAAGGCTAGCTATCCTAATTCTATTCCTGCATTCTTTTTAACTAGATTGACTGATGCAAAATTTATTTGAGATACATGGCATACACACTGATCTGTTCATGGTTAACGTACATAACTTGCTATACAGTACATACCAATGGATAATACAGGCCATACACAAAGCAATTTTTGGTAACTTCAGCTAAAAATTAGGAGCCATCAAGTAGATCAAGACAAACTAAAATTTTATATTTTCGTGGTTTCTATAGAAACTATTAGTTGTAGGTTGCATTGATCCCTTTAGTTAATTTTGCAACCTAAAATATGGTTTTAAAAAACAGGCTGAAAACTGCCATGTATATGGCCAGCAACTGTTCTCTAGTTTTCAGTGACCAAATCACAAATGGGGGGTAAATTAATTGAATCAAGTATGAATCAAAAAGGCAAAAAAGGCATTATTCAATTTCTGCCACAATTTTTATAATTTTCTTCCTTAAACCTAGGGTACATTTTCTGTGTAAAAGCTAATAAAAAGCAGCAAAGCTGCCAAGTGTAAGGGCAGCATTAGCGTGGCACAGTGAAGATTATGATCATATTAATTTGTCCAAGCTTTAAAGGAATTACCGGTAAATTCCAAAAAATAAACCTTTTCAAGTGGTATTGAGGTGGTTTCAGTCAATATTCCACCCCATTTTAAGATTTTGGTTGCTAGAACCTAGGAAACTTTTGTAACTAAGACCTTGTTGAAAATTACAGAATTGTGTGGCTAGAATAAAAATAAATTAAGAAGTAATGGATAAAGAGAATATTTACATCTGTATTAATACACGTGTTAAGCATAAATCATAAGACATTGGCAATAACCTTACTTTTAAATATAATCTGATATTTATATATATCTATAAATAGACGTATATGTTGAGTCACTTACCAATTTTAGCCAAACTTGCCACAAGAATCCAGACTGCAATAATATATGGGTCTTGCACATGATGCCATTTAAAAGTGACTATCTGTAGACTGGTTGGTGCTTCAGAAGTATGACCCTCACCTTCAACTGAAGATCTACTTTTGTTAGCCCCTAATACAGGGGTGACAACTAGACACAGCACTGCAATTGCCAAAAAAAAGTATGTTTTCTCCATCTTCATTATTCCTGAGATCACTCTTCCTGTGCCAGCTGTGATCCTTAGATTTAGCTTCAATATTCTATGAAATATGCTATTTCATAGTTCTAAAAGAATGCAATTCTGAAGTTGCATCTATAGATCAATATTAGTTGTTGCACCAGTTGATTGCTAGTCCAGTGCAATGGAATCAACCCAGTGTTATCGGTTCTGGCTTTCTTGCATATTGCTTCTCAAGTAACTCTTTAGTGTACTTTAGCAAAGATCAGTTACCTACAAAAATAAATAAATAAGAGCGCAGAGATGCTTCAGGTAGCACTGGCATGTTTCTTGTACATGTGCTTTTATACCACCTAATGGGAGAGTTTTACCATCCTACACACTCCCTCCTCCTAGTTCTCAGGTACAAGGCACCGCCTTTTAGTTACTGCAAACAAGGTCATTAAATGCTAACTACAAATAAATAGTGATTGTGTACATCACCTCTTAATTAAAAAGGTTTCAATTCCTCATTTACATGTCTATGC
This sequence comes from Aquarana catesbeiana, assembly GCF_042186555.1. Lineage (NCBI taxonomy): Eukaryota > Metazoa > Chordata > Amphibia > Anura > Ranidae > Aquarana > Aquarana catesbeiana. The sequence goes on from NC_133328.1 coordinate 265,183,901, forward strand.
ATACATTGATCATTCTAAGCCATAGATACCAGACAGTTTAGTCATTTTCATTCAGGCTATTGTTCTGAGTTCTCACAGAAATAATGTATGCTTTGCATGTACTAGGTATAATGAGGAGAAAGGATGTTGTTTTAACAAATTACAAGTTTGCTTTATTTATTATAAATAGACTGTTGCAGCATAGCACTACAATGGAACTAGGGATATATATTACATCTGTGTAGATTATTTTCCTCGTTTTAGGGTACTTACTAGTTAAACTGACTGTTAACATTCTTAAGCCAGCCATAGACTATTCAAATCTTAGCCAGTTTAGCAGGCTGATTGACTTGTCACTTCAAACTATGTATGGGCAGGCTGATTGTACTTGTACCCAAGTTGATTGATTGATCAACTTGGGTACAACCAGCCTGTTAAATTTTTCATGTGATTATTGCCAGAACCTTTAGCCACTAGCAATAATCATTGTATTCTCCTGATTATTGCGGCTCCCCCCAACCTTGCCTCCCCTCCAGGAGAACACAATAGCGCCGTATTTTGGATACAATTTGGATACAATTTGAAAGTGTTGTTTAGGTTTGACCTCATATTATATGTTTCTTTGTAAATCTAAATGAAAATTGTACAAGAAAATGGTATAATGTACGGCCAGCTTTAGTCTGATACTTGTGTGTTTGTGACATGCTGTTCCAACACCTTCATTATGATTTAGTAACAACAGGAAATTCTAATTCATGGTAATTCAATAAGCAGCACTCTTAAGTGAATGTTTACTAAATTTGATAAGCCAGGTTTCATTTGTTCAACACACTAGGTCAGACATAGCTTAAATAACACAATGTCATAATGAGTATTATAAATAAATCTTAAAGAGCAACAACAATCCTCCTTAGGACTGCAGTATCTTAATAAAAAAAAAAATACCAGAGCATGTTACTATACCAACTGAAAATTATATTCTATTTTATTAATTTATGCAGCATTTGGGGATCAAACTGATCCCCATAATGCAAAGGAATTCAAGACTGCTCACCTGCAAAATATTGTAAGAAAGTTTAGTATTAATATCAATTAGAACAGATTAGGGGCTCATTCACTGTACATTCTTTTACTGTCTAATGTCCGCAAGGAATATAGCAACTGCAAGTGGCCCAAATACTACATAAATGTGCTAGCCATTAATAACATTTAAGCTAATTAATAAATTGCAGGATTTAGTAAATGCGCACAAATGGTGAGATTTGTCTAATAAATAACCGACTTTTGCTCTGGGTAGTGGAATTTGTATAAGCCTGGGTTCACACGAAAGGCGGGTTTGAAATCGTGCGATTTCAGTTTCACTTCGGGAGCGATTTCAGAGACATCTGTGCAGGTTCCTGCACAGATGTCTATTGAAATCGCCCCCCAAATCACCAAAAGTAGTGCAGGAACTACTTTTGGGAATCGGTGCAGTGCCACAAAGTTGGCGTCTCACCGATTTGGACGGTGCAGTTGCCAGCAATAGGCAGCGATTTAAAATTCGATTTGACATGTCAAATCAAATGTGAACTTAGGGCTAAATGTGTATACTATATATATATATATATATATATATATATATATATATATATATATATATATATATATATATATATATATATAATTTGGTCTGTCCAAGGACAAATGTTTCATTGTTTTTCTGCATCAGAAATATTCCTCCCTAGCAAGAATAATTGCAATGGTTCTGCTACACAAGACAAAGGTGAAAAAAGTATGTATTGACCTTGATGTCAAATCATTTGAAGTATATGTAAACTTAATAAATAAAATCTTATATAATCTTTCAAACTAATCAAATGTTATTGTACTTTCAAAATTAATTTTCATTCTTTCATCTCTAGCTTTCATTAATATAATAAATAGTAATCCTGCCATAAAGGTCTTTTTCAGAAACTACCTGTAAAGAGGAGATAGTGCTCTGTCCCTGTTTCCCAATTGCTGTCCTAAATTGTCACCTGGTCAAATGCGCTTCCAATAAAGACTGCAAGCACCTGTGCTGTGACATCACACACAGACAAATTCCGTCATTACCAACAGCAGGAAGCCCATCCTGAATAATGACATGCAGCAGAGGCTGCAGCATTTCCGTAAACATTAAGTGGCTGCAAAGAAGGCGATTGGCAGCATTGGAATGAAAAAAGTAACAATAGTACATTGGAATCATTTAGGGTTCACAGTAATGTAGCATGCTAAATGTAATCCATTTAGGGTTTAGATCTACTTTTTCTGTATGTTCACTTTTTAGGTGATAATTATAATCTCAATTTTACTTTTAAATCTTGTGCAGTCACTGTCATATATGGAGGTTTGTCTCCACTAGGGGGCAGAATGGCTAACTAGGTTTTGGTTATTGCACATGGGACTGGCTGAGGCCAGTCCCATGTGCTGGAGAGGCAGCTGTAGTGGAGGAGTAGGTTACCTGCTGGCACTTGTGCGACTGAACTCAGCATGCCTGCTCATTCAGGGGAGGTGAGAGTCCATAAACAGATTGAGTCTAATGCCCAGTACACACAATGAGATTATCGGAGGAATGATCGTCCATTTTTTTTTTTTTTTTAATGCTAATCTCAGATCGAAAATGAAGAGGTTGCTACAGGTAAGAAAATATTGTATAACAGAAAAAAATTCCAAAGTGACGTAATGTTTTGTATTGTATTTGTTTTGTATTTCGGACGAAAACTGAACTGATTTAACTAAAATCGTACGATCTGGTATCGTACTAGAAAAATGTTCACGTTTGTCCGTTCAGATAATATTGAATATACTATTGTCATTGGCTCTTGAAGCTGTGTACCAACGGTCAGATTGTCATACAAACAATTCGAAAGCGGTATTTTTCGTCCAATAAACTGATCATGTGTACGGGCCTTTAGAAGTTGCTAAGTCTTCTCCAGAGCACCCCACAAGAGGTGATGAATTTTGCTACTGACATATCCTGGGTTGTGTCCTTTGGACTCACCCAAGCAGGGAGCTGTCTAGGACAAGATTAGGTGTGCAGAAAGAGTGTCTTGCAGCACAGAGTTGCTGGGATCACAGGTCAATAGGGACTAGAAGAGCTGTGATTCGGGTTGCAGGTGGGAACACACAGGGAGACCCTGAAGGTCACTGAGAGGGGAACACTGGAGAATACAGGAACAAGATAGACACTGAGAGAATATCAGCTTAGAGCAACACAGGGACAGGGATGCTAAGGGGCACTGGCTACTACATCAAGCAACATGTGCGTTGGCCCCTTAATATTGTGTAAGAAAGCAAATTGGCTGCATAGTTGGTGGCCACTGGTTTGCTACATTATATTATTATATTTAAGTGCTGCCAATTTACACTTTTAATAAAAAAAAAAAAAACGTTTTCCCGTTGATCAGATTTAGACCATGATGAAGGGATATGTTGGTGCTCAATAATACAAAAGCTGGAAAATGAGTGGAAGGCACATTGATTTTTTCCTATTTGTGTTTATTATGCTAACACAATAATTATAATGGGGTTGTGGATAAATAAGTATTATATATTGTGTCTATCACGGTGTCTGATTTGGATAGCTCAAGAGGTCCTGGGTATAATATTATGATTGCATTGAATATTTTGAGAATATGATATCTTGACATTATATTTAAAGTATATTTAAAACTAACACTTTTTGTTTGTTTTGGACAGCAAAGGAGAGCATTAGACCCCCTTTGCATTAAATATATGTCCTGAACAGGTTTTATAGTTACCTGTAACCCTGTTGAGGAAGTGAGAAATTTGGTAAACTAGTATACAGACAGCAATGCAAATTTATGTTACTTCATTCTAAGCGTGGCCTCAAAATATATTAGTGATTTGTGGGGATGAAAGGGGGTTAGCCAATTTGGAAAAAGATGAGATCTGAATACAAAGTAGCCTTGGATTTAGGGCTCTAGAATGGCTTGACCTAAAATTATACACTAGTGCCTGTGCTATCCTCCAGTGCTGAATCTGTCCTTCTGACTGATTTAAATATGTTAAATCGCATGTTAAATCACCCCAATGTGAATGGGGGCTAAAACCTGGCAGCTGATTGGTTTCTATGCGGAGCTGCACCAGATTTTGCACTCTCCTATTTTAGTAGTTCAACCCCATTATGTTTCCTATACTTTATCCTTTAAAGCTTCTTTTATTAGCAGCACACCCCTGTAATGTTTAAAAAAAGATTCAAAAAAAGTGCACACCTAAATCACTTCACACTATATCACCCACATTAACCACACCCCCTACCCCCATAGGTGTATTGAAAGACCAATACAGCGTATTATCCCTGAATAAAACTGTCTTGCTGATGGCCAGTTTTACAGTTAGCTCCTTATTCTTGTACTTAAACACATGCCTGTACCCTTTTTTCTCTAGTACATTTTGACCTATTATCCCTAATTAAACTGTCTTTATACTGGACAATTTAACACTGCTATATCCCAGGCAGTATCTTAATTATTGTAGTAAAGACCCAGCCTGGTTTATGTCTCTAATAAATGTGGGTCTAGCCTTGCTATTTAAAGCGGTAGTAAAGATCGCTTTTTTTTTTTACCTACAGGTAAGCCTATAATAAGGCTTACCTGTAGGTAAAATGAATATCTCCTAAACGTGCACTGTTTAGGAGATATTCATCCTGCATGCAGCCACTGACATCACCAGCGCATGCACTCTGAAGGTCCAGCATACAGTGCCGGACCTTCAGAGCCTCTTGCTGGAACTGAGGGCTCCCACCCGCATGCGCGGGAGTGATGTAATCTTGGCTCCGGCCACTCACAGCGTCGGAGCCCAGGGACCCAGAAGAAAGGCTGGAGCAAGAAGTCAGCTCTCTCAGCGGTGATCGGGTGCCGCTGGAAGGGCTTCGTTCTAAGGTAAGTATTTCATAATGTGCTAGTATGCGATGTTCTTGTTGTTTACTTGTCTGTAATCATTTTATCTAGTACATTTCAGCAAATTTCCCTTACTAAAATGTTCCTGTTGGTGGCCAATTTACACTGCTGTATCATCTGTAGTCTCTTAAGTCCTATTGAGAGATTAAAGCTGGCCATAGACGGTTCGACTCTCAGCCGATTCAGCAGGGACCGGACGAGATTTGAACCACGTATGGACAGGCTGATTGTGCCCAAGTTGATCAATCAACTTGGGTACAACCAGCCTGTTGGATTTTTCAATGCAATTATTGCCAGTGGCTATAGCTGCTAGCAATAATCGCTGTGTGTACACCACAGTTCAGCAGGAGAGAATCCCCCATTAACGCTGATTGTGTTGATAGGGGAATTGAGCGACTTGCTACATCTTTGGCCAGCTTAATTAAAATTAGCCAGCAGTAGAACAGTTTTTAACCACTTGACTTCTGGAAGATTTACGCCCTTCATGACCAGGCTATTTTTTGCTTTTTGGCACTGCATTATTTTAACTTGTAATTGCACGGTCACTGCACACAAATGAAATTTATATAATTTTTTTTCCCCACAAATAGAGCTTTCTTTTGGTGGTATTTGATCGCCACTAGGTTTTTTGTTTTGCGCTATAAATGAAAAAGACTGAAAATTTTGAAAAAAAAACAAAACAATATGTTCTACTTTCTGCTATGAAACAAATCCAAAGAAAAAAATTTAAAATTCTAATTTCTTTATAAATTTAGGCCAATATATATTCTACTACATATTTTTGGTTAAAAAAATCCAATAAGCGTATATTGATTGGTTTGTGTGAAAGAAATAGCATCTACAAACTATGGTATATATATATATATATAGTGGAATTTGTTGTTTTTAATTTTTTTTTTGAACCATATGCCAACCAGGTTTTTTCTGGCACTTTTTGTTTACAAATTTAAATCAGTACTTTTTGCTAATGTTTTGCTAAAACATTATACATTTTTTTTTTTTTTTTTTAGCAGAGACCCTAGGGAAGAAAATGGCGATTGTTGCAATTTTTTATGTCACACTGTATTTGCGCAGCGGTTTTGCAAACACAATTTTTTGGGAAAAAATACAGTTTAATGAATAAAAAAAAAAAAAAAAAACACAATATTTAACCCAATTTTTTTGTAAAATGTGAAAGATGATGTTACACTGAGTAAAATTGTGCTTGTGGAATGGCGACAAACTACAGTACTTCAAAATCTCCATAAGCGACACTTTAAACGCCTTTACAGGTTACCTGTTTAGAGTTACAGAATTATTGCTCTCGCTCTAACGTTTATGACGATACCTCACATGTGTGGTGCACATATGCGTGTGCGACTTACTTATGTGATCACTTCTGCGCGCAAGCATGGAGGGATAGGGGCGCTTTAATTTTATTTTTTTCTTATTTATTTATTTTTTTTTTTATACTGTCCCTTTCATTTTTTTTTTCTTATTTAATTATTTTTTTATTTTCACACTGTCCTTTTCATTTTGTTTATTTTTTTATTTTTTGTTGTATCCCTTGTAATAGAAATAAGGATGACAGGTCCTCTTTATGGAGAGATGTCGAGTCAAAAGGACCTCCTCCCGTTCCTTCGGAAAGCACTCCAGCAGCTCATGAGCCGTTCGAAAAGCTTTCACGAGAAAGCCAGCCGCCGGCTGCAAAAAACGTTACGGGGGTTATGGCTGATATCTTCAGCCATAATCCCAGTAAACCACTTGCAAACCGCAACGTATATATACATATTGCCATCAGCAACTGGTTAATACTAGTAATGATAGTGATCAGCAACTTATAGCGGGGCTGTGATAGTATGGAGGGTAATCTGACACTAACTCACACTTTGTGAGAACCAGTGACATTAATACAGTAATCAGTACTAAAAATATACACTGTAACTCTGGATCAACTGTGGGTGTAGGATTGTGTACAAGCGATTGTATGATTTTTTTTTTTTTTTAGTTGAACTAGATGGACTTGTGTCTTTTTTCACCCTGACTATGTCACTGTACTAATGACACTGGCTGAGAAGGGGTTAACATCTAGGGCATTCAAAGGGTTAAATGTGTGCCTAACAGTGCTTGGTGCATTCACTGGGGGGTGTTTTTACTAAGGGATTTGCCAGTCTTTATTCCCTTTGCAGGGAAACAAAAACCAGCACATCGCCACTAACAGGACAGAGCTCTGTATTGTTTACATTCACAGAGCTCTGTCGTGTCATCCTCTACCGATCAGCAGGTATCGGCGGTCAATCATTGGCCGAAACCCGCTGATCAGTTTCTGCTGAGACTAATCACAGCACAGAGGCCTGTGTGCAAGTGGGCTTCCTACCCGAAAGTGCTGGATCATGTAGTAGACACGTGATCTGGCGCAGGACAACCTTTCTACTGCCGTAGATGCTCATTAGATCAGCAAGCTGATAATCAGCGAAGGCAGGGACGTCCTCACCCAACTACCTGGCTTGTCAAACTGCTGGCCAATTGCTATTTGCCAGTCAAAGTGGGTCTGTTACTGTTTGATGTAAAAGCATGTGTCACTGCTAATGCTCTCTGGAAAAAAAGCCTTTTCAAACCTAAATGAGTCAAATGGGAGTGCTTCTGCTGTATCTAAGTCAAGTTAGTTATAAAAGAAAAAAATCAATTCAGTGAGACGGTCTGTAAAAATCTATAACGCCATGTGTAACAAAGGCATTCCCTTAAAACTCTTCTGTATTTTCAAAGTTGATCTCGAAGCCATATGAAAATACACTCTCCCAACTGTTCTGTATTTTTTCTTTTTTTTGCACTGGTACATATCCTCCATGGCAGTGCCCAGAATCCCATTCCTATTTTTACAGTAGTTTGCATAATGACCAGAATTGACCAAGATTTTCACTTTATTGGGATACATCTCTAAGTCTGGGTTCACTGAATTTCCAAAAAGAATTCCTGAACCCTTAGCGAATCAAATGCAGGCAGATTCACCCATTACTAATCATAGCACAAAAATAATCCTTGATATCTTGAAAAGTGTCTTTGCTGTTATGACTATTATTTAAAATGTACTGTAGAAGAATCAGTTATGCTCATTATTTGCAGAAGACAAACTGGATCTCTATTAGGCTATACCAGGTGCAAAAGGTTTAACATACAGTATACCAAATGAAGTGCTCCTATCATCCCTTAAAGCTGTGAACTCCTAGACTGGGATTAAACTTTGACTTGGTTGGTTGTTTCCTTGTCCACACCCACTAGCAAGGAATGAGGGTAGCTGTCTTGGCATTTCTTTTTACATCACTGTAAGTTTTCATAGGTTTCAGGGTTCTGCTGCTGTGTTTGGTTGTCTGTACCAGGCCACCACACTGCTTCTCTGCAAATTTGTTTTGTCTGTACCACACCAAGATGACCTTCATGAGCCTTTTTAGAACTGATTGTCTCAATGTAGCTTGAATTACTGCTCTGTGTTCTCTTAAAAGGCAAACACCTTTCCTAGGTGACAACTCTGTTCTTAGTTGGCAGTATGGCTAAAGATGTCAAGGTAAGACAGATGGTTACTTGCCATGCAAGTAGGTCAATATTTCTTGAGTCACTGGAAACACAGGTCTTGTGGTGTAACCGTGAAGACTGGTGAACTAGATATCTCAAGTTGCTTCTCTTCTCCTTGATCTTCCTGTCCCTCTTCTGTATTGAGGACAACATGGGACAAATCATCTGCTACTTAAGTTAACTTTCTTAGCTTATCAAAAAATGTCAAAATTGTACTGAAAGGTTTTTTAGGTTTTTTTTTTTTTAATCATAATTTATTGATGTTGGTTCACAGTGCACTTTCATCTCTTAGCTCCCTTACAGTGACTATATTGGGTAGCAGATACCCCTCCTCTCCAAAAAATGTTTTTTTGCTTTGAGATTTTTTTGTGTACATACTTTTTATATTTATGGTAAAAGGGTCACATCTTGGAATTTTTTCGCAATGACTGAATATAAAGGTAGGGAATGGGATAGCCGTATGACAGGCTACCTAAAAGAATTTTGGCAAAAAGAACTAGTTGATTCTGAGCTCACTTCCCTGTTCTTTAGGCTTGTTTCACACCTAATGCCGATGCAGGGGATCCCGCATCCAATTTGCAATTGTGGGAACCCGGCCTCAATCTTGGTAAAATTTTGGAAAAAAAAAATCTTTATTGTATTGGCATATAAAATCTTTTGAAGAATAAATGAGGGAAGATATTAATCCCTTTGAATTACGAGTCCAAATATTCCCCACCTTTGACAATATAGAGACAGGATTCAAGAAGGAGTGGGAAAAGATCTTTAAAAAATGTTCAAAAACTCTGATGATGCTGCTTATTACATAATATAAGAAACAAACAGCAAAATTAGATCTGGACTGAATAAGTACACATCTTTTGCATCTAAAGATACATAGCTCATATATGGAGAAGAAAAAAACACTTAATGATCAGCTAACAACAAGGGAATTTTGATTAAAAAAGAGAAAAAAATTATTGGGGATAGAAACGCCTTTCAAGAAGGCAAAGCCTATTCCAGACAGGAAAAGTTTAAACAACACACCAACGGAACAACTATCACTTAAATGTTTCACAATCCACTTCCAATATGTCATCTGTTTCTGCTTTTTCACAGGCCCCCTGTAGCCTCCCTGGCGGTTTTCCCGAGTGTGGCTCGGGGTTAAAATTCAGGACCATTAGCGGTAACCCCGAGCCACACTCGGGATTACATCGCAGGATCCTGGTGTGGCTTTACTTACCTTGTCCCTGGGATCCTGCGATATCCCCCGCTGTGTCTGCGGGCTCTGTCCTCCTCCGAAGCCTCTCTGTGCCAGGCTCCGTTCCCTGCGAGCGGCGCGACGCACGGGGGCGGAGCCTGGCGGCAAATTCAAAAAAGTGTAAAATCATAACACATAAAGTACTGTAATCTTACAGATTACAGTGCTGTATGAAATTATTTCACATCCCTTTTGTCCCCAGTGCTTTGTCCTATGCCCTGCATGCAGTTTTATGGAAACTGGAGATTGTCCATAGCAACCAAAAAGTGTCCCTTTACATCAAAAGTGGCTTTAGACCAGCTAGAAAACAGCGATAGTAAATTAGAACACTTGCAGAATTGAGCGATAGTGAATCGTGGGGAAATTTATTTTATTATTAATTTTTTTTTTTTTTTTTAATTATTTATTTTTATTTATTATATTATAATTTATGTTTTTGTGTTTCAAACTTTATCATACCCGGGATATCTACTAGACTCTTGTTTGGACAGATTTAAGTGTGTTATTGTTAAGAATTACAGACCTACAATATAAAACGCCAAATTCCCATGCAAAATAATTGTACCGCTTTCAGCACCTAAAATCCGAAATAATCATACCGTCAAGGAGGTTTTTTAAACATAGTGGCAACTGGCCCCCCAAAAGACAAAGAAATGGTGATGGGTATTCTGAACAATCTGCAAAAAAAACATCTTTGGAGAACACCAAACACTCTGAATCTAACATTTCTGTGCCCGGGTGTTCTGCCCCTTGGTATCGGGTACTGTAACACACATGGTGTGGTGATGGAATCTCCCCCTCTTTCTTCTGTTGATAACACTTATGGTGACACTTCTACTCAGGAATCCGACACAAGTCTGAGAGACTTTTCCTCAACCCCTTCCACACACATGCATCACAATAATCCTTTTCAGACACACCACGTTCCAAACACAGCCAAGGGCCACAAGAAGGTAGACACTTAGATGATGAAATAACACATGGTGAACCTAAAATGAACATAGTCAATCTATCATCATATTCACTTACCATCCATGAACAAAAAGTGTTGAATAGAGGATCGAGTTTTTGCCCCAACGAAAATTTGTACAAAAATAGCAAAGAGAATGCAGCGCTGTGCAATAATAGCCGTAATGATAAAAAAGTACTATTACAATAACATTAATACTAAAAAAGAGAATTGAATATAAAATATGGTGCAACGAAAATTAGTAAATGAAGCAAGCTCCAAGTGAAAATCAAGCAAGTTCACAGTGAAAAAAATCCTTCTATCCTTGCAATACCATCAATACTATGTATACAAAAAGAGAAAGGAATATAAAATATGGTGCTACGAAAATTAGTTAATCAAGCACGTTTAAAGTGAAAATCAAGCAAGTTCACAGTGAAAAAAATCCTTCCATTGAATAAAATGTGTCCAAAAAAACATGTCCTCAGTAATCTTCAAATTCTCAGATATTAACCACTTTCGGACCGCCCACTGTCGTTATACGTCAGTAATTTGAAGAGGAATATCGTTGTTATGGCAGCAGTTAGCTGCCATAACCCTGGTATCCTCTTCTTCAGTGGGCGGTCCGCTTCAAGATAAAATTGGTCTCTGCAGCGGATTCGCCATGAGATCACTTTTATCGGCGGCGTGAGAGAGTCTCCCTCCCGCCGCGCTCCGGTGCTTACCAGAGCCGTCGGCAGCGGCGGAGGCGATCGGATCCTTTCCCTAACCTGACATGGAGACGAGTGAGGGGAAGATGGCCCCCACCCGTCTCCGTATCATTGCAGGGCGGAAGCAACGTCAAAATGTCACTAATGCCCATAGCTCTTAAAGGGCCTTTTTTTTTTATTGCATTTTAGTGTAAATATGAGATCTTGAGGTCTTTTTGACGCCAGATCTTATATTTAAGAGGACCTGTCATGCTTTTTTGCTATTACAAGAGATGTTTACATTCCTTGTAATAGGAATAAAAGTGACACATTTTTTTTCAAAAGAACAGTGTAAAAATAAAAAACAAAAAGGTAAAATAAATAAGAAAAAAAAATAAATTTTACATGCGCCCCGTCCCGACAAGCTTGGTGCAGAAGCAAACGCATATGTGATTAGCGCCCGCATATGAAAACGGTGTTTAAACCACACATGTGAGGTATCGCCGCGAAAGCAAGATAATTCTAGCCCTAGACCTCCTCTGTAACTCAAAACATGCAACCTGTAGAATTTTTTAAATGTCGCCTATGGAGATTTTTAAGGGTAAAAGTTTGTCGCCATTCCACGAGCAGGCGCAATTTTGAAGCATGACATGTTGGGTATCAATTTACTCTGCGTAACATTACCTTTCACAATATAAAAAAATTGGCTAACTTTACTGTTGTCTTATTTTTTAATTTAAAAAAGTGTATTTTTTCCAAAAAAAGTGCGCTTGTAAGACCACTGTGCAAATACGGTGTGACAAAAAGTACTGCAACAACCGCCATTTTATTCTCTAGGGTGTTAGAAAAAAAATGTATAATGTTTGGGGGTTCTAAGTAATTTTCTAGCAAAAAAAACTGTGTTTAATATGTAAACAACAAATCTCAGAAAGAGGCTCGGCCCTTAAGTGGTTAAAGTGCATACGTGCAATAATACTCCATAAAGTGACTCTTGTGAAGAAAAATCCTGTTCAATAAGAAGGTGACTTTGCAAACTTGCTCCCACCCCCCGTGTGACTGCGCTCACCTTGAGCAGTGTGACCGCACAACTAAGTTTGGTCCACATAAGCTGTTGAACCACTCCCGTGCTCTGAGTTAAGAAGTTTCAGCAGGATCCCACGGTTACATCCACAGAGGATATCCTCAATGTTAAAATAAGAAAGAGGCTGGATAATGAATTATCGTTTGTTTGTAAGTTTAATTAAAAAAAGAACATCAGGGTACGCACATTTTAATGGTGCTTCCAGCACACCGAACTATACAAAGAATAAAGTAGCAAAAAACCTCTTCCAGGTAGCTTCAAATCACAGTGGTGTAGTGGATAGCACTTTCACCTAGTAGTAGAAGGGCCGCTGGTTCAAATCCCAACCACACACTACCTGCCTGGAGTTTGCATGTTCTCCTAGTGCCTGTGTGACAGTGACAGTAGAGCAGTGGACAGTGTCAGCAGTTTTTCGCTTTTTATTATGTATTTTTTAATAATAAAAAAAATAAAAAATGTTCACAGTCCTTCTGGGAAAGGCAGTGGGAGGGGGGCATATGGGGCAGTGGATGGTGTCAGTAGTGCAGTGGACAATGTCAATAGAGCAGTGGATGGTGTCAATAGTTTTTCCATTCTTGTTTACAATTTAATTTGTTTTTCATTTTTTTCACAATGATTTTTGGGGGGAGGGTTTGGGACTGTGGACAGTGTCGGTAGGGCGGGGGGGTGGTGTCAGTAATTTTTTTTTCTATAATTTTTCTACCCAATTTTATTTTATCACTTTTTTTTACAATTACATTTTGTAATATTTATTGCAATTTGTTTTTTTTTATCAGCCCTGTTGGGGGGCTTTGGTGACATATCAGGGGTCTAAACAATCCCCTGACATCTCCCCTTTTGAGACTGAGAAAGGGGCTGATGACAGAGATTCCCCAGTCCCTTTCTCAACAGTTTTAGCATTGAAGGGGTTGGTAAATGACATATTAACCAGCCCCTTCCTCCGCTTTCCATCATGACACATCCCCCACAACAGCCGACGGGTGAGGAGAGGAAGGAGCTGGCTGCGAGGGGAAGAGAGGGGGGCGGAGGAGTGATTTCAATGGGCAGGGGCACTTTAGGAGCGGTGTATACAGTGCTCCTACAAGGCTGCAAAGATGTGGCTTGCAGGACTTTTTTTGGCATCCTGCCAGTGCACCGCAGAGAGGCTCTTTACAGGCGCTATGCAGGCACTATTTTTATCCTGCAAAGCGCCCCAGTGTGAAAGCAGCCTAAAAAGTTTTATCCCTATTGTGGGGTCACCAGTAAGGTATTTATACATCATATCCCCTTTGAAGCGTCTCTTCTCCAGAGAGAACAAGTTCAGTGCTCGTAACCTTTCCTCAACTAATATCCTCCAGACCCTTTATTAGTTTTGTTGCCCTTCTCTGAACTCTCTCCAGTTCTAGCACATCCTTCCTAAGGACTGGTGCCCAGAACTGGACAGCATACTCCAGGTGCGGCCGGACCAGAGTCTTGTAGAGTGGGAAAATTATCATTTTATCCCCTTTTTTATCCCCTTTTTTATCCCCTTTTTAATGCATGCCACAATTCTGTTTGCTTTGCTTGCAGCAGCTTGGCATTGCATACCATTGCTGAGCCTGTCATCTACTAGGTCCCCCAGGTCCTTTTCCATCCTAGATTCCCCCAGAGGTTCTCCCCCCAGTGAGTAGATTGCATTCATATTTTTGCCACCCAAATGCATTATTTTACATTTTTCCGCATTAGACCTCATTTGCCAGATAGTTGCCCACCCCATTAATTTGTTCAGATCTTCTTGCAAGGTTTCCACATCCTGCGGAGAAGTTATTGCCCTGCTTAGCTTACTATTGTCCGAAAATACAGAGATTGAACTGTTTATCCCATCCTCCAGGTCATTTATGAATAAATTAAATAGGACTGGTCCCAGCACAGAACCCTGGGGGACTCCAATTTCCACCTCTGACCATTCCGAGTACTCCCCATTTATCACTACCCTCTGAACTTGCCCCTGTAGCCAGTTTTCAATCCATGAACTCACCCTATGGTCCATGCCAACTGACCTTACTTTGTACAGTAAACATTTATGGGGAACTGTATCAAAAGCTTTTGCAAAATCCAGATACACCATGTTTACGGGCCTTCCTTTATCTAGATAGCAGCTTACCTTCTCATAGAAGGTTAAAAGATTGGTTTGGCAAGAAAGATTATTCATGAATCCATGCTGATTACTGCTAATGATACAGTTGTCATTGCTAAAATCTTGTATATAGTCCCTTATCATCCCCTCCAAGAGCTTGCATACAATTGATGTTAGGCTAACTGGTCTGTAATTCCTAGGGATGTATGTTGGCCCTTTTTAAAATATTAGTGCTACATTGGCTTTTCTCCAATCAGCTGGTACCATTCCAGTCAGTAGACTGTTCGTAAAAATTAGGTACAATGGTCTGGCAATTACTTGACTGAGTTCGTTAAGGACCCTCGGGTGCAAACCATCTGGTCCCGGTGACTTAATAATGTTACGTTTTTTAAGTCTTTTTCTAATTCTGTCCTCTGTTAGCCTGGGGGATGCTTCCTGTGATGTGTCATGAGGATAAAAATTGCAGTTTTGGTTACTGAAACCCCCCATGAAGAAATTCAATACCTTCACTATCTCTCCATACTTAGTAACCAGATTCCCTTCATCAATCTTTATGGGACCAATATGATCTGACCTCCCTTTCTTATTATTTATGTATTTAAAGAATTTATTGTGATTTTTCTTACTCTCCTCCACTATGTTCCTTTGGGTTCTATCTTAGCCACCCTAGATTGCACCCTTACATTTCTTGTTGCATTCTTTGTAAAGTTGGAATGCTGATGATGATCCCTCAGCCTTGTATTTTTTGAAGGCCTACTGCTTTGCTTTTTTTATGCATTTTTACATTGGAGTTAAGCAACCCAGGACTTTTATTAACTCTTTTAAATTTATTTACCATTGGGATGCACTGGCTAATGCCCTTATTTAATATGCTCTTAAAGCATACCCATTTCTCCTCCATGTTCTTTGTTCCTAAGATTTTATCCCAATTTGTATCTTCTAGCAAGGCTCATAGTTTAGGGAAATTTTAGTTTAGGCTCTTTTGAAATTCAGTGTCTTTGTATTCCCCTTATATTTCCTAATAATGTGATTTAAACTGAAACTAATTTACCTGTGATCGCTGTTTCTAAATTGCCCCGTATTTCTACATCCATGATTAAGTCTGTATTGTTGGTAATCAGTAGGTTTAGTAACGCTTTGTTTCTAGCTGGTGCGTTTACCATCTGACCCATGAAATTGTCCTGCAAGACATTTTGGAACTGGCGAGCCTTAGATAAATGCGCGGTTCCTTCCACCCAGTCTATAGCTGGAAAATTAAAATCCCCCATTATGATGACACTTCCCATCCTTGCCACTAATCCAAATTGTGATAGGAGGTCTGCCTCCACATCCTCCCTCTGGTTAGGAGGCCTATAGCATACTCCCAGT
The DNA here is from genome assembly GCF_042186555.1 of Aquarana catesbeiana. Lineage (NCBI taxonomy): Eukaryota > Metazoa > Chordata > Amphibia > Anura > Ranidae > Aquarana > Aquarana catesbeiana. The sequence goes on from NC_133328.1 coordinate 265,199,791, forward strand.
ATTTGTTTCCCCTTAGTTTCATCGCTTTGCAGCTCTACCCAGAAGGATTCCACCTTCTCCCTTGCTCCCTTAGTGATGTCATCTCTCACATTGTCAAGGAACAAGCCAGAGGATAGTTATCCGCAGACCTGGCACAGTAGCCAATTCCCAATATGGCTGCACCCGCATAAATACACGCACACGTAATGTAAATACACGTTTGCCATGGGAAACACATGTGCGTGTTAGCTCACGCAATTCACTCAGACCCTGGTGCCCTCAGGCCTTTAAAAGGATGACTGTGGCACATGGACATTGCTGACTGGTCTTCAGCTTCCTGTTTCCTGTGTTTGCTACTGTTTCTGATGGTGATCAGAAAACAGCAGCAAACACAAGAAACAGGAAACAGACTGACCCGGCTTACCCTTGTATACCTCTTGTCTCGCTGCCAGCTCTGGCCTCTGATTGCACACGGATCTTCTCTTGTCTCCCATCCTGTATATAACCACGATTCTAATACTTGATCTGCTGACCACTGGCTTCCTGACATCTGCTACCATCCCTGACTACGCCTTCTGCTGTGCCTTGTCTGCTGTGATCCGCCTTGGTGCCTACCTGCTGTACCAAGCCTGCAGTAACAATCTACAACATCACTAACCTATTGTATCCAGCCTGCTTCACTTGCCATTGCAAACTGCTTCCTGCTGTGTGCAGTCTGCACCACCTACAGCTCTCCTGGGTCCTATTGCACACCTCATCTGGGATTCACCTGCAGAGAGACTTCCACATCACCATTCATCTGTGGCACAGCTGGCAACCCCTGCTTCTTTGGGCTTTGTGTCCCCTGTTACCACCTTCAGGGGCACCGAGCACTCAGTCGCAAGGAGAGCCCTCTCAGTTATTCAGCTTCAGGACCAGGTACATGACAGTACCATTCAGCCATAGAATGTCTGAAGTCGACAGAAGTGCGTCTCTGCTGGAGGCTTTGTACCAACAAGTCGCAGCCCTCGCACAAGCCATAAAGAACCTACAAGAAGGTTATTTTCAACTGGAAGGTCGTCTGCAGAGCATACCCTCTACGTCCTCTCCTGCTGACCAGTACATGCGGCCTCTGCTCCAGCTTCCACTGCCTCTGAACGCACCACTGTCACACCCACAGTAGTGGTGCCTCCACCTGAACCAAGGGTTCCCATACCAGAACGTTTCTCCAGAGACCGAAGAAAATTCAGAGCTTTCAAAAACACATAGGAAGACGAAGAGATCTGGAAGCCGCACACCGGTCTGATGATAAGTGCCTTTATTGATAAAAGGTTGGATCATGGAAGTGTACAAAACACTACAGCAGAAGTGTACAGGGATCACTGATGCGTTTCACACTCATATCGAGTGCTTACTGATAGCTTTCTAAAACGCATGTCAGGTATACAGCTCTGCAACCACAGACTTTCTCCCTTGAAATCGTTAAAGTCGGTTTCATTATCTCCTTGCTTACAGATGAACCACAATCTTGGGCCCATCATCTTATGGAGCAAAAGAACCCGGTCTTTGACTCAGTTTCAGCCTTCTTTGAAACCATGTCACAGCTTTATGATGACCCCCAGCGAATGGCTACAGCTGAGGCAGCCCTGCACACAATCCAACAAGGGCGCCAGCCTGTGGAGGACTATATGGTAAAGTTCTGCAAATGGTCAGCAGATACTGGCTGGAATGAAGCTGAACTCAAGTACCAGTTCCAGCTTGGTTTATCCAAGGCACTTAAAGCTGAACTGGCCCGTGTGGAAACTCATGCCACCCTTGAACGTCTTATACAGCTGGCCATACAGCTTGACCGCCGATTACAGGAGAAGCGGTCTGAACGGACTCAATCTCATAGACCCACTTGGGTAATGCCCAGAGCACCTCCAGTAACCAATGGCTACACCCATCTCCACTACAGCATCTTCTGAGGGAGAACCCATGCAGATCGGCCTGATGTGGTTTACTCTGACCACCGAAGAAAGGATGTGCTGCCGGCAAGCCAACCTTTGCTTATACTGTGGCGGTACTGGACATTTTCTTCAAAACTGCCCTGTGAGATCCAGTAAATTCCTGTCCTCTCGTCCCACATATGCCTCTGTCGCTGGATCCTCTCCTGCTCATATCATTCTGTCTATCTTGTTGCAGGTGGCGGAAGGGGAAGTCAAGTTCTGAGCCATAGTTGATTCAGGTGCCTGCAGTTGTTTTCTGGATCTCACATTAGACAAGAAATTACAGATTCCACTGAGACCTAAGAGACTGAGTCACTGAGACTGAGTCACCTGGCAGATGGCACCATTCCCAAGTCGGGGCCAATCACTCAAGAGACTGAACCAGTTCTAACAATTACTGACTATGGACATCAAGAGTTCTTGTGCTTTGATGTCCTCTACTCCCCCATGTTTCTGAGTATGGTGATACTGAGTATTCTATTCCCTGGTTGCGGGCCCATAATCCCAAGATTGACTGGTCTAAAGGGGAGATCATGTTCTCTTCAGTCTACTGCCGGCAACACTGTTTTGTTCCTGAACCCATGGACTTTCCCAGTTTCCTGACTGTGCAGCCAGTTTCAGATAACAGCCAGTATGTACCTACCAGCTATCATGACTTCCTGGATGTGTTTGATAGGAGGAAAGCCGATGTGTTGCCACCCCATCGAACCTATGATTGCCCTATAGAACTGTTTCCAGGGGCGGAAATTCCATTTGGTCGGATTTTTCCATTATCTGAAAAAAAAGCTGGAGGATTTACTACTTTACATAGATGAAAATCTGGAAAAAGAATTTATCCGTCCATCCTCTTCCCCTGCAGGAGCAGAAATCTTCTTTGTTGAAAAGAAGGACCATACTCTCAGACCCTGTGTAGATTACAGGGAGTTAAACAAGATTACCATTAAAAACCGTTCCCTTTCATACCTAAACTCTTTCAAAGATATCAAGTCTTCACTAAACTAGATCTCCGGGGTTTCGGACATTTTGAATACCTTATAATGCCGTTCGGACTATGCAATGCCCCAGCCACTTTCCAACACCTCGTAAATGACATCTTTAGAGAATTCCTGGATCATTTCCTTATTGTCTATCTTGATGACATCCTCATTTTCTCAGCATCTCTCAAATTGCTCCGTGTCCATGTAAAGAAAGTCTACCCTCAGGAAACATGGACTCTATGCAAAGGTGGAGAAATGCGAATTTGAAAAACAAACCATCAAGTTCCTAGGGTTGATTATATCCACTGATGGTATCGCTATAGACCCCCAAAAAGTGTCTTTTATCCTTGAATGGCCTGCCCCAGTGGATAAAAAAGGGATCTAAAGATTTGTGGGGTTCGCTAATTTCTACAGGCGATTCATTAAAGGGTTCTCATCCATCATTGCTTCCATTACCTAGCTCACACGTCAACACGCCCAATTCCAGTGGTCCCAGGAGGCTCAGGCGGTTTTTGACAGACTGAAGGCCCTTTTTACCTCTGCTCCAGTACTTCGGCACCCAGACCCCTCTTTGCCTTATGTCTTGGAAGTAGACACCTCAGAGGTTGCCACTGGAGCAATCTTGTTGCAGCGTATGGGACCTAAAGCCTTGCTTCATCCGGTGGCTTTTCTTCTCGGAAGCTGAGTCAAGCAGAGAAGAATTATGATGTCGGTGATCGGGAGCTACTTGCTATCAAAATAGCCTTAGAAGAATGGCAATATCTTTTGGAAGGAGTGGCCCATTCTGTGATGATATTCACAAATCACAAAAATTTAGAGACTCAAGACTGCTAAATGCCTTAGTCCTCGGCAAGCACGACGGGCTTTGTTTTTCTTCAGATTATATTACTTACCGGCCTTGGTCTAAAAACGGCAAAGCAGAGCTACTTGCTATCAAAATAGCCTTAGAAGAATGGCAATATCTTTTGGAAGGAGCAGCCCATCCTGTGATGATATTCACAAATCACAAAAATTTAGAGACTCAAGACTGCTAAATGCCTTAGTCTTTGGCAAGCACGACGGGCTTTGTTTTTCTCCAGATTATATTACTTACCGGCCTTGGTCTAAAAACGGCAAAGCAGAGGTACTTTCATGAATGTTCCTAGAGACCCCTGAAGTGGCCTGTCCCAGTACCATATTATCACCACAAAATTTTTTGCTATTGCAACCCGATTTAAAATCAGCTATCCAGCGAGCTTCTGCTCAGTGTCCAGAGTCTGAAGTTCGTTCCCTAAGGAAACAAGATGATTTGTTTTGGCAAAATGACAACATTTTCGTACCACAGGAAGCAAGGACCCTAGTTCTAAAGGCATGTCATGACCACCAATTGGCAGGTCATTTCGGGGTACACAAGACCCTCAAACTTATCCAACAATCTTTTTGGTGGCCAGGCCTGAGTCAGGACTGTAAAGATTATGTTGGCTCCTGTACAACGTGCCTTCGCAACAAGGGAAGTAACACTAGAGCCTGGGGCCTGCTAAGGCCCTTACCAATTCCTGATTTGCCCAGGAAAATGTTGTCCATGGACTTTATAGTTGACCTGCCTCCCACTGAAGGATTCACATCTATCTTTGTAGTCGTAGATCGATTTTCTAAGATGTCACATTTTGTTCTCACACTTTTATTAAAGAAATAGTGAGAATTCATGGCCTTCCCAGAAACATTGTGTCAGACAGAGGTGTACAGTTCACCTCCAAATTTTGGAGCACTCTTTGCAAAGCCTTAAATATTGATGTCTGCTTGTTCTCAGCCTACCACCCACAAAGCAATGGTCAGACAGAGAGGACCAACCAGACCTTAGAGCAGTATCTTTGTTGCTTCTCCGCCTTCTCGCAAGACAATTGGGTATCTCTGGTATTGGGTATTGTGTATTGGGTACAATTGGGTATTACCCCACTCTTCTCTTATACACTGGACTACATTGCCTAACTGAACTCAAATTCTGCCTTACTAAGAATTTAAATCTGCTGTCTATACTTGCTTGTTTATTTTTGAAAGTGTCACTTATTTTGTATTATGCTGCCTTGGACAAGATCAACCATTTAACCTTCTCCTGTTGCCCCCTCTTGCATTGCACTCTGTCCAGGCCAGTTGTAAACCCCACCCACCCACAAGCCTGGTTTTATCAGCTCCTAATTGAATAATTGTGAATCTACCCCCCCCCACACCATCTTTGTATAAATGTAGTTCATTTCTTGGGATGGCTGGGGAGCGTTTGGGCTGGCTACTCCTTGCGCAAAGTGTCACTCCGGCGACAAGTGTTTGGCATTTGTACACGGGCACTTTGACTAAGGTACTGTGACAAAAGAGTAAGTAAAGCCATTAGTGTTCCACACCTATTTTACACAAACTTTCCCTTCATCCTCTAACTTTCCTCAGCCTTCCTTCTATTCCCATCTCCCCACCCTCCAACATGCTAATACTAATCTTTGCTATAACGTGCTCTCTCCTCAAACTCTCATGTCTTTACCCCCCTCTCCTGCCCCCAACCTGTACATAGCTCCCTCTCTTCTGCCCACTCAATATTACCGCACTTATCACCGCCTGCTCATTCTAAGCCCATACAGTATCACCACTTCCACTCCACTGCCCTCCTATAAATCCCACTCCCGCCTTACCACCCTCACCCTCCTACTACTCCTAGTAGGAAGACATCGCACCAAACCCCGGCCCTCCTACACCCAATTCCCACCCCCAAATTTGCTTGTCTACCTCCTCCAACAGTAGTCATAACTCCCACCTTCTCATCCCAATTCCCCTGATTCCACAAGTCAGCCTCCCTCTTTCATGCACCCTCTGGAATGTCCACTCGGTCTTCAACAAACTAGCTTCTGTCAATGACCTTTTACTCTCCAAATCCCTTAATCTATTTGCTTTTACCGAAACCTGGCTCCAGGAATTCAACACTACCTCTCCAGTTAACCTGTCCCACAGTGGCCTCCTCTGGACTCACTCCACCAGACCCAGTGGACGAAAAGGAGGTGGTGTCGGGCTTCTTCTCTCCCCACAATGCACCTTCCAGGTTCTTCCCACACCTCCCTCTCTTTCCCCCTGCTCTTTCGAAGTGCACTGCATTCGGCCTCCTGGACCACTGTCACGCTTTCGGGATGACTTCTCTGCATGGCTACCGTACTTTCTCACCTCTGAAGTACCTACCATCATCCTAGGTGACTTTAACATTCCAATCAATGTTAATACTGCAACCACTTCTCAACTGCTCAACCTAACCTCCTCTTTTAACCTAACACAATGGACACAAACCACCACTCACTCCAATGGCAATACTCTCGACCTCGTATTCTCCCATCGCTGCACTTCCTGCAACCTCTCTAACACCCCCTTTCCTATCTCTGATCACAACCTTAACTGTTTCACACGCTCCTTGTCTCCTACCTCCCATGCTGCCAACCCACAAACCACTACCCACAGAAACCTTCGCAACCTCAACCCTTGCCTTCTTCATTCTGCTACTGATGACCTTTACAACAAAATGGCACTCCTATCCTGCCCAGACCTAACCACTTCCATCTACAACAACACGCTGTCATCCTCCCTAGATGTACTTGCTCCTCTTTCTACATGCAGCACCAGGTCCCATCTGCCACAACCCTGTCAAACAGACTACACCAGAAGTCCCAAGAGACACAGCCGTGCTCTTGAGCGAGCATGGCTTAAATCTAAGTCCCTGCAAGACTTTACCCTCTACAGATCTGTTCTTCTCAAATACAACTCCTGCCTCCACAATACTAAACAAACCTACTACAACACTCTCATCAAAACCCTCTCATCCAAACCTCATCAGCTCTTTTCTATCCTTAATTCCTTACTTCACCCCCCACTGCCCCCACCCACCAACTTGCTTACCACTCAACAGATTGCCAACCATTTCAAAAGCAAAATCTACACCATTCGCAAGGAGATATCCAGCATTCAACTTCCTCCCCTACCCAACACATCAGGTCCAACACCACACTCAATATTCTCCTCCTTCTGCACAGTTACCACCGATGAACTTGATAAACTCCTCTCCATGGTCCACCTCACCACATGTCCCCTGGACCCTGTCCCCTCACACTTACTGCGGCCACCTTCCCACTCTAACCTAAACTCTCTAACCCACATCTTCAACCTCTCCCTCTCCTCCGGCACCTATCCTTCCATGCTTACCCCCATACTTAAAAAACCCTCACTAGACCCCACCTGTTTGAATAACTTAAGACCCATCTCCCTGCTCCCATTTGCCTCCAAGCTCATCAAACGCCTTGTCCATGACCGAATGAGTCGCTATCTCATGGACAACAACCTTCTTGACCCCCTACAGTCCGGCTTCCGCAACATTCTACTGAAACTGCCCTAGTAAAACTTACCAGTGACCTACTAACTGCTAAAACCAATGGCCATTACTCCATACTCATACTCTTAGACCTCTCTGATGCCTTTGACACAGTTGACCACCTGCTCCTCCTCAGCAAACTACACTCCCTTGGCCTCTGTGATTCTGCTTTATCCTGGTTCTCCTCCTACCTATCTCAGCACACTTTCAGTGTCACTTACAACTCCATCTCCTCTACTTCTCTTCCTCTCTCTGTTTGGGTACCCCAAGGCTCTGTCCTTGGGCCCCTCCTATTCTTGCTTTATACCTCTTCCCTGGGCCAGTTGATAACCTCCCATGGCTTCCAATACCACCTCTACGCCAATGACACCCAGATCTATCTCTCTACTCCTCAACTCATCCCCTCGATCTCCTCATGGATCTCAAACTTACTGAATGACATCTTTGTATGGATGTCACACCACTTTCTCAAACTCAATCTTTCTAAAACTGAGCTTGTAATATTTCCTCCTTCCCAGTCCCAACAGCACAACCATTGGTCCCTCCACATATGCCAGGGTGCTGGGTGTAATCCTTGACTCTGACCTCTCCTTCAGCCCCCACATCCAATCACTGGCTAAATCCTGCCGCTTTAACCTCCGCAACATCTCCAGAATTCGACCCTTCCTGACTAATGACACCACAAAGCAACTTTTTCACTCCTTGATTATTTCCCGCCTTGACTACTGCAACTCTCTCCTTAATGGCCTACCCTTACGCAGGTTATCCCCCCTTCAGTCTATTATGAATGCGACTGCTAGACTAATACACCTCACTAACCGATCAGTGACTCACTGGCAATCCCTTCACTGGCTTCCCCTACCCCACCGTATACAATTCAAAATGCTAACCACAACATACAAGGCCATCCACAACATCGCCCCAGCTACATCACCAACCTCATCTGCAGATATCGCCCAAATCGTCTCCTCCGCTCCTCCCAGGACCTCCTGCTCTCTAGCTGCCTTGTTACCTCCTCTCATGCTCGTCTTCAGGACTTCTCCAGAGCCTCTCCCATCCTCTGGAATTCCCTGCCCCGGTATATCCGATCATAACCTGTCCACCTTTAGGAGATCCCTGAAAGCTCACTTATTCAAAGAAGCCTATCCCACACCCACCTAACAACCCCACCAAATCATTCCCCGCATCTATTACCTTTTGTACCACCACCCCCTCCCTTTAGAATATTAGCTCTACGAGCAGTGCCCTCCTGTCCCTTCTCTATTGAACTGTACTGTAATTGTGCTGTCCCCCCTCTACATTGTAAAGCACTACGTAAACTGTTGGCGCTATAAAAATCGTGAATAATAATAATTAGTATCTCTGCTCCCCTGTGCTGAATTTGCCTACAACAACTCAGTGCATGCAGCCACTAACCAAACCCTATTCTGGGCTAACTATGGCTTTCACCCATGCTTTTTCCCAGATCCCCTGCCAGAAACCACTGTACCCACGGTGCAAGACAGATTAAGCTCTATCTCTGCAAACTACCAGATCCTACAGGAAGCAATACGAAAGGCCCAGGATGAATACAAAAAATACTATGATAAGAAGAAGAAGGAGAACCCGGCCTTCAAGGTTGGTGAAAAAGTATGGCTCTCTACGGCCAACTTAAAACTGTCCTTCTCGTAAGCTGGGCCGAGGTTCATCGGACTATTTGTAATGAGAAAAGTGATCAATCCCGTGGCTTTTGAACTTGCTCTTCCCCAAGCTTACAAGATCCACCCAGTCTTTGATGTGTCTCTTCTTAAACCTGCTGTTCCAGATCGTTTTCCGGGAAGGGAAGACCCACCGCCATCTCCAGTTACTGTTGGCGAGGAAGCCGAATTTTAGGTGCAAGCAATTCTGGACTGCAGAAAATGAGGGAGACATATTCAGTATCTTGTTAAGTGGAAAGGATACCCACCTAAAGAAAATTCATGGGAGCCTGAGGAAAATATTCATGCCCCCAGGTTACTCGGAGAATTCTTCAATAGGAACCATGAGAAAGTGTCCCATTTTGGCATCCAGAGGCTGCCCGTAAGGGGGGGCACAGTCAGGGAACAAGACCTGGCACAGTAGCCAATTCCCAATATGGCCACACCTGCATAAATACATGCACACGTATTGTAACTGCACGTTCGCCATGGGAAACACGTGTGCGTGTTAGCGCATGCAATGCACTCAGACCCTGGCGCCCTCAGGCCTTTAAAAGGATGACTGTGGCACATGGACATTGCTGACTGGTCTTCAGCTTCCTGTTTTCTGTTTCCTGTGTATGCTGCTGTTTCTGATCACCTGTTACCAACCCGGCTTGCCCTTGGATACCTCTTGTCATGCTGCCAGCTCTGACCTCGGATTGCCCATGGATCTTCTCTTATCTCCCATCCTTTGTATGACCCTGGCTTGCCTAACCATGATTCTAATACCTGATATTCTGACCACTGGCTTCCTGATCTCTGCTACCATCCCTGACTACGCCTTCTGCTGTGCCTTGTCTGCTGTGATCCGCCTTGGTGCCTACCTGCTGTGCCAAGCCTGCAGTAACTATCTACAGTACTCACTTGTTGCTCTAGCTTGCATCACTTTCCTATTGTATCCAGCCTGCTTCACTTGCCATTGCAACCTGCTTCCTGCTGTGTGCAGTCTGCACCACTTACAGCTCTCATGGGTCCTACTACACACCTCATCTGGGATTCACCTGCAGAGAGACTTCCACATCACCATCTCTCATCTGTGGCATAGCTGGCAACCCCTGCATCTTTGGGCTTCTTATCCACTGTTACCACCTTCAGGGGCACCGAGCACTCAGCCGCAAAGGAGGGCCCTCTCAGCATTTCGGCTTCAGGACCAGGTACGTGACACACATTCACTTGTACATCATTTTTGAAGGCATACCCCTCTACCTTTTTTACCTTCCCTATCTCTGCGAAATAGGGAATACCCTTGAATGGTTGCCAGCCAATCATGAGAGCTGTTGAACCAAGTCTCTGAAATTCCTGCAAAATCTAAATCCTTGATTTGAAGAGGATGATAGCCAGACCCTGATACTGACAGAAAGGTAGTTAGGACTTGATGATCAGTTCTTATAGTAAACTTTCTAATATAGAGAATGTGATGCCACCACCCATATATATTTATATACATGCCATATACGGACCAGTGTCTTATGTTCTTCTGTAGAATATTTTTGCTCAGCTGGGGAAAGAGCTCAAAAAGCAAAATGAACAGGATGTTCCTCTCTCTGGAGAATTTGTGATAAAGCTGAACCTAAAGAAACAGTGGAAGCATCACAAGAGACAAATATTGGTGCATGTGGTGAAAAATGGGTAAGTGTTGGCGGAGATACCATACAGTGTTTCAAGGCATATACAGCCTCAGAGCAGGCTTGTATCCACTGGCACTCTGCATTCTTTTTGAGTAAGGCACACAAAGGTGTTTTGATTTCCACATAGTCAGTTAAAAACCTTAAATGATAATTGTAAATCCTAGAAATAAAGCAAGCTCTGCTTTATCTTTTGGCTTAGGTAATTTGTGTATAGTTTTGGATTGTAAGGGTTGTATACCCAGTGATGAGAGTCTGTTGCCTACAAAGTCAACCTCATTTTGAATTGAATTCAATTGTGTTCCTCCAGAGAGGGTGCATGGATAAGGATAGCATCCAAGTAAATTGTTTTCTAGGTATGCTTGCAAAAACATTGACTATTATTTTTTGGAGGAGGTGACCTGTAATTTGGATAGAGGAAGGCCTTCGGACATGGTGTACCTGGATTTCACCAAAGCATTTGGTACAGTACCCCATAAACGCTTAAAGCGTAACTCCACTTTTGTTGAGAAAAAAACATTCCCCTCTGGGTGATCTATGTACATTGCAAGGATTACATTGTTGCAGATTCCTACCTTTTGGTATTCTGAAGAAATCCATGTGTGTTTGTCTGTGCCTCTGTACTGAGTGGGTCTAATGGGAGTGGTTTCATAATTAACTATCAGGTGCATCCCTTTAGACGTGCTCCTATTGAAATTATCTCTCCAATAATGCTTGGACTTTTTAGGGAACAGCCAAACAATTTGTACAAAAATTATTTTTTTTATTGTAAACAGAGAAAATCTATATTAAAATCCACATTCATAAATCAAATATAAGATAAAATGCAGCTACTGTATATAACCAATTGACAACTACATGGAAACTTGGAGATGAAAAAATAATTCCATTGTGGTGATGGATCCAAAAGTATGATTACATTACAGGGAAGCGATATAGAAATATTCTAGGCCAGTGATGGCGAACCTTGGCACCCCAGATGTTTTGGAACCACATTTCCCATGATGCTCATGCACTCTGCAGTGTAGATGAGCATCATGGGAAATGTTGTTCCAAAACACCTCGGGTGCCGAGGTTCGCCATCACTGTTCTAGGCTCTACATGTTACACGCCTTACGCTTCTTCAGAAGCATCAGAATGACTAACAAAAATGAAAAGGAAAAATATAAATAGAATACAATATACTATATATAATACAATATAATTAGTAAGGCATATCGTTTCACATAACCCAAAGGTGGCCAATCTACAGTGTCTATATAAAGGCAGGACGAAGCAAACCAAACAACTATGGGGACGTACATAACATAGTAACCAGCATAGTCAAAAAATATATAGGAAAAAACGTGGACTGAATGTCCACAAAATTAATGAAATATAAACTGCATATTGGGCGAAAAAGGAGGAGGAAGCAATAGGGAGGGGAAAGGGAGGGAGGGAAAAAAGAATAAAAAAAGTGGGGAAGGGGAAAGACAAGAAAAAGGGGGAAAAGCGAGAAAAAAGAGAAGGGATAAAAGGTGAGAGAAATATAGGGAACTAATGTCCCGTACACACGATCAGAAAATCATATGGAAAATACCGCTTTCTAATCGATCGTACAATAATCTAATCGTTACTACAGAGCTTTTGAGAGCCGATCATGACAGTTCATATGATATTTTTCTATCAGACATGCACAATTTTTTCGTATGATGCCACATTGTACGATTTTTGTTTAATCAGTACAGCTATCTTTCGAAAATGCAATACAAATGCATTACAACACATGACATTACTTCTTTTTTTCTGTCATACAGGAATTTTCGTGACTTTAGTAAACTCATCAGATTCGATCTGAGATTAGCATGCAAAAAAAAACGGACAATCATTTGTCCGATAATCTCATCGTGTGTACCGGGCATAGAGGGGCCACTGTGACCTATATGTTTATTAAGCTATGGAAAATTTATATAGATAGATCTGAAGTATATGGTAACCTAGTTAACGCAAAAAGAACACATCATACTTACTATATAATGTGGAGTGTAGGAAGTAATCTCACATCTTAAAACAAATTAAGGTAGACAAAATGCAGGGCAGCTGCTGGGGGTCAGGTAATCCTGTCAAGAATTCTAGTTTAGGTATAAAGTATCTAAATAAAAGCAGATACAAAGAAAATAATAATAAAGTGGAATATGTATAAAACAATTACCTTAGACTTGCCACATTAAGAAACAGAAGTTTCCAGAACTTTGTAGCACTATACTATATATAAGTTTTGCTATATAGAACTATATAGCAAAACTTACCAGTTCACTAAGTAACTAGCAAGATAAAAGGGCAAAGGAGACATTTTTTCTTGTAGAAATATTTATGTCAAAGTATCACAGGCATATCGAGGCATATCCCAGGTAGGGACAACCACTAGCAAGGTCCTCACTAAGGAGTAGTTGACACCACTAGCTTGTAAGGAGCCGATAACGTCATCCTCCCCACTAAACCCAGAACACCGGATAGATTACTGAGTAACCTGAAGAGACATAAAGAAGAGGGAAATTATCAAAAAAGGAGAAAAAAACTACCATTCAAAAGGAAGCAGACGATAAATGCTGCAAGTTAATACCTTGAAACAGGACACCCCGCTCGTGTAACAGCCGCCACTGTACTGGCACACCAATTGCGTGTAGCTAAATCTGTCGCTGAATCAGCATGCATAAATATTCATGCCCCGCCCGTAGTCAACCAATCAGTGATTCGTCGAGGTGACATCATCCGGACCGGCCGCAACTCGTAACTGCGCATGCGCCCGAGAAACGTCCCATGCCTGCACACCAACAAGGTTAATGAGAACACCACAAGACGAGGGGGAGGGGGGTGGCAGTGATGTGTTAGGACAAGATAGAAGGACCAGCTGATCCTCCCTGCACTACACGCCGGGTATTGGCTCATTGACGGAGAATGCGAGCCGGTTGATTGATTCCATTCTTATGCCCCATGTAATGGGACTGCCGTCTTATACTAGAGACACACTTGATCTTCTCAAACATATTCAGGGAATGGTCATCCCTCTTGATGCCCTGCTTTGTGACATTGGATGTTGAGGCTTTGTACTCTAGCATCCCTCACGAGCAGGGCATCGGGATGGTTCGTACCATTCTACGTGAACAGGATCACCATCAACTGGGTTATTGCGAGTTTATACTGGACCTCCTTCGGTTCATCCTGACTTACAATTGCTTCAGGTTCAAAGAGTCCCACTTCCTCCAGGTACAGGGGGTGGCTATGGGCACTTGCTGTGCACCTGCCTGGGAGGGTGGAAATATGCCCTCTTCTCTGATGATTCCTTGTCATTTTTCACAATCATGCATTATGCTGGATGCATTACATCGATTACGTGTTTGTTATCTGGACGGGCACTCCTGCTTTATTGGCCACTTTTGTTGATGTCTTGAATCAGAACCAGTTTAATTAAAAATTTACAGTTGCTAGCAACCCTCAGCAAATTACATTTTTGGATCTCACTATCTTTAACTACTTCAATACAGGGCACTTACACCCAATTCCTGCCCAGACCAATTTTTAGCTTTCAGCGCTCTCACAGTTTGAATGACAATTACTCAGTCATGCAACACTGAGAGACCAGACTAGTAAGGGATCCACAACAGGATTATTGGGAATAACCACCTTCACCTTTTTCAACAACCATAGAACCTCATCACTCCCCATCCACTGCAGCAATCACTGGACTTTTGTTGTCACTATTTTTGTTTGAAATTTAAAGTTAATTTTTAAATTAATTTTTAAATTATTGTAGTTTAACCCACACTAGGTTATGTATATTTAATTATAACTTAACCCATACTAGGCTATGTGTATTTAATTTATGCACAAATATATTAAGAACACTGTGAGATTGTACACGGTAAGAGTGAAATTTATCATCCACACATAACAGTTTATATTTTATTTTTTATTTTTATGTTTAATTTTTTGCTATCACAGATAGATATCCAACACATCACTTAGTATACTTCCACCTTGGATTTTTATAAACACTCTCCTTATGCTCATAGGTTAATTTACTCCGAATTGCTTATCACTATTTGCGCAAAATCACTTTATTGATCTAAACTATTTAGTGTTATGTGTTACACCTATAGATTTTGCTGCACTTTCGTTTATACCACACACTTATTTTACTCACTATTCCAAAGTAGCGCGAGAGCTCCTTAACATTAATCACTGAAAATTGATCACATCTGATCACAACTGATGTAATGAAGGCCTATCTCATTTCTTGAGACACTAACAAGTCAGGAAAGTACAAATACCCCCCCAAATGACCCCTTTTTAGAAAGTAGACATTCCAAGGTATTAAGTAAGTAGCATGGTGAATTTTTTTAAGTTGTAATTTTTTTTTACAAAATTGTCATACTAACAGGTTATTTCTATCACAGAGCATATGCATACAACAAATTACAACCATTTACAAAATACATTCTGCTACTCCTCCTGAGTATGGTGATACCACATGTGTGAGACTTTTACACAGCCTGGCCACATACAAAGGCCCAACATTGAAGTAGCACCTTCAGGCGTTCTACAAGCATAAATTACATCTCATTTCTCAACCACCTATTACACTTTTGAAGGCCCTGGAGCACCAGGACAATGGAATTGCCCACAAAATGACCCCATTTTGTAAAGCAAACATGCCAACATATAATCTATGAGGCATAATGAGTCTTTTGAATGATTCATTTTTTTCCAGAAGTTTTTGGAAAATGTGGAAAAAAAATGAAAACGCATTTTTTTTTACACAAAGTTGTCCATTTATCAGATATTTCCAACACATAGCATGTGCATAGCAAAGATGACACCTCAAAATACATTCTGCTACTCCTCCTGAGTATGGCGATACCACATGTGTGAGACTTTTACACAGCCTGGCCACATACAGAGGCCCAACATCCAGGTAGCACCATCGGGCGTTCTAGGAGCATAAATTACATATATAATTTCCTGGCAACCTATCATTTTTGAAGGCCCTTGATATTTCTAACACATAGCATGTACATACCAAGAATTACAAGCCAAAATAAATTCTATTGTGGAAAGGGTTAAAAAAAAAGCATTACCTGTGCTTTTAGTAGTGTCCACAGAGGAAAGCACTGGTCCAGGCAGCAGGCAGGGATGTGCTTGGCGACAGCAATAGTAATTATCCAGGCAGCAGGCAGGAATATTGTCTATAGTCAGCACAAGGATATTGTCAGCACAGCAGATTCAATAGAAATTGTCCAGGCAGAGACAGCCAGCACAGCCATAATATTGGTCCTGGTACACTGTTACCTACAGACACTCATTATTGTTCTGCTCTCCAGCCCTTCATAAACATGCTGCCGCTTGCATAAGCTAATTATTTGCATAGTCCAGGTAGCAGGCAGAGGTGTGGTCCCTTCATGCGGCAGGCAGAGGCATGATGGCAGTAAGTCAGCAGCAGGCTGAGGGCCGCAATCAGGTAAGACCTGTGCACAGGGGCACAGGGGTAGAGGCTTCGCCCACTCAAATCGCTATGAAGCCTCCGGACTCCAGACCCTAATCCGGAAATGAAAAAAACATGGAGAAAACAAAAAAATTGTTTTCTCCATCCAGGAAAACAATTCTGAAGCTCCTCACATATGTGAGACCCCTGTGTACTACAGCAGTAGGGCAACAGATCAGTCCAAGCTGTAGGCAAAAGCATCATCCATAAAACAAGCCAGGGTCAGTTCACATGCAAGCAGTCCAAGCAGTAGGCAGAAGTGTAGTTGATAAAACAGGCCAGGGTCAGTTCACGTGGAAGCAGTCCAAACGGTAGGCAGAGGCATAGTCACAAAACAGGCCAGGGTCAGTTCACGTGGAAGCAGTCCAAACGGTAGGCAGAGGCATAGTCAAAAAACAGGCCAGGGTCAGTTCACATGGAAGGCAGTGGCATGGTTATTTGGGGAAGCATGGAAAAAGGTCAGCACAGATGATGAAAATGGTTAAAAATATTTTAGGTATGTATGATAAAGTTGGAAGCATTCACCAATGCAAAGGCCAGGTTGGGAGGGACACTGGGAAAAATGGTAGCTGGTATCTCTTTGAAATCCTCTTTTGCTGCACATGCGACATTTTTTTTGCCGTCTTCAGCCTGCTTCAGATGGTGGGATGTACGGGAAGTGGCGCTCATGAAGTTGGCTAACAGCATCAGAGCGGAGGTCTTTTGGGAGGGTCTTTGTTGATAAATGAGGGACGTGACAACTTCTTCTATGAATTTTAGGAAGGGGGTGGGGCTTTCCATGGATTTGGTGTAGACTACATAGGAATTATAAATGGCCAAATGGATGAGATAAATTGCTACCTTCTTGTACCAGAATCGGGACCTCCTTATTGAGAAATGGGGCTGAATCATTTGATCATTGAAATCCACCCCCCCATGTAGAGATTGTAATCTTGGACACATGTTGGCTTTTCAATGGGACCTCGTTTTCTTTGAACCTCAATTGTAGTGTCGCATGGATGGTGGACATCATGTGCTCGTCCCTTTTATCCTTCCACCTCAAGGCCAGCACTTCGTTACATCTCAATGTTGAGACTATGGGAAGCCCTTCCTATTCTTTCTGGAGGTTCTGCAGGCCAGGGTTTTTGTGATGTATAAGTGTTTGAAAAGGGGCAGGCTGGTGTAGAAGTTGTCAAGGTATATGTGATATCCTTTGTTCAGAAGTGGGTATGCCAAGTTCCATACAATCTTTCCACTTGTGCCCATGTAGGCACTCAGGGGGCTGGAGCTGGGAATCTCTTCCTTCATATATGCAGAACGCATACAGATATCCCGTGACTCTCTCACAGAGCTTGTAAAATTTGACTCCGTATCTGGCCCTTTTGCTAGGAATGTATTGCTTTATTCCTAGCCGGCCTGAAAAGGGTACCAGGGACTCATCTACACATATATTCTGATCTGGGATATAGAGTTTCAGCAAATCATTGGGAAAATAAATTTATCAGTGGACGAATTTTATATAACTTATCGTAATTTGGATGATTGCAGGGAGGGCACTGGGTTTTGTCACTAAAATGAAAGAATCTCATAATCATCTCGTATCGGGACCTGGACATTACGGACGAATAAATGGGCATGTGGTGGATGGGGTTAGTGGACCAATAGACATGTTCTTCATTTTTTTTGTAAGCCCCATATTTATGGTGAGGCCCATAAACAATTTGAACTCCTTCAAATTCAGATCTCTCCACGATTCTCTGCTGGGCATATAAATTGGTCTGGTCTACAATGAATTGCAGCAAAGTGTCGGGCAAAAACAGATAAAAACAATCAATCTCTGTGAAATTTTGGGTGTTTGCCTGCACACCTGGCTGTGCTGTGAAAGGGGGAATAATTGGTGATCCCAAGTCGGAAGGCAGCCATGTTGGATTGGCAAGATCATCTGGCATGTATGTAGAGGCCCTAACTCTTGGGGGACGTGACACTCCAGTAGTTGGGGAATTTGAATTTCCTGTGCTGGTACTCAGGCGTGGTAGCAGCACTGGTACTGGGCCTGGGCATTTGTTCCCAGGGCCTATCCCCGGCGGCAGCACTGGTACTGGGCCTGGGAATTTGTTCTTGGGGCCTATTGCTGGCGGCAGCGCTGGTACTGGGCCTGGGAATATAATCCTGGTTGCTGGCGGCTGTCTGGTTTCCAGAGCGCCGTACCCTTTTAGGTGGGACCCATTCTTCCTCTGAATCATTTGCCGATTCACTACTCTCATTCGGTTCAAATGCCGAATTTGATTCAGAATCAGAATTGGAATCTGATGAGAACTCCCCGCTGCTCTCGTCAGTCATGGAGAGGATATGGAATGCCTCCTCACTGGTATATAATCTTTTGGACCTGACGCTGATGGCTGTGTGACAGGTGGCAGGTGACGATCACTGATCGGCTGTGCGATGGGTGGCAGGTGACATTCACTGATAGGTGATGACGGTGTGATGGAAGATGGTCACTGATGGGTGACAGGCGATGGTCACTGATGGGTGACAGGAGATGGTCACTGATGGGTGACAGGCCATAGATGGTGATGGGTGATGGTCACCGACGGGTGAAGGTCACAGACGGGTGACAGGCCACAATCACTGATGGGTGACGGGTGCACTGCTGACGGTCACTGATGGGTGACGGGTGATGGGTCACAGGGCACAGTCACTGATGGGTGACAGGTGCATCGCTGACGGTCACTGATGGGTGACGGGTGATGGATGACAGGCCACGGTCACTGATGGGTGACGGGTGCACCGCAGATCTTCACTGATGGGTGACGGGTGATGGGTGACAGGGCACGGTCACTGATGGGTGACGGATGCACCGCTGACGGTCACTGATGGGTGACGGGTGATGGGTGACAGGCCACGGTCACTGATGGGTGACGGGTGCAACGCTGACGGTCACTGATGGGTGACGGGTGATGGGTGACAGGGCACGGTCACTGATGGGTGACGGGTGGTGGGTGACAGGGCATGGTCACTGATAGGTGACGGGTGCCCCACTGACGGTCACTGATGGGTGTCTCTTATGTGACAGGTGCACTTTATGGGGTGACTGTGGTGACTGTTGGGTGACAGATGACAATGGGGGGGTGATGGGACAAGTGTTGTGCTTGGTGCAGACACTACAGAACACAGATCTGAAACTCACTGCTCCTGGCTCTTCTCTCCTCACACTGGAAACGGTGTGTGAGAAGGGAAGAGCTGGTAACAGGTAGTTACTGGTCTTTATTTACATTTAGTGATTGGCTGTGAAAGGATCACAGCTGATCACGTGGTAAACAGCCGCTGGCCAATGTTTACCAGCATCGGTGACGCGCAGTGCGCTCGCGATCACGCACATGTGCTGTGTAAAGTGGGGAGGCACCATTTGTGATCGACCGTGACTTCATCAAGGCTGATCATGTGGTAAACAGCCATGCCCAATGGCTGTTCACCCCCGTCGGTGATGAGCGGCGTCTCGGTGACACGCTGCCACTGACAGTACAGGGCTGCGCACACATGATCGTGCGCATGCCGTGTTTAAATAGACAGACGTCTTATGACGCCCGCCCAGAACGAGAGCCGCGCCGCCCACCCATCATATGACGGTGGACAGGCGGCAAGTGGGTCAAGACCAAGATAATTTCCTAGCTTCTACACTCTTTAGAAAAGAGACAGCAGGCAATACATTGTTACACGCTGATAACATCCATCCCACAGCGCTTATTCGCAGTATCCCTTATGCCCAGTATCTGAGGATGCGTCGCAACTGTACCCATCTTGAAGAATTTAAAATACAAACCAACTTACTTTGTGTCCGACTTCGGGCAAAAGGGTATAGTAAATCCCTACTTGATAGTGCTTTCAATAAACCACTACGTCAATCTCGTAATTCACTTTTGTATAAAACCAAGATTGTCAAATCCAATCAAACAGTTAAATATATTACTAGGTACTCTCAACAACACAAAGAGCTACGTAACATATTGGCAAATCATTGGCCAATACTCTAGGAGGACCCTATCCTTAAGAAATATGTCAGCATTCGTCCAGAAATCACTTTTAGAAGAGCGAGATCGTTGAAAGATAAACTGACATCCAGTCATTACTCCGTCAATTCTAATTTTAGACATCCCCAAAACGGTATTACCAGTTGTGGCAAATGTGCTTTTTGCCCATGGATTGCTGCAGGCACCAGATTTATGCTCCCGAACGGAGAAATGTTTGCCCTGAATTTTTATGCAGACTGTGGTACACAAGGGATTGTGTATCTCATGTTATGTAAATGTGGCGCCTTCTATGTGGAGAAAACAGCCAGGCATTTCCGTTCCAGAATTAAGGACCATGTATACTACTCAGCTAACGGCAAAATGGTGACCGCCGCGAGTAGACACTTGGATTTATATCACAAATTTGATGTATCTCTGGTTTTGTTTATTGCACTGGCTGTGATCCCCAAAGACCCCAGAGGCGGTGAATGGGACAAACATATCCTCCATAGGGAGACTATCTGGATTGAGCGCCTTAATGCCATCCATGACCCTGAGATCAATGAAGCCCAAACATACAAACCTTTTTTATGAAATTTTCATACCCTCAGTATTTTCTTTAATTGTAGGTATTAAGGTTCCTCTATTCTAACTATTATGCTGACTCATGACATGTCCCTGATCCATTCTCAAGCCCTCAAAATTGGCAATATGTATTGTCTCTTTATCATGTTTTCAATTGCTAAAAAATTCTGTTGTTTATTTTAATATGATGTTCATTCATTATGTCAGGAAATGTCTTTGACATCCAGACTTATATAATGGATACCTATATTTTTGGTTATGTTTATTACATTTTTGCTTATACAATTATTACTGCATTTCAATGCTGGTACAAACTCTTTTTTGTGTTTTTGGCTTTCCATTTCTCTTCCCCTCTGAGGGCGGTCTCTATAGTGTCCTATTGGCAGGGACTGGCTTTACTCCAGCACTATGCGGCCACCCAGCGCCACATTCTGCATTTCATTGTGGCATGTGGCGCAGGGAGGATCAGCTGGAGGGTGCTGTCCTTCTATCTGGTCCTAACACGTCACTGCCAGCCCCCTCCCCCTTATCTTGTGGTGTTGTCATTACCCTTGTTGGTGCGCAGGCGCGTGACGTTTCTCTGGCTCATGCGCAGTGACGAGTTGCGGCTGGTCCAGATGACGTCACCTCGGCGAATCGCTGATTGGTTGACTATGGGCGGGGCATGCTTATTTATGCACGCTGATTCAGCTTCAGACTTAGCTACATGCAATTGGTGTGCCAGTACAGTGGCGGCTGTTACACGAGCGGAGTGTCCTGTGTCAAGGTATTAAACTTGAAATATTTATCATCTGCTTCCTTTTGAATGGTAGTTTTTTTCTCCTTTTTTGATAATGTCCCCCTTCTTTATGTCTCTTCAGGTTACTCAGTAATCTATCCAGTGTTCTGGGTTTAGTGGGGAGGATGACGTTATCAGCTCCTTACAAGCTAGTGGTGTCAACTACTCCTTACTGAGGACCTTGCTAGTGGTTGTCCCTACCTGGGATATGCCTCGATATGCCTGTGATACTTTGACATAAATATTTCTACAAGAAAAAATGTCTCCTTTGCCCTTTTATCTTGCTAGTTACTGGTAACTGGTAACTGGTAAGTTTTGCTATATAGTTCTATATAGCAAATCTTATATATAGTACAGTGCTATAAAGTTCTGGAAACTTCTAGAAGAGATCTGGGGAATTGGCGCTGCCCTATTACCATTAGATGTTAATTAAAAATCACAGAAACATATAAATAAATGTATAAAACGAAAGGAGCTAAATGTGTATCCCTTAGGTGAATGTACCCCTACGCTTGTGCCAGAATAAATAAAATTAGTGAAAAGGTGTGATTCTTTAAAGTGAGCGTGCAATTCCTCTGTATTGCGTAAATGAATATTACAATATATGGGTTTGGTTTAAATTTGCCCCACCTCCATTGCAAAACTACACATTTACAACATATCAAATCATATCAAACTAACCAAAACTTTTGAAAAATTAATATTAAGTAGCCCCCTATAATGGGTGCAGCTGCTGAGCAGAGAGAGCTGTGTGGAAGTTCCTGGAGGAGGAGGATCTAGCAGTACGGAGGTGGATAGTAGTGGAGGTACCTGGACCTGGATCAGCAGAAGGGGACCCTCACCACCAGTGTAATAGAAGGAACTCACGGAGCAGTAAAGCCTAAGAGGGACATTCATCACAGGCAGTCATCTTGAGACACCCACTCCTCTGCCTAATACCCCCTAGGGGGTGACGGATTCTGGTGAGTGGGGGAGCACGGGGGGGAGCACTTGGAGTCACCAGCTTCTACATGCACGGAAGTCACCTTTTACCACTCCTTGGGCATTTGTAAATGCATGTCAACCGATCCTGACGTTTTCAATATCCTTGTCTCTAAAAATAAGACATTCTAACCCTGTTTGGGTCCATCACAGGGACTTTTTTCACAGATGTGTATTTATATTCGTTACTTTTTATTTTGAGTGTCAATGGTTTGGATTTCTATTTTTATGAATTTTTTATATATGAATTTATTATATATGAATTTTGGGATTGTATCATAGAGGTCTAATGCACTTTGGTTTCACTTTATGCATAGTGCACTTTAGTCACCATATATATTAGGGATATGTGGTAACCTCACACGGATACTGTTAGCCCCCAAATAGTGTGGTTTGTCACGGACCCCAACAATATTATAGGGGGCTACTTAATATTAATTTTTCAAAAGTTTTGGTTAGTTTGATATGATTTGATATGTTGTAAATGTGTAGTTTTGCAATGGAGGTGGGGCAAATTTAAACCAAACCCATATATTGTAATATTCATTTACGCAATACAGAGGAATTGCACGCTCACTTTAAAGAATCACACCTTTTCACTAATTTTATTTATTCTGGCACAAGCGTAGGGGTACATTCACCTAAGGGATACACATTTAGCTCCTTTCGTTTTATACATTTATTTATATGTTTCTGTGATTTTTAATTAACATCTAATGGTAATAGGGCAGCGCCAATTCCCCAGATCTCTTCTTTTAATACTTCCAATTAACTCCTATTAGGAATTAATTAAGGGGAGGCTGCAGCCCTTCTATAATATTTTCCTAAGCGCGGACTTCTAATTTAGTAATTCTGGAAACTTCTGTTTCTTAATGTGGCAAGTCTTGGGTAATTGCTTTATACATAGTCCACTTTATTATTTTCTTTGTATCTGCTTTTATCTCCTGAAGAAGCGCAAGAAGCGTAACATGTAGAGCCTAGAACATTTCTATTTTGCTTCCCTGTAATAGAACCACACTTTTGGATCCATCACCACAATGGAATGATTCTTTCATCTCTAAGTTTCTATATAGTTGTCAATTGGTTATATACAGTAGCTGCATTTTATCTTATATTTGATTTATGAATGTGGATTTTAATATAGATTTTCTATGTTTGCAATAAAAATATATTTTTGTACAAATTGTTTGGTTGTGCCTAAAAAGTCCAAGCCTCTTTTCCAATTTTTCCTACTTAACTTAATAGGATGCAGCACTGTTTACTTTCTTAGTATCCACAGGACCACTCTGTGTTGACACAATTAATATTTAATCTCTCCAAATATGACATTTTTGTTGCAGGGGATGCCTGAAATCTGTCTTGTATCTTAGGCAGACTTCTGGGAAAATTGGTGATCCCATCACACAAGCAGGAAATGATGTTTCTGGGAAGTGGTCAGTACACACTCTATGTACAGAACAACTCCAGGTAGCCATATTGCAAAGCATTCTCAGAAAATTACAGTGGCTGCAGATTGAAAAGGAAAGGCAATTTTTAATAACATTCAATTACAATATGATTAGTGTCACAATTATATGTGCTATATTATTTTTTCTTTATTTGCTATTTTTTTTCCCCATGAGTGGAGTTACCCTTTAATTTACCAATTGAAGTCTGTTGGCATTGACGATTGTGTATGTACCTGAAGAGAAAACTGGTTACAGGAGTGTGTGCGGAGAGTGGTGATGAATATCTTTGGAATGGTCTGGAGTTCTAAGTGGGGTACTACAAGGCTCTGTCCTGGGCCTAATTCTGTTTAACTTTTCATAAATGATATAGAGGTTGGTATAAATACATTATAGTTTTGTCTCAATGTTTACTGATGATACAAAGCTAAGCAGAGTAATAACTTGGCAATAGGATATAGCAACTTTACAGGAAGACCTCAATAAATTAAAGGGCTGCGCAACTATATGGCAAATGAGGTTTGTTGGGTCTGTCACAAGATTTAATATTTGAAAAATGCAAAGTAGGGGGGCGGAGCCAGCAGCCAAAGGAGATGGCCGTGTGAGGCGGGAACTCTCGGTCCTCACAGTGGTTCCCGAACACATACAGTGACGGAAACCAGCCCACAAGTGCCCAGCCTGCATCCCTAAGTCGGCGCAGTGCACCCAAGCACCATGGGGAAACACAAGCCACCTCCTGGACCCCGCAAGCTGACGACCTATTTCGGGCCTGCCAGAGATCATCCAGCTAAAGATGGCGCTGGCCGAGATATACCACGGTCTCCCTCGTGCCACAGAACACCATGCGGACCTAACTCCAGCGGCGGCAGCAGCTCTTCACTAGCGATGAGCCGAACACTCTCTGGTTCGGTTCGCACCAGAACCTGCGAACGGACCGAAAATTTGCACGATCGTTAGAACCCCATTGAAGTCTATGGGACTCGAACGTTCAAAAGTGCTAATTTTAAATGTTAATTTGCATGGTATTGTCCTAAAAAGGGTTTGGGGACCCGGTCCTTCCCCGAGGGACATGTATCAATGCAAAAAAAAGTTTTAAGAACAGTTGTTTTTTTGGGAGCAGTGATTTTAATGATGCTTAAAGTATAAAAAAAAAAAAAAAAAAGTGAAATATTCCTTTAAATATCGTACCTGGGGGGTGTCTATAGTATGCCTGTAAAATGGCGTGTGTTTCCCGTGCTTAGAACAGTCCCTGCACAAAATGACATTTTTAAAGTAGTAAAAGTCATTTAAAACTGCTTACGGCTTTAATGTAATGTCCGGTCCCGGTAATATGGATGAAAATCAGTGAGACAAAAGGCATGGGTCCCCCCCCTAGTCCATTATCAGGCCCTTTGGGTCTTGTATGGATATTAAGGGGAACCCCGCACCCAAATTAAAAAAAGGAAAGGTGTGGGGCCCCAGGCCCTCTGAACAGCAGTATACAGGTGGTGAAAACAAGACAGGGACTGTAGATTTGTTGTTAAGTAGAATCTGTTTGTAATTTTGGACTGGTACATTTTTAAAGTGTAGCTCCAGCCAAAAAATCTATTTTTAAGCTTTTTGGAAAACATAGGGAAGGGTTATCACCCCTGTGACATTTGTTTTGCTGTCTGTTCACCTCTTCAGAAGATTTTACCTCACTTTCTGTCCCAATGACAAATGTTTTTTAACAATTTGGGGTTTTTAGTGAAACAAGGATTGGTGATAAAGCATCAGTGGAAAGGAGACACGTTTTTCCCATATTAACTCTTATGCCCCGTACACACGGTCGGACTTTGTTCGGACATTCCGACAACAAAATCCTAGGATTTTTTCCGACAGATGTTGGCTCAAACTTGTCTTGCATACACACGGTCACACAAAGTTGTCGGAAAATCCGATCGTTCTAAACGCGGTGACGTAAAACACGTACGTCGGGACTATAAATGGGGCAGTGGCCAATAGCTTTCATCTCTTTATTTATTCTGAGCATGCGTGGCACTTTGTCCGTCGGATTTGTATACACACGATCGGAATTTCTGACAACGGATTTTGTTGTCGGAAAATTTTATATCCTGCTCTCAAACTTTGTGTGTCGGAAAATCCAATGGAAAATGTGTGATGGAGCCTACACACGGTCGGAATTTCCGACAACAAGGTCCTATCACACATTTTCCGTCGGAAAATCTGACCGTGTGTACGGGGCATTACAGGAGAGAATTTCCCTCCCTAGGGGTAGATTTCATCTTACTTCCTGTTGTCTCCTTCCATTTGCAAGTAGGAGTCATTTGTAAGTTGGATGTTTGAAAGTAGGGGCCTGCCCTATATACTCTGCAGAAATTGGGGCCTTAGGTGTTGGTGTTGCCACAACACTGTAAGCCCTCACAGTTATGCCGCGTACACACGGTCGGACTTTTCAGCTACAAAAGTCCGACAGCCCTTCCGACAGACTTTCAACAGACTTTTGACGGACTTTTGGCGGACTTTCAACAGACTTTCTAACGACCGGATTTGCCTACACACTATCACACCAAAGTCCGACGGATTTGTACATGATGACGTACACCGGACTAAAATAAAGAAGTTGATAGCCAGTAGCCAATAGCTGCCCTAGCGTGGGTTTTTGTCCGTCGGACTAGCATACAGACGAGCGGATTTCTGGGTCCGGCGGAGTTACGACGTAAAGATTTGAAGCATGTTCCAAATCTAAAATCTGTCAGATTTGTGACTGGAAAAGTCTGCTGAAGGTCCAGTGAAGCCCACACACGATCGGATTGACCACCGGATTTGGTCCGTGGGCGTCCGTCGGACAAGTCCGGTCGAAAAGTCCGACCGTGTGTACGCGGCATTACTCTTGGTGGGCGCAGAAACGGGCTCTGCTGTGAAATATTAGATCAAGAATTGTAATTACATGCCCCTGTTGAACAGGGTCAGAAAAAATGGGCCTTTGGTGGAGGTGGTGATGGTGCCACAACACTGTAAGTCCTCACAGTTACTCTTGGTGGGCGCAGAAACGGGCCCTGCTGTGAAATATTACATCAAGAATTGTAATTACATGTCCCTGTTGAACAGGGGCAGAAAAATTGGGCCTTAGGCACAGGTGCCACAACACTGCAACCCCTAACAGATACTCTAGCTGGAGCGCAGGAATGAGCCCTCCTGCAAAATATTGCATCAAAAATTGTAATTACACGCCCCTGTTAAACAGGGGCTGAAAAATTGGGCCTTAGCCACTGGTGCTGGTGCCACAACACTGCAACCCCTCACAAATACTCTAGTTGAGTGCAGCAACAAACCCTTCTTGCAAAATATTGCATCAAAAATTGTAATTACACGCCCCTGTTAAACACGGGGCTGAAAAATTGGGTCTTAGTCACTGAAATATTCTTACAAGCTATCAGCATGATCATTGAGGAGGAAGAGGATAGTCACTCAGCATAACAGGATAGTCACTCAGCATCAGCATAGGCAGTCTTGAAGGGATCTGACATTTAAAAAAAAAATTATTCGGTTACATCAGCATCAGGTGCTTGGTAGCTGGTGGTGATCCAAGACTGATTCATTTTTATGAAGGTCAGTCGATCGACCGAGTGGGTGGACAGGCGCACCCTGTGATCGGTTACAAAACCTCCAGCAGCACTGAATGTGCGTTCCGAAAGAACGCTGGATGCAGGACAGGCCAGTAGCTCAATTGCATGCTGTGCAAGCTCTGGCCAGTGATCCATCCTCAAGACCCAGTAACCCAGAGGATTTTCGGTGGGAAAGGTGTCCAAGTCAGATCTTGCCCCTAGGTATTCCTGCACCATGTAAAACAGACGCTGGCGATGGTTGCTGGAACCGATCATACCTTGGGGCTGCGGACTAAAAAATTGTCTGAACGCATCAGTCAGATGACCACCTTCTCCACCGCTCCTTCTTTGACTGACCAAAGCCTCAGCAACACGTTGTCCAGAAACAGGAGTTTGTAACCTCCCAGTCTCTGGGAACGCGTTGCACAGACCTTTCTGCAAGGCCTCCCGAAGATGTTTCATCCTCTGCTCCCTCTGCGACGGCAAGATAAGGTCCGCAACCTTACCCTTGTAACGTGGATCAAGCAGGGTTGCCAGCCAGTATTGATCCATCTCCTTGATACCAATACCAATACGAGGATCCTTCCACAAGCTTTGTAGGATCAGGGAGGCCATGCTGAGGCATTCGGTCCAGAGTCCTCTGGGTCACTAAGGATGACATGATCTGCAGCCACCTCCTCCCAGCCACGTACAAGTCCATGGGTTTCTTGGGACTGTAAATGATCCTTTATAGACTGCTGCTGATGCTGAGTGCCAGACTCCACCTCCTTGCTGATACAATCCTCCTCTTCCTCCTCCTCCTCCTCCTCTTCCTGTGTGATTGGGGGGCACACAGAGCTAAGGAAGTGGATAAAGGGGGCCTTGAGAGCTAAGGAAGTCCTCCTCTTCCTGCCTCTGTTCTGCCTCAAGTGCCCTGTCCATTATTCCACACAACGTGTGCTCCAACAGGTGGACAAGGGGGACAGTGTCACTGATGCATGCACTGTCACTGCTCACCATCCTCGTGGCCTCCTCAAATGGTGACAGGACAGTGCATGCATCCCTGATCATGGCCCACTGGCGTGGGAAAAAAAACAAGCTCCCCTGACCCTGTCCTGGTGCCATAGTCGCACAGGTACTCATTGATGGCCCTCTGCTGCGTGTGCAGCTGCTGCAGCATGGCCAACATTGAGTTCCACCTGGTGGGCATGTCACAGATTAGGCGGTTCTTGGGCAGGTTAAATTCCTTTTGGAGGTCAGCCAGCCGAGCATTGGCATTATATGACCTGCGGAAATGCACACAGACTTTCCTGGCCTGCCTCAGGACATCCTGTAAGCCCGGGCACCTGCCCAAGAACCGCTGCACCACCAAGTTAAGGACGTGAGCCAAACAGGGAACATGGGTCAGTTGTCCCTGTCGGAGGGCGGAGAGGAGGTTGGTGCCATTGTCGCAAACCACCATACCTGCCTTAAGCTGGCGTGGCGTCAGCCACCTCTGAACCTGCCCCTGCAGAGCTGACAGAATCTCTGCCCCAGTGTGGCTCCTGTCCCCCAAGCACACCAGCTCAAGCACCTCATGGCATCTTTTGGCCTGCGTGCTTGCGTAGCCCCTTGAACGCCTATGGAGCACCGCTGGTTCCGAAGTCAAATCAGCACAAGAAGAGGCCATGGAGGAAAAAGAAGAGGAGGGGGTGGAGGAGAGAGGTGTGGCAGAATCATCACTAGTAGTATTTTGGAGGTGTGGTGGCAGAACAACCTCCAACACTACTGCACCCTGTCCTGCATCCTTCCCAGCTGCCAGAAGAGTCACCCAGTGCTCGGTGAAAGATAGGTAACGTCCCTGTCCATGCCTGCTGGACCATGAGTCAGTGGTAATATGCACCTTACCGCTGACTGCCCTGTCCAGCGAGGCCAAGACATTGCCTTCCACATGTCGGTAGAGAGACGGAATCCCCTTCCGTGAGAAAAAGTGGCGTTTGGGAACCTGCCACTGAGGAACTGCACATTCCACAAACTCGCGGAAGGGGGCAGAGTCTACATACTGAAAAAGCAGCAGTGGAAGTGCTAGAAATTTAGCCAAGCTAGCATTCAACCTCTGGGCATGTGGATGGCTGGGAGCGAACTTCTTTTGGCGGTGCAGCAGCTGGGGCAGGGAAATTTGCCTGGTACAATCTGACGTTGGTGTACTGATAGCAGATTGCTCCCAAGTACTTGGCTGTGACACACCTAATTCTACACCTTCATTCCTCTCAGTGCAGGTCTCAGAGAGGTCTGAAGGTATAGTGGGGTTGGAGATCTCAGCTGATGAGGAGCAAGGAGAGGTCCTCTTTGTTCTTTGGTGTGGGTCTTTTAGGTACGCTTGCCAACAAACTGCATGGCAGGTCAACATATGTCTGGTCAAGCATGTGGTGCCCAAGCGGGAGATGTTTTGGCCACGAGAGATACGCTTGAGACATATGTTGCAAATAGCAGCGGTGGGATCTGATGCACTCATCTCAAAAAAGGCCCACACTAAAGAACTTTTGGAATAATGCGCAGAGACAGCAGCGCCCTGCAAATGCGGAGCTCTGCGGTGTGATTCAGTCGGTGTGCTGCCCTTAAGCTGGCCCCTGGAGGGCATTCTGCCTAGTTGGTGATGTGCCTCCTCCTCCTCTCTCCTATCAGGCACCCACGTGGAGTCAATGACCTCATCATCCCCTCCCTCCTCATCACTGGAGCAAAGCTGGCAGTATGCCGCAGCTGGGGGAACATGACTGCCAGATTGCTGTCCTTCTTGGGCACCCCTTCTCTCTGGGCTCACGTTACTGCCTTCCTCTAGCTGGGCCTCATCATTGGAGCCTTCAGAACGTTGGGCATCCTCCTGGAGCAGGTACCCAACACTGTGGTCAAACAGTTCGGGGAATCCTCCGGAGGACATGGTGGGGCTAGGGAAGGAGTGACTGATGCCATTGAGCTGAGGGAAGAGGCCGCGTTGGCAGCTGCTTTGCCAGAAAAAGTACCCTGAGCCTGGGTGAGAGAGGATGAGGAGGATGAGGACGGCTTGGCTATCCACTCTACCAAGTCTTCCACATGTTGCAGCTCAACACGGCCAGCTGCCAAAAAAAAGGCCAAGCGTGTCCCACGGCCACGTGCTGATGAGGATGCACCGTCTCCTCTCCTGTGCCTCTAGACACAGAGCCTGCTTGCCCTCTTTTATTGGCTTGTGACTCTGCCTCTCCTTGTTGGCCTTCCAGACATACTAATGGCCTGCAGTGAGATGTATCTGCACAAAGCTGGGATTTATATATATACTGATACTGCAGCTAGCAGAATCAACTGCCTGCCTGTAGTATTATTATTAGTATGAGAACACCAGCAATTGTCTTCAGGTAGCTTTAGGTGCACATTGTGCAGAGGACACAGTACACTAACTGTAAATACTGTAACTGCCTGCCTGTGGTATTAATTGGAGCAGAACAACAGCAATTGTCTTCAGGTAGCTTTAGGTGCACACTGTGCAGAGGACGCAGTACACTAACTGTAAATACTGTAACTGCCTGCCTGTGGTATTAATAGGATCAGAAGAACACCACCAATTTTATTCAGGTAGCTTTAGGTGCACACTGTGCAGAGGACACAGTACACTAACTATAAATACTGTAGCTGCCTGCCTGTGGTATTAATAGGATCAGAACAACATCAATTTTCTTCAGGTAGCTTTAGGTGCACACTGTGCAGAGGACGCAGTACACTAACTGTAAATACTGTAGCTGCCTGCCTGTGGTATTAATATAGGATCAGAAGAACACCACTAATTTTCTTCAGGTAGCTTTAGGTGCACACTGTGCAGAGGACACAGTACACTAACTGTAAATACTGTAGCTGCCTGCCTGTGGTATTAATATAGGATCAGAAGAACACCACTAATTTTCTTCAGGTAGCTTTAGGTGCACACTGTGCAGAGGACACAGTACACTAACTGTAAATACTGTAGCTGCCTGCCTGTGGTATTAATATAGGATCAGAAGAACACCACCAATTTCATTCAGGTACCTTTAAGTGCACACTGTTCAGAGGACACAGTACACTAACTGTAAATACTGTAGCTGCCTGCCTGTGGTATTAATAGAAGCAGAACAACAGCAATTGTCTCCAGGTAGCTTTAGGTGCACACTGTGCAGAGGACGCACTACACTAACTATAAATACTGTAGCTGCCATCCTGTGGTATTAATAGGATTAGAAGAACACCACTAATTTTTTTCAGGTAGCTTTAGGTGCACACTGTGCAGAGGACACAGTGCACTAACTGTAAATACTGTAGCTGCCTGCCTGTGGTATTAATAGGAGCAGAACAACAGCAATTGTCTCCAGGTATCTTTAAGTGCACACTGTGCGGAGGACTCACTACACTAACTGTAAATGCTGTAGCTGCCTGCCTGTGGTATTAATAGGATCAGAAGAACACCACAAAATTTCTTCAGGTAGCTTTAGGTGCACACTGTGCAGAGGACACAGTACACAGAGCAGAAAGGATCCTGAAAGTCTGAGGCCTTTCGTAAGTACTATATCAAACTCAAATAATATAGCTAATGACCCATAGACCCCTCAACCATCTGATTCTCTGATATCTAAGTTCCTAGATTCAATATCGCTGCCAAGGGTGAATAAAGAGGAACTTGTGCTTTTGAATTCCCCTATTAGAAATGATGAGATTTTAGAAGTTATAAAAAAGCTTCCAAACAATAAATCACCGGGTACGGATGGCTTTACTGCTGAGTATTACAAAAACTTTCAAGATGAACTAACGCCCCATATCAATAAACATTTTAGCTTAGCAGCATTCACTGCCTCCTTCCCTTCTGTAATGCTACAGGCCACAATAGTGACATTATCAAAACCGGGGAAAACTCCAGACTGTCCACAAAATTTTCGCCCCATATCTATGCTAAACTCAGACCTTAAGATCTATGCAAAGATATTAGCAAATAGGTTGGCATCCATTACCCCAAATCTAATCAAATCAGACCAAGTGGGATTTGTTCAGGGCAGACAGGACCCAGACGGCACCCGCCGAATGATCAATCTAATTTGCGCGGCTGAATTGCGGAAAAACCCCAACAACATTCCTCACCCTTGACATCAAAAAGGCTTTTGATAGGGTGCATTGGGGCTACTTACAAGCTACCCTGAACAAATTTAGACTGGAAGGATTTGGTATAAGATGGTGCCCCGTGCTATCTCTGCACTGTATTCTAAGCCCTCTGCTAACATATATATGTCAAATGCACTAAAACTTTTTCTATTTCAAATGGAACGAGACAGGGGTGCCCCTTGTCTCCCATAATTTTCACTTTAATAATGGAGCCCCTAGTCGAATCAATTAGAGATATCCCAGAGGTCCAGGGAATCATAATAGCAGGGCAACAACACAAAATAGGATTATTCACCAATGATGTGGTCATTACGATTACTAACCCTAAATCCTCTTTATTAGCAGTACAACATATTATTGACAATTTTAGTAAACTCTCATATTACAAATTAAACACCACCATGTCAACAGTTTTGCCAATAAATGTTCCCAAGCAACTCCTAAACGCATTAAAACAACAATTTCCCTACACGTGGATACAAGGGAGTTTACCCTAATTAGGGATATTTCTGACGTCCCCTTCCTCTAATATGTACAAAGCAAACTTCTTACCACTTCTTCGAACAATCACCCAAGACACCCTAAACATTGCAAAATTTGAACTCAATTGGCTAGGCCGTAACACAGCATTCAAAATGATGGTCCTCCCTAAAATCCTTTACCTATTTAGAACAATCCCCATTATACTACCACCCAGTTTCTTCCTTCTTGGTTCGATCATCCCTCTGATCGAAAATGGGTAGCAATGGAGAGGACCTTAACTGACTCCTCGGACCTCACAGCCCTACTGTTAGCATCAAGAACAGGTCTGCCAGCGAACATACCCAATATCCCTTATCCAGGCATCGGTGTACGCCTGGAATATAAGTCACCAAAAAACACAAAGAAAAGTACACATATCTAAATTATTACACTTATCTCAGTCCTAGAGTATATAATATCCTCTATTAATACACAACCCTGGCTTTCTCATGAGGTTAAATACATAAAGGACATCCAGTTAGTTAACTCGGAATATAACCAATAAGAAATCCTTCAGGTAAAACCCTTACTCACCAAAAAAGACGTTAGGTCCAAAGATGTAAATAGAGAAATTTGGCAAGAATTTCAAAACAGACCACATAAAAAGGGAGGTATTTCATGTTTATATTCCCACCTCCTACCGGAGGACTACAGCACTAAAACAGCTCCCATGTTAGCATGGGAAAAAGACCTAGGCATTACCTTCAACTATCTAGAATGGAAACGAGCAAGAGTAGCAATGTTTAAGGTCTCAAAGTGTGTCAACCACTGAGATTACTACTTAAAACAGATCAATAGAAGCTATCTGGTCCCACTTAAACTAGCGAAAATCATCCCTGGATCCAGAGAAGAATGTTGGAGGGGATGTGGAAGCACAGGGACCCTACTCCATATATTTTGGGAGTGCATATGTCTACGCAACTTCTGGAATAACATATTCTCCCTAGTCTCAAAAAACAAAGGTGCCTTCATCCCCCCAACTCTGGAGATGGCTCTACTACATCATAACCTAGACAAAATCCCAAAACAAGTCCGCTTTATAACAATTCATATACTCAATGCAGTTAGGGTGACTATAGCATCCCTCTGGAAGACAAACAATATCCCAAAAGTATCAGAAACTATTTTTAGAGTACAAAATTCTGCCCGATACGAAAGAATAAAGGAATACAATGAAAACTCTATTCAAAGATTTCAATGTAAGTGGAACTGTTGGCTTTTAGAATATGCGATAAAAGATAGTTAGATGACTATTTAAGATCCAGCCTCTTGAAGACTATTAAACCTTGGTATAAGATGGTGCCCCATGCTGAGTTTGTTTACGTTTTATTTTCTTCCTGTTTAAATTGGTTATATTTGAATTCTTTATCTTCCATTTCCCTTCTATTTTGTGTTCTCTTTCCTTTTTCTGAAATAATATCTATTGTTTATGAAAGAACAATCTCCTAAATGGGAAAAATAAGTAATGACACAAGTATAACAATCTCTATGTTTAAAGCTTATGCTGATAAGAAGCACTTGTTAAACTGAAGTATTATATACATCACGTCAATTTCAAATTTGTACCAATGTATGTTGCAATATTGTTCAATAAAGAATAATTGAAAGAAAAATGCAAAGTAATGCACTTGGGAGCTAAAAATATGGATGAAAGTTTCCCTTGTGGGGTATCGGGGATGGAAAAGGATCTGGAGGTCCTAGTAGATAACAGGCTTAGCAATATCAGGCTTAATGGCCTACTCTTACGCAGGCTATCCCCCCCTTCAGTCTATTATGAATGCTGCTGCTAGTCTAATACACCTCACTAGCCGATCTGTGACTGCTCCTCTTTGCCAATCCCTTCACTGGCTTCCCCTACCCCACCGTATAAAATTTAAAATACTAACCACAACATACAAGGGCATGCACAACATCGCCCCCAGCTACATCACCAACCTCATCTGCAGATATCACCCAAATCCTCCCCTCCGCTCCTCCCAGGACCTCCTGCTCTCCAGCTCCCTTGTTACCTCCTTCCATGCTCACCTTCAGGACTTCTCCAGAGCCTCTCCCATCGTCTGGAACTCCCTACCCCGGTATGTCCAATCAGCCCCTAACCTGTCCACCTTTAGGAGATCCCTGAAAACTAATTTATTCAGGGAAGCCTATCCCACACCCACCTAAGAACTGTCCCTGAGCCACCCCAATCAAACCATCCCCCGCAGCTACTACCTTTTGTACCACCACCCCCTCCCTTTAGAATGTAAGCTCTACAAGCAGGGCCCTCCTGTGCCTTCTGTATAGAATTGTACTGTAATTGTGCTGACCCCCTCTACATTGTAAAGCGCTGCAACTGTTGGCGCTATATAAATCGTGTATAATAATAATAGCATGCAATGCCAAGCTGCAGCAAGCAAAGCTAGCACACTATTAGCATGTATTAAAAAGGGTATTTACTCAAAAGCTAAAACTATAATTCTTCCACTTTACAAAACTCTGGTTTGGCCACATCTTGAGTAGAGATGGGCGAATAGTTCAAGCCGAGCGCAAGCTCGGGCCAAACTTCGCCTGTTTGCCCATCCGGCAGACATCTGAATTTTCTGGTAGCTCAGCAGGATGTTCGCCTGCTGAGTGCCCCACAGTGTACTGTGTGCTTTACAGTGCATTCTAGGGCCCTAATTGTATGAAGCCTTGCACCTGACCGCTGTGTGTGTGTGTGTGTTAAAGTGGGGATAGATAGAGCAAGGCTCATTTTGCTACTAGCAGTTAGTGTGTTCAATTTAAAATGCACCAAACACTACTTTTCAATGAATAAAGTGCAATTAAATTACACATTTCCCAGTATCTATAAATCTATTCTTTAAATTTGGATAATAAGCCTCACCATCATGTCCCGGAGACCAACAAGGAGAGGCAGACGTTCCCAAGCCACTATGAGGGGGCCAGCAGCATCTGTGTCCACAGGCAAAGGTGAACATGGTCCGTCCTCAGGCAGGGCACCTTTATCTTGGTTTAGTGTTGTTGCCCGTGCTATCCAGCCACAGCATGTAGAGGAGGTGGTGGACTGGCTTACTAAGCCATCCTCATCCTCTATGACCCAAGTGTGCAGTCCACCGCAGCTGCCAGAGCGGCTTTTTCTGCCTCCTTGTCCACGGCAACTCCTGTCATAGCCCCAGCATCATGCATAGAGGAGTCAGCTGAATTATTTAAACACAGCGTCAGCCTCTTGCTTCTTGAGGATGCACAGACATTACTTGATTCTGATGTTGGTTCTGAGGTAGAGGAAGGCACTAACATGAGCTTACAAAGAGGGAAAAACACAGATAAACAACAAATTGGCAGTCAAGTTCCCCCAGCCGCAGTGTATTGCCAAGTTGGCTCCAGTAATGATGAGGATGGAGGGGGTGCTGATGATGAGGTCACTGGCCCGACTTGGGTGCCAGATAGAGCAGAGGAGAAAAGTGAGAGGGAGAAACAACACCAACAAGGCAGGATGTCCTCCAGAGGCAGGCATCATGGAAGAGTAGAGAGCAGCCACCCTATGCCATCAGATCGTGGAGCTGTTATCTTCCAGCCTACTTCCCACAGCTCAGCTGTGTGGGCTTTTTTTGGCACATGTGCAGCTGATCGCACTGTTGCAATTTGCAATCTCTCCCGCAAGCAGATCAAGCGTGGCAAAAACAACAGCCATTTGGGTACCACATGCTTGACAAGGCATTTAACCTCCCACCACTCAGCCAGTTGGCAAGAGCATCTGAAAGCCACATACAAGGGACACAATTCTTCTCCCCCTCACCTCTTATGTCTAACCCTGCTATATCTCATGACCTCTCAGCAGCCTCCACTGAAAGGGAGGATGGTATAGCAAAGGGTGTCACAGGTCCTTGCAACACGTATGCCAGTAGCACACCACCAGCTGTAGCGTATAGCAGAAAAATTTCTTTGCCCCAGCTGCTGCAGCGCAAAAAAAATACATTCCCTGCTACCCACATGACCAGTGTCTAAATTCCAGCTTGCCAAAATTGTTAGCTTCACAACTCCTGCCTTTCCATCTGGTAGATTCTGCCCCCTTTCATGAATTTGCAGAATGTCCTGTACTACAATGGGAGGTTCGCAGTCACAATTTCTTTTCACATAAGGCCATTCCAGCTCTGTACCATCACGTGAAAGGCAATGTTTTGGCATCATTGGGTAAGGCAGTCAGCAGCAAGGTCCATCTTACTGCTGACTTGTGGTCCAGCAAGCATGGTCAGAGATGATATATTTAGTTCAAAGCACACTGGGTAACTCTGCTTGCATCTAGGAAGGATGCGGGACAGGGCTCATTGCTGCAGCTTGTTTTGCTGCCATGTCTGGTGTTGCTGGTGGTGATGCAAGATCTGTCAGCTCCAGCCTGAAGAAGGGGGGCCGCCCCGAAACATGTAGTATCTCCAGTCGGCGATGGGTGATCTTTGTTGCTCCTCTGGTACCAGCAGCTTTTGATCGGCCCCAGCAGCAGGGTTTTCCCATCATCGTAGGATATCCTTGGCTGGCTTCCGCCAGGCTGTGATGTCATTTCCAGGCACCGGATGCAGTCTGAGTGGCCGCTAGACAATGGCCCATACAGTTCCCATGGCTACAGTTTCGGACCCCCCTCCACCAAGTCCCTGGCCCTACGGTTCTGGTCGGGCCCCTTGCCAGTGGCACGCCTGCACTTTCTGCTCCACGGCTCTTTGTAGTTTTCCCTGATCCCCTGTGACTTCCATGTGGATCCAGCCTCCAGGAATTGCCAGATCCTTATGCCAGTCTCTGCTTGACCCTCTATAGACTGCTGTAAAGCTTGGTGATTACCTTCACTTTTTCTAAAATAAAGTCTTTGCTTCATACCTGAGGATTTTGTATATATCCGTTGTTCAGCACTGTCTTTTCCCCTGATTGTCTATTTTCATCTCATTGGTCTATGAGTTTTGGACAGCAGCCGCCACAGCTTCATTCATTCTTTTGGTTGTTTGCTTGGAATTTTTTCTATGTGCATGGATATTTGTTTTTTAGTGTTTGATTTTGGAACTCTTCCTATGGCTGAAAGACTTCATTCCTTGTGATCACCATTACCTCAGGGTTTTAGGAAATTTCTATTGATTACTGACATTTTATACCAGTATATAATATTATAAATTTTTATGTTTTTTCTAATGTTGCTTGTTAAGCTATTTTATGGTTGACCGTACGGTCACATTGTGCCCAGTACGCAATTTTTAATTATTTTTATTTTTAAGTGTGGTGTTTTTTGTGTGTGTGTGTTTTTTTTTTTTTGCCATGTCATCTGAGACTTTCTAGGTTAAATTCCATTTTTTGTTCCTTTACTACCAACCAGGGTATATCATGCCCCAATTCAGTTGTGGATCCGCACGATAGACCCACTGGTAACGGTTCTCAAATTCCTCATTCTGAGGACTTTTTTTTCTTCAGAGAGCCTGTTAGTTTGAGTGCACACAGTGGTGAGACATATCCTTTTTGGAGAAATATCTAGAATTAAAAATCACCCCTAGGGGATTAAGGATCAAAAAACAGTGTGGGCTCTTGGATGAGGATCTGAAGAAGGCTTGGCATCTCTTCTCTGAATTCTGTACCAACAAATGGATCCAACTCATTATTCAGCAGAGAGATCATGAATTGGAGAAAGCTAAACATATGGTCACAGTCCAAGAGACTCAACTCCTATGTTTCTCCACTTCCAGCCTCTTTGATAAATGGTCCCAGACCCTCAATCAGAACCTAAAAAAGTTTGAGGATAACTTGATTCATACCAAATTGGGTAAATTTGATCTAGACCTTAGTGACTATAAGGAGAATAGGATTTTTAACTGGAAACATCTTGAACATCCTGTCCCTCTTCCCCCTCCACCACCCTCCACTAAATCCTCAGTAATTTTAGAAAACACAACACTGTCAACCCCAAGCATGTTGGCACATCTGTAACTTCCAGGAATCAGGCCATTTCCAATGTCCAGCCTCTGACTTTTTCCCAAAGTAGTAAGTTCATTTCCGGTACTTCTTCTTCCATCCCAGCTCCCAGGGGTGGGACCCCCGTGAAAAGGGATGTTCCAGCACTTTATCTTATTCTCTATCAGTGTCCTTATCGGATGGTCCTACTATACCAATGAGTGATTCGCTTGCTAACATTTCGGAGCTTGGGTGTCCTAGTAGTCCCATGCATGTGACTGACCGAGACACAGAGGGCCCTACTATTGGGCCTGTTAATTCTTATCCCATTTCCACATCTAATATATTTAGTCCCCTTTAGGATGATATCAATACTCGTCACTTACCCCATCAGTCCCTCCTGTGTATCAGGTCACAACTCTCCCAGAGGTGACCCGTTATCACTTCTTGATATTTCTTTTTTAGAGCATTTCCCCACCAACCCATTGGAAGGAAAAAAAAAGTTTCAGGGACATGGGGGAAGGAGAAACTTTAATAGATCACAAAAAAGACAGGAAAGGGACCAACTAGCAGTAAATAGTACTATTAAAATCTACAATTTGTCTTCCCACACACTTACAGAAGCTGAACATTGTTTGCTTAAGAGAGGCCTTAGTTTTTCACCATTTGCTACTGCAAACAAATTTAGTCTTTTTAAAGATCTTAACCGTTTTATACAGAATTTAACAATTAAACGGCATTATATTAAAAACACCAATGACAACTTTTCGTCCCAAATTGAGCCCTCGACTAGTCACAACATTACCAACAGTGACCATGATATTTCCCCTCTCAAGGACTTATGAGACTTATGGGATGAGGGCTCACTTTATAATTCCCGTCAGGCTCAATTCATACTCGAGTGGACCAAGTTCTGCCTCAAACATAATTATTTCTCTTTCCACGACAAGTTCTATCTTCAGACTAGAGGCACAGCTATGGGTGCAAGCTTTGCACCCTGCTATGCGAACTTAACGATGGGTTTTTGGGAGGAATCTTTTATTTGGAATAATAACCCCTACACCAAACATTTCATTTTTGATGGCATGTATATGGATGACGTGCTCATCATTTGGGATGGGACAGTTGATGATTTTTTTGCATTTGTTGTGTATTGCAACAGCAACCACTTAGGCCTCACATTCACGCATGTCATCGACCATGATCACTTGTTTTTTTTGGACCTGGAATTGACTCACGAGCATGGTTCAATCATCACCATTAACCATTCCAAACCAGTTGGCGGCAATTCCTATCTACATTTTGGGAACTGCCATCACCCTTCTTGGAAGAACAACATACCCAAAGGTCAGTCCCTGAGGTTATGTAGGAATTGTACGAGGGACACTGACTATATTGCCCAGAGCAGGTTATTTACCCATAAGTTTAGAGAGAAAGGCTACCCGGACGAACTCTTGCAGGAAGTGTTTGAATCTTGTCTTACCCAAGACCCTACTGATAGAGCCATCATAGCCTCTTCCAACTCTTGTGCTAGGTTCATCACAGATTTTAATGGCAATTATAAGGCCATTTATAACATTATCCGTAAGCATTGGCCCATTCTCTGTTCAGATCCCAGGTTGGGCCTGCACTTACCATTTGCCCCCAGGTCGTTTTCAGGAGAGCTCGTACCCTGAGAAATTGTATTGCTCCCAGTAAACCCCCAAAAAAACAATTCCATTAGAACCATGGACATCAGGTATTATTTTGATAACCGGGTTGGATTATTCCAGTGTAAGAAACGAGGTTGCCTGACCTGTCAATTTATAACACTTCCTTCCACGATAGTTCACACGAACACCGTTAAAGTCTATGGGACACGAACATGAATAATCAAAAGTGCTCATTTTAAAGGCTTATATGCAAGTTATTGTCATAAAAAGTGTTTGGGGACCCGGGTCCTGCCCCAGGGGACATGTATTAATGCAAAAATTTTTTTTAAAAACGCCTGTTTTTTCGGGAGCAGTGATTTTTTTAATGCTTAAAGTGAAATAATAAAAATGAAATATTCTTTTAAATATTGTGCCTGGGGGGTGTCTATAGTTTGCCTGTAAAGTGGCGCATTTTTCCCGTGTTTAGAACAGTACCACAGCAAAATGACATTTCTAAAGGAAAAATTGTCATTCAAAACTGCTTGTAATGAATTGTTGGGTCTCGGCAATATGGATAAAACTCATTGAAAAAAAAGAGCATGGGATCCCCCTCCAGTCCATTACCAGGCCCTTTGGGTCTGGTATGTATTTAAAGGGGAACCCTGCACCAAAATTAAAAAAAAATGGCGTAGGGGTCCGCCTCAAAATCCATACCAGACCCTTATCCGAGCACGCAACCTGGCAGGCTGCAGGAAAAGAGGGGGGGATGAGAGCGCGCCCCCCTCCTTAACCGTACCAGGCCACATACCCTCACGATGGGTGTGGGGGTATGCGGGCAGGGGGTTATCGGAATCTGGAAGCCCCCTTTAACAAGGGG
This sequence comes from Aquarana catesbeiana, assembly GCF_042186555.1. Taxonomy (NCBI): domain Eukaryota; kingdom Metazoa; phylum Chordata; class Amphibia; order Anura; family Ranidae; genus Aquarana; species Aquarana catesbeiana. The sequence continues at coordinate 265,241,355 of NC_133328.1, forward strand.
ACCCCCAGATCCCGGCCCCCCCCTGTGTGAAATGGTAAGGGGGTACAAAAGTACCCCTACCATTTCACAAAAAAAGTGTCAAAATGTTAAAAACGATAAGACACAGCTTGGGGACGCCTGACAAGTCGCTCCTGTGTGAACAATCCTTTACTGGTGACAATACAAACAAAAAAAATTGTAATAATTTTTTTCAATTTTCTTTTATATTTTTATTTTTTATTCAATTTTTTTCTATGATTTTTTTTTCACACACTGTGACCAGGGCAATATAATCTTACCATAGTAACATTGTACTACTCTAGGGATTTTTTTTTTTACACATTTTGTTTGCTTATAGCAGTGCATTACATTGCTATAAGCGAGCATTTTACTGAATGAAACTGATTCATTTAGTCTGTTTTGTTTTTATTAGCTGTGATTGGCCAAATCTAATCACAAGTTACAGATGGGCTGTGATTGGCCTTGTCTGGACCATGTTTGACCACCAAGCAGTGAGTGAAATGTAAATCAAATGTCACATTAAATGAAATTGTGCATTTATGATGATTTCTTGTTTATGTTGATTGTGAATTGATAAGTGTGATGCACATCCATGGCCATATTTGGCCTGTTCCCCGGAGAGGATTTTTTTTTTTTTCAGGATACACCTTTGCTCCACCTGGATCCATTCTTGTCCTTGTCTTTTGACTCCCGTACGGATGCCCAAGGGTGTGCACTAGGACTAGCAATCTGCCCTAAAGGGTGGTGCTGTCCCGCTGCATGCCTGCCCTGAGGTGCTCTGTCCTCCACGGCGTTCCGGCCACATGTTATATCTCTGAATACTGCAGGACAGCTCCGCTGTCTTGCACTGTCTAGATGGCCTGTACCTTGCCCTGCTAGACCGAAAACCGGATGTGGATATCAATTCCGGCTTCTGGGTGTAAGTCGGTGATGCTTGCACCTCCCTCTTTGCGTCCAAGGGTCGCCACTGCGGCGTGACGTCACACACCATCTTTTGGCGCCATGGGGAGGGATACTTAAACCCCAGACAGTGCAGACGCTTTTTAAGTTGCCCGGGAGCTCATAAGTTATACGGCTGGGATTCTAAGGTAATTATTTCACTATGGCACTAAGATTGACTGCATTCCCATTTGGGATTCTAAGGGACTCTGCATTGATGAGTATACATCCTTTATGTTATGTTTAATCATTTTCTGTGCTTTTTGAATAAATGATTTATATTTGTATATTACTCAATCGCTTTGTTTTGAATATGAAGTAGCTCTAAAGTCCCATTCTTAATAAATTTCTCACTCACTAATTTTAGGGATGTTGGTACATTTGCATATTATGTTTTTCCCTTGGTGCTGACCTCTCTCCACAAATCTCTAGACTTGTCTGGACCATGTGATCACACTTACCAGTCACAGCTAACACAGTTGTATCCAATTGATGGCATGAAAGGAAGCCATCCATTGTGTACAACTGTCATGTGACCTGCCGTGATTGGTCATGGTGGTACTGACTGCTACCATCAATCTGCTATTGGTGGGGCGGAAACTGCCCTGGCATCTCTGGTATGAACAGCTTTCAGGCTAGGTTCACACTGGTGTGATGCAGGAGCCACATTGATTACTACATTGCATCTGAATCACAGGCAGTTCACACTGCTTTCTGGGAATGGCTGCGGGTGTCAATATAATGTTGCCCCCCCCAAAATTGCTTTGCAGAACACAGTGTGAACTCTGTAATCGGATTAAATCAGATTGCATGGGTCTGAACACCCATGCGACCAGATTCCAATGTGGACCAAAAAAGGGTCCTGCGCAAATAAGTGTGAATCACATTTGACGTTTGCAATGGCATTAGTGTGAACCCAGCCTCAATCTACTTACTAGCATCTGGCCTGGATGGGGCTTCCCATGAACACAGAGGGCCTTGCAGTTTAATTCATTAAGAATGCTATAGGAGGGGGGCGTGGCCAGGTAGCGGATGTAGCCAGACGCACTTTAAGCTCGCTTCGCCGATTATCCGAGCAATTATCCTGAGAACCAGACATACACGGCTCACCAAACGACTTACCTGGCTTCGGAAGGTCCCCTGACTCTGCACCGCCCGTCAGTTCCTTACAAGTACCCCGATGACCGCGGCAAGGAGACAAAATCAGAACAGGCCGGCAGACCTCATGGGTCAAAATGGCGCCCAGACACAGTGCTCGGCAAAGGAGTTACATAGAGAGGCGGCGGAAAAACTATTCTCCATGCCGCTCTCTACGGATCTAATGGCATCGCTCAGTACACCAGTGGATTCGTCCAGAGGGGCCTCAGAGGCTGACAATACAGTTCCGCTTGAGGACGTTAACAATTCTGAATTTGCATGGGACACAGTGAGTACACCATCAGATGCCCCTACTAGGCCCCATGCTCATGCTGCCCCCCCGCAGATGGAGAACCCACACTGAGAGATATCTTTACGGCGGTAACCTCCTGCAATTTCTCCATAGCAGCCCTTTCCACAGAGATAAAAGGGATGAAGGCAGAAATAACTTTCTTACGCCAGGACACACAGAAACTCAGGGAAAGAACTTCCGCCCTGGAGGGAAGGGTGAGCTCTGTGGAAGATGACATGGTGCCCATGCGAAGGGACCTAACATACAATAATCATCTGGTATCACAGCATACGTCCCACTTAGAGGACCTTGAGAACAGGATGAGGAGAAATAATGTAAGAGCCATAGGATTGCCTGAAAGAATGGAAGGGAAAAATCCTGTAGAGTTTATTGAAAACTGGCTGACCAAAGCTTTTGGCAGAGAAGCATTCACCCCCATGTTTACTGTGGAACGTGCACACAGAGTTCCGACCAGGCCTCCACAGCCAGGAGCACCTCCACATCCATTCTTGTTTAAATTCCTCAACTATAAGGACAGGGATGCAATCCTATATAATGCCAGAACAAAACCAGATGCTCTGAAGATCGATAACACCAGAATATCCCTCTTCCCAGATTTTTTAGCTGATTTGCAAAAACAACGTTTAATGATGTTAAGCATCGCCTCCGAGATCTTGATCTTAAATATGCCATGCTATACCCAGCCCGCCTGCGAGTGGAGGTGTTGGGCTCAGTGCAATTTTTTGATTCGCCATCAGCAGCTACACAGTGGCTGGACTGTGAGGAACAATCACTTTGTGCGACACGCAACAGGCGGTTGACATCATCATGACCTAGTAATTGCCATAGGGATGAGTGGAAGAGTCCCCTTCTTCAACCTTTCTCACAAGCTACTTACAAAGGCGGAGACAGCTGTCAGTTCTTCATAAAAGTTTTGTTTGGGCCTAAGGCTTTTGTTTTCACTGCTGAGAAGCTATAAGACACGGTAGTGCGCTTCCACTGTTGCCCCCCTAGGATGGTCTGGTACAGACACCTAACTTTACGTTGGCAAATGAGTAAAGCCATGTTGGCTTACATTAGGAACACCTTTTTTTTTGTTCTCTCTCTTTTTTTATTTCTCCCTCTTTTCGGATTTTTTACCATGGTTTCCTCATTGTTTTTTTCTTATAATGATGATTATAACTTCCCAATCCACTATTGCATATATGGCTAGTTGGCTCATATGTACATTGATCCAATTTACCGCTGTTTATTTTTCTACAAGGCCACATTTTGCTTGCGCCAATATGCAAGGGGTACTGTCATACGCTCATAGAATGATAGTACAGTCTGAGCCTGTTTTTATTGCTAACCTAACAATATGGCTAAGCCAACTAGATTGATGTCTTGGAATGTCGGTGAATTGAATAATCTGGTCAAGCGATTGGCCGTGCTCCGCACGATCAAGCGATTGAATGCTGATGAATGCTGATGTGATATGTCTACAGGAGACTCACTTTCCCTCGACCGCAACACCACAATTTGTGCACAGGCAGTTTTGTCACCAATATCACACTACATACTCAGTGTACTCGAGGGGAGTGAGTCTTCTGGTTAAGAGGGGTGTGCAATTTTCCCCTCTGGAGGTTAAAATTGACCCAGATGGTCGTTATATATTTCTATTCTGCTCTTTATATGGTACTAAATATGTATTGGCAGGGCTATACATTCCTCCTCCGTTCTCCTTACAACCTTAGCAAACTTCATTTCCCGTTACCCGGGTATACCAATACTGGCCATGGGAGATTTTAACAATTGTATTGACCCCGGGAAAGACAGGTTAAGTGGAAAGACGAGTGACTCCCAGAGGAGAACCGGGCCTACACCATTTGCCCGTCTGCTAGTGGAGATGGGCCTTACGGACGTTTGGAGAATGCATAATCCTGTAGCTAAGGTATTCTCTTGTCAGTCAGCCTCAGTTGGAGGCCTTTCACGGATAGACTTGGGTCTGGGCAATGAACGTATACTTCCCATGATTGATTCATCCCAATACCATGCCAGACAAATCTCAGACCACTCCCCACTCTCAATCGATGTATGAATGGGGGCCACGAGGGGAAATAGTCTTTGGAAACTTAACCCATTTTGGCTTTTACTCTTACCAGAACCAGACCCGCTTCCAATAGCTTTAATTTCCTTATTTAAGCAGAATATAGGATCTACTAGTATAGACACTGTCTGGGAGGCGGCCAAAGCATTCCTACGCGGGCAATTTATTAAAGAAATTTTGTATATTAAAACTAACACAAAGAAGTGGGAGAATCAGATAATAGCAGATGCACAGAACTCAGAAACTCTTTTCATAGCAAACCCAACTGATGAGACAAAGAGAACATAGCTAGCATCCCAGTCCATGCTCAAACAATTATCCCTGCAGTTAGCAGAAAACAAGAGATTTTTCTTACAGCAGAAACACTTCGAGGAGGGGGAAAATACAGGTCATATGTTGGCTTTATTAGCTAAGTCGCAGCAAGCATCCTCCTATATTGTGGCTGTGGCGAATCTCCAGGGCACACTATGTTATTCCACACAAGATATTATAGATAGATTCAAGGATTTCTTTCAAGAGGTTTATACATCTAAAGTTCACCCATCACAAGAAGATATTTGCACTTTTCTGGACAAATACCCTCTCCCATGTATATCCACAACAGATGCAGAACTGTTGAATGCCCCACTGAGAGAGGAGGAGCTTCTAGAGGCGCTAGCCCACACCCAAAATGACAAAGCGCCTGGTGCAGATGGACTGCCAGCAGAAGTTTTTAAACGTTATACCACACAACTAATTCTGATACTTCTGCAGGTTTACAATTATGCATTTGAAACTGGAAGACTCCCTCCATCTATGAGTGAGGCACTTATTATAGTGCTCTTAAAACCCGGCAAAGATGCCCTATCTCCTGATGCTTATAGGCCTATTTCATTACTAACATTTGATATTAATTTACTGGCCAGAGTTCTAGCACTTAACTAGAACAGATTAGCCAAATGCATTCAAACGGTGATACATAGAGACCAGTCAGGATTTATACCAACTAGATCCACATCTCAAAATTTACGCAGATTATTTCTTAATTTACAATTACCCACTGACAACATGGGCAATAGGGCCATTTTCTCATTAGACACGTCAAAAGTGTTCGATAGCGTAGAATTTCCATATCTCTGGGAAACACTGAAAAAATATGGGGTGGGCCCTTCTTTTCTGAAATGGGTTCAACTGTTATACAATAACCCGTCGGCAAGAATGCGTATTAATGGGGACATCTCGAAATCATTTAAATTTTTCAGGGGCACACCGGCCCTCTCTCACCCCTGCTGTTTGCCCTAGCCCTCAAACCTCTGGCCATACATATTAGAGAATCACGAGACATAATTGGTTTTCGTAGAGGCACTAATCACAATGTTGTCTCACTGTATGCTGATGACACCTTGATATATTTAGGCGACACTGACAGCTCCCTAAAAATGTGATGCATTTGATAGCTGACTTTGGTGCACTGTCGGGGTTTAGTATCAACTGGAACAAATCGGAACTTATGCCTCTGGACCCTCTTTCTAGACCCCTACCTGATTGTGCGTGAGATGTCGTGACGGTTGATCAATTCCGCTACCTAGGTGTACAAATCACCTCAGACCCAAATCAATATATCACGCTGAACTTGGTGCCTCTGCTTCGTAACTTTAAGTTAAAATGCTTTGCGTGGTCGAAGCTTCCGCTCTCAGCTACAGGCAGAGGAAACCTGATTAAAATGCTGTGGGCACCCCAACTTCTATATATTTTTCATAACGCTCCCATTTGGTTTCCACACAAATGGTTCACTCAAATAGATGCCCAATTTAGAGACTTAATATGGGGTACTAAAACACCGTGGATTAGCCTACGTACACTACAGCTCACTAAAGAACAAGGGGGACTGGTTGTACCACACTCCAGTATCTATTTTGTAGCATCCCAGATACAACACTTGGGTGGCTGGGGTGACATAGATGTAGATGACCCCATCAGATCCCTATTGATACCAGATGGATCCCCATTGTCGGCAATAGCCCACCTAGAGGCAGGTCTTGTGCACATATCACAAACACTCCCCACAATAAACTTACTGAACACTTTGTGGAAATATACCAGATCTATTTTGAAAATTACGGGCCCATGTGAGTTCACACCTATATGGAGGAACAAATACTATAAAGAACTTCTTAAACTTAAAGATTTTCGCTCTTGGGAAGCAAAAGATATACACTATATCTCTCAACTGTTCAATGGTAATGTGTTTAAATCCTTTTCAGATTTAAAAATGAATTTATGACACCCAGAACACAGTTTTTTCAGTACTTGCAACTCAGGCATGCAATTCAAAGCGAGAGAAAGGTGTCTTCTCTTGGGACGGTGACACACCCCTTGATGTTAGATGTGCTGAAGGCAGAGGGGAGGAAGGGCATGATTTTGAGAATATATTCCAGACTGTTTCACTCTATACACGATGCTTCTAATCTTCCAAGTAGACGGGGATGGGAAAAAGACTTGGGGACCATTGATGGAGAGAAGTGGGAACTATGTTTAACTTCAGCCCCGTTGGTGTCGGTTTCGACATCACATAGGCTTTCACACTTATTCCTGCTTCATAGAGTGTACAGAACACCAGTCAGACTATACAAATGGGGACTTAGAAATACACCACTTTGCCCAAAATGTTGTAGGGACAATGGTGTTTTGTTACATATGATGTGGAAATGCCCAAAACTCTTTCATTAATGGAAGTATGTTCTTAATATTATTTCTCAAGTATTTCAAATTCCGGTTCTACTTGACCCAGTTGTTTGTCTGCTTGGGGCCTTGGAGATACCCTCACTGCTGTCATCAGACTTTTATATATGGCATGTAAAGCCATAACGAGGCTCTGGATAACTCCAAAAGTACCAACTGCTAAGGGATGGGTCGAACTGGTGAATAACATGCTGATTCGTGAAAAAATCACTTATCAACATAGAAATGTTCCAAAAAAATTCAATTTAATAGTGGCAACCCCGGCTGGATACACCAGGGCTTGCTCCAACACAGCTGGTAAGAGTCAGACTGCTGCAAATGTGAGCTGTAGACAGGAAAGTGGATATATAGATACACACATAACTTTTACTCTGATTAAGTATACTGAAACCATGGTGAATAAGTGCTTGTTTAAATGGTTAAAATTTAATAGAATAACAACAGTGAGTTAAGAGAGTAATGTTTCACTCTCATACATAGTACAGTATGTCTAGCGTACACTAGGTCACCTTTATAACCTTAAATGGAATGGGCTAATGTTTTATGATAGCCCCCTTGCTTATAAGAAAGACACCAAAACATTTAAGGTACAGAGTCATTGTTTAATGTTTTATTCGATTTATGCTGCTTTAATATTTAGTACTGGAACCCTTAAATAATGAGAACATTTCATGTCATGACTTAAGCATTCAATAGCAGGTAATTTTTGATAACTATGCCAAAAGTTGTATATGTATGTAATAATGCGATGATTCTGTACATGTTTATGTATTTATGTTTCCTACAAAATAAACTTTTATTATGATTAAAAAAAAAAAGAATGCTATAGGAATTTCTCAACTCTGGGAGTTTCTTCATTTCCATAGATGCTCTGTGGGTGAGGGAGAATCTATATTGTTGAGCTCAGATAGTTAGCAGCACCCTGCATATTTGAACTGTCACATGATGAACTAAGACCAGCTTTTTTTAAAAAACTACAAACTCAAAACTGAGAGAAGCTCTGCTTGTGGAGCTAGATACACTTACTTTGCTAAAAGCTGTGGATTTGTGGTGCCAGATAGAAATGGCTGTGTAGGAAGCCAGTAATAAGCTGTGTGGATGGTAATTAGGTTCCTGCTCAATTAAAAAAAAAACAACTTGTAGGTAGCCTCCTCACATACAGTTAATTGTGACAGGACAGTTGATGGCTGAGAGGAGAAGTGGGACTACAATTTTATCATACTTACTTCCTCATGCAGAAATGTCATATTATATTCGGAATGTGTTTGTGTTTTCCTGTTGTTTTGTGAAATCCTGTTGAGGCTGTAACTTCTCCGAACTTGTCTCCAGCAGCCATCTTGGAGAAGCCTCATGTTCTGGTTGGTACCAAGTTCTCTCAAGATTTTGTCCACCATTTTCTGTTAGATTCCATATAAAAGAGGGCCCAGCCACCATTTTGAGGGGACCTGTGTGTGGAAAGGTGCACTGCTTGTGAGGGAAAGCTAGGCTTTACTCAGGGAGAGTGTTCCAGCCTAAAGGGACAGAACAGGGATCCCCAGGAGTCATGCCTATCAGCACTGCTGCTGTTCTTGTGACAGAAGATCATCTAAGACAGGGTGTCTTCCTGTTAAATCATCTCTGCTGCATCTGTGGAACCTGCTTATGGACAACAGCCTATGGCAAGTAATAAAAATGTGCCTTATATACCACTGATGTGCCTGAAGAGAGGAATAATACCTACAGTGCCAGTTTACTGAGCTGCATTTTGTATCTTTGGTGAATGGACTATGAATCTGTGCCTTATATGCTAACAAGAGAACTGTTTACTCCACTTTTGTAAATATCATTTTCCACAGCTGCTTATCTGTCAATTAAAGTTACTTCATTTACAATACCACGCAGTGTGTTTCCCTCTATAATACAGCCACGCATCTTATCTTAACCACTTTATGGAGCAGCTCTGGCACTGATCCCTAAATTTACTGGCACAAATATCTCCCTGGCAGACTGGGTGGAAAGATTGGACAGCTCAGCCCGCTTGTTCCAAATACCCACTGAGCACATTGCAGATTTGGCTATGAACTGGGATGAGTGAATGTGGTCAGATCAGGCCAAGTCAGAATCCATTAGGAAGCTGAAAAGATTTTACACCCAGTAAATATAAATAATTGTGATCATTTTAAGCCCTGGCCGGTGACCCCTTTAAGCTTCTTAGCAGATAATCACAGCTCATTTTTCCCTTCCTGTCAGTGCTTGGAGGGAGGCACAGTAGGACTTTGATTAGCTGTTTTTGGAGAAGCTAAGCCTGTGGGGTGATTGGGATGTGATTGGCTGGTGGGATTTAAACCAGCTAACAGGAATGAAAAGCAGGTTCTGGGAAACACGGAGCAGGTGATGCAGCTGAGAGAGTGAACAGGGGAAGCCATGAGGTGCCTGTACAATGGTGAGAAAGCCTGAGCAGGAATAAGGGAGTGTTTGCTAAGAAACACATCTAAAAGTTTTTTTAATTTATCTACACTCCCCGCTGACGCCACGAACTGTGGAAAAGAGCTCCACATCCTTACCACTCTGACTATAAAGTACCCCTTATGCAATTTAAGATTAAACTGCTTCTCATCCAAATTTGTTGTGTGGATGTGTATCTTCATTAGCGGAGATTTAAAGATTTGCATATTACATTTAAAAATTGTGTATGTAATTATCTGTGCATAAGCATGTGAATGTGTATAAAAAATAAATTAATGCTGCACTATCACCAATAGTTTATCTGTCAAATAATCAGAAAAATTATCAATAAATCATAAACAAAAAACTAGTAAAAGTCCATATAATCGTGAATGTAGTCCCATATATATATCAAGCCTAGGTAAGTTCTGCAAAAACATGAAACTAGAAAGGGATTCACTGTGGTGTTTTCTACTTGCACATTTTTATATAGACTTTGAGGCTGGGTTCACACTATTGCGAACTGGATGCGGGTTTCTCCGCATTCAATTCGCATAGCAGGAGATTGTTACCGGTACTCTATGGAGCTGGTCCACACATCTCTGCATCGGTTACAGTGCGAATTGCACAGTCTTTGCGTCTTTTGGTCCATTTCAGGTCCGAATTCAACTCAAAATTCTGAAATTGGACCTGAAACGGTGAATGGAGATGCACCGGACACCTGCTGTGAGCTGCATGCAGCTTAGATGTGAACTGTTTTGATTTATTGATCTTTTTTCAGTTTTTTTCCTTCTTCTAGCACAGACCGCTCCCTTCCCATTACCCTTCCCTTCCTAGCACAAACAGCACTCCCTCCAATCTTACAGGAGTAGTGAGGAGGTGTGCCCCCAGGCTGACCACCCTCATCAAAATTGTACCCACGTCCGCTGTAAGTTCAGACAGTAGAAGTATCAGCAAGGAGAGAGCTGGGATAACAGCACTCCTCTATACAGCAGATAACACAGGATAATTTTAGACTGGACAGTACACAGCTTGATTACCCATTCCCTACCTCCTCCAAGGACCAGATCCAGATTTCCTGGAAATGTGGGTAGGGCGTGGGTAATCAAGTCGTGTACCGTGCGATCTAAGAGGATCCTATGTAATCTGCAGTATGGAGGGGCGCTCCACTGGATGGAGTTGGGAGAGTACAGAAGGCCCACACCTCCTAATAGCTCTCTTCTTGCTGACAACTCTCCTGTCCGGACTTGCAGCTGGTGTGGGTACAATGTTCATGGGGGGCTGAAATCTGGGGGCACAGCCCACCCCAGCAGCCCCCTAGATCTGGCCATGTACAGACGGGCACCCCAGTAGGAAGGGTGCCTGTAGGCAAATGCCTACAGTGCCTATTGGGAAATCCAGCCCTGACTCTGAGACAAGTTTGCTGTTTATTATCGAGATCATTTTTTAGGTTTTCTGCTAATGTCAAAACCTCACTTTTGTATGGTTAAATCTGGTGTATGACTGTAAAAATTTAACAGAGCCCTGAGGCACACTGCTTACAACTCTAGACCATTCAGAAAACACGCCAATAATCACCACCCTCTGAACCCCCCCACAGATATTTATTCTTCTATATTTCTTCCATTTTGATTTAAAGGGTATGTGCTGTGCTGATTTCTGAGTTTTCTTTTTGTGGTATCATTCTCTACTCATGTATTTTGGCAAGGCCCATCACTGGCGATAAAAGAGAATGAATGGCAACAGTATTCACCACCTTGAGCTATTATGTTCTACCTCTGGTTTTGAACCACTGTATTTGAGTACCGTCAATCTTGTTAACTGCTTCTTTTCTTCAGGACTTATTGCCAGTTCTATTTGAAAACATATATTGCAAGCAGGTTATTGTTGGTTCTATCCTCAGGGTGGGTCATCACTAGAGTTGGGCCGAACACTCCCCCCCCCCAGTTTGATTCGTGCCAGAACTCTCGAACATCACAAAAGTTCAGACCCAAACTCCAAACCCTATTGAAGTCTATGGGACCCGAACTTGAAAAATAAACAGTGCCTATTTTGAAGGCTTATATGCAAGTTATTGGCCATAAAAAGGGTATGTGGGCCCGGGTACTGCCCTGGCGGACATGTATCATTGCAAAAATGTTTTTTTTAAAAAGATTGTTTTTAAAGGAGCAGTGATTTTGAAACAATAAAAATGAAAATTTCCTTTAAATATAGTGCCTGAGGGACCCCCTTAGTCTGCCTGTAAATTGGCACATCTGTACCATGTATAGAACCTGCTGCAGCAAAACTGACATATATAAAGAAAAAAAAAAAGACATTTAAATTGATGTTCTCTGCAAGCTTTCTTTATCTTGTAAATAAAGGCTTTGGGAGCCAGTCTGTATGATGAGGCCACTATTTAGTGCACTCAGAACAACATTTGAGATTTGTTGGATAAATTCTGGTGTCTCTTTCGCAGACTTTGGATAGAAGTAACAGTTGCAGAAAAGTTGGGCCTTGGGTGTTGGTGGTGCCTGCACCCTGTAACGCCTCACAGTTACTCCTGGGGGGCGCAGGACTGACAATGTGTTCAAATAATTCAGCTGACTCCTCCGTACTTGATGATGGGGCTATGGCAGGAGTAGCTGTGCTGTAGACAAGGAGACAGAATAAGCCGCTCTAGCAGTTGTGGTGGACTGCCCACTAGTATCAGCTTAGGTGATAGAGGATGAGGATGGTTTAGTAAGCCAGTCCACCACCTCCTCTGCATGCTGTGGCTGGATAGCACAGGTAACATTGCTATACAGAGAAAAACATGCCCTGCCTGAGGACAGACCAAGTTCACCTTTGCCTGTAGACACAGAAGCTGCTGGCCCCCTCCTGATGGGGGAGAGGCTTATTATCTAGATTTGATAGATACTGGGAAATGTGTAATTGGATGTGCTTTATTCAATGAAAAGTGGTGTTTGGTGCACTTTAAATTGAAGACTGCTGCTGACAGATATGTAAAAACTATATTAAATAAAAAAGGAACAGCATTGAAGTCAGAAGAACTGAAGCTGAAAATCTAAAAAAAGGGGGCAGACACAGGACAAAAAAAAATAAAAAATGCAGCAACCAAAAAAAAAGATATACAGCACCAGTGGTCAGGTGCATTGCTTCATCCAGTTAGGGCCCTAGAATGCACTGTGCAGCATGCAGTGCATTGTGGGGCGTTCGAAGGGCAAACATCCCACCGAACGCCCGCAAATTCGGTTGTTCGCCAAATGGATGAACAGGCGATGTTCAGGGGGAACTTTTGCTCGTCTTGTACTGTTTGCCCAACACTAGTCATCACTGGAAATGGTAGCAGAACCCATCATTTACCAGCAGCTTCTGCGGGAGTCAGTGCTACACATTTAAAAATGTTCATGTAAATGCTGCAAATTAGCTGTATTTACAGCAATGTTATTTACCTGCATGGTAAGGATTGGAAAGTGTTAGTAAGGATAAAGAAATAATGAATCTCTTACAGCAGAGCACAGCTAATGTGCACTGTTGTCTAGAAGGGAGGTGGTTCTATCTATATAAAAAGGTAAATACCTCAACAGTCCACTAAATACTTGATGTAAGTTCTTTATATAGTGGCATAAACCTTCTTTAATTGGCCTATAAAAAAAGGCAAACAGGAAAAAATGTTACAATGTATATTGACAACACATTATGTATTTTTATGGTTTCTTTAAGCCAGAAGACTGATCACGTTGAACTTAGCAGGGGAAAACCAAATTACTGCAAAGAAAAAAAAATAGCTTTTTCTTTTTCATCTACATTTCCCTTTCAATGTTTTTTATTGAAATCAAGTTTTGACAGACAACAAGGGTTCACAATGATACAAGTTTTGTGTCAACAGTAGTGTTACAATAGTGGGTCTCAGATTAATACAAATGGATCATTATATAATTGTATTAAAACAAAGGTACTAACCCTGTCTTAATGTACTGTAGAGCCCACTATCAAACATGTGGGAACCCAACTATGGGGGCAAAGTAAAAGTTTGTATGAAGAGATGAAAGAAGAGAAAAGGAGAAAAAGAAGAAAGAAGAGAAAGAGAGAGAGAAAAAAAAGAAGAAGGAAGGGAGAACGATCTCCACGCTCCAGGCTACTGACCCCCCCCCCCCCCCCCCCACGGTGACTGGAGATCTAATCCAAGGGTTCCAAACCTTTTCAAACCAATATTGTTGGTCACGAAGAATACTAGTTAATTTTTCATTTATCATGAACCAGGAAATTTAGTTTTTCACTAATGCCAAGTTTATCAGAGGGGTTTTCCATGCTCGTGCTATGGCGATCTTAGCTGCCAAGAAGATAAAAAAGATGAGGGATCTGAGGTGTCTGGGCACTTAAAAGGTCAGAAAAGAAGGTTGTCTTAACATTTTTAGGTATGTTCACTCCAGTCACCGAATAAACCAAGTTAAAAATTCTTATTGTGCCCTCTTGACCACACCCCCTGAAACAGAGAGGCGATGCATCTGGGTGGATTTTAGTTATCCGCGCCTGGAACAAGGTACCATTGTGACAATACCTTGTAATTCGCCTCTACCAGAGAAGTGTTCAAAATTCCCCTGTGCACCATGGTCGACCACTTGGACCAAACGTCCTCATCAATCGTCACCCCCAGGTCCGCCTCTCAAGCTAATTGATAGGAAAGTTTAGAGCCCTGGGCCTTTAGCAGAACATACAACTCCGAAATATTACCTCGCGTCCCAGGCCCTCTTAGGCATTTATTTTCGTAGAATGTTCTAGTAGTGATGTCCCCCTGGTCTCGACAAAGCGATTGTAAATAATGGGTAATTTGGGAGAGTCAAAACGTCTCCGTCGAGGCATGTCTAAAGTGTGTCGAAATGTGCTATCTTGTATAAGCCTTTATTAATCCACCATGCAAACTGTTGTGGATGTTGTCCTGGGGGAAAGTGCAGATTTCCAAAAATGGGGGCCGCTGGAGTATGGGGTGACCTCAGAGAGTATACTCTGCACATCCTGTCCCAGAGGCCCAGTGAGTGAGAGAGAGAGGGGCTCAGAATGGCTCTACATTCCCTAGAAGGTAGCCACATTAGAAGGTCCATAGGGAGAGGAGAACTCGCCTGTGCCTCTAGGTTAACCCAATCAGGGCAATAAGTTGTAGAATAAATTTGGTAAAGTTACACCAACTGGGCAGCTCTATAATAACGCAAAAAGTGTGGTACCCCCAATCCACCCCGCCCATTTGAGACATACAAGGAAGATCGAGCCACTCTGCAACCTCCCCGGCTCCAGATAAATTTGAAAATCAATGATTGGAGTTGTTTAAAAAATGTTGCGGGAACTGAAATTGGTAGGGACCTAAAATAAAAAAGAGTCATCATTTTAATAGCACTTATTCTGTCCATACAAGAAAGACTATGGTTCTGCCAATTCTTTAAATCTTCTGTCGTGGAAGAGAGAAGAGGGGTGTAATTAGCCTTATATAGGGTAGATACGTCTGGGGTGAGTTTTACTCCTAGGTAGGGGAGGGCCTGTTTACACCACCGAAATGGAAAAGAAGCACGTATAGAGGTCAGAGTTGAGGCAGACAGATTAATATCCATTGCCTCTGATTTAGATTGATTGACTTTCAGGCCTGATACTGTTCCAAATTTAGAGAGACGTGAAGCCAAATTAGGTAGGGTCATGATAGGGTCTGTGATGAATAATAAAAGATCATCCGCAAATAATGCGCATTTATGATCTCTGCCTCCGCTGAATACACCATGTATATTAGGATTAGACCTGATGGCCAATGTTTCTATAACAACTATGAATAAGAGTGGCGAAAGGGGACAGCCTTGTCTGGTTCCTGTTCTAATTTGTAGCAGATCCGTTTTGTGGCCAAAAGCTACAATGTTAGCCTAGGGGGTAGAGTACAGTACAGATAATAGAGAGAGGAATTTAGGTCCAAAATTCCATTGCCTCAAAATATGGAACAGAAAAGGCCAAGAAAGGGAATCAAAGGCCTTATGAAGGTCCAATGATAACAACATTGCCCGTCTGGTTCCTAAGCCATCCCAATTAGAGTGGAGCAAAGATATAATGTCCACTGCTCTGCGGATTTGATCTGCCACCTGTCTTCCTGGGACAAAGCCCACTTGATTCACATGGACATATTTTGCTAGGAAGGTATTAAGTCTATTAGCATACATTTTCGTTAGTAGTTTTAAATTCACATTAATAAGCGATATGGGGCAATAATTGGTCACCTCACTGTGATATTTTTCAGGCTTTGGTATTAAGCAAATGTTAGCTCTATTTAGGTCTCCCCCCAAGTGAGCCCCATCGCGCAGGGCCATGAAAAATTCCAACAGATGGTGTGCTAATATCTGGGCAAATTTCTGATAATAGAAGGCGGAGAACCCGTCTGGACCTGGAGTTTTTGAAGCATGAGCTTGTTTTATTGCAGACATTACCTATTCCATAATGATAGCCCCATCCAGTATCTCTCTATGGGAGTCAGAGAGGGATGGGAGAGGCAGATCCCTAATTAAATCATCTATAGCACCTGGTTGTAGGGTCTCCGGCTCTTTATATAAGGAGGTAAAATAAGAATGGAAAAGATTAAGTATCTTTTGCGGGTTTTGTGTAAAGGACCCATCAGGCTGTCTAATCTTTGGGACTGTCCTGCGGCAGGGCCAGGGAGTCAATCTGCAAGCTAACAATGTTCCTGGTTTATCTGCCTGGGTATAAAATTTTGCTTGTGTCCATCTAAGGTTTTTTCTGCCCTAGTTGTTAAACAAAGGTTTAGTTCCAGTCTAGCCGAGTCAATCTGAGCCCTCAGGTCCAGATTAGGATTGTCCTTGTGTTGGGTTAGCAGGTAGGACAGCTCATGATCTTTTTGGCTAATTAGTAAATTGGAGGTTTTCTTCAGCCTTAACGCAATTTGAATGAAATATCCCCTGATAGTCGCTTTATGTGCCGCCCAGGTATTTACCACAGAAGTGCCCAAAGGATCATTCTGAGCAAAATACTCCTCCTTGTTTGATATCAAAGCAGATCGAGGGGTTACTAAGTAAGGAATCATTCAATCTCCAAGGGGCCGGGCCCGAATAACATGCTGTCTAAACCACTGAGTGATCAGACCACATCACGTCCGTTATGGGACCATGAAGAAGTGGTCTATTCTAGAATAGGTGTTATGGACATGTGAGTAAAAGGTATAGTCTTCTTGGATGGATTAAGTTCCTGCCATAGATCAGTTAGATTATGATAATGTAACATTTTAGCCAGCTTAAAGCCGATTTTTGGGAAATGGCTCTGGGGGGTTGAGAGTCACCTCATCCTATCAAGTATGGAGTCCAGGGCTACATTAGAGTCCCCCCCAAACAGGACAGTGCCCTGTAGTTCCGGTGTCACTTTGTGCAAAAGCTTCCGAAAGAAGGGCAATTGACCGGTGTTCGGGGTATAATATGTAATTAAAGAAACCAAAGTGCCCACCAGACGACCCACCACTAATAGGTAGCGGCCCTCCGGGTCAGCCACGAGTTTCTCCAATGAGAAGGTCACCCGCTTAGAAAAACAAATGGCCACCCCTCCAGTCTTTCCAGGTCCGTTCGCTAAGTAGAATTGGGGGTAGTAATGGTGTAAAAATGTAGGGTTATAAGTTGGAGAGAAGTGCGTTTCTTGGAGAAATAGTACATCGGCCCTTAAAGATTTATAATGTTGGAAGGCCATTCTACGCTTAAATGGCGAGTTCAAGCCCTGCACATTATGGGAAACAAATCCAAAAGGGTGACTCTGATTAGTGGTCGCCATGATGCACAAGGGAAAAAAAGCTATCACTTAGCAGTTCCCAGGAAGTCATAAGGCACTGTTCCTCGAGGGACGGAGTCAACGGGGCGGTCAGAGTCCAGAGCCATGGGATCACAGCAAAGTGGAAATTAAGCATAGGAAAATTAGTGAAGTCAGTGAAGAGAAGAAATGAGGGTGAGTGACCCAAGGGAGAGTCGCCCAACAAGAGCAGAAAAATAATATACAATTATATCAGTCTTAACTGTAGAAACATAGTAAACCAATGGGGATAATTCTCCTACTCCTTTTGGAAGTAGTACAGGGTCAATAGGGCCCTGTACCCAGTTTGGTTTCAGTCCCATCACACAGTGGGAGGACCGAGAGCAAACAAAGCGAATGACTGCCACTACCAGCCTGCATTACACATACAAATGATCATAACACATTAACACAGTAACATCATGTTAAGGGTGTCCGAAAGACCAAATTAGTAAACTAGGAGATGAAGTGCAGTGGGGAGTCAACTTGTCACTCTTATAGGTAAGGTGACAACTCATTATTGGGGTGTTCCCATAAAGTTGGCCTCCGACTTAACTAAGGGAATTCCGTAACTGTAAAGTCAAAATGTTATATAGAGGATCATTAAAAAGATCCAACTTTTGATCCCGTCCACAGATCAGCATAGAAAATAAAAGGGTGACAACTGTCACAAAGGTAGGTATGAAACAGAGAAGTACCCATCTTTCTCAGGGGGGTTTTACTTTCAGCTTGGCCTTGCTTCTAGTTGAGCGCCAGATCGGGCCAAGAGAGGGCACTGGGGTGACCCGTCCGGGGGAGTACGAGGTCGTGATGGACGTGGGGATTCTTTATGCTCCACAGAAATCAAGCCCAACTTCTTCAACATCGCTTCGCCCTCTTGAAAAGTGAAACATTTGTGTTTTTTACGCTGGTAGATGAAAGCTAGGCGGAAAGGAAAGGCCCAGTGGTATTTGATGCCATTTGTTATAAGAGGCTGTAGTAGTGGTTTGAGTGCCCTGCGTAGTGGGAGAAATATCCGCGAAGATTTGCATAGGGTGCTCGCGAAGGTGTAGATCCATTATTTCTCTGGCTTTGGACATCACCTGTTCTTTGACCGAGTAACAATGTGGTTTCACGATAATGTCCCGTGGCAAACCATCAGCGCAGGGTTCAGCCAAAGCCCTGTGAGCCCTATCCAACTCTAATTTATGGGAAGGAAGATCCGTTAATAGGTGGGAAATCAGTTCTTTGCTCACTGCCATTGAGTCCGCAAAAGACTCGGGGATCCTACGTACTCTAAAAATGTAGAAGCGTGAGCGATTTTCCAAATCGTCAATTTTATTAAGGGCTTCTTCCAATCGTTGTTGCACAACCTCAATGTAGTTGGTATTCTGAATGGTTCTAGCGTTAGTCTCATCTAACTTGGACTCTATGGTCCCTATGCGAGTTCCCAGCTCCTGGAATTCACCTTTCAGATCAGCCGTGATGCGTTTAGTCGCCCTCTCTAGCCCTTGGTCCAATAGTGCAGAAAAGCATGCTATTATGGTTGGGTCCCCTGGATATTCTAGTGGTGAAGCAGCAGAGAGAAGGGGTGTAGGGGGAGGGCTATCCTCCATGTTACCCTCGCTGAGCAATGCCTCACAGAAAGCTTTGTCCATATTAGAATTCTGGGAGGCAAATAAATCCCCTGCTGGGGATGGTAGAGAGTGTTGGGTGGAATAATTCACGAGCTCACCTGTCCCAGCCATTGGCAGCCCTTCCCCGAGCTGGATGGGTGTGGAGTTCTGTGGTAGCAGCCGTGCACGCTGTGTCAGTGGCGGCGCCAGCTCCATCTTGTCCGTCTGGGGCTTTCCTCCTGTGGCGGCTACAAAGTAGGATACAGTCCGTTTCAGGGCATATACCGGGTTCCAAACGTGTGCGGAGCCGGACCGGGTCTGCGGCAAGTGCGGGCGGGACCGTTATGTTCTAGGGTCGGCGGAGTTATGCCAGCATGGAGCGGAGCTGCAGATTCAGGCGTCCGCCACCTCCAGCCACGCGCATGCGCCTTTTCATCTACATTTTACTTCTGCTACTATTTACTTTACAAGTGGTTTCTGAAAATTTGTGTTTCTGTTTGCAAGTATATCCACAATGAGTGGACTGTTTCTGCAATTTTCCAGTTTTCCAAGACTGGTAAAGTTTTTTCTGAGATCAGAGGCTCACAGGTGGTGAATTCTGGTAAGTACTCCCCTGAATGTTACCAATGTAAATGATCAATTATAGAAAAGCAAAATTTCAAGAACAAAACTTTAAAAAATTCAAGTGTATTTTTGAATATGTGAAAACTATACTGTATCTTAAAATCAGCAGAAGGAAACATCAATTAAATAAATGATACCTACTTAGTATTTAAAATACAAATATCTATTTGGGACAAATTGGTCAGTAGCCATCCTGCAGGGAAGGGGACATTTAAATGCAGCAATTGCAGTCAATGCCCCTGGGTGAGAGTAGGGAGAAATGTGATTTTCCCTAATGGCATGACTTTAAGACCTAGTAATTTTGCCTCATGCCTAAACTTAGGCATTATATGCCTGATGCAGTGCAGATATGGGGCATTCTAAGGAAAACCAAACAGGAAAATAGGTAATGGAAAAAAAATATAGAATTGCGCTAAACATTTGCATAAATAATTACATATACATGTAATTGTAACCATAACCATATGATGTGAACAAATTGTCAATGTAACGTAACACCAAAAAACAAAGGTGAAGTGATAATAAGTCAATAAGTGGTTATATGAATAAAAACATATGATAAAGTGTCCATAAACCTAGGAAGACCAATCACCCGTGGACTAAATATTAATTAGTAAAGTGATAAAAAAAGTCCTTCCAAGAATTATATGGTCTCCAATAATGTGAAGGAAAACTGGTGCTCAGTCCGCCTCAATAATAGAGGGTTGCCGCTTACCAGAAACACATGATCCCCCACTACAGAGGATCAGGGAAGCCTAAATAGCAAATGCCCTCCGGAGCGTAGCAAATGAGGCCAGAATCTGGAGTCGTTGGTGGTAATATGGTATCCACGAACGCCAAATTAAGCTAATTAAATTTCAGATCCCATCATGACATTCCCAGCTCGTGGATAAACAAGTATGGCATGTAAAGATATGAGAAGCTCCAGACAGAACCCGTCCTACTGAAACAGCAACAACAATGCGTGGTGACGCAATCGGAGCGACGTGCTTGCGTCACCTTGCTGTTTCAGTAGGACGGGTTCTGAGTGCTTACTGGCTGGCGCACCAGACATTTCAGGTGCTATTTCTGCCATTTAAATGTGAGTGCATTATTGTGTTTCTTGATATTCCTAATAAATTTGAAGGTTTTACACTATTGGAGCTTCTCATTTATTTTTTTTTTATCACCTTTATTTTTTGGTGTTACGTTACTGTTTGACAATTTGTTCACATCATATGGTTACACACACATGGTATATCAATATTGTC
Organism: Aquarana catesbeiana; assembly: GCF_042186555.1. Classification (NCBI taxonomy): domain Eukaryota; kingdom Metazoa; phylum Chordata; class Amphibia; order Anura; family Ranidae; genus Aquarana; species Aquarana catesbeiana. The sequence goes on from NC_133328.1 coordinate 265,262,223, forward strand.
ATTTGGGTTAGTGTATGTATATGTAATTATTTATGCAAATGTTTAGCGCGATTCTATATTTTTTCTATTTTCAGACACTGTATTTTGTTGTGCAGGAGAATTGCTGCTTTCATCACTTTATTTAATATTTATTAGCACGGTTTGTGCTTGGGTACACGTTTTTACTTCACCTTAGCGCAGTTTCTTTCTTTTTTTATTTCACCAGGAAAATAGATATACAATCATATTTATCTTATCAACAGTAAAATTACCGCCCTGTTAGCAGACATTACCCAAGGTAATTTTTACAGAAGCTGGATTCAATTCCTGCCTTCATTAGGCTGAAAAAAACAAAACAAACCCATCAGAGAGATAGCAAAAACATTAGGTGTGGCCAAATCAACTGTTTGGAACATCCTTAAAAAGAAAGAACACACCGGTGAGCTCAGCAACACCAAAAGACCCAGAAGACCACGGAAAACTACTTTCCCTGGTGAAGAAAATACCCTTCACAACAGTTGGCCAGATCAAGAACACTCTCCAGGAGGTAGGTGTATGTGTGTCAAAGTCAACAATCAAGAGAAGACTTCACCAGAGTGAATACAGAGGGTTCACCACAAGATGTAAACCATTGGTGAGCCTCCAAAACAGGAAGGCCAGATTAGAGTTTGCCAAACAACATCTAAAAAAGCCTTCACAGTTCTGGAACAACATCCTATGGACAGATGAGACCAAGATCAACTTGTACCAGAGTGATGGGAAGAGAAAAGTATGGAGAAGGAAAGGAACTGCTCATGATCCAAAGCATACCACCTCATCAATGAAGCATGGTAGTGATAGTGTCATGGCGTGGGCATGTATGGCTGCCAATGAAACTGGTTCTCTTGTATTTACTTAAGATGTGACTGCTGACAAAAGTAGCAGGATGAATTCTGAAGTGTTTCGGGCAATATTATCTGCTCATATTCAGCAAAATGCTTCAGAACTCATTGGACCGCACTTCACAGTGCAGATGGACAATGACCCGAAGCATACTGCGAAAGCAACCAAAGAGTTTTTTAGGGGAAAGAAGTGGAATGTTATGCAATGGCCAAGTCAATCACCTGACCCGAATCTGATTGAGCATGCATTTCACTTGCTGAAGAAAAAACTGAAGGCAAAATGCCGCAAGAACAAGCAGGAACTGAATAGAGTTGCAGTAGAGGCCTGGCAGAGCATCACCAGGGATGAAACCCAGCGTCTGGTGATGTCTATGCGTTCCAGACTTCAGGCTGTAATTGAGTGCAAAGGATTTGCAACCAAGTATTAAAAAGTTTTGATGGATGATTGTTAATTTGTCCCATTACTTTTGGTCCCTTAAAAAGTGGGAGGCACATATACAAACTGTTATAATTCCTACACCGTTCACCTGATTTGGGTGTAAATACCCTCAAATTAAAGCTGAAAGTTTGCAATTAAAGCACATCTTGTTCGCTTCGTTTCAAATCCATTGTGGTGGTGTATAGAGCCAAAAAGATTAGAATTGTGTCGATGTCACAATATTTATGGACCTGACTGTATATATATATATATATATATATATATATATATACACACACACATATATGGATATTTACACTATATTGTCAATAGTATTGGGACACAAACTTTAAAGAGGCATCCCAGTCTTAGTCCATAGGGTTCAATATTGAGCTGGCCCACCCTTTGCAGCTATAACAGTTTCAATTCTTCTGGGAAGCCTGTCCACAAGGTTTAGGAGTGTGTCTATGGGAATATTTGATCATTCTTCCAGAAGCGCATTTGTGAGGTCAGGCACTGATGTTGGACGAGAAGGCCTGGCTCACAGTCTCCGCTCTAATTCATCCCAAAGCTGTTCAGGTTGAGGTCAGGACTCTGTGCAGACCAGTCAAGCTCCTCCAGCCCAAACTCGCTCATCCATATCTTTATGTACCTTGCTTTGTGCATTGGTCCAAATCATTTGGTGGAGGGGGGATTATGACGTGGGGTTGTTTTTCAGGGGTTGGGCTTGGACCCTTAGTTCCAGTGAAGGGAACACTTAAGATGTCAGCATACCAAGGCATTTTGGACAATTTCTGCTGCCAACTTTGTGGGAACAGTTTGGGGGTGGTCCTGTCTTTTTTAACATGACTCTGCAACAGTGCATAAAGCAAGGTCCATAAAGACATGTATGAGTTTGGGGTAGAGGAATTTGATGGCCTGTACTGACCTTAACCCGATAGAACACCTTTGGGATGAATCAGCTGAAGCTGTTATAGCTGCAAAGGGTGAGCCAGCTCAACATTAAACCCTACGGACTAAGACAGGGATGCCATTAAAGTTCATGTGTATGTCAAGGCAATGTGTCCCAATACTTTTGACAATATAGTGTATGTAGGTATAGGAAAGATTGTTTCCCTGATGTCTATCTATCAAAAAAATTGATGAAGTGTTACTGTAATTAGGTTCATACATTTAAGCTTCCTTTAGCACTGCTTCACATTGATGCAATTTGGCATGACTTGTCAAATCGCATGCTAAATCGGCGGCAATGGCAGCGTCCAAATCGGTGCGACGCCGCATTTGCGGCACTGCACCGATTCCCAAAAGTAGTTTCTGTGCTACTTTTGGAGATACTGGGGTGCAATTTCCATTGACATCTGTAGCACCCACACGGATATCTCTGAAATCGCCCCCAAAGTCAGGACTGACATGCGGGAATTAAATCGTGAGAGTTTAGCTGAACTGCACAGACGCACCTCAGTATACTGGGGTAAGCGTGCACTAAAATTTTACTGTGTTAAACATGCACCGACACACTGCAATATACTGCGGTAAACCTGCAAAATTGCACTGAAATATACTGCATTAAATGCGCTGTAGCGCACTGCAATATACTGCACCAATGCACCAAGCTGAAAAATACTGCGTTAAACATGCACTAAAACACTGCACTATACTGTGGTAAACCTGCAATAATGCTCTGAAATATACTGCGTTAAATGTGCAGTAACGCACCGAAATATACTGCATTAAACATGCAGTAAGGCACTGCAAAATACTGCAGTAAACGTGCCCTAATGCACTGAAGTATACTGCATTAAACAAGCACCAATGCAGTGTACACACGAGCGCACTTTTCGTCTGACTCAACACCGAAGGACTTTACGACGGAGTTCCAATGGAGTTCCGCTGAAACGGACTTGCCTACACACGATCACGCCAAAGTCCGATCATCTAGAACGCGGTGACATACACCAGGTATGACGGGACTATAAAACGGAAGTGCAATAGCAAGTGCGCCACCCTTTGGGCTCCTTCTGCTGATCTCGTGTTTACCTCATGTTAGAAGAAGTTTGGTGAGAGACGATTTGCACGCTTTTCAGGCTCGTGTTTTTTCAGATCGTTTAACTGTTGTTCAGTTTGTGCTTGTGGGGTTTGTACCTGCTTTTCAGTGCATGTAGTCAGTTCGCATTTGTTCATTCAGTGCGTTCTTGTCCGCTCGTTGCTGATTTTCAGCTTGCTCTTCACAGGCCTTGCTGTTCTTCAGTGCGTTCTGACCAGCCGACCGTTTTGAAGCCATATTGCGTGTACGTACTCATTGTAGAGTTTGTGCTTTGCTTGGGCTTGGTGTTGTAGTTAATTCTTCAACCTGAGCCCAGTCCATGAACATGGTGGGGAGGAGTTCATGGATCAAGAACTGGTTGCTCCAGCGTGACCAATTCTCTCACATGCCTTTGCTTCGTGAGATCTGTGAGAATAATCCTGACGATTTCAAGAACATTCTCAGGATGACGGACCCCATTTTTCACCGTTTGTAGGCTTTGCTGATACCTGCATTAGGCAAGCCATCACTCTGGAGCAGAGGCTAGTCGCCACGTTGCGGTACTTGGTGACTGGGAGAAGCCTACAGGACCTCAAGTTCTCGACAGGCATCTCCCCCCAGGCTCTGAGGATCATTATCCCAGAGACCTGTTCTGCTATAATTCAGGTCCTGCAGAAGGAGTATATTAATCCTTTAACATCACATTTTATTGTATTTAATGTTTGCTAATGTATTGTATTTCTTTCCTCAATCCCTAATTACTATGATTGCAATATGCTGTGAATGTCCCCTTTGTTCTCATGCATGTTGTAATCTTTTAATGCTCCTTTTTTGTCCTTTGTGCATATTTGCCTTCACTAACCTCCCCAGCATGCTATGCTGGGCCCATATCTACCTAGTCTAGTCACTTAACAATATATTTTGTCAGCTTCATTGTAGTGCTTTACCCTAAACACCCCCTTAAAATGTTTCCAAATGGCCTGTGTGTCCTTAACCACTTCAATACAGGGCACTTATACACCTTCCTGCCCAGACCAATTTTCAGCTTTCAGTGCTGTCGCAGTTTGAATGACAATTGCTCGGTCATACAACACTGTACCCAAACTAAATTTTTATCATTTTGTTCCCACAAATAGAGCTTTTGGTGGTATTTGATCACCTCTGAAGTTTTTATTTTTTGCGAAACAAATAAAAAAGATTTTGAAAAAAAATAAAAGTTTTGCTTTTGTTTCTGTTAAAAAATTTTGTAAAAAAATTTGTAAATAAGTAAGTTTTCTCTTTCACTGTTGGGCACTGATAAGGCGGCACTGACAGGCACTGATAAGGGGGCACCGATGAGGTGGCACCAATGAGCGGGCACTGACAGGCACTGACGATGGGCACTGATATGCGGCACTGATGGGTGGCACTGATATGCAGCACTGATGGGCATTGATAGGCGGCACTGATGGGCACTGATGGGTGGCACTGATAGGCGACACTGATGGGCACTGACAGGCGGCACTGCTGGGTGCTGGTCCTGGTGGTCCAGTGTGGATGGCTTCCCTGGTAGTACTGGGAGGCTTCCCTGGTGGTCCTGGGTGGGATCCGAGGGTGGGCTGTGCTGATAAACAATCAGCACAGACCCCCCTGTCAGGAGAGCAGCCGATCGGCTCCCCTCTACTCACATCTGTCAGATGCGAGTGAGGAAAAGCCGATCACTGGCTCTTCCTATTTACATCGTGATCAGCCATGATTGGACACGGCTGATCACGTGGTAAAGAGTCTCAGTCAATGATCGCCGCGATGCACTCCCCCAGGGGCACACAGCGGCTCAATATCCTGAGGGCGTCATATGACGCCCAGTCGGGATATTAAATTAATTTATAAGCCCCCCCTTAAAATGTGTCTAAATGGTATGTGTGTCCTTAAATTAATTTCTAAGCCCCCCCCTTAAAATGTGTCCAAATGGTATGTGTGTCCTTAAATTAATTTATAAGCCCCCCCTTAAAATGTGTCTAAATGGTATGTGTGTCCTTAGATTAATTTCTAAGCCCCCCCTTAAAATGTGTCCAAATGGTATGTGTGTCCTTAAATTAATTTATAAGCCCCCCTTAAAATGTGTCCAAATGGTATGCGTGTCCTTAAATTAATTTATAAGCCCCCCCCCTTAAATTTTATCAATGGGCCATCAGAGGGGGTGAGGAATCTGATAACTGGGCCTTATATTTTATTCTTTATATAATAATTAAAATAAATGTTATACTGATGTTGGGCAAGAATGTTTTTTGTGTAATCTGCTTGCAATGTTATGTGCAAAAGTACTTATATTTTTTTCTTGTTTCACTCCCCAGTTTCCTTCAACGCCACAGGAATGGCAGACTGTGGCATCCCATGTTGGGACTTTCCCAACTGTGGAGGGGCTTTAGATGGGAAGCACGTCCACATCATGCCACCACCCCATTCGGGGTCATACTATTTTAACTATAAGGGGTTTCATAGTATCGTGTTAATGGCGGTGGTGTCGGCACAATATGAATTTCTGTATGTGGACGTAGGGAAGAATTGCCGGATGGAGGAGTCTTCGCCCAGATGGAGTTCTACCAGCGTCTCCAGAGTGGTGGCCTGGGATTGCCACCTGATGCGGATAACATGGAAGGACTCCCTTTGTCTTCATTGCAGATGAAGCCTTCGGTCTGGGCGAGCACCTGCTGAGGCCATTCCCCCAAAGGCCCCCGCCGGAGAGGAGGGTTTTTAACTACCGGCTGGCCAGAGCAAGAAGAGTTGTGGAGAATGCCTTCGGGATAATGGCCAGCTGGTTCCGCCTGTTTCTGAAAGCAATCCATATGGCGGACTACAAACTTAATCATATTGTCCTAGCATGCTGCATCCTGCACAATTTTTTAAGAAAAAATGCAAGAAATTATATTGCATCAGTTGGGCCTGGGGCCGGACTTACAGACAATACTCTGAGGGGCCTGGATACTGGCCGTACTGGCTTGGCCCCCCCAAAGCGCCCGTGAAGTTAGGGAGAAATATGTTAATTATTTTACGGGTAGGGGGGCCATTGCAATGGCAGACAATGTCTGATTTTTTTAAATAAAAAAATAATGATCAGATAAAATCTTGAAATGTATTCATTGCTTGCTTTTCTTTTTGGCTGTCTCCTAGGTTCTCCCAGAGCACTTGTAGTGCCAAGTGGATTTTCCTTTAGTAAATAAGCCCCATTGTCACTGTAAACATAAAATTACTTACAAAACTGGTATTGAGCATTGAAAGAAGGAGCCACACATTGTTGATTAGCAAACTTTTTAATCTGTGGACATTCACATGTGCGTTTATAATTTTTTTTTTTTAATATATATTTCTTTTTTAACAATATAATTTTTTTTTTAATTTTTTTTTTTTAAATACTTTTTAAAAAAAAAACGTTTTTTTTTTTTACAAACAGGCATGTTTTAAAACATAATATACACACAACTCTGGAACAAAGTTCAACATCTAGAAAATGAAGGCAATATCAGACATTATAGTGTCAAAAATATCTGGATATTGCCAAAAATCAGATGGGGTGATGCCACCCCTGTAAAAGCCAAATTTTGAAGATGCACACAGATTGGGATTCCAAATGGGTAATGTAAACATGTGCTATCTCCCATCATGGGGGATCAATGGACGTGTTTTGTGGGTGCAATCCCTTCCTCTCACCTACTAGCGTTACAAGGAAGGGGTTGCACCCACAAAACGCGTACATTGAGATCCCCTGATGGCAGATAGCACATGTTGACACACCTTGTGCATCTTCAAAATTTGGCTTTTAAAATTGTAAAAAATTAAAACCACTTAATGCGGTCATCTAAAAAGAAAATGAAGAACCTGATCGATTTAGTTTTAGGGAAAACGGGATTAAATTCTCCGCAAAACATCAATCATGTTCTTCATTTCCTGCTGCATGATGTCCAGGCGATTGCACATTTCATCAATCTCTCTATTCCAGGCCATGATCTGGCCAATGAGTTTTTGTACACTGTTGCTGGAAAATGGTTCAGCCGCTTCCCCTTCCACAACCAGCACATCACCTAAAATTGATGAAAAAACATGTATTTAGAAATATGCAGGCATACATAGATTACCTGAAGCTGGGGTGTCAGATGCTCACCTGGTGGGGTTCACATCTCACTTACTTCCTCCACCTCTCCTTCCTCAAGATCCTTGGGGGGGGCTTGGGCTAATTTCAGGTTGGCGATGTCGGGGGTCCCTGGCATCCTCTGACTGCTGTCTGAGTCTTTTCTCCCCTATGAGAATGAAACAAAAGGTATACTTAGCACACAGATATTTGAGTCCAGAAATAGGAATATGAAACATTGCTTTGAAGTGGTGTACAATTGTCTGGGAAGAGATCCATGTTGAAGACATTATTAAAATTCCCTTTTTTACCAAGCTGGAATCATTTGCTTTTTTGGCCAAGTTTCACAGATGGAGACACCCCATGTATCCACTGGAGCACCTGTGTGGGTTACCCTAAAAAATGTGCTCTGGTGTCCCACACTAGTGCGCCTGAGTCCAGATGTGTAAACAGCTGCTGAGTGCCCTCTCCTTACATTCCACTGAATCAAGTTTGCAATTCATTCAAGTTTCAAAGACATCTAGACAACAATGTCCTAAACTTCTTTTAATAAGACAAATTAGCAAGACCAAAATGTAGTTAAAACCCTGTATCAACTAAATACATTGTATATATTTCCAAACGATATTTCCTATGAACAATGTTTCCTATGAACAATTACTGTGTCCACGACATGAAAGTAGCCATTTAAAACTGTACAAGAGTAAAGAAAAGCACAGGGAGCAGCATACAAGTTAATAATCAGAATAGGAACACACGACAAGTACTTACTTCTTCGAAGCACTTTCTTTATACTTCTGTACTGATCCGGCTCCCTCAGTTTAAGGTCGGACCAGAATTTCCTTAATTGGTCTTTGGAGCGGCGTACCCCAAAATTCTGCTGCAGAGTCTTCACAACTTTGAACATGATTTTTGCCTTGCGCAATTTCGGCTGGGTGTATGGTCTATGCTTCCCATCATAATCGTTCCTCCGTAAGATGTCCACCATCTCCACCATCTCTTCAAAGGCCATATTGGAGGCCTTAAATCTCCTCTTCCTGGATTGGGACGTTTCAGGCTCTGGGCTTTCCTCGTTACTGGAAGAATTTCCAAACACCTGCTGTGTCTCCGCCATGTTGCTCCTACTGCGCAGCGTAGAGAGAAGGGTCGGGGAATATTCGTGAAAAAGAACGTCAGGGGCGGGCGATGCGGGCGGAGTTTCATGCATGCGTAGTGTATATAAAGCTAACACGCATGTGTCGTACGTACGTTTTGTGCGCGGAGGAAAGGGGAACGCGGAAGTTGCGAGCGTCCAAAACGAAGGTAAATTTTATTAAATTTGGAACATCAGTGGCCTATACTGCTTAAAGATTAAGGCCTATATTGGGATAAGATTATGAGAGTTTAGGTTAACATTAATGTTTTTGTTTTGTGTATTGTCTTACAGAAAACATGAATAAGTTTAAGGACCATGAATTTATGTCCCATTTTATTGACAAGTACAGGGACATTTTATTGACAAGTACAGGGAGATGAGGAATCTGTGGGAGATCAAACACAGTTTATATTACAATAAACAAGTAAGGAAGGAAACGCTGGACAGACTTCTGGAATTTGTGCAGACTTGGATCCCAGAAGCAACCATGAAGATTTTGGAAAGTAGAATTGGGATCTGGAGGAACATGTATAGGAGGGAGAATAAGAAGATCCAGGCTTCCCTGAGATCAGGAGCATCAGCAGAGGATGTATATGTACCCAGGCTGTGGTATTTGCAAAAACTGCGTTTTCTTGACGACCAGACTGAAGCCAGGAAATCTCTTTCGACCCTTCCCTCCACCCTTCCCTGCAGCCTTCCCTCCACCCCAGCAGAGGCTGACGAGGAACAACCTGGGCCTTCCATCCTGGAAGAACCGGATGCGCCCAGCTGTAGCCAGGTATATTATTTTTAAACAGATTTATTGTCCTAATATTAATGATGTTAACTAGATGTTCTAATTGATTACCTATTAAGGATTGTATCCAAAAAATGATGTATACATATCAATTGACAGTAGTGGCCAAAAATGTTTGTCACCAGCTTGAAAAAATGCTGGGGTCAGAATGATACTCTTTTATATGTATTTACATTGAATTTGCAAGTCATGAGCTGAAAATTGTGTGTGATTGATGAACCAAAAACTAAAACTATGTCCCTTTTTTATACACAGGATGAGCTCAGCCAGAAGGAAGGTCTGGAAAGTGGCAGGCAGGAGGTGGCCATGCCCAGTGACAGCCAGGTGGTGGGCAGGCCCAGTGTCAGCCAGGAGGTGGCCGGACCCAGTAGGAGCCTCACACAATCACAGGTGCCTCCCCTCTGCCTTCAAACAAAAAGGCCCAGGAAGGGGACGGTGATGGAGGAGGCATCAATGCTCCTCATTAGGGAAGCAACAGATGTCCTGAGGAGCGACGCTGAAGAAGCCTATGGCTGCTATTTAGCCACCAGGTTGCTCAAATTGGTGAAGGGCCAATGCCTCCTCTGTGAGGGACTTTTTGCTGAGGACCTTCAGAAGGGGCTGAGGGGCCAGATAACTGAGAACAGCCACATTTATTATCTCACCCATCCTCCTCCTCCTTCTGCCACAAGTCCACCACCAGAGTCACAGCCTCCAAGGAAGGCTGCAGGGAAGGCTGCAGGGAAGGCTGCAGCTAATAGAAGAAAGTGATGACCTGGGTTCAGTCTGGTCTGACAGAAGACGCAGGCTGGTGTGGTACCACAGCCTGGCGACATATATGTCATTTGCTGCTGGTCTTGATCTCAGGGATTCCTGGACCAGATTGTGCTCCCTATTATATGGACTCCTCAAGATCCCAATTTTCTTTTCCACAGACTTGATGTGTGCCCTGGGGCCAAAAGACAAATTCCAAAAGTTTCTCCAGTGTTGCCTTCATATTTATTTTGTTAACCAGAATAAATGGATATTTTAGTTTCTGAAAATACTTGCCTATGTGTTTTTATTCAAATACATTTCTATAAAAGACAATGTCCAATTAACAAGGGACACCAACCTCCTTGAGGTTCCAAAAAAAAATTTTTCTGTTCAAAGTTTTTTATTGAAAAGCAGACATGAAATACAACAGGCAATATTTGTGTGACATGTAGTAATAAGATTTATACAGGTTTCTTTTCTGCGACATGTGCATTACAATAGGCAACAAGAACATATCAGGAATAAAATGTCCAGTGGATATTCCTCGCAGAGATATTTGTGGACGTAATATATCTGTTTTGATTTATAGCTAGAGAGAAGTTGAAACAATAACAAAAATTAAAGTTTTATTTGTTTGCTCGAAAGGTGAATCTGCGAGCATGTGCATAGTCAAAATCTGGCAAACGTTTTGTAAATTGTAGAAAACATTACCAGTGATGTATCCGGAGGAGAAACATAAAGTAGAAAATGTAGAGTGAGGATAGTGGCAGGAATAGGGTAGTTAGAAGGAGGCTAGAAGTAAGGAGTGGAAAGGGGAGGGGTGGTCGGGGGGGTCGCACAAACCAAAGAAGCACCATTGAGTCTGTCTAATGTTGTTGTGACCAAATTAGGGTTTAAGAAGTTGTTTATCGAAGTCCGGGGGTAAGAAGTGTTCAGCCCAAGAATTCCAGATTTTAAGGTGTTGGGGAATTCTATCAAGGATAGTTGCTTCTATTTTACTGTGGATCATAGCTTGAGTGACTCTATTTTTGACTTCGGCTAGGGCGAGTTTTGGGGTTTTCCAGGCCCTGGCAATCGTCTGTTTGGCTGCTGTCGTGAGCTGAAGGAGAAGGCGGGTCTGGGATCTGGTGAAATCCGAGGGAGTAAGATTTAGCAATGCAACAGCCGGGTCAGGATCAATGGGATGTTGAAATAAGGTGGAAGCCATACGGAATATTGCAGCCCAAAATTCCTGTACTATTGAGCACGTCCACCATATATGTATATGGGTACCCCGTTCGTTACAGCCACGGAAACAGGTATCAGGATAATTTGGGAGAAATTTGGAGATCCTGGCCGGCACCAAGTACCATCTCATGAGTACTTTGTAGTTCGCTTCTTGAGCTATTACATTGTGGGATGATATTTTCGTATTGGACCAGATATCAGACCAGTCCTCTGCATCGAGATCTAATGAGAGGTCTGTGGACCACTTTACAGCGTAAGGGGGAAGATTGGTTGGGGGAGAGGTCAGATGGGTATATAGGAGGGAAATTAGTCCCGGAGCATGAGGGTCAGAGTTGCAAATTCCTTCAAAAATGGATAGATCATCTAGTGAGGTGTGTGCCTATAGTTGTACGAATAAAGTGGGCTATCTGTAAATATCTAAATATTTCTGTAGAGGGAATGTCAGCATTGTTTTGTAGCGAAGGAAAAGTCTTAATGGTAGATCCAGAGGTAAAATCGCATATACGATATAGTCCCGCCCTAAGCCAGATTTGAAACGATCTAGGATTGGTTTGGGCCGGGTAAAATTTCGGGTGATCTAGGAACGAGAGTAACGGGGAGTGAGCAGATTGTAATTTAAATGGACCTCGGAGTTTGTCCCACAACTTAAGGGAGTGTCCTGTAATGGGGTTACTGATTGGACCTCGCGTTGAGGGGGGCAGCCATAATATGTTAAACACTTTGAGGGGGTGAAGGTCAATGGCTTCCAAACTAACCCAAAGTGGAGTTCCATTTTTTGCATGGTATAGAGTTATCTGGGCTAGCTGAGCTGCATGATAATATCCCAAAAAGTTAGGCAGACCTAACCAAAAAAAATTTTTTATTGTGGTAACTTGACACACAAAAAAATAAAAAACATTAATGATGTTATTGTGGTGACTTGACACAAAAAAAAATTATAATGTTATTGTGGTAACCTGACACACACAAAAAAAAAAAAATATGGAGATCACTAGAAAATAATGTTAAAATAATCCTAAAAAAATGATCTTGATAAAATCAAAAATAATAAAAGATGACTCAAAAAAAAAATTGGTAAACATTATTATGGAGATCGGGCTTTTAAACAATACAATATTATTTATGAGATCAGGAGAAATAATCCAGAAATCAGTTTGTGAGAACTCTGTGAATATGAGCAGCAAAACAACTTCGTTCTTCTAGCATTATAAAGAAGACAATAAAACGGCTGCACTAAACAATCACAGAATTTGCAGCGTGAGGAATGTGCTAGCTCAAATATGAACACTAGTTTTACCAGACCAAGCGCTTCCGTCTCATACTTGCTTCAGAGCATGCGTTGTTTTTGGTCCGTCGGAACGGATTTCTCAATAGGAAGTGGTTCCGGCGGAAAGATTTGAAACATGTTCTATTTCTAAAGTCCGTCAGATTTTTTGACAGAAAAGGTCTGATGAAGCCCACACACGATCGGAATGTCCGACGGATTCGTTCCGTCAGACCTTTGGTGCCGAAAAGTCCGCTCGTGTGTACGCGGCATAACACTGCAAAATACTGTGGTAAACCTGCAATAACGCACTGAAATATACTGTGTTAAACGTGCACTAATGCATTGACATATACTGCATTAAACGGACACTAACACACTGCAAAATACTGCGGTAAACCTGCAATAATGCATTGAAATATACTGCGTTAAACGTGCAGTAATACAGTGAAATGTACTGCAGGATACCTGCCCTGACAAAATAAAATGACACGATTACCCCTTTCACACAGGGGTGGTTTTCAGGCGCTTTAGAGCTGGAAATAGCCTCTGCTAAGCGCCTGAAAACTGTCTCCCATTCATTCAAGTGTGACTTTTCACATTGGGGCGGTTGGAAAAGTCCTGCAAGTAGCATCTTTGGGGGCAGTTTGGGAGCACTGTATTTAGCGCTCCCAAAACGCCCTGCCCATTGGAATGAATGGGCAGCGCTTACGAAGAACCTGAAAAGCCTTTCAGAAGAGCCGCGACACGGGAGTTTTTAACCCTTCTTTGGGGTTAAAATACCCCACTAGGGCCGAAAAGCGCTGCTTAAACAGCGCTAAAGCACTGCTAAAACGAGCGGCGCTTTAGTGTAAACACGGCCACGGCCCCAGTGTGAGGGAATCTAAAGTAAAGTCTATAGAGTCCACACTCAACGATTGGGGTTGCTATCTCCCATCCTTTGACAAGTTATTTAGCCATTTCTTTTGCAATTATCCATGTGCCACATGATTTGGATTCAAGGAGCCTCTTGGCTCACCTCTCTCCTGGGAGCTGCGATGTGTGCCGCAGGCTTCCCTCCTCCCCTTCCCCTAGGGTGGGTGAGTGCTTCTGCGCTATGCATCGATGTCACGCTCTCTGGGCTGGAGGTGCGGCATCAGGTTGTGTGGCGCCGCCTCTCCGACATTGTTTTACATCCAGCGGTTGGATGGAGGGTTGCTTTTGGCACCAATGTTAAGCGGCTCCATTTTCGGGTGGCAGATTCACTGTGGTGGTCCAATCCACCTTCACTGGTTCACCTATGAATCATCAGTGTGATGTTGGTGGGCAAGTGGCAGTCGTGCCCTTATAGGCTCCATTTTCGGGCGGCAGATTCACTGTGGTGGTCCTATCCACCTTCACTGGTTCACCTATGAATCACCCTGGACTCTGTTCCTGTATTGCGGTTTCAAGAAACGATACTGGTAATTCACTATTCACTTTTAGTTTCACTGGCACATTTAGGTATTGTTTTTATTCGCCTTTCATACATTTTCCTTGGTGACTATGTTTTCTATCTCCTACTATTTCATTTATTGTCACCTCACTGATTCGAACTTCACTGACACTTTTATCTACCTATTGTACTGCCCTTTACCGAGTACAGGAAATATTGCACTTTTAATCTTGTATCTATATTATGTTCTGAGAAGTCCTTCTTTTGATGGTTTTAGCATCTATGTCCACACACAATTATTTCTACTTCTTGGCAATTTGTCCTCTCTGGATGTTGTCCTTTTGGGGTTTCAGGCCGCCCACGCCATCTCAGCTCCCGGAGGTGATGTCCTTACGGGGTTTCCGATCTTCAGTGTCATCTCCTTATTATATAACCGCAATTGTAAGTATTTTCAGAGAGTTGGGTGTTTATGGGCTAAATTTTTATTTATTTTAATTTTATAATCATTCATTTTCCTGGGAAGGGTCAGACCGTAGAGAAATTCTTTTTTTATCATATTACATTTCAGATTACATCCATGTGCATGCTCCTGAAGAGTAGTTCAATCTACGAAATGGGTAGAGCTGCTATATGCCATGTCAATCCATCATGTGCACTAGAATTTTCCAAAAATTGTACTATGTGATCAATGTTTGCAACTATGTGACTTGTTTTGCCATTGTATGTATTTGTATTTATATGAAATGTAATGGATCATTTTCTCTTTTTACATTGAATCTTGATTACCATTATGTATTATACTATTGACATATACAATAAAATTCACCTATTTTACCTACGTGCTTCATTTAAAGTCCCATTCCCCTATCTGCTGTTTTAAATTAGATAGGGATGGAGGCACCGGACCTTACCAGGTCTTCGCCTCATTTAAAGTCCCATTGTTCCCTTTTTATTCTTTTATATGAACTCATTATGTTCCAGAAACCAGTTTGAGATGATTTGAGCTTTGTGACATGGTGCATTATCCATTACAATACTGCAGCTCACTGGCTATTTTCTCTTTTTCAGACCATTCTCTGTAAACCCTAGAGATGGTTGTGCTTAAAAATCCCAGTAGATCAGCAGTGCCGTCTGGCACCAACAACCATGCCACATTCAAAGTCACTTAAATCCCTTTTCTTCCCCATTCTGATGCTCAGTTTGAACTTCAGCAAGTCGTCTTCACACACATCTAGATGCCTGAATGCATTGAGTTGCTGCCATTAAATTGGATGATTAGCACTTTGTGTTACCAAGCAATTGAACATGTGTACCTAATAATGTGGTCGGTGAGTGTAAGTCTTGAAGGAATTTAGAAATTACTCTTGTTCAATGTGTTAGCAATTCCTAGTATGTGAATAAACAAGCCCCATACCCCCAAAGGAATATTCAGGCCATTTATAGGAAGCCTTAATGTATTTTGAGACCTACTCTGTGTATTCACTATCCAGGTGGTAGAATATTGATTTACTTCAATGTTTAAAGCATACAGGAAGTCTGAGACTCAGATTTAAGTAAGAGGTGTTAATTGGTGCACTGAATAGAATACAGAATTTGATCTTATTGCGAAATAGTTTTGAGTCAGATACAGATTAGAATACAATACAGGGCACTTTAAGCACACAAAGGTTTTAAAACACTGAACAAAGCAGAAAACAGATACTAGATAATATATCATTCTGTTTACAATATTTCACAATTGTTTTCTTCAAGACGTGTTTTAAACTATTTTCAATATGAGCACACATAAATGAATCTACTAAATATGATTTTTACAAATGTAAATATGAAAATAAACTTGGATAATGGCATGTTTAAACTGTTTTCCTAGTGCAGGTGAAACAAATTGAAGGAAAAATTCAGCAATAATAATAATTATTTTCAAAAGATCAGAATGGACTTTTCCCCTGTGCCTTTTTTTTTCTGTGTGGTTGTAATAGCGTAAAAGGAAACTTGTACTTTTGAGTCAGAAAATGTTGAAGCCAAAGCTTCATCATGACAGCCAATGAATAATAATTTTTAAAAGAAGCAGCAATGACAACCAACATCATTCTCTTCTGAGAGGAGCACTTTAAAGTGATTTTGTGCTTTGCCAAGCAAGACTAAAGCTGGTGCATACGGATCGAAATTCAGCCAGTTCAGCAGGTACAAGTCACATTTTGTTCTGTATGTGGCCTTCCCTGTCCAATAGAAGTTGATTGGTAGAATAACTTCTGTTGAACAGGACTGCTGAAAAACTTTTATTCAATTGGTCACTGCAGCCAATCATATGCAGTGCTGATCAGTGTATTATGACTGTGAAGGAGTCCCACTGTCAGAATACAATAGCACAGCGCAAAGGATTCCTCATATCCATCTCACTTGTGTGGATGGGGGAAATTGTTAGTTTTTTTTCTGCACAGCCAGGTGGGTGTACAAAAAACAACTATGCATGTATACCCAGCTTAATAAACAGGTTCACTCATAGCCTACTCACAATAATTGCTTTTTGTTTTTACTCCCCAGAAGAAAATGTATGTTTTGTGATATCTTTACTTTCTGAGAGAGCCTTGGCCTGGGCAAACCCTCTATGGGAGACACAAAAACCTGTTGTCTTGAGCTACCCTGAGTTTGTGGCTTTGTTTAAAAGGGTATTTGATGTTCCCACACTCTCCGCTTCTGCTGCCAAGTGCCTCATGTCCATCGAACAGAGTATGAGCACTGTTGCGACTACGCCATTGAATTCTGTACCCTGGCAGCAGAGGTTGCGTGGAACAATGAGGCCCTCGTAGCTGCTTTTTCTCATGGTCTCTCAGATACCATCAAGGATGAGATAGCAGCCCGAGATATACCCACTGAGCTGGAGAAGTTGATCACGTTTGCCATCCTCATTGACTCCAGACTCAGAGAAAGGCTCTCTTTTAAGGAGCGCTTGCGGAAGGCTCCTGTACATTTGTCTCCAAGCTTTGCAGTCCCACCCGTGCCTCCCTTACCTCCCATGTCTCCTGGTACCGAGTTGGTCAGTGAAGGTGAACCCATGTACTTGGGCTTCACGCGTCTCTCTGCAGATGAGAGAACCTTTAGGAGGAGGGAGAGATTGTGCCTTTATTGTGGCCAGGCAGGTCACTTTTTGAAGTCTTGTCCTACCCGTCCAGTGAATGCCCGAACCTTGAGGTCCTGTCACGGACAGACCTTAGGTGGCGTTGTTTCCTCTCCAGTTATCCAGAAGGATAAGCCCCTGATTTCGGTTACCCTTTCTTGGGCTGAGTCGTCCATCGAGATACAGGCTCTAATCGACTCTGGGGCTGCAGGTTTGTTCACTGATGCTGCCTTTGTATCGAAGCACTTGATTCAGCTGCAGCTGCGTGACACTCCACTTGCCATTGAGGCTCTTGACGGGAGACCTCTACAGCCTGCCCATGTGACTCATGAGATGGTTCCATTGTCCATGGCCGTAGGGGCTCTTCACCATGAGATAATCCAATTCCAAGTTATTTCCTCACCCAAGTTTGCGCTTGTTATTGGTTATCCTTGGTTACAGAGACACAACCCCTCTTTTGATTGGCTCCGTGCTGAGGTTCTCTCCTGGCCACCACAATGCAGTGAGACATGCTTCCAGAAGGTAGCCAAGGTCCTGTGTACCTCTTCACTTTCCTCCCTGCCGGAGGCGTACCGCAATTTTAGCGATGTCTTTGACAAAGGTCAAGCCGGTAGTTTGCCTCCACACCGGCCAGATGATTGCGCAATTGACCTTCAACCTAGTGCCATACCCCCTCGTGGTCGGGTTTACCCTTTGTCGTTCTTGGAGGATAAGGCCATGGAGGAGTATGTTGCAGAAGCATTTTCTCAAGGTTTCATCCGCAAATCCTCGTCTCCTGCTGGTGCTGGTTTCTTCTTTGTGAAGGAGAAGAGTGGTGAACTGAGATCTTGTACTGATTATAGGGGTCTCAATCGTCTCATGATTAAGAATGCCTATCGGATTCCATTGATTACAGAGTTATTTGACCGCCTCAAGGGAGCAACGGTTTTCACGAAGCTTGATTTGATTCGTGAGGATTAAGGAGGGCGACGAGTGGGAAAACTGCGTTTAATACCAGAACAGGCCATTATGAGTACCTCGTAATGCCTTTTGGCCTTTGTAGCACCCAGGCGGTTTTTCAGGCATTTATTAACGATGTCCTCTGAGATTTGTTGCAGTTATGTGTGGTGGTTTATCTCGATGATATCCTCATATTTTCCAAGTCCCTGGAAAGCCACCACACAGATGTCTGTCGTGTGCTTCAGAAACTAAGAGAGAACAATCTCTATTGTAAACTGGAGAAGTGCGAGTTCCATCGTCAACAGGTTAAATTCCTGGGCTATGTCATTTCCACTGCTGGTTTTTTGATGGACCCAGAGAAACTTTCATCAGTCCTACAGTGGCCCCGACCCGTGGGTTTATGTCCTCTGCATCGTTTCCTGGGCTTTGCCAACTATTATCGGAAGTTTATTCGTAACTTCTCGTCTGTCAGGGAAACCCTGTGGCAGGACAGACACTCAGGCATGCGCGCACATATTTCCTATAAAAATGCGCTGTATCAGGCAGCGGCGCGTGAATGTGCGCAGGGACACGTGGCAGGCGCGCATGCGTGGGAGCGTGCGGCAGGCGCGCGCTAACTCGGCTTGGCGCCAGTTCCCCTTTAAAAAGCCAGCAGCTGCTCTGGTACAGTGCTGTCTGATCTGCAGCTTTTCCTGAGTCTGATCCTGTACCTGCTGTATTACCTGACCTTGCTTCGTTTGACTACTGCTGCCTTCTGCTCTCTTGACCCGGCCTGCCTTGACCCTGCTACTTCTGAACCTGTTGATCTTCTGTTGCCAAACCACTGCTTGCCTGCTGACTACTCTTTGCCTGCTGATTGAACTACCCATTGCCCGTGATGACCCGGCTTGTCTCACTCTGTTTCAGTCCATTCCTGATCAAGTTCCGCCTAGATCCAGGGGTCGCTGACCCACACCTGTATACCACATATGACCAGAAAGGATGGTAACCCACAGAGTTGGTCTCCGGATTCCATTAAGGCCTTTGAGAGTCTCAAGTTTGCCTTTGTTTTTGCTCCTGTGTTGGTACACCCTGATCCTACGTTACCTTTTATCCTAGAAGTTGATGCTTCCGAGACTAGAGTTGGCACCCTTCTGTCTCAACGTCCTAACTCTGAGTGCTCTATGCATCCGTGTGGCTACTTTTCCAAGAAATTGTCACCGGCAGAATGCAATTACGAGATTTTTGACAGAGAGCTGTTGGCGATCATTTTAGCCCTGAAAGAATGGAGACATCCTCCTCGAAGGTACCACTGTGCCAGTTCTCATTCTTACCGACCATAAGAATCTCACATTCTTGTCTGAGGCTAAACGCCTCTCTCCCAGAAGGGTGCAATGGGCTCTTTTCTTGTCAAGTTTCAAATACGCTGTCTCATTCTTACTAAGAATGTAAGGGCTGACGCCTTGTCACAACAATTTTCCTCCACTTCGAAGTTGGAGTCAGTTCCGGTTCCTGCAATTCCTCCTGATAGTATTCTGGCTATGGTTCGCACCAGTCTCACTTCTCCTTTGGGTGACAAAATTCTTGCTGCTCAGGTCCATGCTCCTCCTAAGAAACCTTGTGACCGCTGCTTTGTCCCAGAGAGTCCCCTGTACTGCTATGCTCCAGACTTACCATTCTTCCAAGGCAGCTGGCCACCCTGGGAAGAATAAACTCATTTGGGCCATTTCCCAACAATTCTGGTGGCCTAGTCTACGGGCTGATGTAACTGCCTTCGTAGCTGCCTGTTCCCTGTGTGCTCAGAGTAAGACTCCATGACACCTTACAGTGGGCCTCCTACAACCCATACCCAATGGAGAGTGGCCCTGGACCCACCTGTCTATGGATTTTATTATGGAGTTACTCAACTCCCAAGGCAACACTGTTATCCTTATGGTGCTTGACCAGTTCTCAAAGATGTGTCATTGTATTCCACTTAAGAAGTTGCCCACTTCTAAGGAACTGGCCTCCATTTTTGCTCGGGAGATCTTTTGCTTACATGGGCTACCCAAGGTGATTGTCTCGGACAGGGGTAGTCAGTTTGTGTCCCGGTTCTGGCGAGCCTTTTGTGCACAGTTGGGAATTCAGCTTGCTTTCTCCTATGCGTATCACCCGCAGTCTAATGGGGCCGCAGAACGAGCCAATCAGTCCTTTGGGCAATTCCTACATTTCTATATTTCTGACCATCATAACAACTGGTCAGACCTATTACCGTGGGCAGAGTTTTCTCACAACAGTGCCTTGAATTCTGCTTCCTGATTGTCCCCGTTTATGGCGAATTATGGTTTCCAACCTTCCATGTTGCCTGACTCATTTGTTCCGCAGAGTATTCCTGCATTAGAGGAGCATCTCCGTGGTCTTCATTCTACTTGGGTACAAGTCCAGGAGGCTTTGCGTCATGCTAATGATAGGTACAGACTCCATGCTGACTGCAGACGCCTGCCTGCGCCTTCCTACCAGGCTGGGGACAGGGTCTGGCTGTTGTCTCACAACCTTCAACTTTGTGTTCCCTCACTGAAGTTCACACCTTGGTTTATTGGGCCTTTCCGTATTCTCTCAAGGATTAACCCAGTGGCTTGCGCATTAAACCTTCCTTCTAATATGCGTATTTCGAATGTATTTCATGTCTCATGAGGAGTATGAAGTACAGTCCATTGTTGACTCCCGTAGGTTCCGTTGCCGCATACAGTACCTGGTGCATTGGAAAGGTTAGGGTCCGGAGGAACGCTCTTGGGTCTCATCCTCGGACGTACATGCCCCTGTCCTCCTCCATGATTTCCATAGATGTTTTCCCCTCAAGCCTGGTGGTCCTCTGAGGAGGAGGGGTTGTTGAGGAGAGGGTACTGTCAGGGCTAGACTCAGCCCTTCCTTCTCTTAGCTGGCCGTTCAGCTGTCGGCTAATTGCCAGCTCCCATCTCTCTCCACAGTTACCCAGCTGTTGATGATCTCGTCAGTCCTGCCTACTTAAGCCGTCCAGTCCAGAAGAGCTCTGCTTTCACCTTGGTCACATCACAAGAAACTATCGCCTGCATTCCTGTGCCTGTAAAGACTGGCTTTGCTGACATCCCTTCTGGCTACAGATCCTGCTTGCTGTTCCACTACTTTGATCCCTGACTTCTGGCTGGGCTTACTATCCGTTCCGGTTACTGAACTTTGGCTATGTTTTGACTAAGTTTGTTCTTTTTACTTTTATTGTTAAACAAGTGTGATTTAACTGTACTTCTGTCTCGGTCTGATTTCATGGTTTCTTACAGATTCTCCCTGTGTAGCAGAGAGGGCTCATCGAATAGGAACACAATCTAAAGGTCTGTCATATCCTAGTCGTCTCCAGACTAGTAATAGTCAGATATTTAAATTATACTGCCAAAATGTCAATTTTTCAGCACTACAAGAAAACACGCAATCTATCAATAGATGGTCATAATCTACTGGTTTTTGTGGATTATTATGCTAAAGTCGCGTGCCAACGCAAAGCTTTCGCCTCAATCTGTTCTGACCTATATCAAAAGGTGAAGTTTACCCTTGCATATCCAGCTATTTTATACGTCCAATCTCCTGATGGGGGAACATGTTGCCTTTAAATCTCCTGGAGATGCTGAGAAATGTCTGGATTCCTTGAAAGATGAGTTCCAAAACCCTGGTTTTCTAAAGAAAAGGAATTACTCTAAAAATAAGCAAAAATTTTCACCTAAACCCCAACGTAGCCCTAGGAAATCTACAAAACATTTCAGATCAACAGGGCATATAGGCAATTCCAGAGCACGTTGATCCATTCAACCCTTGTTTGAAGGCCCTTTTACCTTTTTAACCACCTAGGGGTGGATTTGAGGTAGTGACAAGACATTTTACTACATTGAAAATGTCAGAAATACATCTTCAGTACTATTAAATCCTTACCTGTGTTTTTTTTAATTTTTTGTCTAAATTTAATTTCCAACAATATGTTTTATATATGGATATATATAAAACATAATATAGATATATATATATATCTATATTATATATAGATATGTTTTATTTACATAAAATTTGTGTCAAATGTTTAAAGTTTATACAATGTTTTTAAATATATACAAAGGGTCTTAGATTCCAGAGTTCATATATATCTATCTTTATTGTGGGTTCTTGGCAGCTGCTAGGATTTAGAAAAGATTGATCCATGCAGAAGAAAGATAAGCCACTATTGGTTAACTGTTTATTTTATTTGTCGATCAATGTCAGTGGTTTATTGATGATGTTTTCTTTACACTATGTTATGGGATTATCCTATGTTTTCAATAATTACTCTAAGACAATGAGCTTGTTAATAAATCGTTGCATTGGTTACACCTGCATCCGTACTTGGAAAAAGTTTAAACCCCTACTTACTATACTTTACAAATATAAAGAACAAATATGAAAATAGTGTCTTGGAATGTGAAGGGTTTAAGATCTCCTTCAAAAAGAATGAAAGTTTTTTACGACATCTTAAAAGACTACACGCTGACATAGCTTTACTTTAGGAGACACAGATGATTACATCAAATGCATGCTTAAGCTATGGGTAGAGGAGGCAATAGCATCCTCTGCAGTGGGCTGTGAGTAATAAGTTTACTTCATAAAAATCTATCCTATGATATAACTGCAGTAGACAAAGACCATTTAGGTCGTAAACTAACTATTCACTTAAAAGTTTTCACATGTAACATGACCATCACTAACATTTATGCACCAAATACACCTAGGAAATGTAAGGGCTTACCTAGGTTGGAGTCCATGGCGCAGAGATGTACGCTTACCCTTGCAAATACACACAGCCCACGGTAACAAAGAGATAAGCTACCTGGGCTGTGAATCTGTGCACGGGGGCTTGACAAGAATAGCCAAGGGATATTCAAGGTAAAGCCGCAGTCAGGGATTCCAGAAGTCAGGATAACGATAAACAAAGCCAAGGTCTGAAGCCAGGGTCAGTCTTGGAACACTGCAACAGAAGACAGGAGCACAGGAACACTTGGCAAACATGAGAAAATGAACTGACCAAGCCCTCAGAGTGAGACAGGGTTTTATACCCAACTAATTAGGTAACCTGCCTCAACTGATCCAGGAGTGACAGGTACAAACAGAGTATCGCCCACAGTACTTCATGCTAAACTAAGCATGGCTGGAAAGCAGGCTGAACAGATCTGAGGTGTGGCTCAGAGGTAAAGAAACAGGCACAAGAACAGACAGTTATGAGTTCAATACCACCCAGAGCCACTTGGAGTGCGACCACTCCTGACTGTCTGCAAGGCATGGTAGGGACCGTGACAATGCCCTCAGAACATGGAACAGATAGTTTGTCAAAAGAAGAGTTAGAAAACTTCCTTATTTCCTTTGGGCTTTCTTTGTTTTAGAAGTTCCAGCTGGGGAGACTTTCATCGTTCGCAAGGCTCTTTCAAAAATCTTCAGGTCCTGCTTACGGACTATGGTGCCATTCGAGGCATACGTACAGTCAGGAGAAAGTGGGGACACCAGCACAGGAACTTCTAGCTGGAACATGGGCACAGGGACATCAGACCGGGCAGCAGGTACCAGAACATCAGACTGGGTAGCAGGCACTGGGACGTCAGACTGGGTCAAAGGAACTTCAAGCGGGGACACATGCACAGGAACTTCAAGTGGGGACACCAGCACAGGAACTTCAAGCAGGGACACCAGCACAGGAACTTCAAGTGGGGACATGGGCACAGGGACATCAGACTGGGTAGAAGGTACCGGAACATCAGACTGGGTAGCAGGCACTGGGACATCAGACTGGGGCACAGGAACTTCAAGCTGGATAGCAGGCAAAGATTCAGGGGTGGCAGGAAGGATCCTAGTAGTACCCACTTGCTGAAACTTTGGCCGAGGTGGACGAGTTTGGCAGAGGGAGATAAGGTGTCCTCTTACTCCACAATAGAAACAGAGTCCACAGCCTCTCCTCCGCTCTCTCTCCCTTAGACAGCTTGGACCGGATGGACCTGATCTCCATGGGTTACACATGACCCAAGGTAGAAGTGGGTAAAACCTCAGGAGCGTCTAGGCTTTGAGGGGTTAGAGCTTCATAACTTGGCACAGACTGGGATGGCTTGGAGTCATATCTGTACAGGGTATTCCTGTCCCTGGGTACCTGTAGGCCACGTGAACTAGGAGCAGACTTGGGAACACTGGTTTTCTTAGAAACTGTAATATAAGAGTCCAGAGCAAACATGAAAGCTTCCCAGCTGTCCAAGACTGGACTCTTCTCCTGTAATAGCTGAAAAGCCCATATCTTGATTAGCCCAGTGAGCAGATTGATGGATGAGTGAACCTTTATAAAGTCAGAGGCATAGGTCCTAGGCTTAAGAGCAAACAACAGCTCGCAATCCATCCTAAAGTTCAAGAATGATGCAGGATTCCCATCAAACTTCTCAGGCATCACAACAAACGGTTCTGGACATGCAGGTTCCAGGGTTGGGCGTACTGTGCCTTTAAACAAGCTGACTTCTTGCTGCAACTCAGCAACGGTCTGGCCCAGGCTGGAGACTTGCATAGCAAGGGAGGTGAGCATCCTGTACATCTCTGCGGACTCCATGTTGGTCAGTTCATTATGTAAGGGCTTACCTAGGTTGGAGTCCATGGCGCAGAGATGTACGCTCACCCTTAAAAATACACACAGCCCGCGGTAACAAAGAGACAAGCTAACTGGGCTGTGAATCTGTGCACGGGGGCTTGACAAGAATAGCCAAGGGATAGTTGAGGTAAAACCGCAGTCAGGGATTCCAGAAATCAGGATAATGATAAACAAAGCCAGGATCTGAAGCTGGAGTCAGTCTTGGAACACTGGAACACTACAACAGAAGACAGGAGCACAGGAACACTTGGCAAACATTAGAAAGTGAACTGACCAAGCCCTCAGTGTGAGACAGGGTTTATACCCAGATAATTAGGTAACCTGTCTATGCTGATCCAGGAGTGACAGGTACAAACAGAGTATCACCCACAGTACTTCATGATAAACTAGGCATGGCTGGAAAGCAGGCTGAATAGAACTGAGGTGTGGCTCAGGGGTAAAGAAACAGGAGCGAGAACAGACACAGACAGGCATGAGCTCAATACCACCCAGAGCCACTTGGGGCGCGACCACGCCTGGCCGTCTGCAAGGCATGGTAGGGACTGTGACAGGAAATCATTCTATCAAGATCTCACTACTTTGGTTTTGAAAGCTCCTGTAGATCACCACATAATGGGAGGGGAATAGTGGATTCCCGCCTAGCAGAAATAATACCTACTATAATCCATCACGCACAAGCAAGATTTGTAAAAGGAAGATCAGCAACGCTGAACATTCACAAAGTAATACTAGCTCTTGAATATGCCAAATATGCCAAACCCCTTCCAGATAAAGATACAGCTATTATTACATTAGATGCTGAAAAAGCGTTCGATAACATCAATCTAAAATGGCTCTTTATGGTGATGAGCAAGATGGGTTTTACAGGCTCCATAATAAATGTTATTAACAGTATGTATTCCTCCACCACAGATCGAATAATTACTTCAGGATTTATGTCAGATACTATCTCATTATCTAAGGAAACTCGCCAAGGCTGTCCTTTATCACCATTACTGTTTAACTTAGATATTAAGTCCCTGTTTAGAGTCATAAATGACTCTCCCATCTTGTTAGGCATCAAAATAGGTGATTTAACACTTAAATCAGCATTATTTGCAGGCGACGTTCTAATTTTCACTTCAAATCCAATAAGGGATATGCCAATACTACATTATATTTTTAGCATCTTTAATGGCTGCACATACATTTTTCTAAAAGTGAGAGTTTGCCATTACACTTGCACATCAAAATTAAAAATATGGCCCTCTACTTCCCCATTTAAAATAGCTACCCAATATATCACATGCCTAAAAATAAAAATAGGAAGAGAGCCTTCATCACTATATTTTTTGAATTACCCACCACTTACTTCTAAAATTGTATCATAGTTGGAAGCATGGAAGAGTTTTTCAATCTCACTTTAGCAAGGTGTCATCTTTTTAAAATGGTCTCCTTCGCTAAACTTTTATTTCCAATGCAGACCATCCCACTTTTACTCAAACATACAGGCATCAAAAATAATAACTAAAGCCATAACATCCTTTTTATGGTGATAAAAAAAACACGGATGTCTATTTTCAAGCTATACCTCCAAGAGAGAATTAGGTCTTCCTAACATTAGGACTTATAATCTAGCATGTCTTTTAAAGATTGGTATAGATTGGATATCAGAAAACGAACTACTCAAATAAGACACTAGAGGCAGCAATGGTGTCTCCTCTGAATCTAATATCTATACTGCATTGCAAACCTAAAACTCTACCTGATAAGCTACAAAACTACTTTTACAGGACACCCATGTCGTATGGCGAACAATTAGGAGATCTCTAAAATTATCATTGATCGTCTCTAAATATCTTCCTTTGCATGGAAACCCGAAAATGGACAATGCAACCAGTTTCACACATATGGAGAGCAAAAGTAATACAAACAGTGATGCCCATTTACCATCAAGAACCATTAAAATTAAAATCTTTTAGAGAGTTATCTACAGAATTTCAACTACTAGAAGACCATACATACTATTACAACCAAACATATCAAGTCTTGTTATAGGTCGAAAATAGATCCTTTTTGGCAATCTCTAATAGACCATGCATTACAACGTCAAAGATACTCAATATGCGGTACGTAGACACTTTATTACCCATCTTATTGAAAGTGTATAACGAGGCATTTCGGACTGGGGTTCTGCCTGCTTCTATGAATGAGGCAATAATTGTTGTACTATTAAAACCAGTGTAGCGCTGACAACTTCTGTTTCTAATCGTATGTATGTTATACAGTACATAAGTTGCGTTAGTGCCATCTTGTGGGCAATTTAAAAAGTGCAATATGTTTACGTTTCATGATTAGGTGAAGTGACATGGAAGTGAGTTATTATTTACTTCGGAACTTTAACTCTGACCCACCTAAAAGGGTAAGGAGCAGCCATCTTAGGTCTCTTGTTCCTGGGACGCGTGGCCTGCTAGCAGAACTCCGTAGGTGTGTGTGTCCCACAGGGTTGCGGCCTACCTTGTAAAGGAGCGGAGCAGCTGCAAGGATCCTGACATCACATCACAGCGTGCTGGAGCAGCAGAAGTGATCGTTCTGGAGACCCGTGGGGAGATAACCGAGGACTCCTGGTCGTTTATGAATGGAACAGTGTGAACGGATGCTAGATGTTTGTTTTCTTCATATAAGAACACTTAGTCAATCTGCTGGATTACAATTGTTTTAGTGTGTTATATTACACTGCGCAACACCCAGGAGGAACCCTTTGCGGATTACAATTATAAAAGCTAGCGAAGACTGAAGACGTCAGGACTACCTTTTCATTGCAGGGCCCTGCATTTAGTTACAAAGGATAGTGACTTTAAGGTCTAGTGCAGGGGGAGCTCACGGGTACATTTATATATATTTAGATATATTTGTGTCTGTTACTGATTGTCACAACCATTTCTTATACTGTTACACTACGTTGGTGTGACAGTATAGGCATTGTAATAATTCTTTATATAAATATATTATTTACCCAAAGAAAGAAGTTATTTTTGGTTATTACTGAAGTTTGTGTGCAGTGTTGTCATTTCTCCTGCAGGGGGAGCTACCAGCACCCAGGCAGAGGTAACTATAACTATAAGTGTATATTGTGGGTTAAAGTTGATACTCAGATAATTACAACACTGCACTACATTTGTGTCAAGGGGATTGAACAATTTAAGAAGGGTGAAGAGTATAGAGGACAGGCCTGCTTAAACCAGCAGCTCCGCCGAGAGTTATTGCTACACCAGGAAAAGATGCTAATCTGCCTGACTCGTAAAGACCCATTTCCCTTCCCACAGCTGTTGTCAATTTATTGGCTCGGGTGTTGGCAACCAGATTAGCTACAGTGATACATAAACTGGTTCATAGAAACCAATCTGGATTTATCCCTACTAGATCCACAGCCCAGAACCTTCGGAGACTTTTTCTGAATTTAACTAAAACTACCGGTTGATAATCCTGGTAATCGAGCCATTTTTTCATTAGATGCAGCGAAGGCCTTTGACAGCGTCGAATGGCCTTATCTGTATTAGAACGTATGGGCCTGGGCACCAACTTTATTCAGTGGGTCAAGGTATTATACGCTAACCCCTCAGCTAGGATTAGGGTAAATGGGGAGTTGTTGGAGCCTTTTACATTATATTGAGGCACTAGGCAGGGAAGCCCCTGCTGTTTGACCTGGCTCTAGAACCTAGACTCTTAATCCCACCAGGGGCTGATACATCTGCTCTCCCATGCTTGGAGGTGGGGTTCATGCACTTACATTCTACAGCTTCTACAGTAGTTCTGCTGAAAACTTTATGGTCCAATATTAAAAAGATGTTAGGGATACGGGGCTTTCTAACTCATACTCCATTGTGGCAAAACCTGAGTTATAAGGAAGTTTTAAAACTAAACATGTTCCAGGACTGGAAGAGGGCGGGACTACGCTATATATTCCAGTTATTCCAGCTCAACTCTCAAATCCTTTATGGATATACAAGTGGAGTTTGCCCTCTCTCTCAGTCAATTCTTTAGGTACTTACACCTGAGACATGCCCTTCAGATACAATCACGATATACCCAGCTCACACTAACCGACCATATTTTAATACAGGAGGTCCTTTTGGAAAGTGATAAAAAGGAATGATATCAAAAAGCTATAACCTTCTTAATGCCATTCAGGATTCCTCCAAACTATCTTTCAGGTGGAGTTGGGAAACAGATGCCGTTACGATAGATGGGGAAACATGGGATCTCTGCTTGGCCTCCACCCCATTAGTGTCAGTATTAGCCTCTCAAAAACTATCCCACCTATATTTGCTACACAGAGTATATAGAACGCCAGTTCAATTCATAAATGGGGAAATCGTAATACCCCCTTGTGCCCGAAATACGAGCGAGATCATGTTGATCTTATCCACATGCTTTGGAGATGTCCCAAACTTTTCCGTTACTGGACAGAGGTCCTTGATGTGATTTCTCAAGTGTTTATGCTTAACATTCCATGGACCCCCGTTGTGTGCCTGTTGGGTGCCTTGGGAGGAGTCCTTAACTCCATAAGCTTATACTGCAGTTTGGAGATTGCTTTATATAGCACGTAAACGAATCACTCAATATTGGATCGTTTCCAAGGTGCCCACCAGACGGCAATGGGTGGAACATGTAAATAAAGTACTGATATGAGAAAAGTTGACATACCAACATAGAAATGTTTCACGTAAATTTTAATCCATTTGGCAAGCTTGGTTATATGTTCTGGGATTGGCACTACGCCAGTTGGTTAGAGACAGGCTTCTACAGGGGTGAAACTCTTCTGGGGATCCAGAAAAGAGGATAACTAGGTTCCAAATAGCACTTGATACCTTATAGTATTTTTTAACTTGGTAGGTCATATATGTTATTGGTTAACCCTCAGGGCTCTAAGGGTTTAGTTAGGTTGCAACATTATTTTTTTTAGGTATGTTATGTTAATACGTATACGTCCATCTTTATTGCCTTGGTTTACATATTTTTGTATGTACTGTATTGGCCAGCAGATTACTGTATACAAATTATACTTTATTTTGATATGTACTGATATACTCTATTTTCTCTGCTAGGACTGGGAGGGGGCGGGAATACGCTATATATTCCAGTTATACCGTGGCTCCACTCTCAAATTCTTTATACTGAATGGTATATTTAGTATTATGAATAAATCTTTTTCTGATTTAAAAAAATGATACTCAATATCTGACTTTTATTCTCCATTAAACTATCAATTAACTGCATCACAGACACTCGCTATTAAAAGGATAAACAAAGGAATTTCCAGACAAGGCATTAGATGATAAACTTCTCGGAGGGTATCAAAAAATTTGCAGTTTAATAACAAGCGAAAATTGGAGGGAAACACAATTCAAGCTACTACATCATGCTTTCATGCACTTCTTGATTGATAAATCAGATCTCTCAGCCTCAACCTGTTCTTGGTGTGGCACCATAGGACCCACACTTCATAGAACATGGAGTTGTGCTAAGATATCTACATTCTGGGACCACATTCTAAACTGCATACACACTATATCAAGGATACAAATTGACAAAGATCCTATGATCTTGTCAGGAACCATGAATCAGACGGAGACAGAAAATGCAGTAAAAATCACGCCTTTTAATATAATGATAAAAAAATGGTACAAATAGTAAACGTTTGGCTACCGGGTTTGGTAGCCAAAACGGGTAGTCAGAACAAGCCAGTAAATCAGGAAGTCATAGATCAGCGTAGTCGCAGGATTAGGAACCAGAAGGGATGTCAGCTAGGCAAGTCTTCAACAGGAACACAGCAGAGAGTTTCCAGATATGTTTGACCAAGGTGAAGGCATTGAAGGAATGAGTCAGGCAGTTTAAATAGCCAGAAGGGGCTGGCTAACAAGCAGGAAATGATCATCAGGTGAGCCACTGTGGAACGATGGATGCTGGCAATTAACCGACAGCTGAGCACTGAGAAGGGAGGGCTGAGCCCAGCCCTGAACGATCTGCCTTTTTGGATGTTTTGGCCCTTCCTCCTCATCAACATCCTTAACACCAGTTACAATACCATGATGATCTTCACTATGTTTGTTGATGGCTCGCAGAACTATTTTAAAATCCTGGACATCACCTATTGCTCCCAAATTAACTACGGCGAAAAAGGAACTGAATTGAAATCCCTGCTGTATATTGAAAAATTGGACACAATAACACACGCACTTAACTCTACAATATGTTTCAAAGATTTATGAAACACTCTTTTTCAGAAATATCCCAACTGATGATACCATTTCTTTATATTGAATGGTATATTAAAGCAAATATTAATAATTCTCTAGGCAGACTAAGTATTATACCAAGTGATTCCTAGTATCAACAATTTTTCTCCACCAAGTGTCTGCAGAAATTCTAGGGATCTTCATCATAGTGAACCACAATACTATCGATGAACAACTGTTACTATTACTTTATATTATTACATAGCGATGCCCAGCAAGGACACAATGGCAGCAAAGGAACCTGTCTGTTCCTTCACCCAATACAACCAACTGTACAGAAAAGTGGCAACCACCCCAACCTACAATTAGCCTTTGCAGTAAGGTGCACATGAAAGGGTGGTGCAGGGATGCATGGGATGCCTTTGCCACCATAGTACTCTCGCTGGGCATCCCATGCATCCCTGTGCCTTTGAGGAGGAGTCTGGAGTCAAGTAAAAAAAAATCCTGTGTAAGCTTCAAGTCATTGTGCTCGACACTTTAACAGAACTAAAGCACCTTTCCCCACTCCACATGATATCAATCAAGTTTGACGATTGGCTGCTTAGGCACCCAGAACTTTTGAGAGCACATGCTTCCCCTATCCCCAGAAGTGCTAGATACTAGTTTAACCACTTTACCTCTGGAAGATTTACCCCCTTTCATGACCAGGTCATTTTTTGCTATACAGCACTTTATTTTAACTGACAATTGCACGGTCATGCAAGGCTGTACCCAAATAAAATTTATGTCATTTTTTCCCACAAATAGAGCTTTCTTTTGGCGTTATTTGATCACCACTGCATTTTTATTTTTTGCGCTAAAAACAAAAAAAGACCGACAATTTTGAAAAAAAAAACAATTTTTTTTACTTTCTACTATAAAACATATCCAATAAAAAATATATAATGTCTTCATTAATTTAGTACAATATCTATTCTGCTACATGTTTTTGGTAAAAAAATGTCAATAAGCATATATTGATTGGTTTACGCAAATGTTATAGCGTCTACAAACTATGGTATATATTTATGCAATTTTTATTTATTTAATTTTTTATACTAGTAATCACCGACTCATAAAGGGATTGCGATATTGTGGCAGACAATCGGACACTAACTGACACTTTTGACACTTTGTGGAAACCAGTGACACTGATACAGTCGGGGACACTGTCCTGCGTCACCCTATGCCAGGAGAAATGGAGCGCCGAGCCTGCTTCTGGCCGCCAACAGCAGAGCTGGTTCAGACTGAGTCGTCCAAGATGGTGTCCACTCCATCTTCACAGCCACAAGGCATAGTGGCAGCATATCTGTGGAGGACATGGTCAAGCTTCTGGACTTAACTAATACCCAGGATTCCCAAGTAAGTGTATATGTTTACAATAGGGATTCCCCAGCCTCCACAGAGTCCCTTATAGAGCGTACCATGGACAATCTGGTGCTCTCACAGCCTGGCATACAACCCCACAGTCCAGCTCCTCCAGACCTGGCAGCAAGCTTCTCTGGTGATTGGTGCTTTGCAATCTTTGTTTGAGAAGTTTTATGATCTCCTGGACAGGGGCCTGACCAGAATAGCATCCCAGATTACAGCTGATATTAAAGCTGACTTGCAGGGCCTTGGTTCCCACATTGAAGCTACAGAGTATGTTAGAATCACAGTTGCCTGGATGAATCAAAATACAGCACATATCCAGAACCTACAAGAGCAATTGGAATCACTTTAGCAAAACTTTTCTTGGAAAAACGCTCCCGGCGGTACAACTTTAGGATCAGGGAGCTCCCTAATATGTTTAAAGATACCTATGCAGCTGTGCGTTTACTCCTGAAGGAATTCCTGCCTGACCACTGACTGGAATAAGACAGAGCTCTTAGAGCCTTACAGCATTTACGTCAAGATGGCCTCCCTAGGGACATCATTGTGAAGCCACATTACTATTCTGTGAAGGAAGCAGTGATGAAACATTCCTGAGAAGCTCCGCAGCTGTCCATTCAAGACCATGCAGTTCAGGTGTTCACAGATCTTTCGCCATCGACTATACAAAAACGCAGGGCCCTCAAACCTTTGCTGATGGCACTAACACAGAAGGACATCAAATATTTTTGGGCCTTTCCTTTTCGCCTAAAGTTTATCGGAATAAACTCTATGCATTCTCCTCTTTTGCAAAGGGGAACGTCTACTGCTGCACTTGGGAATCATCTCTCAGGAGCCTTCTGCCTCTCCGACATGCAGTGGATCTGGAGCATCCAAGCATACTTCCACACCAAGACCTAACACCTTTGTGGCAGCAATCCAAGTCATGGAGGACTCTCTTCTGCCCTGATTTGAATCCTCTACCCCTGTGTTTTAGTATCTGGCGGTGAAATTTGTGGGACTCGTTTATTATTGCTCTGATTGATCATGCACTCCCTCTGCTGTTTTTTGGCCGCTCACCTTTGTTGCCTTATAGATTGTAATCTTTGCCTTGTTTTTCAGGTTATTGCGGGCCTTTGATGGCCCTTACTGGGCTGGTCTTATTGCTTTATTTGGGAGGGGGGAATTCTCTGCCCTGAGAGGCTCCGATCACTAGTTGCGGAGGTGGGGTGGTGTTTTGTTGGCCACTCTCCCTTTTATTCTTTTTTGGTCTTCCCCTGTTTTTGAGGGGAATGATGAGGGACCTTGTCTGCTTCTTCTTTTTTTGTTGGTCGGTGTCCTGGGACAGTGAATCCCTCCTTTTGTATTATGGGAGGGATGCCTCGTTGAGAACTTTCTTTATTAGCGTTTGTTATACAGGGTGATTCATAAAGTATACAGTTTCCAGATGCTGTAAAACAGTAACAGTTGAAAACACGGGCCACAACTGCGAACCGACATGTAGATGTACTTATAAAGTTGTGAGGGAACTGAGGGAAGTGAGGTAGGTGCGTGTATCACGTGAGTCAAAATGGGAGTGTCTGCAGTGGAGAAGGCGTTTTGTGTTCTTGAATTGAGCAAAACGAAATCTGTAACTGTTGTGCAATGGCATTTTTTATCACAATTCGAAAAAGAACCTCTAACCAGAAAATCTATATGTTAAGTCTTTGGTTGATGCCACAGTTGCAGGATGACAGTGACGACTTTATTCTCCAATTGGATTGTGTACCACCATGCTGGTTAGGCGACATGCGAGATTACCTCAATGAACATCTTCTTCACCGATGGATTGGACGAGCCACGGACTACAACATGCCACTGACCCAATGGCCATCTAGAAGTCCTGACTTAACACCTTCTGACTTTTTCCTGTGGGGTAAGTAAAGGACAAGGTATTCACACCTCCCCTTCCTCTTGGTCTAGCAGAGATGAAACAGCATCTCACAGCCACTATCACTGCACTTGATTCAGAAAACTTAAAGTGGTTGTAAACCCTAGAAAAACTAAAAAAAAAAAAAAAAAAAAAACCCTGCAAGGCAAAGGCATAGCATACTAGCTCATTGTGAATTACTTACCTTAGATTGAAGCCCCCGCAGCGGTCCTCCTACACTGCTCCGGCTGGTGACATCACTCCCAAAGTTACTTCCGGGTATCGCGGGCACCAGCGCTGTGATTGGCCAGAGCCGCGATGACATTGCTCCAGACCTGGCATGCGCCGCGGGAGCCGCTGGTAACGTCACACTCACTGAAGCAACAGCACGTACGTGCCATTGCTTCAGTATGCATGTGCCAATGAAGTCGGCATGCATATACAGGGAATGTCTGGGGTAGCTACAGGTAAGCCTTATTATAGGCTTACCTGTCACAAAAAGTGGTTGTAAAGGATTTACAACCACTTTAATAACTCGTGTTTGGGCGGAAATGGATTACCGGCTCGATGTGTGTCATGTGACTAAGGGTGCACACATCTGTGACTGTCTCTAAAAAGTTTGAAACATTCACCTACAATTCTGTTACAGGTAACATGAAATATCTTACATTGTCCTTGTTTTATAGTACGTTGAAACTGTATACTTCTTTATAAATCACCCTGTATTAGTGGCTGTAAGACTGGCTTGGGGAGACTTGCTCCCCCACTGTGTTTTTGTTGGCACCCTGGTTCAAGTTTTTTTATACCATTTTGTTGGACACGGTAACCTGGCTTATGGACAGTGGGGTGGACTGGTCCCCTCTCACTCTCCATTATTTTTTTGTGGACATGCTTTGTGATGTTCTTCTCTCCAACCGGTTTTGCTTTTCTTTTTCTCACTTGAGACACTCGACCCTGATGCTGAGACGGAAGACGTTTGCCCTAGAGGCCTAGTGTCAGGGGCATGTCAGTAGCCGTCGGGCGAATCTGCGTGCACGCAGGGGCACGAGGAGTCGTTCTAGGGCAATTCAGCTCAATTCCCCACCAGGGGGTGCCGGAGCGCGCCCGCGTGTGCCCGTACGCGCGTTCGCGGGTGCGCGCGCCCGTTCGCGCTAGCGCTGTTTTGGCGTCAAGGTCCCTTTAAAAGGATGACAGGTGCTCATGTCAGGTGCTGTTCATCTGCAGCTCTGCACCTGAAGTTCCTGTATCTGCCTATCTGTTATTTTGCTAGTGACCCGGCTACGTCTAACCATTCTCCAGTCTCCTATCCGACCCGGCTTGCCTGACCTTGTTTATTCTGTTACCTGTTGCCGAACTCCTGCCTGCCTGACTATTCCTTGGATCATCCCTCTTGTTTATACCTGCCTGATCTCCTGCCAAAACGGACTGTCTGACCTTGCCTGCCTGTGTCCTGTGACGCTGTTCTCTGCCTGCTTGTTTTGCATCCAGCTGCTGTCTTCGCATCTGTCTGCCTGCCTCCCGGCCTGCACCAGCCTGCCTGCATCCGCAGCTCAACCATCCCTGAGGGACATTTTTCCAGTTCCGGTATCTGCTTCTGCTGGAACCTGCATCAGGCCCTCCTACCCACTGCGCTCAGGAGACCACTGTCCCCACTTCCAGCAGCTCCTGAACCAGCGTTTAAGAGAGGTCTCCTTCCACCAGTCGGGCTCAACTACCAGGTACATTACAGTACGAACAGCCATGACTGAGCCTGCAGGAGAGACCTCTCCCATCAAGGAGATCTGTACGCATTTAGCAGCCCTCACCCAAGCTGTAAAGACCTTACAAGACAGTTACAACAGACTGGAGGGTCAAGTGTTAAACCTCAGTGGTCCCGGTGGTGTGGCTCCTGCTTCCACAGCCGCTCCAGTACAGGCTGCTGCACCACCCTCTGTGGTCATGCTTCCACCGGAGCCAAGAGTCCCTGTCCCTGAAAAGTTTTCTGGTGACCGAACCAAGTTTCTGGCTTTTCGCAGCGCTTGTCAACTTTATTTCAGCCTACAGCCACGGACCTTCTCCCTGGAAGCTACCAAAGTGGGATTTGTCATATCCCTCCTTCAGGACCTGGGCCCACCGCCTGCTTGAAACCAATGCTATACAGACTCAGTCTTTTACCTGCCTTTTTTGAAGCCATGGCCCAGCTATATGATGACCCCCAGCGGACTGCCACCGCTGAGGCAGCTTTGTTCATGCTTCAGCAAGGCCGTAGGCTGGCCGAGGACTATGTTATGGACTTTCGACGCTGGAGCGCGGACACTCAATGGAACAACGCAGCTCTACGCCACCAGTTCCGCATGGGGCTATCTGAGGGTCTTAAGGATGAACTTGCTCGGGTAGGAATGCCTGATACCTTGGAGGAGCTCATTGCTATTACTATCCAAATTAATCGACGCCTTCGTGAGCGCCGGCCTGAACGATCTTCTCAACAAACGCGGCCTATGTGGATGACCGCAAGAGCCCCGCTGCCTGCCTCCCGGTATCTACCTTCTGCCAGCCCAAGTCCAGTCAATCAAACAACTGATGCTCCTGAACCTATGCAACTGGGACTTATGCGTACTACGCTGACCCCTGAAGAATGGGCACGCAGGCGCCAACTGAATCTTTGTCTCTATTGTGGCGGGACGGGCCACTATGTGACAACTGCCCAGTAAAGATCCGTAAGTGTTTCTCTCCTACTCCATCCAGTTTATCCGCTTTAACAGCCAATGCCACTCAACTTGTTCTCCCTCTCTCATTACAGCTCCAGGGAAGAACAAT
Organism: Aquarana catesbeiana; assembly: GCF_042186555.1. Classification (NCBI taxonomy): domain Eukaryota; kingdom Metazoa; phylum Chordata; class Amphibia; order Anura; family Ranidae; genus Aquarana; species Aquarana catesbeiana. The sequence continues at coordinate 265,299,197 of NC_133328.1, forward strand.
TCAAGTCAACGCCATTGTTGATTCTGGGGCATGTAGCTGTTTTGTTGACTCTGTTTTTGCTACCCAACAAAAACTTCCCTTAAAGAATAAAACACACAGACTTTCAGTTTTTCTGGCCGATGGGTCCCATATAAGATCTGGACAAGTCTCTCAAGAAACCCTTCCTCTGTCTGCTACCTGCTCATCTCAGCACCGAGAAATCCTTGTCCTGGACGTTATTTCATCACCTCTTTTCCCGGTCATTTTGGATATGCCCTGGCTTCAGGCCCACAATCCTCTTGTTAACTGGGCCACGGGCGAGATCAAGTTTCAGTCACCCTATTGCCAAAGACATTGTTTTCCTGAACCTGTTAATTCTGCTGCTACTTTACTTTGTATGGACATTGACCCAGATCTACTTCAAGACATACCAGAGGTCTATCAGGAATTTGCAGATGTGTTCAGCAAGAAGGGAGCAGACTCTCTGCCACCCCACCGTCCCTATGATTGCCCAATTGAGTTGCTTCCTGGAGCTGAGATTCCTTTCGGGCGTATCTTTCCGCTATCTGAAAAAGAACAAGAGGCACTTAAGGTATACATAAACGAAAATCTTGAAAAAGGCTTCATCCGACAGTCCACCTCACCAGCTGGTGCAGGAATATTTTTTGTCTCCAAGAAAGATCAAACGCTTCGCCCTTGTGTGGACTATCGGGAGCTAAACAAAATTACGGTAAAAAAACGTTATTCTTTGCCCCTAATACCTGAACTGTTCCAAAAACTAAGGTCTGCCACCATATTTACCAAATTAGATCTGAGAGGGGCCTACAATCTGGTCCGCATTCGGGCCGGGGATGAATGGAAGACGGCCTTCCGGACCCGTTTCGGACACTATGAATACCTAGTCATGCCCTTCGGCCTTTGCAATGCTCCTGCCACGTTTCAGCATCTGGTTAATGATGTGTTTAAAGATTTCCTGGACATTTTTCTAATCGTCTACTTGGACGTTATTCTAATCTTCTCCAGTTCACTCGAGCAACATAGGGAACATGTCCGTAAAGTCCTGGCCCGACTCCGCCTGCACAGATTGTATGCTAAGGCGGAGAAGTGCGAATTTGAACAAAGGGAGATTCAGTTCCTGGGGTTAGTAATCTCCCCAACCGGCATCAAAATGGATCCTCAGAAGGTGTCTGCTGTGTTAGAATGGCCAGCACCCATGGACAAGAAGGGGGTACAACGCTTCATTGGGTTTGCAAACTTTTATAGGAAGTTTATCAGGGGGTTCTCTGCCATCATCTCCCCCATCACGCAGCTAACTAAGCAGAATCTTCATTTCCACTGGAACCCGGAGGCTCAGAGGGCCTTTGAAGAGTTAAAGAGACGTTTCACGTCAGCTCCGATTCTTAGCCATCCTGACCCATCCTTGCCCTTTATCCTGGAGGTTGATGCTTCCGAAGTAGCCGTGGGTGCTATTATTTCCCAACGACAAGGCAACAAGGACCTGATGCATCCCGTAGGGTTCTTTTCTAGGAAACTTTCACCGGCTGAGCGGAACTATGATGTGGGGGACCGGGAGCTACTTGCTATCAAGACAGCTTTGGAGGAATGGAGGTATTTGCTGGAAGGCGCAGTCCACCCGGTACTGATTTATACGGACCACAAGAATCTTGAATATTTAAGATCTGCTAAAAGACTAAAACCCAGACAGGCCCGTTGGGCTCTACTCTTTACACGGTTTTGTTTCCATATCACCTACCGGCCCGGGTCCAAAAATGTAAAGCCAGACGCATTGTCGAGTATGTTTGATAATCCTAAAGACTGTTCTGCACCTGACACTATTCTGCCGGCAAATAGTTTCCTTCTCCTTCAAACAGATCTTCTATCCATGATCAGAGAAGCATCCCCAGAACCTTCAAGTCTCCAGGGGTCCTCTTTAACATCTCGAGATGGACTATTATGGAGGGGAAGTCAAATTTTTGTACCAGAGAACGTCCGAGTCAAGGTACTGACACTTTTGCATGACCATCCACTTGCAGGACATTTTGGGGTCCGTAAGACCCTTGAGCTGGTGCAGCGCACCTTTTGGTGGCCTAACCTGAAGGAATTCTGCAGAAAATATGTCAACTCCTGTTCTGTCTGCATCCAGAATAAAACTCCCAGGAACAGAGCTTGGGGACTACTAAGACCATTGCCTATACCAGATAGGCCCTGGAGGATGATTGCAATGGACTTTATAGTTGAATTACCATGTTCTGAGGGATGTTCGGCGATCCTTGTGGTCGTTGACCGGCTATCCAAAATGGCCCACTTTGTGCCCCTAAAAGGAACACCTTCTGCTGTGGAGACGGCCCGTGTGTTCATTAGGGAAATTGTCAGGTTACACGGAATCCCCGCAAATATAGTGTTCGATAGGGGGGTCCAGTTTACTTCACGTTTTTGGAGAGCCCTTTGTGAAAATCTGAAAATTGAACTAGCCCTGTCTTCAGCATACCATCCCCAAACAAATGGGCAAACTGAAAGGACAAATCAGACTCTGGAGCAATACATTAGGTGTTTTACATCTTTTGTGCAAGATGATTGGGTGTCCTTGCTGCCCCTAGCAGAATTGGCTTACAATAATGCCAGTCACTCTGCCACCGGTCAATCCCCTTTCTTTGCCAATTATGGGTTTCATGCATCTTTTTTTACCAGATTTTCTTTCAGAATCTTCAGTTCCAGCGGTCCAGGACACAGTGCAGTTCCTCAGTCGTAATAACCGGATCTTGCAGGAAGCGGTATCCAAGGCGCAAGCGGACAATAAGAGATTCTTTGATCAGAAAAGAAGAGGAGATCTAAACCTTCAGCTTGGCGACAAGGTATGGCTGTCTACCAATAATATTAGATTAGCATGTCCTTCCAAGAAGCTTGCCCCTAAATTTATTGGGCCTTTCCCTGTGAAAAGGAAAATTAACAAGGTGTCTTATGAATTATGCTTACCTGACTCATTTAAGATACACCCTGTGTTTCACGTGTCACTCTTGAAGCCTGCTGTAGATGATCCTTTTCCTGATAGGGGCACCAGGGCCCCTGAACCAGTTCTGGTGGACGGCAATGAGGAGTATGAAGTGGAAGCCATCCTGGACTGCAGAAAGAGGTCTGAGCAAGTACAGTTTTTAATTAAGTGGAAGGGGTATGGTCCGGAAAACAACTCATGGGAACCTGACTGTAATATTCATGCCAAACGTTTGATTCATGCCTATTTCTCTGCCCATCCTGAAAAGAAGAGCTATCTGGGCATCCGGAGGCTGCCCGTTGGGGGGGGCAATGTCAGGGGCATGTCAGTAGCCGTCGGGCGAATCTGCGTGCACGCAGGGGCACGAGGAGTCGTTCTAGGGCAATTCAGCTCAATTCCCCACCAGGGGGCACCGGAGCGCGCCCGCGTGTGGCCGTACGCGCGCGCCAGTGCGCGTGCCCGTTCGCGCTAGCGCTGTTTTGGCGCCAAGGTCCCTTTAAAAGGATGACAGGTGCTCATGTCAGGTGCTGTTCGTCTGCAGCTCTGCACCTGAAGTTCCTGTATCTGCCTATCTGTTATTTTGCTAGTGACCCGGCTACGTCTGACCATTCTCCAGTCTCCTATCCGACCCGGCTTGCCTGACCTTGTTTATTCTGTTACCTGTTGCCGAACTCCTGCCTGCCTGACTATTCCTTGGATCATCCCTCTTGTTTATACCTGCCTGATCTCCTGCCAAAACGGACTGTCTGACCTTGCCTGCCTGTGTCCTGTGACGCTGTTCTCTGCCTGCTTGTTTTGCATCCAGCTGCTGTCTTCGCATCTGTCTGCCTGCCTCCCGGCCTGCACCAGCCTGCCTGCATCCGCAGCTCAACCATCCCTGAGGGACATTTTTCCAGTTCCGGTATCTGCTTCTGCTGGAACCTGCATCAGGCCCTCCTACCCACTGCGCTCAGGAGACCACTGTCCCCACTTCCAGTGGCTCCTGAACCAGCGTTTAAGAGAGGTCTCCTTCCACCAGTCAGGCTCAACTACCAGGTACATTACACCTAGAGGGCAGTCTGGCTTGCCTTGTCTATGGAGTGGTAAGAGGTAGGGATGAGCCGAACACCCCGGGTTCGGTTCGCAGCAGAACATGCGAACACCGTTAAAGTCTATGGGACACGAACGTAAAAAAAACAAAAGTGCTAATTTTAAAGGCTTATATGTAAGTTATTGCCATAAAAAAAAAGGTTTGGGGACAAGAGTCCTGCCCCAGGGGACATGTATCAATGCAAAAAAAAGGCCATGCAGAGTAAGTTTGCAGAGGCATTTGATTCTGAGCCCTCTGGGTCACTAAGGATCACATGATCTGTAGCTACCTTCTCCCAGCCAAGTACAACACCTTGGGTTCCTGGGGACTGAAAACCATCCCTTGAAGACCGCTGCTAAGTGTTATCCTCTACATCCATGCTGACACAATCCTCCTCCTCCTCTTCTTCCAGATAGCACGCAGGAATGCTATCTGGATAAAGGGGGCCTTGAGAGGTAAGGAAGTCCTTCTCTTCCTCCCACTGTTCTGTCTTAAGTGCCCTGTCCATTGTTCCACAAAGCGTGTGCTCCAACAGGAAGACTAGAGGGATAGTGTCACTGATGCATGCATTGTCGTTGCACAACATCCTTGTGGCCCCCTTAAATGTTGACAGGACAGTGCATGCATCCTTGATCAGTAGCCACTGGCGTGGCGAAAAGAAGCCAAGCTCCCCTGACCCTGTCTTGGTGCCATACTCGCACAGGTACTCATTGATGGCCCTCTGCTGCATATGCAGGCACTGCAGCATTGCCAACGTTGAGTTCCACCTGGTGGGCATGTCATAAATGAGGAGGTTGGTGGGCAGGTTGCATTCCTTTTAAATATCAGCCAGCACTGGCATTGTATGACCGGCGGAAATGCCCACAGACTTTTCTGGCCTGCCTCAAAAGATCCTGTAAGCCTGGGTACCTGCTCAAGAACCGCTGCACCACCAAATTCAGGACGTGTGGCAAACATGGAACATGGGTCAAGTGTCCCTGTCGGAGGGTGGAGAGAAGGTTGGTGCAATTGTCACATACAACCATTCCTGGCTGAAGCTGGTGTGGCGTCAACCACCTCTGAGCCTGCCCCTGCAGAGCTGACAGAACCTCTGCCCCAGTGTGGCTCCTGTCCCCTAAGCAGACCAACTCCAGTACCACATGGCATCTTTTTGCCTGACTGCTTGCGTAGCCCCTTGAACGCTGGTTTCATTGGACAAATCTGCAGAAGAGGCCATAGAGGAAGAAGAAGAGGAGGGGGTGGAGGAGAGAGCTGTAGCAGAATCACTACTGGCATTTTGGAGGCGTGGTGGTGGAACAAGCTCTAACGATACTGAACCCTGTCCTGCATCCTTCCCAGCTGCCAGCAGAGTTACCCAGTGCGTTGTGAAGGAAAGGTAACGTCCCTGCCCAAGCCTGCTAGACCATGAGTCAGTGGTAATATGCACCTTACTGACCACCCTGTTCAACGAGGCCAAAACATTGCCTTCCACATGCGGGTAGAGAACTGGAATGGCCTTCCCTGAAAAGAAATGGCATTTTGGAACCTGCCACTGAGGTACAGCACATTCCACAAATTCACAAAAGGGGGCAGAGTCTACCAGCTGAAAGGCAGAAGTTGCAGTGATAGCAATTTGGCCAAGCTAGCATTTAGACGCTGAGCACATGGATGGCTGGGACCAAATTTATTTGTAGGATTCAGCAACTGGGGTAGGGAAAATTTGTCTGCTAAAATCAGATTGTGGTGTACTGCTAGCAGATTGGCTGTAAGTATTTGGGACACCTATTGCTATACCTTCATTCCTCTCAGTGCAGGTTTTTGAGAGGATTGGAGGTATAGTGGGGTTGGAGATCCCAGATGAGGAGCAAGGAGAAGTCCGCCTTTTTCTTTGATGTGGGTTTTTCATGTGCCGTTGGCAACTGACTGCATGGCAGGTCGTCATATGTGTGGTCAAGCATGTGGTGCCCAATAGGCTGCTGTTCTGGCCACGCTTGATCCGTTTCAGACATAGGTTGCAAAAAGCAACGGTGCGATCTGCTGCACACGTGTCGAAAAAGGCCCACACCAAGGAACTTTTAAAAGTCAGAGGGGAGTCAGCAGCGCCCTATGCCTGCGGAGCTCTGCGGTGTGATGCAATAGGGTGGCTGCCCTTAAGCTGCCCCCTAGAGGACATCCTGCCTCATTGAAGTTGTGCCTCCTCTTCCTCATCCTCCCCCTCCTCTCTCAGGCACCCAAGTACAGTCAGTGACCTCCTCATCCCCTCTTTCTCCTCACTGGAGCAAACGTGGCAGTATGCTGCAGCTGGGGGAACATGCCATTTTCTTGTCCTTCTTGGGCACCCCCTCTCTCTAGGCTCAAATTACTCCCTTCCTCAACCCGGGAACCAACTTCGGAGCCTTCAAATTGCTGCGCATCCTCCAGCAGCAGGTACCCAACACTCCTCCGTGCATGATGGTGGGGCTACGGAAGGAGTGACTGCGGACTAGGGATGAGCTTCGTGTTCGAGTCGAACCCATGTTTGACTCGAACATCGTCTGTTCGCCCGTTCGTCGAATTGCGAATGATATGGGCCGTTCGCGCCAAATTCGTGTGGCGCGTCACGGCCCATAATTCACTGCGGCATCGCAGTGCATTGCTGGCTGATGATTGGCCAAGCATGCACTATGACCCACATGCTTGGCCAATCACAGCGCCGTCTGAACAGAGAGCCGTAATTGGCCAAAGCCAAGGAGGCTTTGGCCAATTATGGCTCAGGGGATTTAGTACACACCCCACACTATATAAGGCCGCCTGCACGGCGGCCCTGTGTAGTGTGTGTTCCGGCGTTCATAGATAGAGAGAGAGAGACAGACAGTGTCATTTGATTTGAGTTAGATAGATTAGGCAGAACAGTCAGTCAGTTAGCTGCACTTACAGTGTATTGTGTATATATATATATATATATATGCATCCCAGGTGTTGCATATATATATATATATATATATATATATATATATATATATATATACACTGTATTCTTCTTACTGACAGGCAGGCTTGTCTTGTTACAGTATTTACAGCTACCTGAAGAAAATTGCTGGTGTTCTTTTGATCCTATTAGTACCACAGTCAGGCAGCTAGACTATTTACAGTTAGTGCAGTGCGTCCTGCTCACAGTGTTCAGCTAAAACTACAAATTAGTGGGGTGCGTCCTGCTCACAGTGTTCAGCTAAACCTACAAGTTAGTGGGGTGCGTCCTGCTCACAGTGTTCAGCTAAACCTACAAGTTAGTGGGGTGCGTCCTGCTCACAGTGTTCAGCTAAACCTACAAGTTAATGCGGTGCGTCCTGCTCACAGTGTTCAGCTAAAACTACAAGTTAGTGTGGTGCGTCCACCTCACAGTGTTCAGCTAAACATAGAAGTTAGTGCGGTGCGTCCTGCTTACAGTGTTCAGCTAAAACTACAAGTTAGTGCTGTGCGTCCTGCTCACAGTGTTCAGCTAAACCTACAAGTTAGTGGGGTGCGTCCTGCTCACAGTGTTCAGCTAAACCTACAAGTTAGTGCGGTGCGTCCTGCTCACAGTGTTCAGCTAAAACTACAAGTTAGTGCTGTGCGTCCTGCTCACAGTGTTCAGCTAAACCTACAAGTTAGTGCGGTGCGTCCTGCTCACAGTGTTCAGCTAAAACTACAAGTTAGTGCTGTGTGTCCTGCTCACAGTGTTCAGCTAAACCTACAAGTTAGTGTAGTGAGACCTCTGCACAGTGTTCATCTAAAGCTACAAGTTAGTGCAGTGCGTCCTGCTCACAGTGTTCAGCTAGATCCGTTCCTGTTATAGATAGAGAGAGAGAGAGACAGACAGTGTCATTTGATTTGAGTTAGATAGATTAGGCAGAACAGTCAGTCAGTTAGCTGCACTTACAGTGTATTGTGTATATATATATATATATATATATATATGCATCCCAGGTGTTGCATATATATATATATATATATATATATATATATATATATATATATATATATATATATATATATACTGTATTCAGTTTCGCTAGATCCGTTCCTGTTATCTTCTTACTGACAGGCAGGCTTGTCTTGTTACAGTATTTACAGCTACCTGAAGAAAATTGCTGGTGTTCTTTTGATCCTATTAGTACCACAGTCAGGCAGCTAGACTATTTACAGTTAGTGCAGTGCGTCCTGCTCACAGTGTTCAGCTAAAACTACAAGTTAGTGGGGTGCGTCCTGCTCACAGTGTTCAGCTAAACCTACAAGTTAGTGCTGTGCGTCCTGCTCACAGTGTTCAGCTAAAACTACAAGTTAGTGTGGTGCGTCCTGCTCACAGTGTTCAGCTAAACCTACAAGTTAGTGGGGTGCGTCCTGCTCACAGTGTTCAGCTAAACCTACAAATTAGTGCGGTGCGTCCTGCTCACAGTGTTCAGCTAAAACTACAAGTTAGTGCTGTGCGTCCTGCTTACAGTGTTCAGCTAAAACTACAAGTTAGTGCTGTGCGTCCTGCTCACAGTGTTCAGCTAAACCTACAAGTTAGTGCGGTGCGTCCTGCTCACAGTGTTCAGCTAAACCTAGAAGTTAGTGTGGTGCCTCCTGCTTACAGTGTTCAGCTAAAACTACAAATTAGTGCTGTGCGTCCTGCTCACAGTGTTCAGCTAGATCCGTTCCTGTTATCTTCTTACTGACAGGCAGGCTTGTCTTGTTACAGTATTTACAGCTACCTGAAGAAAATTGCTGGTGTTCTTTTGATCCTATTAGTACCACAGTCAGGCAGCTAGACTATTTACAGTTAGTGCAGTGCGTCCTGCTCACAGTGTTCAGCTAAAACTACAAGTTAGTGGGGTGAGTCCTGCTCACAGTGTTCAGCTAAAACTACAAGTTAGTGCGGTGCGTCCTGCTCACAGTGTTCAGCTAAAACTAAAAGTTAGTGTGGTGCGTCCACCTCACAGTGTTCAGCTAAACCTAGAAGTTAGTGCAGTGCGTCCTGCTCACAGTGTTCAGCTAAAATTACAAGTTAGTGCAGTGCGTCCTGCTCAAAGTGTTCAGCTAGATCCGTTCCTGTTATCTTCTTACTGACAGGCAGGTTTGTCTTGTTACAGTATTTACAGCTACCTGAAAAAAAATGCTGGTGTTCTTTTGATCCTATTAGTACCACAGTCAGGCAGCTAAACTATTTACAGTTAGTGCAGTGCGTCCTGCTCACAGTGTTCAGCTAAAACTACAAGTTAGTGGGGTGCGTCCTGCTCACAGTGTTCAGCTAAAACTACAAGTTAGTGCTGTGCGTCCTGCTCACAGTGTTCAGCTAAACCTACAAGTTAGTGTGGTACGTCCACCTCACAGTGTTCAGCTAAAACTACAAGTTAGTGCGGTGAGTCCACCTCACAGTGTCCAGCTAAACCTACAAGATATTTTTTTGCGAGCTCTGCACAGTGTTCAGCTAAAGCTACCTGTAGAAGGTTGGTGGTGTTCTCATACTACAGGCAGGCAGTTGATTTTGCTATCTGCAGTATCAGTACATATATATATATATATATATATATATATATATATCCCAGCTTAATGCAGCTACAGGCCATTAGTATGTCTGGAAGGCCAAGAAGGAGAGGCAGACAGTCACAAGCCAATAAGAGAGGGCAAGCAGGCTCTGTGTCTAGTGCTGGTCGTGGAGACGGTGCATCCTCATCAGCACGTGGCCGTGGGACACGCTTGGCCTTTTTTTCGGCAGCTGGCCACGTTGAGTCGCAACATGCGGAAGACTTGGTCAAGTGGATGACCAAGCCGTCCTCATCCTCCTCATCCTCTCTCACCCATGCCCAGGGTACTTTGTCTGGCAAAGCAGCGGCCTCTTCCCTTGGCTCAATGTCATCAGTGACTCCTTCCCTAGCCCCACCATGTCCTCCTGAGGAGTCCCTCGAACTGTTTGACCACAGTGTTGAGTACATGCTCCAGGAGGATGCCCAGCATTTGGAAGGCTCTGATGATGATACTGAGCTTGATGAAGGCAGTAACGTGAGCACGGACAGAGGGGGTGCCCAAGAAGGACAGCAATCTGGCAGTCATGCTCCCCCTGCTGCAGCATACTGCCAGGTTTGCTCCAGTGATGAGGAGGGAGGGGATGATGAGGTCACTGACTCAACGTGGGTGCCTGATAGGAGAGAGGAGGAGGAGGAAGAGGAGGCGGCACATCACCAAGGCAGGATGCCCTCCAGGGACCAGCCTAAGGGCAGCACCTTGACTGCATCACACCCCAAAGCTCCACATGTGCAGGGCGCTGCAGTCTCTGCGCGTTATTCAAAAAGTTCTTTGGTGTGGGCCTTTTTTGAGACCAGTGCATCAGATCGCACCGCTGCCATTTGCAACATATGTCTCAAGCGTATCTCGCATGGCCAAAACATCTCCCGCTTGGGTACCACATGCTTGACCAGACATATGTTGACCTGCCATGCAGTTCGTTGGAAAGCGTATCTAAAAGGCCCACACCAAAGAACAAAGAGGACCTCTCCTTGCTCCTCATCAGCTGAGATCTCCAACCCCACTATACCTTCAGTCCTCTCTGAGACCTGCACTGAGAGGAATGAAGGTGTAGAATTAGGTTTGTCACAGCCAAGTACTTGTCGGCAATCTGCTTTTGGTACACCGACGTCAGATTGTACCAGGCAAATTTCCCTGCCCCAGCTGCTGCACCGCCGAAAGAAGTTTGCTCCCAGCCATCCACATGCCCAGCAGTTGAATGCTAGCTTGGCAAAATTGCTAGCACTTCAACTGCTGCCTTTTCAGTTGGTAGACTCTGCCCCCTTCCGTGAGTTTGTGAAATGTGCGGTTCCTCAGTGGCAGGTACCCAAACGCCACTTTTTCTCACGGAAGGCGATTCCGGCTCTCTACCGGCATGTGGAAGGCAATGTCCATGCCTCGCTGGACAGGGCGGTCAGTGGTAAGGTGCATATTACCACTGACTCATGGTCCAGCAGGCATGGACAGGGACGTTACCTAAGTTTCACGGCGCATTGGGTGACTCTGTTGGCAGCTGGGAAGGATGCAGGACAACGTGCAGTAGTGTTGGAGGTTGTTCCGCCACCACGCCTCCAAAATGCTAATGATTGTGACACACCTCTCTCCTCCACCCCCTCCTCTTCTTCTTCCTCCATGGCCTCCTCCTGTGCTTTGTCCTCGGAACCAGCGGTGCTCCGTAAGTACGCAGGCCAAAAGATGCCATGTGGTGCTTGAGCTGGTGTGCTTGGGGGACAGGAGCCACACTGGGGCAGAGGTTCTGTCAGCTCTGCAGGGGCAGGTTCAGAGGTGGTTGACGCCATGCCAACTTAAGGCAGGAATGGTGGTTTGCGACAATGGCACCAACCTCCTCTCTGACCTCCGACAGGGACAAATGACCCATGTGCCCTGTTTGGCTCACGTCCTTAACTTGGTGGTGCAGCGGTTCTTGGGCAGGTACCCGGGCTTACAGGATGTCCTGAGGCAGGCCAGGAAAGTCTGTGTGCATTTCTGCCGGTCATATAATGCCAGTGCTCGGCTGACGGACCTCCAAAAGGAGTTTAACCTGCCAAAGAACCGCCTAATCTGTGAGATGCTCACCAGGTGGAACTCAACGTTGGCCATGCTGCAGTGGCTGCACACGCAGCAGAGGGCCATCAATGAGTACCTGTGTGACTATGGCACCAGGACAGGGTCAGGGGAGCTTGTTTTTTTTTTCCCCACGCCAGTGGGCCATGATCAGGGATGGATGCATGCACTGTCCTGTCGTCATTTGAGGAGGCCACGAGGATGGTGAGCAGTGACAGTGCATGCATCAGTGACACTGTCCCCCTTGTCCACCTGTTGGAGCACACGCTGCGTGGAATAATGGACAGGGCACTTGAGGCAGAACAGAGGCAGGAAGAGGAGGACTTCCTTAGCTCTCAAGGCCCCCTTTAACCGGACAGTGTTCCTGCGTGCCCGCCGATCACACAGGAAGAGGAGGAGGAGGAGGAGGAGGAGGAAGATTGTGTCAGTATGGAGGTGGAACCTGGCACTCAGCATCAGCAGCAGTCTTTAAGGGATCAGTCCCAAGAAACACATGGACTTGTACATGGCTGGGAGGAGGTGGCTGCGGACCATGTCGTCCTTAGTGACCCAGAGGAATCCGGACCGAATGCCTCAGCAAACCTACGCATGGCCTCCCTGATCCTGCAAAGCCTGCGTAAGGATCCTCATATTCGTGGTATCAAGGAGAAGGACCAATACTGGCTGGCAACCCTCCTTGATCCACATTACAAGGGTAAGGTTGCGGACCTTATCTTGCCATCGCAGTGGGAGCAGAGGATGAAACATCTTCGGGAGGCCTTGCAGAAAGGTCTGTGCAACGCGTTCCCAGAGACTGGGAGGTTACAAGCTCCTGTTTCTGGACAACGTATTGCTGAGGCTTCGGTCAGTCAAAGAAGGAGCGGTGGAGAAGGTGGCCGTCTGACCGATGCGTTCAGACAATTTTTTGGTCCGCAGCCCCAAGGTATGATCGGTTCCAGCAACCATCGCCAGCGTCTGTTTTACATGGTGCAGGAATACCTAGGGGCAAGATCTGACTTGGACACCTTTCCCACAGAAAATCCTCTGGGTTACTGGGTCTTGAGGATGGATCACTGGCCAGAGCTTGCAAAGTATGCAATTGAGCTACTGGCCTGTCCTGTATCCAGCGTTCTTTCAGAACGCACATTCAATGCTGCTGGAGGCTTTGTATCCGATCACAGGGTGCGTCTGTCCACCGACTTGGTCGATCGACTGACCTTCATAAAAATGAATCAGTCTTGGATCACCACCAGCTACCAAGCACCTGATGCTGATGTAACCGAATAATTTTTTTTAAATATCAGATCCCTTCAAAGACTGCCTATGTAATTACAATTTTTGATGCAATACTTTGCAGCAGGGCTCATTTCTGCGTTACAACTAGAGTATCTGTGAGGGGTTGCAGTGTTGTGGCACCAGCACCAGTGCCTAAGGCCTAATTTTTCAGCCCCTGTTCAATAGGGGCATGTAATTACAATTCTTGATCTAATATTTCACAGCAGGGCCCATTTCTGCACCCACCAAGAGCGAGTGAGGACTTACAGTGTTGTGGCACCAGCACCACCACCACCAAAGGCCAAATTTTTCTGCCCTTGTTCAACAGGGGCATGTAATTACAATTCTTGATCTAATATTTCACAGCAGGGCCCTGTGAGGGCTTACAGTGTTGTGGCCACAACAACACCTAAGGCCCAAATTTCTGCTGAGTATATAGGGCAGGCCCCTACTTTCAAACATCTAACTTACAAATGACTCCTATATGCAAATGGAAGGAGACAACAGGAAGTGAGATGAAATCTACCCCTAGGAAGGGAAATTCTCTCCTGTAAGAGTTAATATGGGAAAAACATTTCTCCTTTCCACTGATGCTTTCCAATCCTTGTTCCACAAAAAAAACAAATTTTCAAAAAACATTTGTCATTGGGACAAAAAGTGAGGTGAAATCTTCTGAAGAGGAGGAAAGACAGCAAAACAAATGTAACAGGGGTGATAACCCTTCCCTATGTTTTCCAAAAAGCTTAAAAAAGATTTTTTGGCTGGAGCTAAACACGTTAAAAATGTACCCGTTCAAAATTACAAACAGATTCTACTTAACAACAAATCTACAGTCCCTGTCTTGTTTGCACCGCCTGTATACTGCTGTTCAGAGTATATAGGGCCTGGTGGCCCCACACCTTTCCTTATTTTAATTTGGGTGCGGGGTTCCCCTTAATATCCATACAAGACCCAAAGGGCCTGGTAATGGACTGGGGGTACCCATGCCGTTTGTCTCACTGATTTTTATTCATATTGCCAGGACCCGACATTACATTAAATCCGCAAGCAGTTTTAAACAAGATTTTTTCCTTTAAAAATGACATTTTGTGCAGGGACTGTTCTAAACACGGGAAACATGTGCCACTTTACAGGCATACTATAGACACACCCCAGGTACGATATTTAAAGGAATATTTCACTTTTTTTTTTTTTTTACTTTAAGCATCATTAAAATCACTGCTCCCGAAAAAACTGCCGTTTTTAAAAGTTTTGTTTGCATTGATACATGTCCCCTGGGGTAGGACCCGGGTCCCCAAACCCTTTTTTAGGACAATACCATGCAAATTGAAAACAAAAGAAAGAGTTTCCCCAGGGTGGGGTTTTTAGGCAGCACAATGACGAAGTGGAGTCAATAATATGTAAAAAAGTATAACAAATTTATTAAGTATGTACCATGAAAGCTAAAACAATGAGCTCCAGTGGGGGGCACTTAAAATACAATTAAATTAGATGAGCTGAACATACATTGGCAGACATATATTCATAACAACGCTTGGTAACATGAATATTAAACCTGACGCGTTTCGACCCCTATGCTTTGGGTCTTCTTCAGAGGGTCAGCCTGCTGGAAACATATACATAGATAGAATTGGTATACATATATAGGTTCCATTGATATAATAGTAATTACATCCACCATATAGTGCATAAATCCAGTATAGTTACCCAATAATGTGTGTCCAGCAGAAAAAGAAAAAAAGGCCTCCCACATGGAGATCCCCTAAAAAGACTGTCCTCCCCTCTTTCCCCGAGGGAGAATCCCAGGCGTCTCTATCGCCAACACGACTTAGACCAGGGCAGTGAAAAACTGCCAATGAACCCACTCAGAACCCCAGAACAAGCTTTAAAAAACCCTCTGGAAAGTTCCCGTCACTCAATCTGAACCCCAGCATAGAGATTTTTGTTAAACAAACACTTAGAGATATCTCCAAACTTTCACACAAAAAAACGGGACCTCAAAACCTAACAGCTGAGGAATCGATAGCTATCGACTCTTTGTGTAAAAATGTCGAAATTACAATAAAACCATCCGATAAGGGGGGCAACGTGGTCCTGATGGACAATCAGGACTACGTATGTATGTGCCAAGACATCTTAGATAACGATGAATGGTACAAGACCATTTCAATCAAAGCCATACAAAAGTCTTATGCTAAATTCTATGACCTAATCCAGCTCGCCCTTGACAAAGAAGTTATCACCAGAGATCAATACGAATTCATCCGAATCAAACATCCACGTATGCCTACGTTTTACAGCTTGCCCAAAATTCATAAAAGTCAAATGAAACCTCCCGGACGGCCAATTGTCTCCGGTAATGGAGGAATATCTGAAAATCTAAGCAAAGTGATTGACTCCTTTTTACAACCATTTGTCACCTGCATGCCCTCATTTCTAAAGGACACAATGCATTTACTCCAACTGATTCAGGGAGCATCACTCCCATCAAATTCATTTTTTTGTGGCCATTGATGTCGAGGCCCTGTATAGCTCGATCCCTCACAACAAAGGGATCGAGGCTATACGGGCACTCCTATTGAGAAATCAGAAATACGATGGAGCATTAAATGAGTTTATCATCAACGGACTCGAATACATTCTGAATCATAATTTCTTTGTCTTCGATAACTCCCACTACCTCCAGGTGCAGGGCGTGGCTATGGGCACATGCTGTGCCCCGGCCTACGCCAACCTGTACCTGGGGGAGTGGGAGAGGGCGCTCGGAGACGAGGAGGGCCTTGCCATGTATAGGAGCCACATACGTATGTGGCGACGATACATTGATGATGTCCTCCTTGTCTGGGATGGTCCTGAAGAACTGTTATTGGAATTTTTCGATCACATTAACCAAAATGTATATAATCTAAAATTTACCATGACCTATGATCGTGATCAGGTAACCTTTTTGGATGTACAGCTGAGACGTACTCCTGAGGATACAATCTCTAGTACCCTTTTTCGGAAAAGTACCGCAGGAAATACCATCCTCCATGCGGACAGTTTTCACCCCACAGGCTTGAAGAACTCCATCCCATATGGACAGTACCTGCGGTTACGCAGGAATTGTTCCGATGAGGTCTTCTTCAAGCAAGAAGCACAGAAATTACAAATTAGACTTCTAGCACGAGGCTACAGCCGCTCATGTCTACGTAGGGCATACAATCGAGCGGTTGCACAACCGAGACATGCGTTGCTGTTTAAAGAGAAAGTGAGAGTCAACCCTGGTATGGATTCCACCAGGGTGATTTTGCGTTTCTCTAGACAGCACAATGAGATCAGAAGCATTATTTGTAAGCACTGGCCTATACTTTTGGATGATCCGAAAGTCAGTAGGTTCATCTCAGATACCCCCTCTATTACCTATAGACGAGCTACTTCGTTAAGGGACAAATTAGTTCAGAGCGAGTTCAAAAGTGCACAAAAAAGACGAAAACATTGTTCTGTCCTGGGATCTTTTCCCTGTGGACACTGCTCGTA
The DNA here is from genome assembly GCF_042186555.1 of Aquarana catesbeiana. NCBI lineage: Eukaryota > Metazoa > Chordata > Amphibia > Anura > Ranidae > Aquarana > Aquarana catesbeiana. Next base: position 265,315,552 of record NC_133328.1, read on the forward strand.
TTGTCAATATATAAGACGTGAAAAGATCTTTCAGCTCCCAAATGGGTCGATCTTCAAACCAACGCACTTCACCAACTGCCAGACACGAGGAGTGGTGTACCTCATGTCTTGTGAATGTGGAGCACACTATGTTGGCAAGACCAAACAAGAATTCCACCAGCGGATATCAAAACATATTTATCACATGCAAATCAGCAACCCATATTTGCCACTTGGGCGGCATGTAATGGAAACTCACAATTACAGAATGCCAAAAGTATCCTTCGCCGCACTCGATCGAATCCATATACCAGCGCGAGGCGGCGACTGGAACAAAATCTTGTTACAGCACGAACAGAGGTGGATCTTTAAATTGAACTCCACCTCGTTCCCTGGATTGAATGAGGCCATTTCGTTTGCTCCATTTTTAAAGGGCTTTGTTTCTGGAAAAACGCAATAGTTAGGTTTAAGCCAAATAAAATACTATCAGGTCCTCCAACCATGTCCCCTTTTTTCCTATATTCCCCGCACCCTTTCTTTTTTTTTTTTTTCCCCTCCCCCCCCCCCTTTCCCCCTTCTTTCCCTCCCCCCCCCCCCTTTCCCCCCCCCCCCCTTTTTCCCCTCCTCCCGCTCCCACCCTGCCTCCCCCCCCCTCCCCCCTCCTTTTTCACTGTTCACCTTGTTTGATTCACATGTTTTTCTTTGCTCACCACATCCTCACATTACATTGTTGTTTCTTCACCGTTCACGTTTGTTATTTCCCTACCACATCCTCACACCTTCACGGTATTATCCCTGACACGAAATATTTATTTATATAGAGCACTGACTGAATGGTTGCCAATACCCTATATGGTTTATGAATTATATTATACTACATATATTTATATTTATGCTCATGATACATATTGGAGACTTTTGTCCCCTAGTGGCCTGTTCTGGCCACATAATAGATATAGTATGGTAATGAAATACATTATGGACGCCTTCTCTGATTCTCATCGCAGGTGTGTTTTTGTGTCCCCTGGTTGGTCGTCTGGCCTGGCGGGCGGTGCTTCAAGAGTGTGACCTCTCGTAAGTCACGTCGTTGTTTTCACTGCCCTGGTCTAAGTCGTGTTGGCGATAGAGACGCCTGGGATTCTCCCTCGGGGAAAGAGGGGAGGACAGTCTTTTTAGGGGATCTCCATGTGGGAGGCCTTTTTTTCTTTTTCTGCTGGACACACATTATTGGGTAACTATACTGGATTTATGCACTATATGGTGGATGTAATTACTATTATATCAATGGAACCTATATATGTATACCAATTCTATCTATGTATATGTTTCCAGCAGGCTGACCCTCTGAAGAAGACCCAAAGCATAGGGGTCGAAACGCGTCAGGTTTAATATTCATGTTACCAAGCGTTGTTATGAATATATGTCTGCCAATGTATGTTCAGCTCATCTAATTTAATTGTATTTTAAGTGCCCCCCACTGGAGCTCATTGTTTTAGCTTTCATGGTACATACTTAATAAATTTGTTATAATTTTTTACATATTATTGACTCCACTTCGTCATTATGTTGCCTAAAAACCCCACCCTGGGGAAACTCTTTCTTTTGTTTCAGTCTTCAAGGGGTGAGCAGCAATCTTTTTTCTCTCTCTAGTGTCCCCTCCTTTTTGCAATACCATGCAAATTAGCCTTTAAAATGAGCACTTTTGATTTCGAACGTTCGAGTCCCATAGACGTCAATGGGGTTCTAACGTTCGGTCCGTTCGCAGGCTCTGGTGCGAACCGAACCGGGAGGTGTTCGGCTCATCCCTACTGTGGACAAGGAACCGGTGGAATAGGCCACTTTGGCAGCTGCGTTAGAAGGCAAACTACTCTGAGGATGGGTGACAGGGGAAGAGGAGGATGAGGACAGCTTTGTTATCCACTCCATAACTCTTCTGCATGTTCTGGCTCAATAACGGGGCCAGCAGCAGAAAAAAGGACAAGCATGCCCCACGGCCACCTGCGGAGGATGCACCATGCCCACAACCAGCACTGTTGACTGTAGACACAGAGGCTGCTTGGCCTCTTTTAGTGGCCTGTGAGTGTCTGCCTCTCCTTTGCAGCCTTACGGACATAATGTATTTTTTGTTTTACAACACCACACTACACTGTATTAGATACTGTGTACACCACCAGAAGTGTAGTAGAAACTGTACGCACTGTATTAGATACTGTGTACACTGCCTGCACTGTATTTTATACTGTGTACTAGGGATGAGGCGAACACCCCCCTGTTCGGTTCGCACCAGAACATGCGAATAGGAAAAAAGTTTGTTCGAACACCGCTAAAGTCTATGGGACATGAACATGAATAATCAAAAGTGCTAATTTGAAAGGCTTATATGCAAGTTATTGTCATAAAAAGTGTTTGGGGACCTGGGTCCTGCCCCAGGGGACATGGATCAATGCAAAAAAAGTTTTAAAAACGGCCGTTTTTTCAGGAGCAGTGATTTTAATAATGCTTAAAGTCAAACAATAAAAGTGTAATATCCCTTTAAATTTCGTAGCTGGGGGGGTCTCTATAGTATGCCTGTAAAGGGGCGCATGTTTACCATGTTTAGAACAGTCTGACAGCAAAATGACATTTCAAAGGTAAAAAGTCATTTAAAACTACTCACGGCTATTGCATTGCCGGTCCGACAATACACATAAAAGTTCATTGATAAAAAGGGCATGGGAATTCCCCAAAGGGGAACCCCCAACCAAAATTTAAAAAAATGACGTTGGGGTCCCCCTAAATTCCATACCAGGCCCTTCAGGTCTGGTATGGATTATAAGGGGAACCCCGCGCCAAAATTAAAAAAAAAAAAACGGCATGGGGTCCCCCCAAAATTCCATACCAGACCCTTATCCAAACACGCAACCTGGCAGGCCGCAGGAAAAGAGGGGGGCCGAGAGAGTGCCCCCCCTCCTGAACCATACCAGGCCACATGCCCTCAACATTGGGAGGGTGCTTTGGGGTAACCCCCCAAAACACCTTGTCCCCATATTGATGAGGACAAGGGCCTCATCCCCACAACCCTGGCCGGTGGTTGTGGGGGTCTGCAGGTGGGGGGCTTATCGGAATCTGGAAGCCCCCTTTAACAAGGGGACCCCCAGATCCCGCCCCCCCATGTGAAATAGTAAGGGGGTCACCATTTCACTAAAAAACTGTCAAAAATGTTAAAAATGACAAGAGACAGTTTTTGACAAATCCTTTATTTAAATGCTTCTTCTTTCTTCTATTTTCCTTCATCTTCTTCTTCTTCTTCTTCTGGTTCTTCTGGTTCTTCCTCCGGTGTTCTCGTCCAGCATCTCCTCCGTGGCGTCTTCTATCTTCTTCTCCTCAGGCCGCTCCACACCCATGGCATGGGGGGAGGCTCCCGCTCTTCTCTTCATCTTCTTCATCTTCTTCTCTTCTTCTCTGGCCGCTCCGCATCCATGCTGGCATGGAGGGAGGCTCCCGCTGTGTGATGCGTCTCCTCTTTTGACGGTTCTTATATAACGGGGGGGCACCCGGTGACCCCGCCCCCCTCTGACGCACGGTGACTTGACGGGACTTCCCTGTGACGTCACGGGGAATGCCACAGGGAAGTCCCGTCATGTCCTGTGCGTCAGAGGGGGGCGGGGTCACCGGGTGGCCCCGCTCCCCCTGTTATTTACCAATAGAGTCTCAAGAGAGACTTTGATAGTGGGGGTGGGAGGGTGACATGAGCAAGCAGGAAGGGCGGGTAGCCTGCTATGCCATGAAGGGGCTTCACTAGCAAGCATATATCTGTATCTTGCTTACATTTTTTTTTTTTTTTATATATTCAGGTTCTATCTGCTGTTGACAACAAGAGGAGAAGAGGAGGCACGTCACACAGCGGGAGCCTCCCTCCATGCCAGCATGGATGCGGAGCGGCCCGGAGAAGAAGATGAAGAAGAGAAGGAGAGAAGAAGAGAAAAAGATGAAGACGAGAAGAAGATGAAGAGAAGAGCGGGAGCCTCCCCCCATGCCATGGGTGCGGAGCGGCCGGAGGAGAAGAAGATAGAAGACGCCGCAGAGGAGATGCTGGACGAGAACACCGGAGGAAGAACGAGAAGAGCCAAAAGAAGAAGAAGATGAAGGAAGATAGAAGAAAGAAGAAAGAAGAAAGAAGAAGCATTTAAATAAAGGAATTGTCAAAAACTGTCTCTTGTCATTTTTGACAGTTTTTTAGTGAAATGGTAGGGGTACTTTTTTACCCCCTTACCATTTCACACAGGGGGGGCCGGGATCTGGGGGTCCCCTTGTTAAAGGGGGCTTCCAGATTCTGATAAGCCCCCCCGCCCGCAGACCCCCACAACCACCGGCCAGGGTTGTGGGGATGAGGCCCTTGTCCTCATCAACATGGGGACAAGGTGTTTTGGGGGGCTACCACAAAGCACCCTCCCAATGTTGAGGGCATGTGGCCTGGTACGGTTCTCTCGTCCCCCCCTCTTTTCCTGCGGCCTGCCAGATTGCATGCTCGGATAAGGGTCTGGTATGGATTTTTGGGGGGACCCCACACCGTTTTTTTTTTAAATTTTGGCACGGGGTTCCCCTTAAAATCCATACCAGACCTGAAGGGTCTGGTATGGAATTTAGGGGGACCCCCACGTCATTTTTTTTTAAATTTTGGCACGGGGTTCCCCTTAATATCCATACCAGACCTGAAGGGCCTGGTATGGAATTTAGGGGGACCCCACGTCATTTTTTTTTTTAATTTGGTTCGGGGTTCCCCTGTGGGGAATTCCCATGCCGTTTTTATCAATGAACTTTTATGTGTATTGTCGGACCGGCAATGCAATAGCCGCGAGTAGTTTTTAAATGACTTTTTCCTTTGAAATGTCATTTTGCTGTCAGACTGTTCTAATCATGGGAAACATGCGCCCCTTTACAGGCATACTATAGACACCCCCCCGCTACGAAATTTAAAGGGATATTACACTTTTATTGTTTGACTTTAAGCATTATTAAAATCACTGCTCCTGAAAAAACGGCCATTTTTAAAACTTTTTTTTGCATTGATCCATGTCCCCTGGGGCAGGACCCAGGTCCCCAAACACTTTTTATGACAATAACTTGCATATAAGCCTTTAAAATTAGCACTTTTGATTTCTCCCATAGACTTTTAAAGGGTGTTCCGCGGCTTTCCAATTTGTCGCGAACACCCCAAATTGTTCGCTGTTCGGCGAACTTGAACAGCCAATGTTCGAGTCAAACATGAGTTCGACTCGAACTCGAAGCTCATCCCTACTGTGTACATCACCAGAAGTGTAGTAGTAACCGTATACACTGTATTAGATACTGTGTACACCACCAGAAAAGTAGTAGAAACTGTACTACGGCTGCACTGTATTGTGTACTGTGTACACCACCAGAAGTGTAGAATAAACTGTACACACTGTATTAGATACTGTGCCTGCACTGTATTAGCAACTGTACTTTGGCTGCACTGTATTGTGTACTGTGTACACCACCAGAAGTGTAGTAGAAACTGTACACACTGTATTAGATATTGTGTACATCACCAGAAAACTAGTAGAAACTGTACTACGGCTGCGCTGTATTGTGTACACCACCAGAAGTGTAGTAGAAACTGTACACACTGTATTAGATACTGTGTACACCAGCAGAAAAGTAGTAGAAACTGTACTACGGCTGCACTGTATTGTGTACTGTGTACACCACCAGAAGTGTAGTAGAAACTGTACACACTGTTTTAGATACTGTGTACACAGCCTGCACTGTATTAGCAACTGTACTTTGGCTGCACTGTATTGTGTACTGTGTACACCACCAGAAGTGTACACCACCAGAAGTGTAGTAAAAAATGTACACACTGTATTAGATACTGTGTACACCACCAGAAAACTGTTTTCTGGGTAAATCTCGGCTCCATGCGGGTTCCAGTAGGTCTCCTGCAATATTTACGGTGTCTGTGGTGTAATTCGACAGAAGATTCATCTGAAAAATCCACCTTCTGCCACTTTTCCAGAGTCCATCCTTTTAGCAGTCTGTGGCCCTTGGCAAATGCCACACGGTTTTTCAATTGTATTTTGTTTAGTGCTGGCTTACGGGCACTGATTCGACCATGGAGGCCATTTTGAGACAGAATCCGACAAACTGTTCTGGTTGACACAGGGACTTCAGGTTTCCAGGTCTCGTGGAGCTCTACTGCAGTGGAAAATAGGCTGGCCTTGGATTTTCAAGCCAACAAACAGTCCTCTCGAGCAGTTGTCTTGCGGGGTCGGCCTGACCTGGCCTTGTCCAAAATGTCTCCAGTCTCTTCAAATCTTTTTTTTATCCTCTGAACTTGACGCTAAGACACATTGAAGGTGTCTGCCACATCAGCAGTGGATCTGGTTTTCAGCGTCTTGATAATCAGCACTTTAGTCTCCGGGTGAATCTTAGGCATGTTTGCAGAGGTCTAGTTGCAGTTGAGAAGGTCTAGTGTACTGGTGTTCTTTTTATACACACCTGAGACCTAATTGATCCATTATTAGTCACAGGTGAAGCTCATATAACAAGGCGACAACACTTATGTCTTGGCAAAAATTGACTCAATGGGCTTTACCAAGCTGTGAATATTAGAATACTTTGTCAGTTTCGTTTTGCACTGAAACATTATTACAAAAGCTGTTGGGATTAAAATGACCCATTTCTTGTAACAAAATCTTGATTAGAAATATATTTTAGCGGCACTTCAGGTCAATTTGTACACAAGCGACAAGACTTTTGTCAGGGACTGTATTAGATACTGTGTACACCACCAGAAAACTAGCAGAAACTGTACTACGGCTGCACTGTATTGTGTACACCACCAGAAGTGTAGTAGAAACTGTACACACTGTATTACATACTGTGTACACCACCAGAAAAGTAGTAGAAACTGTACTACGGCTGCACTGTATTGTGTACTGTGTACATCACCAGAAGTGTAGAAGAAACTGTACACACTGTATTAGATACTGTGTACACAGCCTGCACTGTATTAGCAACTGTACTTTGGCTGCATTGTATTGTGTACCGTGTACACCACCAGAAGTATAGTAGAAACTGTACACACTGTATTAGATACTGTGTACACCACCAGAAAACTAGTAGAAATGGTGCTACGGCTGCACTGTATTGTGTACTGTGTACACCGCCAGAAGAGCAGTAAATTGTACACACTGTATTAGATACTGTGTACACAGCCTGCACTGTATTAGCAACTGTACTATGGCTACACTGTATTGTGTACACCACCAGAAGTGTAGTAGAAACTGTACACACTGTATTAGCAAACTCCATGCGGGCTTTCAAGTGTCTTGCACTGAGGAGAGGCTTCCGTCGGGCCACTCTGCCATAAAGCCCCAACTGGTGGAGGGCTGCAGTGATGGTTGACTCTCTACAACTTTCTCCCATCTCCCGACTGCATCTCTGGAGCTCAGCCACAGTGATCTTTGGGTTCTTCTTTACCTCTCTCACCAAGGCTCTTCTCCCCGATAGCTCAGTTTGGCCAGACGGCCAGCTCTAGAAAGAGTTCTGGTCGTCCCAAATGTCTTCCATTTAAGCATTATTGAGGCCACTGTGCTCTTAGGAACCTTAAGTGCAGCAGAAATTTTTTTGTAACCTTGGCCAGATCTGTGCCTTGCCACAATTCTGTCTCTGAGCTCTTCAGGCAGTTCCTTTGACCTCATGGTTCTCATTTGCTCTGACATGCACTGTGAGCTGTAAGGTCTTATATAGACAGGTATGTGGCTTTCCTAATCAAGTCCAAACAGTATAATCAAACACAGCTGGACTCAAATGAAGGTGTAGAACCATCTCAAGGATGATCAGAAGAAATGGACAGCACCCGAGTTAAATATATGAGTGTCACAGCAAAGGGTCTGAATACTTGGGACCATGTGATATTTCAGTTTTTCTTTTTTAATAAATCTGCAAAAAATGTCAACAATTCTGTGTTTTTCTGTCAATATGGGGTGCTGTGTATACATTAATGAGGAACAAAATGAACTTAAATGATTTTAGCAAATGGCTGCAATATAACAAAGAGTGAAAAATTTAAGGGGGTCTGAATACTTTCTGTCCCCACTGTGTGTGTGTGTATATATATATTATATATATATATATATATATATATATATATATATATATATAGTGTATCTCACAAAAGTGAGTACACCCCTCACACTTTTGTAAATATTTTATTATATCTTTTCATGTGACAACACTGAAGAATTTACATTTTGCTACAATATAAAGTAGTGAGTGTACAGCTTGAATAACAGTGTAAATTTGCTGTCCCCTCAAAATAACTCAAAACACAGCCATTAATGTCTAAACCACTGGCAACAAAAGTGAATACACCCCTAAGTGAAAATGTCCACATTGGGTCCAATTAGCAATTTTCCCTCCCTGAAGACAAGCAGACTGAGGAAATGGATTACTGGAACCATGTCCTGTGGTCTGATGAGACCAATATAAACTTATTTGGTTCAGATGGGGTCAAGCATGTGTGGCAGCAAGCAGGTGAGGAGTACAAAGACAAGTGTGTCTTGACTACAGTCAAGCATGGTGGTGGGAATGTCATGGTCTGGGGCTGCATGAGTGCTGCAGGCACTGGGGAGCTACAGTTCATTGAGGGAACCATGAATGTCAACATGCACTGTGACATACTGAAGCAGAGCATGACCCCTCCCTTCCAACATGATAACAACCCCAAACACACCTCCAAGACTACCACTGCCTTGCTAAAGTAGCTGTGGTTAAGGTGATGGACTGGCCAAGCATGTCTCCAGACCTAAACCTTATTGAGCATCTTTGGGGCATCCACAAACAGAAGGTGAACAGCAAGGTCTTTAACATTCACCAGCTCCATGATGTCATCATGGAGGAGTGGAAGAGGACTCCAGTGGCAACCTGTGAAGCTCTGGTGAACTCCATGCCCAAGATGGTTAAGACAGTGCTGGAAAATAATGGTGGCTACACAAAATATTGACACTTTAAGCCAAATTTGGACATTTTCACTTAGGGGTGTACTCACTTTTGATGCCAGCGGTTTAGACATTAAAGGCACCCTGCCTTTGGCCAATTATGGCTCTCTTAGCAGAGGGCGCTGTGATTGGCCAAAGCATTCAGGTCACTTGCATGTTTTGGCCAATCATCATACAGCAATGCACTGCAATCTCACAGTGCATTATGGGGCGTCCTGCGGCGCTCAAACTTGCCGCAAACGCCTCATAATGTTCGCTGTTCTGCGAACGGGCAAACACCCGATGTATGAGTCGAACTTATGTTTGACCCGAACATCAAGCTCATCCCTACAACCCACTGTCATACCCTCCACACTCTTCTCCAGTACATACTGCCCACTGTCTTACCCTCCACACTCCTAGCAGTCCCCTTGTCAGAACAAAATTGTACAGTGAGGGAGATTGTTGTACTGCCACTGTGTGTTTCGTACAGTGATCTGTCGTGTATTTTGCATTCAGCCCGCCGGGCTGAGCGAAAAAAAGCATACTTGGGGGAAGAGGCCTTAGACCAGACAATAGCCAACCTCACTGGGCAATGTTCATTAATTAAGGATGCACATAGTTTTTCATTTTTCCAGTCTTTATGAATTTAGCACAAATTTTTATTTAAAAAAGACTTTTACTTAGTACCTGCTGCTGAACCCCCCCCTCCGGAACAAAACATCTACAGCTCTGCACACAGGAGACAAATAAAAGATGATGAGTTAGCAAAAATTCTCCTGCCCAACTCCACACCCTACTATGCGGGCCTATAGCCCAAACAAAATTAATAACAGGTGATGTGTACCTAGCTAAACTAAAAATAATATAGATTGTTTAAAGTTTTGGTTCCGAAAATGGGAAAAACACCCTCAAAATAGGCACCACATCCCTAAAAAATAATTTGTTACTTTGAAGTACCGATCGAGATTGGAAGGTTTGTGGCCCCTCCCGACTCGATCGGCTACCCCTTTGACCTATCTCGGTCGAGCCGCCTCAGTCCGGTCTTGCCATGACAGCGGAGAGGGGGCTGCCGCATCCACACGGACGCCTGGGGCACATCCTTGTGATGTGCCCACTCCGCGCCGTGCATCCCCTTCAAACCAGCTCCTTCGCTGGTCACCATCGGAGCCTTCCCCGCCTCCTTCGCCCCATGGCGCGGCTTCTGTGTGGGAGGAGCTGCCGTGCGCAGTAGTGCGCATGTCGGCTCCCTCCATCGGCGCGGTGCCCTGTGGGAATTGAAGTTTTGGCGAGGCTCGGTCCCTCGGGCATGCGCAGTGGCGCCATTACGTCCGCATCGAGCCGGCAACGTCACACGCCGGCTCGATGGGGAGCAGTATTTAAACCGGCTTACCTGACAGCTATGTCTGCCAGCGCCGGAGGTTGCAAGCCAAGACCCAGGCCAGGTAATGTGACTGGTGTTGTACACCATACCTTGCTTCATATTCATGCCTATATGCTCTTCCTTCCTATATACCTACTGAACTCTTGTTGAGTCCTAACCTTACTTATATAACTTTTTAAAATTGACTATAAAACTTCCATACCCTGAGCATGGTTATATCATTTTGCTGATTGATATTATCCCCACTATCTGCCTATAAAGTATGTCTTCAACTTTAATTAATTTAGCCTCATTTTCTCTGTGTAGTGACAACATTTTTCGTTTCTATTTTAATTCCCTAGCTTTAACATATTTATTACCCATTTATTTCTGGCAATTACCATTCTACCACTTTCGCTGATCAACTGCATTTATTTGGTTGCAGCTTCAATTAAGCTTCGGCGTAAGTGATATCTGATTGATTCTGACTCTTTCAAAAAATCAATTAACCCCTTGCATCATGATATCCTTCCCTGATACTGCATATTTATGATTTATACAACAGCTTCTCCTTACTGCTCCCTGTGGTTGCAATTAAGCCCTCTTGCTGTCTTGCTTGGCTGCGTCTGTACATGCCGGTTCTGACGAGATTCCATAGGGTCAATGTTTTGGGGGTAAGCTTTTATGGATACTTCGGAGTGACAACACGTATTTCATTATGCCTTCTAATGTTGTATTATTATTGTAAAATGTTTATCTATGTATACAAAAATTCTTTTTCCCTTTTTTTTGTAGAATCACTAAAAGTATTGGATGATTTACTACATAGTTGCACACCCCTTGAGAAAGCGACAAATGCGAAACATGTCGGGCTAGTATGCAATAATTACCACCCATGAATTTGTAGCGTATATCCTACTTGTCATTTCCCATTTTCTGACCACTTTGTTTTAATCGTATTGTTACAATGAATTTATTTTGATATAGTATATGTGTTTTTTAATGTAAACAATAAAATTGTTCTTTTTTAAGAAAAAGAGAAAAGATATGTAGTTCTTTTCATACACTTAATCTATTTGCACCGTGAAAATCCCTCTCTTCCTTATACCCATTTAAAAATAATATACATGTAGCCAGATGCTGGCAATGTTGTTCTCACTAACTGCTTGGAGCCAATCTGCACCAGAAAGCTGCGGGTATCAATTACGATTGCCCACTTTTTCCCTGCTTCTCTCCTTTTCTTTCCTCACCCTGCCCTTAAAACCAAAGTGCGGCAAAAAGGGAAGACACTATAAGGAATGGTACTCTCAGGCAAGTAGTCACGTGGAGGGGTGACCTCTCTATGTGGAACAAGAGGAAGACTACAACTCCCAAAAAGCCACAGGACTGTGGGGGAGGAGCAGAGGGATTCATACTGGACTGTCAAGGAAAGTTTGTGGGAGTTGACGCTGAGATGAAGGAGAGTGTGCACCCCTGTGCAGCGCACCTATCCTTTCAGGATCCTAGCCAAGAGGAGAGTCTGTGCCCTAAGCAGGGGTGTAGTTATAGGGGTCTCAGGGGTCTCAATTGTGACCAGGCCCCATGCTCCAAGGGGCCCATGCGGCTCCCCTGTGCCCAAATCCATAGTACCCAGCATGGTGCGAGGGAGCATCAGAGGGAGTAAGGCGGTAGGTGGAGAGTGAGATATGGTGGTGTGGTAGTGCGAAGAGGAGCAGACAGCAGCCCCCTGTTCCCCCTGGACAATAACAGCATGGTTGGAGCATGCATGAGCCAGACTGTTATGTTAATTGTAACCCTGTGCCATATCCCTGAGCCTGCTTTATCCTTCTGTCCCTGAGCCATATACCAATCAGTGGGAGGGGGAAAGAGGACCTGTCATGGGAAGGGGGTTAAAGACTGGTAACCACGCCCCCTCTCACTGAGCCACCCTCCTGTCCCTGAATCTTTCACTGGTCAATGGGGGGGGGGGGGTAAATAGGACCTGTCATTGGAGAAGGGATTACAGATTGGTAACCCCACCCCCATCACTGAGCCGGCCCTGCCTTCCTGTTCCTTAGCTATACACCAGTCAGAGGGGGCAGAGGACCTGTCATGGGGAAAGGGTATCCAGAGAAGGCTGAACTACAAGTCCCAGAAGAGGGGGGAGGGGCAGAGGAGCCCATGAGGGTCAACAAAGTATTAATTGCACCCAACCACCTACTATGACTGACCTAGGTCCTGCTGCCCCTAGATAAAATAATAAAAATAAAAACTACTGGCACCAGTGGCAGAACTGCAAGGGTAGGAAAGGTCGCCCTTGCTACTGGGCTTTCCCACCATGGGGCGGCCGGCCCCAAGACAGCAGGAAGGGGGCCCACTTCAGAACATGTGAAAGGGTCCTGCTATGGGACCACAATAAAAGGGCCCTGCAACAGGAGTAAAGGGCTTCGGGCCCAAAAGGAAGAATCCCAGTCTGGGGTTAGGGGGGCCTTCAAGGTTTTACTTACATCTCTTTTCCCTGACCCATACTGGAAGGCAGGGCTGGACTGGGACAAAAAGTTGGCCCTGGACTTCATCATGACCAGCCCACTTTAATTTTGAATGTCCCCAACAGCGCCCCCCCTTTACATCAGAGAGTCCCCATCAGAAGTCCCCTTCACATCAGAGTCCCCATTAGAAGTCCCCTTCACATCAGAGTCCGCATGAGAAGCCCCTTCACATCAGAGAGTCCCCACCAGCAGTCCCCTTCACATCAGAGAGTCCCCACCAGCAGTCCCCTTCACATCAGAGAGTCCCCACCAGCAGTCCCCTTTACATCAGAGAGTCCCCACCGGCAGTCCCCTTACATCAGAGAGTCCCCACCAGCAGTCCCCTTCACATCAGAGTCCCCACCAGCAGTCCCCTTCACATCAGAGAGTCCCCATCAAAAGTCCCCTTCACATCAGAGTCCCCACCAGCAGCCCCCTTCACATCAGAGTCCCCATAAGAAGTCCCTTCACATCAGAGAGTCCCCATCAGAAGTCCCCTTTACATCAGAGAGTCCCCACCAGCAGTCCCCTTAAATCAAAGAGTCCCCATCAGACGTCCCCTTCACATCAGAGAGTCCTCCCTCTCCTCCCCCTCCCACATGTACTCACTGTTTTGGAGGCAGCTTCGTTCCTCTCTCCAGTCATGTGATAACAAGTGCTAAGGGGAGAGAGGAAGGAAAGTCTGCCGGCTGTCCATCTCCCCCTGCAGGCTGGAGGGAGCGTAACGCTTAATGCTCTCTCCAGCAAGTGAAGGAAGCAGCTCCTCCTGACAGGAGTGAAATTGCAATCACTCACTGTCAGTGAGGAGCGGCTCCAGGACCGCTCCTGACTGGCCCACTGAGCCATCGGCCCACCTTGAAACTCCTGGTTATCACGATGGCCAGTCCATGCCTGCTGGACAGTAGAGGACAGTCGTATCATCCATCTTGCCATTGTGTAACAGCAAGAGAGAGAGATAGAGGGGCTACCCTGCACTAAACACAGTGCTTTCCACCAGAGATTCAGAAAGAGACAGAGGAAGGGCCCCTTCTGCTTACCCTACTAAAATGTGTTGCAAGATTGGTTAGAGGGTTTTTAAGCAGCTACTTTATCTACACTGTTTAGCAGGAACTGCGTTACATGGAACTGTTTATCCACCATCCCCCTTACAGATACACATAGTCCCGCTGCATACAGCCTGCCATAGAATCACAGGAAACTTTAATTTAAAACAACACTTCTTCATTGAACTGCCCTTATAACTGACCTACGCAGCCTCCATTTCTTTATTTAACAACTGAGCCAGAGATTACATCAGTACTTCAGCGTGCCATAACTGGATACAGGTTCTATAGACACTCTTAGGGCTCATTTACACTTACTTCGGCTTCAACAAGGCTTCAGACAGGCTTTGTTAAAGCTCTCTGAATGCTAGTCAAGGCTTCTGTCACTAAATAATATGGTTAGCTTACAGTCCTGTTTACACCTGCTTTTGTTTTGCTTTGCTTCGGCTTCGCTTCAAAAATGATACCCCATGTAGCTTCAGTGGTACTTCAAAGCGTCTTCAAAGCCGCTTTGAAGTACCACTGAAGCTACATGGGGTATAATTTTTGAAGCGAAGCCGAAGTCTATGGCAAAGCTCGCTTGAAGCCCTACTGAAGCCTCACCGAAGCCCCATAGAAGCCCTACGGAAGCCCCACCAAAGATCCATCGAAGCCTCATCAAAGCACCAAGCAAAAGCGGTGTAAAAAAAAAAAAAAAAAAGTGTAAAACAGGACTGTAAGCTAACCATTTTATTTAGTGACAGGAGCTTTAACAAAGCATGTCCGAAGCCATGTTTTGAAGCAAGTGTAAACTAGCCCTTAAAATGCACCTCTGCAGCCCTGATTGACAAGATTCCAGCCCTGCCTAGGTCCAATCAGACGTCGGTGACATACTTCCTGTTCCACGGTGCATGCTGGTCAGTGTGGAGCTTTTTGGTGAAACACTGTGATCCATTCCAGCCAGCTGCTCAATCCTTTCCAGCTATCCGGAACAGCGGTGGGACCTACAGAGCCATGTGGAATGCCAGGACTGCACTTTACTTTGACAAGCATGCATCTTCTATCATCTTGTAAGTGTTTTTAATATTATCCTATTAAAGTCATCATTTTAATACTACACTCAGGTCGGCGCCTCCCCCTCCCTGTTTTTTCCTTAAAATGCACCAAAGCTTCAAAAGGCCCCCAATGGTAGCCAGCAGAAGCAACAGCTCAAGGACTGTCTCTGGTTCATTTAATCTAACCACATATTACCTCCTGTTTTCTATTTGGCTCCCTAGGGCCAAGATGGTGTCCTGTAGGCAAAGCTGCTGATTAGGCAGTACAGCCAGCCCTCCTGTACTGGGCCCAGGCCCCATAAGTTCAAAAGGAGGGCCCAGACACCTGCTGAGCAAGAGGCCTGGCTGTACTGTTTTATCGCAGACACCAATCCTCTTCTGCCTCCCCCTGCAGTGCTGCCAGCTTCTCCTCCTTTGCAGTCAGTTAGGCTGTATGGTGTCCCCAGATTTCTAACAGCAGCTGTAGGCAGCCTTAGGCCTAGCATAGTCACCCTTGTGCACATGGGCAGTATAAGCTCTGGGGGTTTAGAATGATATGCTTTCTTTTGCTGCTTATTTGTGCACTCCGGGTGACAGCATTACAGTTTAAGCTGACCTGGGTGGCTGGTAAAATTTTAGGCTATGGGGTATTGCTCTGTACAGTAAGTGAATTATTATGTCTGCCATATAATGCTTTCTATTATCACTTCTTGTATACATTGTTTGACGACTAACAGAAATCAATATATAAAATTTATATTATTTTTCTCTTGACTGCTTTGGTGTCTGTCCTTTAAAATTAGCATGATTGTGGAGCATTAGGCTTGCTTTCTGTGATCTCCTTTTGGGACCCAGCGTTTGTGTACTCAACTGGATGTGTTGGAGGGGCTGGGGGCTTGGAGAAGGTTGAGACCAATATCAGAGTATCCATCTTAACCAGCGACTCCTTCGGAGGTGGCACTACATACAATACAAAATTAGGAAGAAATAAGATAAAAGATAGACATTTTGTCTTTAGGAAGAGTGGACAGATATAAATTAAGAAGATTAGACTTAGGTCATCCAGGAAGAATAGTATTGATTCAAGTTTCCACACTTTCAGGTGAAGTGAAAAAGTGGGTGCAATCCTTGTATATCCCCCTCAGTTTGGTGGTATGCGGCATTGCATTTTGAGGCCTTGCAGGTTGAGGCCTTGCAGTCATTCTTGACTATAGGATTCGTCAACTTACGGTCCTTGAACTTTATAATAAAACACAACACTGCATGACATGGGTTTAAACGGCCACAATAGCCCTTTTATTTAACAAATTAATAAATAACAAAACAATTTTAACACCAGGAGGGGGTCTTTGGGTGTCCTTAAATCACATTTTTGATTATTACCGACTATGTCCTCAGCTGCGGCCCATCCGGCTCAAAGACGTTGCGACTTCCACATTTTGACTTTCCCCCAGGGGACCTAGCTCCTGGGAGAACCACCAACAACTAACCAGGTGGGAGCGCAATACTCTAAATGGGCCCCCAATTCTTCTACAAACTGGTTAATCCTTGACCCCCCCCCCCCAAGACCCCCTGACCCGCAAGCTGCTGCGACAAATGTGCAAAATATTACATTTTTTTTTTTTTTTTAAACGTGAAACATCAGAATTGTCCCCCACCCAGACTACCCCCTAAAACCAGAATACAGGGCAGGAGGGAGGGAACTCTTCAATAAAGAGAACTTTCCGGAGTGTTTACCCATCAGTCCTTGCACAGACAAAACCCTTGCGGCTCCACCCTGACCCCTAATACACCAATCAGGTAAGCTACGCCCCTACCCCACTAACTACTTATTTATTTAACCCTTCTCAGACCCTTAGTCATGCCAACCCTGCATCTATTTTCTCTTCTCTGGGTCACACTTGACTATAGGATTCGTCAACTTACAGTCCTTGAACTTTATAATAAAAACACAACAGTGCGTGACATGGGTTTAAATGGCCACAGCAGCCCTTTTATTTAACAAATGAATAAATAACAAAACAAAAACAGTTTTAACACCAGGAGGGGGTCTTTGGGTGTCCTTAAATCACATTGTTGATTATTACTGACCATGTCCGGCTCGAAGACGTTGCGACTTCAACATTTTGAGTTTCCCCCAGGGGACCTAGCTCCTGGGAGAACCACCAGGTGGGAGCGCCATACCCTAGATGGGCTCCAAATTCTCCTACAGTCTGGTTAATCCTTGACTCCCTGACCCGCCATGCGAGCCTGAGTGACACCTTACTCAAGCGAGTCCCTCCACACCTGAAGAGCCCTCTGCACCCCTTCCTGTAATCCCAAAAACCAGAAATACGTTCAAACGGCATTCAAGTGAATACCATCATCCCTCCAATAGCAAATGGTCAGATCCTCCAGATCCTGATGCCGAACCACCAAGCCCCCGAGACGAGACAGAGATCATTCTATCTCCCTGTTAGCTTTAATCCTGGCTTTATTCAATCGCTCAACAGTGCGAGCATGACGCCAACTGTGTCAGGCCACTACGCCTGACCACACTATGACCATACCGGGGAAATCGTGCATCAAGCTCAAACTGTCAAATTTTACATTTCTAATGAGGTTCCTAGCGGCCCGAACCCCCATGTTATTCCCTCCCACGGAGCGCACCAGAACATCAGGAGGCCTGTCAATTTTTGAATAATAGTGGAAGTCGGGAAGAACCCGGCCCCACATCATGCCCCTAATGCCCAGCCATTTACAGACCAAGTTGTCTCCCTTCAGGACGTGCATCCGCTCTGATCGCCCCCGAGAAGACGTAAGAGTCTCCCAAAATACACACCAGGCCCTGAGGAAAACCTGTAATAAGAAAAACATAGAGCCAAAGAAAAAAAGCGCCAGAAAACAAGTACAGAACAATGAAGAACATTACAGCATATGTGGGCGGGCATAAATTTTAAAACGGTCAGACTGCCACCTCCCTATACGTCTCACCACCTGCTGACTCAATCCCCAGTGAGACGCCTCCATAGCTGCCCCCACTTGGAAGGAATGAGTATTAAGCTGGGAAGCTATCCTGCCCACCTCAACCAAACAGCGCTTGAAAATCACCACAAACTGAAAACGCAACGGGGATGATCCATCCACATACTGCAAAAACGGCCCCTTCACTCCCTCCCGGACCTGCACATAATGCTGTACAGAGAGAACCGGACACACCGTCTCCGGATGCACTTTGAACAATGTTATGGCAACACCCTTGCCCGGCTGATCAGTTTTTGATCTGCTGATTTGTAGCTGGACACTGTCAGCAGCGACCTGTACATCTGAAAACATCAACCCACCCAAACCACACTTGTTGTTGCTCACTAACTCCCCAACCTGCAGGGCCCCAAAAAAGGCCAAGACAAAAGCCGCCGTAAACAGCTGCACCTCATAAAGGGAGGTACAAACCCTGGGCCCCCGCGCCGAAACCCTTTCATGGTCTGTCGCACCATGAAGTCTTTGGTAACGTCATGCAGGCCCTCTAGCTTGAAAAGGAAAGCTACAGCAGGCTCCCCTGCTTCCAAATCACAACATTTTTGGGGAACTGGTGAGGATTTGTCACCACAATCCAATAACCTGGAAGGTGGTGATCTTAGTCATCCCTACCAGTGCTTGTCCTTTTTGCAGCCCCATCCACCAAAATGGCCCATCACCTATCAGGCAGTTCATAGGCGAGTGTGTTAGGCAGAGGGTCCTTCCAAACTAGATGGATGAAACGGAACTGCCGGAGCCATGCTAGAGTGCTACTATTCAAATTGCATGCTGGGCCATACTTACCTTTTTTTACTTGCTTAAAAATCCTATTTAATTTTCCCTTTGTGAATGGGAACTATAATACTGGAGTGCCTGGCCACATTGGTAGAGGTAAAGCAGTATTTTATTACTCAAAAAGGAAAAGAAAATAGCTTGATTGCAGCACAAAACAAAACAGTCCACACTCCTGGTACAAAAATCAAACAATTGGCCCACCACCTGCAAAACTAGTCCATTAACTGTGTAACGTCCCTGCCTGTCTCAATCGTCCCAAAAAGGTTTCCAGACACTAAGAAGAGTCTCAGTTATAATCACTCCATCACTTTGACTCTTCAGTGTGTCCTGATGCACATTTCACTACACAGACACTGGCTTTCTAATCCTCTTTTAGCCACCTCTGTAGGTGGGTAACCCCTTCAGGATTAAAGTCCTTGTAATCAGGGTTTGGAGATTGTTTCCCATCCAAAGTCTCTGAGCTTTCAAATGAGGAATTACCAATCTTGAGAGCACTGTAAAGCAGTCCTCTCTTCTCCAACTGGACTATCCCAGACCGAATCACCATGCATGGGTGAGGACCCCTGAATACTCAAAAATTGCTTTTCTGACACCAGCATTGCAGCATACATGTGATATAGCTCAGCCCCTATATCCACCCAGGGGACCTGTTTAAATCTACAGTATAAAAGGAAAACTAGAGCAACCTCCCCCATTCTCCTTTTTGTCCTCAAGATCTATAACCACAAGACTGTGATGTTGTGATAAGTCCCTACCTGCCTGTGTTGGAGACTGCCTGGGTTCAGCCTCTCCCAGGCTCAGTTCCACATCTTAGGTTGCTAAATGCACCAACAAGTTGGGGAGCCCCTTCTGCTGGACTTTTGTGGCTGTGAAGTTTTCTAACTAGAGACATTAGAACCTCATGTGTTGCACCTGAGCTGGTGTTTGGTTGCTGGAATCCATGCTGTATGTGTTTCTCTGCACGTCTGAGCTGGTGTTTGGATGCTGGAGTCCATGCTGCATGTGTTTTCTCTGCATACCTGAGCTGAATCCTGGTGCTGGAGTTAGTGCTGCCTTTTCTTTTCTCCCACATGTTTGTGCTATCCTTTTTGTTTTTCTTCCCTTGCCTCCATTTTTCTTTTGTGGGAGTGATTTGTTTTTCTTTCTTGTCTGCAGTTTTTTCCTTTCATCTGTGGCTTTTCCTGTGACCAATGTGCATGCACGATCCAGACCAGGCTTTGGGTCTGTTTCTGGTCTCAGGGCTAGCTATGGTGTCCATGCATTAACCGTGCAGAGGGCCTTGTGTGGTGGCCATCTTTGTTTGGATATGTCCAGGATCTCGCATGGGTGGGGTGGGTTTTGCACTGGAAACATCTTCTGTTTTCCCTGCAGGTGAATGGGGGGAGGAGGAATGCGATTTTGGCACATGTCTATTATCTGTTTACTTCTTTCTCCGAGTCTCCTTTTTTTTTTCTTTCTGTGCAGTGCTGACATCCTTGCTCCAATAGGAACTTTCTGGCACATAGCCAAGACTTCCATGTGCCCAGGTAGGGACCATTAGTCTGGTAAGGAGACGAAAAAGAGTGTATTTCCATGAGCATGGCCTTTGTCCACTGGTACAACCTTGCCCGCTCTCGCTCTTGCTTAAGGTCAAGCAAAAAGAGTGTTGCCATATCATGACAAATCCAGTGTGGATAGTGCTCATCCAGCCCCGCAAGTCTCACCCAGGAAGCGCACAAAGTTGCCAGTGAGTGTCGGCATTTCTCCTCCTCTGAGCACTAACAGACAAAATGGTATTAAGTGCTGGGCCTGCGGCCAGACTAACATGTCTGTGGATATTGCCGCCAAGGTCTCTCTACGGACAAAGGGTGCTGTGAGCCAGAAAGCCATGGCCCTTTATGGGAAAGCACTTACTGAGTCTCTGAGTTTTCCAGCCACTTATGCTAGCAGACTTCGGACACAACGTCAAGGACGCAGCCCTGCAGATGAGTTCAGGGCATCACAGTTATCCCTCCTAACCAATGAGGCCCCTGAGCCCATTACAGCCATTTTTATTCCCAGCTGTCAGCACCTTTATTCAAGCCATTTACCCCTTCCTTACACCTGGCTTCATCAGAGGTAGAATGTTGATTGTCCTCCTTAAAGAGGCTAAGCAGGTTTTGAGTGTCTCTTGGGTTCAGTCATTCATTAGGGTGGTTAAGCAGGCTCAGAATGGGGTGACCCAGATGACTGCCTTTGAAGAACATACTTCTCGATTTCAAGATACAGCCTTCCATACTCTCCAATGAATGGAAAGGTGAAGAGGTTGATTCAAGAAGAGTGGCAGTAGTGATATGAACAGTGGCGGCCAGTCCATAGGGGGCACACAGGCCCTTTAAAAAAAAAAAAAAATACAAAAAAAGGTCCTTAAGTGCACTGTGTTCGGACGCTGTACACAGTGCACTATGGGAAGCACCACGTCTATGCAATCATGAGATTGCAGACATGGCGCTTCATTTACGGGCCATTGTCCTGCCTTGTGATGCTTTCCGAGGCGCCGAGTAGCTTCCGCCAGGCGCTCGTAGTATCTATTACTATGGCCGGGCGGTTTGATTGACATCTGAGTTAGATGTTACTTCCTGTTTTCTCTCTCCCATTGCGCCCAAGAGAGAGAAAATCGGAAGTATGAGGGCATCAATGTGGGCATCAATCCACGAGCGCCGAGCTCGTATGCCTCCAGGGGTATCACCAATCTGGAATATGTCCCCGTGCCTGGAAACTGGAATATGTCCCCGTGCCTCTCTCCTCAGTGTTCGTCAGGTAGAGTAGTGATGTACAGTGTGAGGGGGAAAGAGACGCACATAGCGTGATCCCATATAAAAGGTATATTTATTTAATAAAACAAGTCCAATCAACTTACATTTAAAACAATGCTGCAGTGTGTAGTAACTACGAGCGCCGAGCTCGTCTCCTGTTGTTTGTCTGTGGCAGCGTCCCGTGGGACCTTTTTATATGGGATCACGCTATGTGCGTCTCTTTCCCCCTCACACTGTACATCACTACTCTACCTGACGAACACTGAGGAGAGAGGCATGGGGACATATTCCAGTTTCCAGGCACAGGGACAGATTCCAGATTGGTGATACCCCTGGAGGCATACGAGCTCGGCGCTCGTGGATTGATGCCCACACTCACTTCATGAAAGTGAGTGCAACCTCCCCCCGTGTGTGTCTTGCCCCCCCTCCACTGTGGTCGTCGCAGAGTTATTTTACATGCTGTATACTTTATATTTTTTATATTTCGCTTGGCATGTTCATCATTGTCACTACCTTATACACGGAACGTCTACACCTGCGGGTCATTTGCAACACAGGCTGTACACCTTACAGCTGTAAGGTAAGCGGCTTGCAAACACGGAGGTGTCCTCACTGAAGATCCCCCTTCCCTTCAGGATTGGAATTGTTTTGTGTCTCTCATCACGAGTTTTTGTTTTTTGGACTGGATGATAGAACTAATATTCATGTTTGTCCTAGGGATTTGTCACTTGTAGTTCACCAGGATTTGGCACGTTTTTGCTAATGGGGCACTAGCCCACATATATTTTTTTTTTTTTTTTTGCATTTTGTCATTATTCATCCTATTTGTGTTAGTATATGCATTTTTGCTTTGCTATATTCAAGCAGTCACTGTTTCACAATTACCTTTATATATTAGGCTTTGTCTGCCTGCAACATTATAGTCATGTTGATCAGCTATGTTGCACTGCACTGCATCCCCACCATGTTCTTTTAGCATGTAGGATCCATTCATGCATTGGCCCGTTTCTGCTTTTTTAGTTCACTTTGCCACTGTGGGCTGTATTTTATGTGACACAGCCTGCATGTAATGGGACACAGGCTGACACGGGCTGTATTTTATGTGACACAGGCTGCATTTTATGTGACACAGGCTGCATGTAATGGAACACAGGCTGCATTTTATGTGATACAGGCTGCATGTAATGGCACAGAGGCTATATTTTATGTGACGCAGGCTGCATGTAATGGGACATAGGCTACATGTAATGGGACATAGGCTACATGTAATGGGACATAGGCTACATGTAATGGGACACAGGCTACATGTAATGGGACACAGGCTACATGTAATGGGACACAGGCTACATGTAATGGGACACAGGCTGTATTTAATGGGACACAGGCTGCATGTAATGGGACACAGGCTGCATGTAATGGGACACAGGCTGCATGTAATGGGACACAGGCTGCATGTAATGGGACACAGGCTGTATTTTAGGTGACACAGGCTGCATGTAATGGGACACAGGCTGTATTTTAGGTGACACAGGCTGAATTTTATGTGATACAGGCTGCATGTAATGGAACACAAGCTGTCTTTTTTGTGACACAGGCTGCATGGAATGGCACACAGGCTGACACAGGCTGCATGTAGTGGGACACAGGCTGCATGTAATGGGACACAGGCTGTATTTTATGTGATACAGGCTGCATGTAATGGGACACAGGCTGTCTTTTTTGTGACACAGGCTGCATGCAATGGGACATAGGCTGCATGCAATGGGACACAGGGTGTATTTTATGTGACACAGGCTGCATTTTTTGGGACACAGGCTGCATTTTTTGGGACACAGGCTTCATGTAAGGAGGGACTCCGCTGGGGGCACCTGATGTAAGGACGGACTCCGTTGGGGACACCTGATGGCATCTGGTGGCAGGTGACGTGGCTAGTGACACGCTCTGGGCTCCCACTGATTCTGCATTATGGTGAGTTGAATGATTTAATTTTATATTACCATGTAATAATAAAAATAATGTGCTTCAATCATCCTGACACCATAACAACCATGGTGCTGGGAAGATTGAAGTGCTAACACCAGGTGTTTGGAGTATCTTTATCTGCTGATTGTTAAACTTTCTAGAATACACATATTTGTATTGTTGTGTATGATCTGGGCCTGCTGTCCCTCCATCCCTCGTTCATCTCAGACGCTAACCACACCACCTTAGATCCACGCCCACTATTTTGTTAATACCACGCCCATTTTCACCAAGTGAGAGGGGTCAAAAAGGAAGGACGGGGTCTGGCGCCCCCCCATCCTAAAACTTCACCAGCCGCCATTGGATATGAAGTTCTACATAAGTAAGCAGCCACAAAATTATACCCTACCCCAGTGGGAAATGCAGATTCTCTGGTCAAAAGAATGGCACTGCAACGTGTTATTGCACTTAACATGCGTTGCAGTAACACAAACTTTACAGCATTGCACCCCACCGCTACCATTATGCATTTTGTCAGAAGTGTTATTCTTCCCAGAGAAGATTCCGTTTGTTTCCGTTGCCTATAACCTTCTTTTTTTTTTTTTTTTTTTTTATTCAAATATTCTTAGATTTTTACTCTTTTACAAAACATCCATATAAAAACATTTTATACGCATTTAATGAATGTTGATTTTGGACACAGGTCACGTTGTGTTGATACAGGGTGGTGCAAATTATTAGTCACATATAATTTTTACACATATTTTTAGGGGAATTAATTTAGCGCTGCTATTTGATTTCACTATTGGTTGGGGCTAGTGTATAGTGAATCATTTATTGTTTTGCACCATATAAAAACATTACAACAATATACCCCCTTAATCCTTCCATCTTGTTCACCTCTGAAATCTATAACCGTTTTTATATAAACATATGTGTATTATCTTTTTTACTCTAGATTTCTCATCTATTATTCTAACCCGCCATATATCTCACTATAAGTATTATTTCCTTGCCTGTGAGGTTACTTCTGAACATTACCCTGATCTTTTTCCCTTTCCTTCCTTCTAAGAGGGGTATCCCATCTTTTCCAACCATGACTTCCACATCCTTTCAAATTCCTTAAAATTCCCTCATTTGGTATAAGCTACCTTTTCCCTCCATACTATCTCATTTATAATTTTGACCCATTCTCTCACTGATGAAGGCCTCACCGACTGCCATCTCTGCGCGATCAGTTTTCTTGCTTGGAATAGACACCTTAATGCCACTACTGTAGTGCTTGCCAATTCACTCGATTTCTCCCTATATCCCAGCACACAGAGTCTGGCTTCCATTTCCAACATAGTCCCGTAGGTTATATTTATGGTATCGAGAACCTCTGCTCAGTATCGATATAGCTTTGGGCATGTCCATACCATATGTATAAGGTCTCCTGGCACCTGCGGCAATTGGCATCCGATCTTCAGCCAAACGAGAACAGTTTCTTAGGGGTATAATGGGATCTATGTATCAACACCAAGTGTGATACTTTCTGTGAGGGAGAGATCGATACCAATGGCCCCAACTCCAGTATCCTCCTCCACTGACCCTCCATTATTTCCCCTATATCCTCTTCTCATCTCTTCCTGCTATTAAGGGACTCCAGCCCTTCAATGGCTCTGCTGCATATCTGTACGTATAGCTCACATATGAGCCCCTTGGTTGTACCCGACTTAATTATACTTTGGAGAAGGGGAGCTTTACTCCATTCTAGTGCTCGTATCTTAAACTGGACACCAAGGGCATGTCTAATCTGAAGGTATTTGTAAAATGAATGGTTTGGTATATCATAGTCTCTTCTCAGATCTACATATGTTTATAGAGTACTACCCTCATATAAATGAGCCAGCCTATTTATACTCTGTATTTCCCATTCTTTGGTCTTTCCCATAGCCACCAGCTCCTGCAAATTCTTATTTTTCCAAAGTCGAGTATAGTCTAATACCCCCTCATACCCCATTAATGTCTTGACTGTTTTCCTTACTTTTATGACCATCTTTATTGTTGGGTTCCTAAGGAACAAAGAATCCACCTCCAACGCCTCCACTACTGTGTTATGCAGGGCTCCTAGCAACATTATTCTCCCACTTGCGTGTCCTCCTCCTGAGGTGTTACATCCCCCTAAGTGCTGCCAAGAAGTAACTCTGGGGATGTGGCACAGTTAGGCCCCCCTCCTTTGTTGGTAACTGCAACGTATGCAGTCGAATCCTAGCCTGGCCCTTTTTCAAAATTAATTCCCTAAAAAGGGTTTCGATTTTTTTTTTTAAACCATTTCTTACATATCCACACCGGGGAATTATGTAGCAGGTACAGAAAATGTGGCATCCATATCATTTTAATCAAATTGCATCGACCCGCTACTGATAGAGGAAGCCTGCTCCAGATATTGCTTTTTCATTTGAATTTGGTCAGAAGTGGTATTATATTATTACTAATATATTGATTAGGATCTCTCATCAGATATATACCTAGATATTTCATTGTTTCTACTACCTCCAGTTGGGGCATTTTGGGCAATACTAACAGGATCCACTGTTAGAAGTATCGACTTCTCCCAGTTTATGGCTAAGCCCAAAAATCTTCCGAACCCCTCTACTATATTCATTACCTTCCTCAGAGACTGTTCAGTGTCCCCAAAAAAGGAGAACATCATCCGCATACAGTGTGATCCTTTCCTCCCCCGTCTTCCTTTGAAATCCTTTCATACCTGAACATGAACTAATTGCTATCGCCAATGGCTCCATTGCAACGGCGAAAAGCAGGGGCGACAATGGGCACCCCGCCTCATCCCCCTTTCCAGTTAAATCTTTACCGAGTATTCATTGTTAATTCTAACTTTAGCACTTGGGTCATTATACAGTGTTTTTATCCACCCAATAAAAGAAGGTCCAACTCAAATTCCTCCAGAACCCACCAGACATAGCCCCACTCCAAACTATCAAAAGCCTAAATTACATATAGGGACAAAACAGCTCTCAATCCCATATTTTCTGTCGGGGTCTGCAGGTTCAGGTGTGCCCTTCTGATATTCATACTAGTGGATCTACTAGAAATAAACCCCATTTGGTCTGGATGTATAAGTTTTTGGATGATTTTATTCTGCCTAGCTGCTAGCACCTTTGCCAATATTTTAACATCAGAACACAGCAGGGATATTGGTCTATACGAAGATGTATCCAGCGGGTCCTTCCCCTCTTTATGCAACACTATTATAGTTGCCTCCGACATTGAGTTAGGCAGTTTCCCCTCTGCCACCACCCAGTTCAGCACCTTAAGTAGCTCCGGGAGCAGTACTTCTCTGTAATATTTATATATATCTCCACCGGGAGTCCATCTGGGCCAGGAGATTTTTGGTTGGCCATCCCAGCTACTGCCTGTTGTAATTCCTCAAGAGTTATTGGGGCCTCCATACTCTCTCTATCCCCTTCTGTGAGGGCCGGTATCTCCATGCTCTTAAGAAATATATCCATTTCTCCCTCCTCATCTGTCCTCTGCAATTTATACACATTTTTATAGTATTCTCCAAATGTGTCTATAATCTCTGACATATGAGAAGAAATCTCTCCTTTTGCCGTCCTAATCGCCTGTTTAGCTGAGGGGGAGGAATTGGTTTTCACCAGATGAGCCAACATTCGACCCACGCTTTCCCTTCTCCAAAAGAACATTGCTTCTGAAAAAGTTGCCTATTCTCCGCTTTACTTATATCTGCTATTCTATAATCCTGTTTATTTAACCAGAATCTTTGCTTCTCCGGGGTTGGGTCCTCCACATATTGATTTTCTGCCTTTATCACCTCCTTCCTAGTACTTTCCTCCCACTCCCTTGTGTTGTATATGTTGTAATATGTTCACCGATTTATGTGGGACATTGTTGTGTGTATGTACACATGCAGTCAATGTTGACCAGGCCAGAATGACAATGACAGAATGGTTGATTTGTCCAACTGAATTTTAACAGCTGAAGACTCTTTGATGTGTTAATCTTATGCAAGTCTATTTGAACATCTCAAAGGGTATTCAGGTGGTATCTGTTAACCTAATCTAATTACACATATCTAAGGACTTGTTGATGTTGATATGCGGGAGTGCAAATTGGGGCGGTTTATGACTACAGCTGTTCACAGCTGGGAGTTGTTGTCTGTTTGATAGACTAAAGCTTATCAAAGTCCTAAATTGAAACGGCCAATCAAATTGCTCAGCCATTCAATGCCTGGTGAATATAACACGGCATTCAGTCTATAGTTGTAAGTGAGGCTTGTCTGTGTATGAGGGAGGCTTGTCTGTGCATGGCTGGGAAGACTGAATTATATGGGAAGACTGAATAATATGGGTCTCTGAATTATATTTCCTCTGTCGGATTTCTTTGTCATCTGTGGACTTTGGACTTTGTTCTGTGTTGGAAGTCAATAAAGTGCATCTCTCTGGAAGAATTGGGTTGCTGCGGAAGAGTACTTACATCATCATTATAATAATACCTAAATATTAATTATCATACCCACTATTATACTCGATCACTACACCTTGATTTCTCCTTAATTTTAACCACCTGCTGGATCAGTATGCCCCTAAGAAATGCCTTCAAGGTATCCCACAACACCCCCGTTGATGCCGCACCTTCGTTAAACTCCACAAACTCATATTTTAATTAAGCACCTCATCTGGTCTCCCCATTAGTTCTAACTAAAATAGGCTTATTTTCCATACCCCTGGGGATCTTTCCCCCCCCAAGTTCATCGATAACACCAGCGGTGAATGATCCGACACCCCCTTTGGTAGGTATACTATATTTTTTACCAGCTATAATGCTTCCCCATTTCCCAGGGCCATATCAATTCTGGAGAGTGTGGAGTAGGAGCTTGAGAAACAAGAATAATGCTGAGCATCTGGGTTCCGCACTCTCCACATATCAAACAGCCCTGCTTCTTCTAGAAATTGATACAACCAGCCCTCGGCTACGTTATCGGCTACTGTACCCCCAGTGGAAACCTGTCTATTCTTTTATCCAGGACCTCATTCAAATCCCTCACTTCTAATAACCGGAGTAGACCTCTTATCCACCATGAATTCCATTAGTCTATACATAACTTCTAATTTAAAAGGCAGGGGAATATAAACATTTGCCAGAACATACATCTTATTCTCCATTAAACAATGGAGGAAAATATACAGCCCATTTCATCTATGCTGATCTGCCTTTAGGAGAAAACTACTCCATTTCTCACCATTATACTCACCCTCTTAGAGTAAGAGGAGTATACCGAATGGTATTGACATTGAAACTTCCTATTTCGTAACTGTGACATGGTGAGCTTTGTCAGATGTGTCTCCTGCAGGCAGACCAGCCCTACTCCATACATTTCCAACATAGAAAAAACTGCAGATCTCTTATCCAGATTGTCCATCCCTCGGACATTCCAGGAGCCTATGTTAAGTATTTTGGACTGCATAATAAAAAAGGGAAAAAAGAAAAAGGCAAAAGAAAAGAAACAAAAACAAATCCATGTGATATTTAATTGATCTTTGTGTCTTAATACCCTTGTTTCCTTGTGACATGTGTTGTGCTATAAATATAATCCCCATTTCTGTGAAGCCCTCTAGTATTTGCTTTGTTATCAAGCTTACGCCCATTCTACATTTCTCCCCAACTGATAAGTGAACTGTGACTTTACTCTTCCCTAACTCTCTCTCATGACTCCCCCCCCCCCCCCCCCATCCACCCCATTCTCCCCACCTCCCCATCCCCCCCCCCCATCTTGGCTTGCTCTAGGGGCTTTTTTTGTGACCAACTCATACAACACATACTTCTCATACCATTCCAGTAAAACATACTTTCCTATTTTTTTCCTCCCCATCCCATCCCTCCCATCTGCCCCCCAAATTATCAAAAAGTGTATAAACACAAACTTTTTTGGTTTTCCTCTTATGTGCGTCTCCCTACTCCTTCCCTTATCAAACTTGTTAATCTTTCCAGTGAACTACAAATTCAGTCCAGTTGTCTATATGTTTCCCCTTTCTTCTTCCTTCCCCCTTCCCTCCTCCCTCCTCTTCTTCTCAGTTTGCCTGCAGCTTCTCCTTGTTATCTTCCAACCATAATGCCACTCCAGCTGGAGAGTCAAAAAACTGGGTTCCCCCTAGCGCCACTACTTGTAATCGCGCTGGATAGAGCAACGCATCTATAACTGTAAATTTTTGTAGGCTGCGTTTAATCTCCATAAACTCGGCCCTGCACTTCTGCAGGTCGGGTGAGAAGTCTGGATACATCGAGATCTTCTCTCCATTATAGAGGATGTTCCCCACCTCTCTAGCATTCCGCAGCCGGATTACTTTATCGTTATAATTAAGAAATTTCAACAATAGTGGCCTGGGATATCCTCCTGGTGGTGGATAGGGATGAGCCGAACACCCACCTGTTCGGTTTGCACCAGAACATGCGAACAGGCAAAAATTTCGTTCAAACACCGTTAAAGTCTATGGGACACGAACATGAATAATCAAAAGTGCTAATTTTAAAGGCTTATATGCAAGTTATTGTCATAAAAAAGTGTTTGGGGGACCTGGGTCCTGCCCCAGGGGACATGGATCAATGCAAAAAAAAGTTTTAAAAACGTCCGTTTTTTCAGGAGCAGTGATTTTAATAATGCTAAGTGAAACAATAAAAGTGTAATATTCCTTTAAATTTCGTACCTGGGGGGGCATCTATAGTATGCCTGTAAAGGGGTGCATGTTTCCCGTGTTTAGAACAGTCTGAAAGCAAAATGACATTTCAAAGGAAAAAAAGTCATTTAAAACTACTCGCGGCTATTAATGAATTGCTGGTCCGACAATACACATAAAAGTTCATGGATAAAAACGGGGGTCCCCCTAAATTCCATACCAGGCCCTTGAGGTCTGGTATGGATATTAACCACTTGACCACTGGGCACTTAAACCCCCTTCCTAACCAGACCAATTTTCAGCTTTTGGTGCTCTCACATTTTGAATGACAATTACTCAGTCATGCAACACTGTATCTATATGAAATTTTTGTCCTTTTTTTCACACAAATGGAGCTTTCTTTTGGTGGTATTTAATCACCGCTGGGTTCTTTATTTTTTGCGCCGTAAAAGAAAAAAGACCGAAAAATCTGTAAAAAAATACATTTTTCTTCATTTCTGTTATAATATTTTGCAAATTAGTAATTTTTTTTCATATATTTTGGCCAAAATTTATACCGCTACATATCTTTGGTAAAATTAACCCAAATCGGTGGATATTATTTGGTCTTTGTGAAAGTTATAGAGTCCAAAAGCTATGGTGCGAATATCTGAAAATTGATCACACCTGAAGTGCTGACGGCCTATCTAATTTCTTGAGACCCTAACATTCCAGAAAAGTACAAATACCCCCCAAATGACCCCTTTTTGGAAAGAAGACATTCCAAGGTATTTAGAAAGATGCATGGTGAGTTTTTTGAAGTTGTCATTTTTTCCCACAATTCTTTGCAAAATCAAGGTTTTTTTTTTACTTTTTTTTTTTCCCACAAAATTGTCATATTAGCAGGTTATTTCTCACACACCGCATATGCATACCACAAATTACACCCCAAAACACATTCTGCTATTACTCCCGAGTACGGTGATACCATATGTGTGAGACTTTTACACAGCGTGGCCACATACAGAGGCCCAACATGCAGGGGAGCACCTTCAGGCGTTCTGGAGCATCCAGGCCAATTCTGACATTTCTCTCCTACATGTAAAAATCATCATTTATTAGCTAGAAAATTACATAGAACCCCAAAACATTATATATGTTTTTTTTAGCAAAGACCCTAGAGAATACAATGGCGGTCGTTGCAACTTTTTATCTCGCACGGTATTTGCGCAGCAATTTTTTAAATGCGTTTTTTTTGGAAAAAAAACTGTTTTGTGCTTTACAAAAACCAAAACAGCAAAGTTAGCCTAATGTTTTTGCATAATGTGAAAGATGAAGTTACGCTGAGTAAATAGATACCCAACATGTCACCTTTCAAAATTGGAATGGTGCCAAACTTTGCTACTCAAAAATCCCCATAGGCGACGCTTTAAAATTTTTTACTGGTTACATGTTTTGAGTTACAGAGGAGGTCTAGGGCCAAAATTATTGCTCTCGCTCTACCGATCGCAGTGATACCTCACATGTGTGGTTTGAACACCGTTTTCATATGTGGGCGGGACTTACGTATGCGTTTGCTTCTGCATGCGAGCACACAGGGACAGGGGCGCTTTAAAATTTTTTTTTTTTTTTTTTTTTATTGTTCATTTTACTTTATTTTAGTTTGATGCTTTTTTCCAAAAAAAAAAAATTTTTGACCACTTTTATTCCAATTACAAGGAATATAAACATCCTTGTAATAGGAATATGGCATGACAGGTCCTCTTTACAGTGAGATATGGGGTCAATAAGACCCCACATCTCACCTCTAGGCTGGGAAGCCTGAAATTAAAAAAAAAAAAAAAAAAAAACGATCCTGGCTTCGATCGTAGCGGTGAGTCGGTAGATGCGTGGGAGGGGGGGACATCCCCTCTCGCCTCCCGTAAGAACGATCAAGCAGTGGAACAGCTGCTATGATCATTCTCATGGTGTAGGGAATCGCCGGCTGAAAAAGCTGATATCTGAATGATGCCTGTAGCTGCACCCATCATTCAGATATCCCCGCACAAAGTCAAGGACGTTGTATGACGGCCGGCGGGCGGGAAGTGGTTAAAACGTTTTTTTTTTTTTAACACAAAGTTGTCCATTTATACAATATTTCTACCACATAACATGTACATACCAAAAATGACACCCCAAAATAGATTCTCCTGCTCCTCCTGAGTACGGCGATACCACATGTGTGAGACTTCCACAGCCTGGCCACATACAGAGGGCGAGTACAGCTGAGCATGGCTCAGCATGGCGGAGTATGGCGGGGTATTGCGGAGTATGGCGGGGTATGGCGGGGTATGGCGGAGTATGGCGGGGTATGGCGGAGTATGGCGGGGTATGGCGGGGGCATGGCAGAGTATGGCGGGGGCATGGCAGAGTATGGCGGGGGCATGGCAGAGTATGGCGGGGGCATGGCAGAGTATGGCGGGGGCATGGCAGAGTATTGTGCGGGCATTGCAGAGTATTGTGCGGGCATTGCAGAGTATTGCACAGCATTGCAGAGTATTGCACAGCATTGCAGAGTATTGTGGGGGTATTGCAGAGTATTGCACAGCATTGCAGAGTATTGTGGGGGTATTGCAGAGTATTGCACAGCATTGCAGAGTATTGCACAGCATTGCAGAGTATTGTGGGGACATTGCAGAGTATTGCACAGCATTGCAGAGTATTGTGGGGGCATTGCAGAGTATTGCACAGCATTGCAGAGTATTGTGGGGGTATTGCAGAGTATTGCACAGCATTGCAGAGTATTGTGGGGGTATTGCAGAGTATTGCACAGCATTGCATAGTAGTGAGGGATGGCTGAGCATGGACGGATGTATGGCTGGATGTCTCTGTGCAGCGCTGTGGGCACTACACATACAGCCCACAGCGCTGCAGACATCCATCCATCCCCCTCCCCGCTCACTGTGTACCGATCGGTACACAGGAGGGGAGGAGAGGAACCGGCGTCATCAGATGACGCCGGTCTGTTTACATGTGATCGCGCCGTCATTTGACGGCGCGATCACATGGTAAACGGCCGCGATCAGCGGCCATTTACCGGGATCCGTGATGCGCCGGGGTCACGGATGTGTTCGGGTGCGCGCCCCAGGGGGCGCGCGAGAGGGGAATTCTGGGAGGACGTCATAGTACGTTCTCTAGAGTTATCCAACCGCCCTGCAGCCGTCATTCGGCTATGGGCCGGTTGGTAAGGGGAACCCCGGCCAAAATTTAAAAAAAAAAAAAAATGGCGTGGAGTTCCCCTCAAAATCTATACCATGTTGATGGGGACAAGGGCCTCATCCCCACAACCCTTGCCCGGTGGTTGTGGGGGTCTGCGGGCAGGGGGGTTATCGGAATCTGGAAGCCCCCTTTAACAAGGGGACACCTAGATCCCGGCCCTCCCCCTGTGTGAAATGGTAAGGGGGTACAAAAGTACCCCTACCATTTCACAAAAAAAGTGTCAAAAATTTTAAAAATGACAAGAGACAGTTTTTGACAATTCCTTTATTTAGTACATAGAGTCCCTTTTAGGTGAAAAAGTCTCTTTTCCAAATATTTCAATGAACCAGTTTTCCAGGAATTCTATGGGATTGGGTCCCTCACTCCTTTCGGGGAGCCCTACCAACCTCACATTGTCCCTGTGAAGCCTGTTCTCCATTTCATCCATTTTTGACGCGTATATACCCATTTGTTCTCTCATAATTTTAACCTCCTGTTTTAGCGGGTGCAAGTCATCCTCTACTTGGTTTATCCTCCCTTCCAAAGCTGTTGTTCTTTCAACTGTCTTTTGCAAATCATGCCTTACCAGTGATAATTCATCCAACCCTTCAGTTGGTCACATAGTTCCCCCAGTGAGAGCTTACATGCATTAACAGCTTGTAACACATCTTTTAGTGTCGGCTCTCCCTCAGGAGAGGGGCCATGTTCAGGGATTACCTCAAGTTTTTGTTCAGTAGTCCCCAAGCTCTCGCTACTTACAGTTTTTGTCCCTGATGCTGCTGGTGCTGCTGTTAATTGTCCGTGGCTCTTTCTGTCTGATGGTGCTCTCCGCAGTGCTTTTGCTTGTGCCTGCTGTCCTCCTTTTGTTGGTGTCTGAACTGGGGTATGGGCAAACCGCTCCAGCTTAGCCGCTGCTGCCGTCTGATTTCCCTTGTCTTTTGAGGATCGCAGTGATTGTGTCCCCTCATTCTCCTGGTGAGGTTGTTCCTCTCCTCGTCATAGCCACTTTCTAGTGGGGTACTGAGGATACTTGATCTGGGCTAGCTCTTGGCTATGCCTAGTATGTCCCCCATTTCCTCCTCAGCAGTCCGCTCGTCTCCTAGTTTCTTCTACGTGTTTATTTCTTTTTAAAAAACACCCACCAGGCAGGCTACCACTCCAGTGTTTATTCTGTGCTGTTCCGTCCTGTACTTCTTGCTCGTCTTTTCGCTGTACTCGCGATACTTGCCCGGAATCTCGCGTGACTTCACTCAGGAACACCCGGCGTCACTCTGGAATGCACGACTGCACGGCTGCAGCCTAGCCTCTCCACGTTCTGAGCAAGGAGACTGGTGGCCCCAGCCAAGCATCAGTATCCACTGCCGCCCCTGTCACTAGGTACTACGAACCATATTCCACAGGAGAGGAGTAGGGAGAGAGTTCACACACGTCCCCTCACTCCTCACACTCCCACATCCGGTCACGCCCCTCGCCTATGAACCTTGACCAATATCTGAGAGATTCATGTTGAGGGGAAGGGGGCACTTGTAAGCCAGTGATTGCAGGACTTTGTGGCAAGTGCAATACAGTTGGGACCCAGAGTCTCAAGGTCATCATCACCCATGAATTAAAAGAGCAGATTATTAGTGCTTTTGGTGAGCTTAAGTGCTCAGTGGATTTTGTGGATGAAGTAGCATTTGTTGTTATCAATGTTCCCCTAAGGCAGTGCTGCATTCAGTGACAATAAAGAGCCCAGTCCTTGGTCAACAAACCCGTCCTCAGGAAGGATGGTCGTAAGTGCTTGTATGATGAAAAGTTTTCCCTCTGACCAGAAGTTGTGACTATTCCAAGAGACTCACCGCTGCTCAACCTTGGATGTCCTTAGTTTGCTGTGCAGATGGATGGTTCTCGCAACTGGCTCTTGATTGCCATATAACAGTGTTGAAGTGTCACAGAGCATGTAGCAGAGGGTCCCAGGGAGATCCGGGAAAATTCCTGTTCTGGGTTTACACATCTCCCAGGCTCCTCATGTACATTCAGGGATCTCTGATCCATGGTCCAGTTCGGCTCTTGATCCTCTCCCCTGGGTCAATTCATACTCACCTGAGACAGCCAGCCAGTGCTCTCATATCTGGGGAACAGACAGGTCCTGTGTGAGAGAGCTGCTATAGTTGGTAAAAACAAACTGTGTATGCAGAGAATGACAAGCATTAGGCTTGTGGTAGCCTGACAGGAAGGACTTCAGTTTGTGTAGTTACTGCCGGCATACGGCTAGGATTTTGTGCTGAAGTTTTGCCTTGTTTGTTTTCTGGATCTTTGTACAGCACCTGTAAATAGATTTGTAAATAGTACCAATAAACACTGCACTGTGTGCCACTACCCCACTGGACTGGTATCTGTGCCTACAAGTTTTCTCACCCCAAGGAGCGTGTGTACCTGCTACTGAACCCCCAGCTCATAAGCTGCACACAACCTTGAAATGTCAAACACTCTTTACTGGTCACAATCAAAAGTCACTAATGTACTTCCCAAACGCTGAGCACTATTCCAAGAGCAATCGGTGGTTAGTCTGGCCTTCCTCCTCATAGAAAGTCAAGGCTCTGGTGAGTTCTCTCTGCTAGTTTGGTCTACTCTACATTCCAGGACTCAAGATCATTTTTCCAGAAAGGAAAACTTCAAGAACAAATAGAAGGGTGTGCAAGGTCACCTTTTTGAAGGATGCACAGCTATGGTCCTTTTCAATCCCTTCATCCCCTACAGGAGTCTTGTTGACTGGAGAGCCCCCACCCCTAGGGTAGTGTGGTGGGGGGCCAGGGGGGCTGATTGTGCACACAGATGGTAAAGCCCATTTTTTGGGATCCATGGGTTCCTTCTACAGTTAAACTCTGTTACTTACGGTTCTTCAGACATCGCCCTCCAGAACACTTCTTCATCCTGACCAGAATAGCGCATTCCGCTCAGGAGGTAGATGTCCTTTCTGATTAAATCAATATTATATGACTGCAGTGAGGAATGATTCCAAGTCCCCCCTTAGAGAGATTTACAGGCTTTTATTATCCTCGGTGTCCCTTACTAAGAAGACTGGTGTTGAATTTAAAGTGGAGTTCCAAAATGGTACTTTCAATTCAAGTGATGGTGACCCCCTGACATGCCACATTTGGCATGTCATTTTTTTGGGGGGGAGCGGATACCCTCTTTTTAGAGGCATCCAGCTCCCACTTCCTCCCAGGGCTCTGTGGCACCGGAATGAAGTTCATCTCTCCCCCCTTCCTCCTGAAATCTTCTGGGACATGTCACAGGTCACAGAAGATTGCCCGGCCATTCACAGCGCACAGCGTGTGCCCGGCTGTGAAGCCACAGCTGGGCGCCCACAGTTACAATGCCGGCGCTGCAGAAGAGGGGGAGAGAAGCGAGCCTGCAATCTTCTGGGACATGTTGCCCGGCCATTTAAAGCGCACAGCTGTGGGGAGAGGAGTGGGCTTCGTTCGCCCGCGTCGCTGGACCGTGGGACAGGTGAGTGTTCGATTATTAAAAGTAAGCAGCTACACTTTTTGTAGGAAAATTACGGTAAGTATCTGATACAATTTTCAGCTTTCCAGTCATTTCCCTTAAAGGGACCATAACCCAAATAAAGGGAAAACATATCTACCATCCAGGACCCATCCCTGGTGTCCTATACAGGACAGATAACTTATAGTGGTGGCTTCTTAAATTTGAATGAAAAAGTGGAAATACAATTTATAATTCTGACCATCAAATTACAAGGAATATTCAGGAAACTTAAAAACAATCTCCCACTCTGGCCTAAACAATGATTTTTGAGAAGACACCAGCTTTGCTCCTATATGAAAACAATTATTTGAAAAATGATGCCTAGACCTGACACTAACAATCCTATTCTAATCGCTCACCACCACAGGTGCGCAAAAGAACTTGATCTACCTTAAAAGGTGGGAGTACAAGTGAGGAAAATCTCTAACCTAGGGCTCAGAGCATATTTTGCTCTCTGCTCATAAATCATTGATCGTTTGTAAATATCAAGTAGGCACATATAAACTCCTCACATGTTGATACAAAACCCCTTTTAAATTTCACCAGTTACTTTGGGAAGTGTAAAGCCCATGATGCGATACTGAGAACAACTCAGCAACATTCTACTACATGACACATCCATTTTCATGAGAAATTAGTAAAAAAAATCACTTTAGATAAATCTCCTGAATGCTGCCAAGGTGTGTACCTGCCATGTGGGAATAAGTCAACCCTCCCAACCCCAGAGCACTGGTTTGCATCTGTTAATGCGATCAAACAAGCAAAAACCACACAATTTTTTTGTTTATTTTTTTCCTCCTCTTTTTCCCCATCCCACCTTTCTCACTCCCTCCCTTTTATCCCTTCCTATTTCGTAGTTGCCAACATTGTAAAAAAAAAATGCGGGACACTTTTGTGGCTGTAGGCGGAGCCGTACAATAATTAGGGGGCGGGGGCATTTGTTTGTAGGCGTGGCTCAGTAAACAAAACCACAAGTGCGGCGCGCGAAGCGCGCCGCGGCAAAAAGTGGGCGTGGTTTACGCGTCATAGTGGGCGTGGCTTAAATGAGCGTGGCTCAAGAGGGTGTGGTTAGAGTCTGAGATGAATGAGGGATGGAGAGGGAAAGGGGGAGAGGGAAAGGGGGAGAGGGAAAGGGGGAGAGGGGGAAAGGGGGAGAGGGAAAGGGGGAGAGGGAAAGGGGGAGAGGGAAAGGGGGAGAGGGGGAAAGGGGGAGAGGGAAATGACGGGACAGCAGCCCCAGATCCTACACAATAAAAATATGTGTATTCTAGAAAGTTTAACAATCAGCAGATAAAGATACTCCAAACACCTGGTGTTAGCACTTCAATCATCCCAGCACCATGATTGTTATGGTGTCAGGATGATTGAAGTGCAGTATTTCTATTATTACATTGTAATATAAAATGAAATCATTCAACTCACCATAATGCAGAATCAGTGGGAGCCCTGAGCGTGTCACTAGCCACGTCGCCTGCCCCCGGCAGAGCCCCCCCTCGCATCAGGTGTCCCCGGCAGAGCCCCCCCTCGCATCAGGTGTCCCTGGCGGAGCTCCCCCTCACATCAGGTGTCCCCGGCGGAGCCCCCCTCACATCAGGTGTCCCCGGCGGAGCCCCCCCCTCACATCAGGTGTCCCCGGCGGAGCCCCCCCCTCACATCAGGTGTCCCCGGCGGAGCCCCCCCTCACATCAGGTGTCCCCGGCGGAGCCCCCCTCACATCAGGTGTCCCCGGCGGAGCCCCCCCCTCACATCAGGTGTCCCCGGCGGAGCCCCCCTCACATCAGGTGTCCCCGGCGGAGCCCCCCCTCACATCAGGTGTCCCCCAGTGGAGCCCCCCCTCACATCAGGTGTCCCCCAGTGGAGCCCCCCCTCACATCAGGTGTCCCCCAGTGGAGCCCCCCCTCACATCAGGTGTCCCCCAGTGGAGCCCCCCCTCACATCAGGTGTCCCCCAGTGGAGCCCCCCCTCACATCAGGTGTCCCCCAGTGGAGCCCCCCTCACATCAGGTGTCCCCCAGTGGAGCTCCCCTTAC
Organism: Aquarana catesbeiana; assembly: GCF_042186555.1. Lineage (NCBI taxonomy): Eukaryota > Metazoa > Chordata > Amphibia > Anura > Ranidae > Aquarana > Aquarana catesbeiana. The sequence continues at coordinate 265,354,440 of NC_133328.1, forward strand.
AAATTCCCACAGCGGCGTGCGCCCCCCCTCCGCTACCTCAGAGGTGTCCGCCGGTCTTTTCGAATACCGCATGCATGGCAAAACCCCTGCCCCTTTCCCTGGCAGCGGGGTGGGGGAAGGCGGAGTGAGGTGGGGCGGAGCGGGGCGGAGGGTGGGCGGAGTGAGGCGGGGCGGAGGGTGGGCGGCGTCGGAGGAGCTCCGTCTAGCCCCCCCCCCAGCCGTCTTCAAGCTTCTTCAAGATGGCGGCCGGCGGAGACAATGTCTCCGCCGGCCGCAGACCTCTAGCAAAAATCAAAAACCGGATTTTTCGGGACATTTCCTGGGACACAAAAAATTTGTGAATGGAGTGTAAGTCCCGGGAAATCTGGGACAGTTGGCAACTATGCTATTTCCACCTCCGCTCATTACACATCTTCCCATCTCTCTGCCCAACACCCCTACTTCCTTTCCTCTCCTTTTCAGGTTTCTACATTTGAATACAAAGCATAAAATAAATAAGTTGGAAGATAAAGCTAAGGAACTCTTACAATGGCAGTGATAAAGTCAATATTAACATCACACAAAAATAACAATGCTGGCGACCAGGGTGTTTTTCTTGAGCTGATGTGAGTTGACTAACACATGGTATTGCAGATAAACCAGAATGATGGAAATTAGACTTTATAGACACCTGTTTTTTTTTTTTTTTTCTTCAGTTTTGTCTTGTCATGTTTACTTTGGTATATAAAGCAATTATTTAACTATTTTGCTACCAGACCAATTTTTCATTTAACAAACCCCAATTTTTTAAAAAAATCACTATGCTCAGGTCAAAATAACTAACAGCAGCCAGCACAAAATTTGTGATACTAAATTATCAATATAATACTATAAACAGTGCAGCGCTAATAAAAATATGATTAAAATAATAAATACACATTATGTTTACCTCGACACAAACCAAATATTCCTATTAACCAGTTGCCGCATGCCCACTGTCAAATCGGACGGCGGTGCGGCTCTCGTTCTGGGACGCCGTCATATGAGGGCGTCCCAAAACGGGCTGCTCTCGCGGGGGAGGGCAGCGTCTCGATCGCAGCTGCAGTGCGTTGCTAGGACATGGCACAATCTCTGTAAAGAGCCATGTCACATGTAAACATGGAGATGCCGGTAATCAGAATTCCTCGCCTCACACTGACAGAGTGTGTGGCGAGGAGAGCCGATCAGCGGCATCTCCACGCAGGGGGACATCTACACAAGTAATCAGGGCACTGATCATCCGTGCCATGATTAAAATATTGCACCAGTGTCACCAATCAGTGCCCACCAGGGCCAGCAATCAGTGCCCACCAATGCCACCAATCAGTGCCCATTAGCGATGCCAGTCAGTTCTGGCTATCAGTGTCACCTATCAGTGTCGCCCATCACTGCTGTCAATCATTCCCCTTTAAGTACTGCCTATCAGCACCGCCTATTAGTGCCCACCAGTGCCACCTATTAGTGTCCATCAGTGCCACCTATCAGTTCCCATAAGTGCGGCATATTAGTGCCTCTTCATCAGTGCCACCTAATCAGTGCCCATAAGTGGCGCCTCATCAGTGCCCATGTGTGCCACCCCATCAATGCCCACCAGTTCAGTCTATCAGTGCCCATCAGTGCTGCCTCATCAGCGCACATCAGGGAAGGAGAAAAATTACCTAGTTACAAAATTTACTGACAGAAACTAAGTAAAAATGTATTTTTCAACATTTTTTGGTCTTTTTTTTTTTTTGTAAAAAATAAAAAACCCAGCAGTGATTAAATGCCACCAAAAAAAGCTCTTTTTTTGTGAGGAAAATGATAAAAATTTCATCTGGGTACATGACTGTGCAATTGTCATTCAAAGTGCGACAGCGCTGAAAGCTGAAAAATGGCCTGGGCAGGAAGGGGGTGTAAGTGCCCTGTAGACAAGTGGTTAAACAGCATGAAAGTTGTGATCAGTTCACTATCAAATATACAGGGAACAAATTGAACGCTTGTGTGCAAATAGCAAACATGTATAAGGAACATATATACTAGACATGTGCAGAACGAAAAAAATAATTTTGTTTTGATTCGTTATTTACATAAATTTGTTTAGTTAAATTTGTTTCATATGTTTAACCACTTCAATACAGGGCACTTATACACCTTCCTGCCCAGACCAATTTTCAGCTTTCAGTGCTGTCGCAGTTTGAATGACAATTGCGCGGTCATGCTACACTGTACCCAAACTAAGTTTTTATCATTTTGTTCCCACAAATAGACCTTTCTTTTGGTGGTATTTGATCACCTCTGCGGTTTTTATTTTTTGCTAAACAAATAAAAAAAGACCGAAAATTTTGAAAAAAATAAAAGTTTTGCTTTTGTTTCTGTTAAAAAAAATTGTAAATAAGTAAGTTTTCTCTTTCACTGATGGGCACTGATAAGGCGGTACTGACAGGCACTGATACTGCGGCACCGATGAGGTGGCACCAATGAGCAGGCACTGACGGGTACTGACGATGGGCACTGATATGCGGCGCTGATGGGTGGCACTGATATGCAGCACTGATGGGCATTGATAGGCGGTACTGATGGGCACTCATGGGTGGCACTGGTTGGCACTGATGGGCGACACTGATGGGCAATGAAAGGCGGCACTGCTGGGCACTGCTATGGTGGCGCTGATAGGCAGCACTGATAGGCGGCACTGATGGGCACTGATATGAGGCACTGATGGGCATCCCTGGTGGCACTGGCAGTGGTAGGCATTGAAGTGGGCACTGACTGGCAGCTGCCTGGGCACAGATTGGCAGCTGCCTGGGCACACAGTGGCATTTCCCTGGTGGTCTAGGGGCATACCTGGCGGTCCAGTGTGGATCACTTCCCTGGTGGTCCTGGGCGGCTTCCCTGGTGGTCCTGGGTAGGATCCGAGGGGGGGCTGTGCTGATAAACAATCAGCACAGACCCCCCTGTCAGGAGAGCAGCCGATCGGCTCTCCTCTACTCGCGTCTGTCAGACGCGAGTGAGGAAAAGCCGATCACCGGCTCTTCCTATTTACATCGTGATCAGCCGTGATTGGTCATGGCTGATCACGTGGTAAAGAGTCTCCGTCGGAGACTCTTTACCTAGATCAGTGTTGTGGGGTGTCAGACTGACACCCCGCAACAACGATCGCTGCGATGCGCGCCCCTGGGGGCGCGCAGCGGCTCGATATTCCTGATCACGTCATATGACGTCCGATCAGGAATATCAAACCACTTTGCCGCCGTCATTCTGTAATAGGGCGGGCGGCAAGTGGTTAATTCATTTTCAGAATTTGTTTCATTTATTTGTTTTTGAATCAATTCGAACGTAGTGGGTATTGCAGCCAAAGACTTACATGAACACAGATGGGCTGCATGTACATTAACACAGATGACTGAATGTACACAGGCTTTCGGCCCCATTGACTGGTATACAGGGAGAAATACAAATCCCAGCAGGCTTTGCTGACAGGAAACTAAAAGTCTCCATTTTGTGTCCTGAGGGAGTGAAAGAGACAGAGACGTGATCTGAGGGACTGCTGTTACCCATGGAGGGGATCCATCCAGTCACAGTTCCAGAGGTCAGTGTGTTGATCCTGGCTATGTCTCCAGGTGTTCCTGAGGGCGTGGGCCAATCTGGTTACAAGGTGGCCAGTCTGTTTTTTTTGGGGACCTGGTCGCTTGATCCTTTGGTCGCAGAATGGGTGAGTGGGCGTTTGCCCATCTTTAAAGACACGGTAGTCAGGCAACATTGCCTCCCCAGTGCCCACATTTGTAGGAACACTTGCACCCTGCTGAACAGTCATTACATTCCACTTTGCCTATAAGAATACTGCTAGCATCCTACATCTCATCTTTTGCCTACCAGGATACTTTTAAGTACCCCTTTGTTTATCCTGCTCAACAGGACACCAAGTGCACCAACGCCAGGCTAGCTGAAGATCCTGGATATCTCCATTGTGAGGACCCATTCTGTTACTCCTTCAGTATCAGTAATTTAGTAATCCCAGTGACTACCTTTATAAAGGGAAACTCTCACGTTAAATGTTAAAGTGATAAATTGCATTTGTGGCCTATTGCCTCACATTCAATTGCCTGGGTCTGTGATTTCAGGATTTGAGGGAATCAGTTCCCCTTTATGCCTGAGTGCAAAGGCCACTCTAGACCTATTTAAGTTGTTTGACTGTGTTATTTTGAAGTTTGCATTTTGGGTTTGATTAACACTATTAAATAATACAGTTTGCCATTCTTGACTATTGAGTTAATAGATGACTGTTTGATTGCGGAAAGTCTCCCAGTAAACAAACTTCCTGTTCACTACATCTGTGTCTGTTTTACTGTGTTTGCAAGTACACTGTTTGCTAGGTGTGCCAGAGTGAGGTAGCAGGTAAGGTAGGTAGGATATTGGTAATGACTGCTGCTGGACAATGAACTTCTGGTATGCGAGATTTTTATTCCATTCTTCGCTAGCAAGAATGGACACTCCTGGCCCGACTCGTGTCTATCACGCCAAGAAGTGCCCATACAGACAAATTCAGTTGTACATATAACTTCCATTACATTACGTCACAAGCGTACAGACAATACATTTCCGTTATAAGACATTTTTTTAACCTCTTATCCTTTGTAAGCAGTTAACCTACTCTTATGGTTGCAAAGCAGTTAGCAAAGCAAATTCCTTTTGTACTCTTGCAGTTTGCAGATTCTTGCCTTTGCGGTTTCCTTATCTTACTTACTAATCAGCTTGACATTTGCTAACTTATAGGAAAGTGTACGTCAGTGTGCTAAACCCAAGTGTCTGTGTTAAGGGGGGGTGAAAGGGTGAATTCAGTGTCTTTAACCACAGCCTGTAACATATTTTACAGACCTCATAAACTGTTCTTAGCATAATATATACAAGAATGGCTTCTTAGCTGAAATTCTAAATCAGCCTTACTGCACACATAACCATGGCCATATAAACTGACCCCCGTTCCTACTTCATTCCCCCCTTTGATCATAATCATAGCGATTAATATGAGCGAGATTAAGCATCATTAAATACCATACCGTTCTGCTTTCTAATGGATCAGAACCCAACGTTACTGAGATTTTTATTTAGTCTTGGGGAGTTAATGGCTGATATTTCCACATAGCCATAATATGGGTCGCAGCCTTTCTTTCTACGGTGGCCTCAATGAAACTCTGGATCATTCTAGTCCCGAGAGGAATCAGACAGGGTAACAGCAGACATGCTACAAGTATTACTACAACGATCCCCAATATAGCCTTCACCCCATATACACTGGGGAAACCCCAATCCCCGAACCAGTTACCAGCGTTGAAACCATCCCATGTTTGGACCGGCACATGAGCTAACTTTTTCACTCTACCAGTGATTTCTTCAACTACTTTTCCTGTGTTGTCCACTTCTAAGCAACAATTACTCAGATTAAATTTTCCACAGACACCACCCTCAGTAGCTAACAGATAGTCTAAGGCAAGTCTATTCTGATACACATGAGCACGTAAATTAGTTCCTTGTTTAGCAAGCAAATTTAAGGCAGTAGCAGTTTCGTTAGTAATTATTTCTAGTACAGCCTGTAACCTTATAATTCGATTAAGCATATAAATTGGTGTTCTATAACGTAACTACCATCTTCGGCCCATGTAGCTGGACCATAATACTGGACAATACGTTCTGGGGGCCATTCATTTTCTTTCCAGTTTCCTATCTTCAAGCTAGATGATCTCCGCTTCCTCTTTGGACCTGTGTACACCGGGACTCCCAATTCTTCCCTATTCCCCAGTGGAAGAAGGAAAAATGAGGGTTTTAAGGTACCTAAGACACAGGCTCCTGACCAGTCTTGAGGGAGCTCTGAATAGGCTTTGTTCCCACAAATCCAATACAAGTTTTCTGGAGCCTTCCAGTTAGATTCTTTGGTGAGATTTTTCCATAGCCCTTTTAGATGAGTGAAATTGGTAAAGGGGTGTGGGTCAGGCACGGGTATGTTTGTATCACTCCACCAGGATGTACTTTTAGAAGTGTTGTTATAAAACTGTTGTCCTAAACAGGCCATTTCTCCTACATGTGTTCTATACTGGGGACCCGACCTGGCTATACAATATTTCCCAATTATTGATGTTTTCAGGTGCCATTCTGACCTTATTCGTTCAGGAGGCTGCTCAGAGGTGGCACTGAATGGCACATCATAATCTTTTTCCCTGGCTTCCCAAGGCCATTGGTCTCCCATGGTAGTTCCTCCGCACACATAGCAATCTGTCACTTGTAAATTGTCAGCCACACTTTCTGCCAGTTCAATGAACAGGTTCTTTGTGCTAGGAGGCATCTCCATACCAGTGGCCAGTTCTTCATAAAGGGAATGAAATAGCTGATGATTAACACTCTTTGTTAGTTCAGTTTCTAGTGAGACATACACAATTGTACCGGGGTCTGATCCTTTACCATAAATATGAACTCCAAACTTATTTCCCCATTGTGCTAAAAACCGGACAGGGTCATGTATGGTAAAATTCACAGGGGTGCAACTTCCCACTGTGCAGCTGGATGAACTAGCTAAGGATTGTAGGATTGCATCCTGATTTTTCATTCCCCATGTTCCCCAAGCAGCACACCCCCAGGTGGGGCAGTAGTTCCATTCCTCATTTGCACAGCTAGGTCCCAGTTTCCCTGAACAGATGTACCTATCATTTCTCAAATACTCTCTCTCCCATTCCAATCCCCCACACCCTCCTCTTGGGAAGGGGTTGAGATTGATCGCAGCACACGCATCAAAAATTAGGCTTGCTGCAGTGCTGGGGTCAGTGATCAGTGTACGGTTTATAAGCTTCCCGGTGGAACTAAAGCTCCGGACGGTTAGCCAGGTTTTGTAAGATGCATAAGTGGGATCATAGCAGGTTATCTGATCTTCCACAGAGCACATTGAATAGGTAGTCCCATTATGTATGCAGGTACCAGTGTCTGTACCCTTGCATTGATAATGGGAGTGCCACAGTAACATCTTGGTAGTTACGGATCCTACTCTGGTAGTCTTTATACAAGGGTCACATGAATTACTCTCCCCCTCTTTTAACCCGGTCAGTATCACTATTATGACTATCAACAGTCTCATTATAACGGTTTTAGTAAACATTACACCGATGAATATCCTCAAGCTTCAGCTTGTGCGTAGACCAACCAGCGTCCGGGCTGTGGTTGGAGCAGAGCTTAGTAGATATCCTTTATCTTCCGCCGTGCGTTGAGCCAGCAGCTTCCAGGAGTGTGTTGGCCGCAGGGCTGCAGTCTGTCTATCTTCTGCCGTGCGTAAATTCAGCAGCTTCCAGGGGTGTGCTGAACACAGGGCTGGAGTTCTTCCTTCTGATTTCTCTGGTCAATCTCAGTCTCAAAGGATCTTAGGGGTCTAATGTACTGTGCCCGGAGTCTGTGAGGTCAGCAGCTCGCTTTACCCTGGAGTGGTGTATCCAGGGTGTCACCTCAGCTACCCTAATGGCTGTTGGGGTAGATAGCAGAACAGTGTAAGGACCTCTCCATTTTGGCCCTAGTGGGGTTATGTTCCACTCCTTTACCCACACTGTATCTCCTGGTTTAAAGGGGTGTACTGGGTTCGACAAGCTTATGGGAAGTTTCTCTTGAACCCATTTCCCCATGTTATACAACACTGCATACTTTCCCCAAGTTTCTGTATCAGTTAACAGTTAGCTACCCCTCCTATCTGATGCAAGTCTCCTCTTATCCCTCTAATGATGGGTGGGGGCCTACCATACAGTACCTCAAAAAGAGACAGATTTGTCCTCTTTGTTGGGGTACTCCGAATTCTCAGTAAAGCAATGGGCAACATCAAGGTCCATTTCATTCGGGTTTCCTGACAGAGCTTGGCCAGTTGTGACTTGAGCGTGCGGTTCATTCGTTCAACTTTTCCAGAGCTTTGGGGCCTATATGCATTGTGTAGTTTCCAAGTAATCTTAAGTGCTGTTGCTAATTCCTGGAGGCACTTGTGGACAAAGTCAGGGCCATTGTCTGGGCCTATATCTGGGGATAAACATCTTTTACAAAACTGCTTCCGTCAGTAAAGTACGCAACGTTTGGATTTTCCAAGGGGCTGTCTTTCAAGTCTGGTCGGCTTGCATATCCATTACCCGGAGACTGTCATGAGTTAGGGGTTCCTGTGAGGTGGGGAGCAGAGTGGCTGGGTTTAAAGTGTTTACAGTCTCTAAGTGGATACGGGGATTTTCACACAGCATAGCTTGATATTTAACCATTCGACTGTTCGTGAACCAGTGATTTCCCTTGTAATCCATTAGTGCCTGTACCTGGTGAGGTACTCGGACATAAGTCTCCTGACCTAATGACAACTTGTCAGCTTCCGCCACAAGGAGGGCTGTTGCTGCGATAGCCCGCAGGCAGGATGGCCATCCCTGAGCTACGGTGTCCAGTTGTTTTGAGAGGTATGCTACAGGGCGCTGCCAAGACCCAGAGTATTGTGTCAGGACTCTTACTGCTATTCCTTGTTTTTCACTGGCATACAAATAGAAGACCTTTTTGGCTATCTGGCAAGCCTAGCGCAAGAGTCTGCATTAGGGAGACCTTAATGTCCTAATGCTCTGTTTTGCTGTTCTCCCCATTGGAAGGGTTCCTTTTCTCCCCCCTTTGTGGATTCATAGAGGGGTCTGGCTTTTATGGCAAAGTCCGGTATCCAGATTCAGCAGAATCCTGCCACTCCCAGGAATTCACGTACTTGCCGTCTGGTAGTCAGGGTGGAAATCTGACAAACAGCTTCTTTCCTGCCTTCTCCCAATTGTCTCTGCCCTTGTGATACTCTGAATCCCAGGTACTTTACAGTCTCTTGTCAAAATTGCACCTTTCTCCGGGACACCTTATAACCTGCCTCCCACAGTAATTGTAACAGTTCATTAGTGACCGCTGGGTGCATGGTCATTACAGCCTGATTGACCGCTCTGAGGTCTTGAACAGGACAACAGTGAGCTGTTTCGGGTTTCTGCGCTGGAAGTAGAGGTGTATTCCAGGGAGACTGACAGGGTTTTAGAATTCCATAGTGTAGGAATTTGTTTAAGTACTTTTGTATTCCTACTAGGGCTTTTCGAGGGACTGGGTACTGTTTCAGGCTGACTGGAGTGGCTCCTGATTTTAATTCGATAAGGATTGGGGGAACATGTCTGGCTAATCCTGGTAGGTTGTCTTCTGCCCATAGTCCCGGGATGTCTTGCAGTATGCGGGCTTCAAAGGGATGGGGCAATTTTAGGATAGCCTATCCCTATCCGTCAGATTGGAAGTATATGTGTGCTCTGAGTTTAGCAAGTAAGTCTCTGCCCAGCGAGGGAATAGGGGAATCCGACATGTACAGGAACTGATGTTGGACTTGATGCCCCCCCCAAAAACTACAAAGTCTTTCTAATAGGAAGGGTCTTTTGCCTTTATACTTCTGCACTGCTTGGTTAATTCTGTGTCTTTCTTCAGTATTAAAAAGGGTCAATAAAAGTTGCTGGCAGTCCGACCAAGTGGGGTTATTGACCAGAGCAAATCTGTGATGGCTTGGGGCTTCTCAGAGTAGGCAGGGTTATGAATCTTCCAGTTCAGTAAATCTGTTGTGTTAAAAAGGGGTGTAAACTAGAGTCCGAGATCCCCCCACCGCTTGTTCTCTTAGGGGCATTTGCAGAGGTATGTTGAAAGACGGGCAAGGGTCCGGCTATTTGCATCAGGATTTCTCGGAGTGGAAGTGGACACTTGATTGGGGAGCCCATTGACTACTACTGAGTTCCCTATTTCTGTCCTGCCTATACCCAGAGTGTTAAGGTCAGGAGTATATTTACTGAGATTTGGCATTGACAAACTTGCTGAATCTGATGTAGGTGGACAACAACTTGAGTCCTCTTGTCCACTGGACGGGGCATTTGGACATGGCTCTGACCTATCTCTATCTGAGGTCTGTTCATCTACATACGGGGGAGGCTGATCTGTCTCTTCTGGTTGAGAATATATATGTTTTGTTTGTTTTGTCAGTGGCACTACTCTTGTCATAACCATAATTCTATACTGTTTCTCTTTTTTTTTTTTTTTTTTTTTTTTTGTGGCTTCTATCCACTGCAGGTCTTTATCTCCCATTTGTCCAAAGGATGCACAATCATCCAGACGGACGTTTTCTCCTAGCTGACTGACTCACTGACTGCCTGAGGATTTATCCGAAAGATGCACAATCATCTGGACGGATATTCATCCTGACTGGCTGGCTGAGGATTTATCCGGGAGATGCACAATCATCTGGACGGATATTCCTCCTGACTGGCTGGTTGAGGATTTATCCGAGAGATGCACAATCATCTGGACGGATATTCCTCCTGACTGGCTGGTTGAGGATTTATTCGAGGGATGCACAATCACCCGAACGAACAGTCCTCCTGGAAGGTGCGTCTTGGTCATGTTTCTGTGAGTCTGACATAATATTCTCAAATAATCAGTCAATGCTCTCTAAGTCAAGGGTTCCCTGTGGGGGCCACCGCGCTCCATAGCAGGGCCAATCTTTCTCACACAATGCTGTCAATTTCTCAGGACTAAGTTTTAAATTACAGTTCTTAGAAAATCCCTTCTTAAAGTATGGTTTGTAGGGGAGATTCAACACTATGTTTCCCACCCATTCTTATAACCTAACAAACACCAAGACAGACACAGAGGGTAGGGTAAATGATGAGAATTCAGTAAGGGGTCTGAATCCTCGACACAGGTAGGGACAATAGACAACGCTTCCCTCGGTCAGTGGCCTGGACGTGGTCTCCCAGCCAGAAAACGCACTTAAAAGAGGACACGGTCACTTCACCACAAAGTGATGTCTCATACACACAGCAATCATACCAGACACTCCCACCCAAAAATTACTGACTGACTGAGAATTCGTCCGAAAGATGCACAATCATCTAAACGGAGGTCTCTTCTCGGAAGGTGATCAGGCTTCCCTTCTCTCGATCCGTCGAGAGGCCGACTGGCTGTCTGACAGTTATCCCAAAACCAAAAGTAAAAAGCTCTCACCTGTTCCCGTTGGAGCTCCAGCTATCTACTGCTCGGATTCCCAGGTCCTTTTGACGCTACGAAGGTCGTCCACAGCAGGCCACCAAATGGGACACAGCGCAGTCTCCTAGATAACAGTTCTAGAAGGCGCCTTTTGAGACTACGATATAACCCACAGGGCTGGCCTCTCGGACCATTCCTTGTAGGTCTGGTGGAAAACAGTGCCACCTGCCTCAACAGGTCACACCGATATTCCCCCCTTACGGCCAATGCACCAAATGAGGTAGCAGGTAAGGTAGGTAGGATATTGGTAATGACTGCTGCTGGACAATGAACTTCTGGTATGCGAGATTTTTATTCCATTCTTCGCTAGCAAGAATGGACACTCCTGGCCCGACTCGTGTCTATCACGCCAAGAAGTGCCCATACAAATTCAGTTGTACATATAACTTCCATTACATTACGTCACAAGCGTACAGACAATACATTTCCGTTATAAGACATTTTTTTAACCTCTTATCCTTTGTAAGCAGTTAACCTACTCTTATGGTTGCAAAGCAGTTAGCAAAGCAAATTCCTTTTGTACTCTTGCAGTTTGCAGATTCTTGCCTTTGCGGTTTCCTTATCTTACTTACTAATCAGCTTGACATTTGCTAACTTATAGGAAAGTGTACGTCAGTGTGCTAAACCCAAGTGTCTGTGTTAAGGGGGGGTGAAAGGGTGAATTCAGTGTCTTTAACCACAGCCTGTAACATATTTTACAGACCTCATAAACTGTTCTTAGCATAATATATACAAGAATGGCTTCTTAGCTGAAATTCTAAATCAGCCTTACTGCACACATAACCATGGCCATATAAACTGACCCCCGTTCCTACTTCAAGAGGGGCAGAGACAGTTCTTTAGGGTTGAGAGGCAGAGCAATGGACTGAACAAACAAAAGCAGCTCCTTCAGGGGGTATCGCTACACACATGTTTCTATTCCAAATCAATTCTAAAAGTTTTCAAATCAATTTTGAATAGTTTTTGAATTCAAAAGGTTTTCAAATAGTTTTAGAATAGAACAGAAAAAAAAGAATAGAATAGAAAAGAATATACCAGAAAAGAAATTGGATTTTTATAACAGCTTACTTGTAAAATCCTTTTCTTTGAAGTACATCACGGGACACAGAGCCACAGTAATTACTATGTGGGTTATAGGCCACCTTCAGGTGATGAAGGCACCCCAAACAGGAAGTTGCCTCCCTATATAACCCCTCTCACTACTGGGAGTACCTCAGTTTTTGTAGCAAAGCAATACACGTGTATACCAGAAAAAGGGGGGGGACCTCTGTGTCCCGTGATGTATTTTAAAGAAAATGATTTTACAGGTAAGCTGTTATAAAAATCCTATTTTCTTAATTGTACATCATGGGACACAGAGCCATAGTAATTACTATGTGGGATGTCCTAGAGCAATGCCAACTGAGGAGAGGGAGACACAAAAGCAGGGCAACATGAGATCAGAGGGCTTATACTGCTGCCTGCAGCACACTGCGCCCAAAGGCGACATCTCATGTCTTTTTACATCCACCTGATAGAATCTGGTAAATGTATAGACTGAAGACCAAGTTGCGGCCTTGCAGATTTGAGCCATGGAGGCTTGGTGATGCACTGCCCCTGAAGCACTAACAGCCCTGGAGGAGTGCTCTTTGATTTGAGAGGGTGGAATCTACCTCTTTAAACCATAAGCTAGAATGATTACTTGTCGAATCCATTTAGAAATAGTAGATTTCGATGCTGCCTGTCCTCCTTTAGGACCTTCTGGCAACACAAACAAAACATCCATTTTTCGAAACTGAGCAGTCACCTTTAAGTAGACCTTGACTGCTCTCACCACATCAAGAGAATGTAGTGATTTTTCAAAAGGACCAAGGGAATATGTTGTATCGGCTCAAAAAGGCTGTTTTTGTAACGCCGACAGAACTAAATTCAAGTCCCAAGGGTTCAGAGGTGACCTAACCGGGGATTAAGCTGCGTTACCCCCTGAAAAAAAACCTACAAACCAAAGAATGCGAAGCAAGTGGTCATTGAAACAATACCGATAAGGCAGAGACCTGGCCTTTGAAAGTACTCAAGGCCAGCTTGATTTCTAACCCCATCTGCAGAAAGTCAAGGATTCTACGTATGACATACCTCCTGGGGTGCCAACCCCTGGATTCAACCCATATGCCTTCCAGACTCTATAATATGTGATTCTGGTAGGCCGGCTTCCTTGCATTAACCAAGGTAGATACCACTGAACTTGACAGCCCACGTCTTTTCGGAATGTGGGACTTAATAGCCAAACCATTTAAATTTAGTGTTTGTAAGGTAGGATGGAATACCGGACCTTGCGAGAAATCTTTGACATATTGACAGGAAGATATCGGGGTGAAGGAACCATTCTCTCCGGAACAACTGCTGGTGACTCAAGTAGTCCTCCTGCCAATTTTTTATTCCTAGAATGAAGACTGCCTATAGGCAAAGTACATTGTTTTCTGCCCAAGATAGGATATGATTCACCTCTCACTGGGCCGCACAACTTCTTGTGCCCCCTTGGTGATTGATATAGGCCATTGCTGTGGCATTGTCGGATTGGATCCTGACAGGACAATTCCATAAACTGAACGTTCAGGCCCTCAGGACCAAGTGCTCTGCCCGAATCTCTAGAATGTTAATGGGCAAGGTCATTTCTGATCTGGACCACTTCTCTTGGATAGTTGCCTCTTCCAGGACTGCTCCCCAACCCAAAAAAGGTTAGCATATGTTGTTACCATTTCCCAGGTAACTGTCGGAAGGATTTTTGGTTATTAACCATAAACTGAGGCTCCGGCACACCTTTGGAGAGAGACACATTGGGAAATCTAGAGCTTGAACCCTTACTGTTTTGCAGCAGTCTCGAATGAAACTGAGCATAAGGAACGGCCTCAAATGAAGCCACCATCTTTCCCAACAACCTCATGCAATGCTGAATAGAAGAATTCATCTTGCTTTGACCACCTGAATCAGTTCCTTTGTGGCGCTGATCTTTGCCTGGGGCAAGAATATCCTTTTCTGGGTCTATCTATGATCAGACCCAAGTATTTTAGCCTTCTTCATGGTTTTAAAGAAGATTTCCCTAGGTTGAGTATCCAACCTAGATATACCAGGTAGTTGAATGTGGTGACCATACTATGGTTTAAGCAGCTACCGACTGGTCTATCAAGAGCAGATTGTCTAGGTAAATTATAATCGTCATACCTTGGGCCCTTAATCTGGCTAGAGGAGGGGCCAGAACCTTTGTAAAAACACTCAAGGTGCAGTAGCTAGACCGAAAAGCAGAGCTACAAACTGAAAATGAAGATTTTCTACCTTGAAAGGTAGATATTACTGGTGAGCGGGGAACTCCAGTTTGTACCCTGGACCTATTGAGGAAGTCCCCCATCTGTCTCTACATTCCTCCTGCCAGACCCTTGAGAACTGCAGAAATATTCCCCCTACTCGAGTGAGCGGGGGGTGCCTCCTCATAAGGAGGCTTTAGTATTTTGTAGGTTTCCTCCCCCAAGACTTCTTTTGTCCCTGGGGTTGACCCTGAGGATTACCTCTTGAACTTTATGGCGGAGGCCGTCGTGACAGGAGGACAGGACAGGAGAAGGAGCTTGTTAAAATGAAATACGTTTACTCCTTTTCTTAAATGGCAAAGGGGTACTTTTTCCACTAGAGTTTCTTTGGATGTATTACCCAAATCATCCTCAAACAGCCTTTCACCGCAAAAGGAAGACTAGCCAGGAGCTTCTTGCATGGCGCTTTGCGAAGGGCGCGAAGCCTGAAGGATAGAATCTCTCATAGCAACCATTGCAAACATAAACCTGCTAGTAGCTTGCCAGATCCTGGGCCTGCTGAACAGGATAACCTTGAGCACCTGTTTAAACTGGTCTCTCAAGGATTGACCAATTACTGTCAGCGCAGGCTGAGACACTCAACCTGCCATAGAAGAAAGTTTTTTTTAATAGGAATTCCAACTTTTTATCCATTGGTTACCTAAGCATTTGAGCATTGTCTGCCGGACAAGTCAAACTTTTATTCACAGAGGATATAGCAGTGTCAATTGCTGGTATACCCCCACTTTTAGTGAATTTTTTCCTCCATAGGATAAAGTGTGAAAAACTTTTTAGGAGGGGAAAAAATACTTATCTGGGTGATCCCACTCAGATACAAAAAGCTTTTCCAGCAATGAATGGACAGGAAAGGCATGCACAGCTTGAGGAGGCTTTAGTGAACCCACTCAGTTAAGGGTACATAAAATGTGGAGCGGACCATTCAGTAAGAAATTGCACAATCAATCTTACAGATTGTGAAGCTGATCCCCCCCCTGCATTTGACTACTCAGAAGAGGAGTCATCAGCCTCACCATGGTTCATCTTCTCCCGCCCCCAGTTCCTCAGTTTGAGGGTCCTGGGTAATGGAAGAGAACCTGTCACATTTTGTCCCACACTGGGATGCGATTAAAGCCGCTAACCTTTTTTCCATTCCTATCATGGCTGAGGAAAAAGACAATTTTTAGTAATATAAACAGGGGCTATAGTGTTGAAAACAGTTACAAACATTTCATGGCCCCGATGCTCACTCTGACCAGCTACCCCCTCTCAAGGGGAGGATGCCATTGTAGAGATGAGTAGGCTTTCCAGAGCTTAAGGGAGACCCTTTTAGCCCTTTTTTGGGGGTGTTTCAACCCCCCCTTCTGACCTTAGCCCGATGCACAAAAGCAGAGGTACTACCAGAAGAAATTGCATCCACTGCTTGAGCAATAGTCCCAAATGTTGGTATTAAAGTAACACAGGCCCCTCTACTTCACTTACCACTACTGCGCCTCAGAAAAAATGTTTTAACAAAAATTACTCCCAAAAAATTAAATGTAAATCTGCCACTTTTAGGGGGCGTGGCTGTACGACGTTCTTCACCAGTGATGTATGATGCTTTCCAGCCCAACGAGGAAGTGGTGATTTGTTAGAGCAGCTAGGCATCGAGGAGTAGGTGAGAGCTGGTATCTGACGCCTGCATACCTCGGGTCCGCTGTGACCGCAACCCTTTACTGTGAGATCCAAGTGTTTAGTGTGCTGTGCTTTGGAGTTTTTTCTGCTTATTTTCGGTTTGCAAAATGTGAGCTTAATAGTTGAGGAGTGCAAGTGTTTATAATAAACTGGTTATGCTATTTTACACTATTGGAGCACTATTTTTATTTACATATGGGATGATTTCTGCACACACCGTTGGATTTTTGGTTTGCCGATTTAACCTTTCTCGTATGGTTATAAAAGCACTTTAGCCTTACACGCGAGTGTAGGCATTTGGAGTCGCTGAGTGTATTTCTTTAGGGAGTGGGATCACTCAGCACTCGGGTGTGGTGGAAGTTACTAAGAAGATACTACCATTCAAAGAACTTTTTATATACAGCTAGTTGGACTTTTTTTGAATTTCTCGTTCATTTAAATCACTTGTCACTTGGTGTTTTAATTGTTGATTTGAATATTATTATTATTATTATACAGGATTTATATAGCACCAACAGTTTACGCAGTGCTTTACAATATAAAAGGCAGACAATACAGTTATAATACAATAAAATACAAGAGAATTAAGAGGGCCCTGCTCAGAAGAGCTTACAATCTAATAGGGTGGGGCAAGTGGTACAAAAGGTTGTAACTGTGGGGAATGAGCTGTTGGAAGTGGTAGGAGATTAGTTGGAGACGTGATAGGCTTTCCTGAAGAGATGAGTTTTCAGGGATCACCTGAAGGTAGCAAGAGTAGGGGATAGCCGGATAGATGAAGGTAGCGAGTTCCAGAGGATGGGAGAGGCTCTGGAGAAATCCTGGAGACGAGCATGGGAGGAGGAGATGAGAGAGCTAGAAAGCAGGAGGTCTTGAGAAGAGCGGAGAGGTCGATTTGGGTGATATTTGGAGACAAGATTGGTGATGTAGCTCGGGGCAGAGTTGTGAATGGCTTTGTATGCTGTGGTTAGTATTTTGAATTTAATTCGCTGGGTGATTGGGACCAGTGTAGGGATTGGAGTAGAGGGTTGGCAGACACTGAGCGGTTGGTAAGATGGATAAGTCTGGCAGCAGCATTCATGATAGACTGAAGAGGGGGTAGCCTATGGAGAGGTAGGCCAATGAGAAGGGAGTTGCAATAGTCAAGGCGAGAGATAACAAGGGAGTGAATGAGGAGCTTGGTGGTTTCATTTGTTAAAAGGGGGCGGATTTTAGAGATGTTACGGAGGTGAATTCTACAAACTTTTGACAACGATTGGATTTGAGGCTGAAATGACAAGTCAGAGTCTAGGATTACGCCTAGTACCCCGGCATGAGGTGAGGGCCTGATGGTTGCATTGTTGATTTTGATGGAAAAGTCATGGAGGGGGGCACAGGCGGGGGGGAATACTAATTGCTCAGTTTTAGAGAAATTTAGTTTAAGGAAGTGGTGCGACATCCATGCTGATATGTCAGTTAGTAATGCGAGAGGAGACTGAAGGAGTGAGGTGAGGAGTAGACAGATAGATTTGGGTGTCATCAGCGTATAAGTGGTATTGGAAGCCGTGGGCGGTTATTAAGTAACCAAGGGAGGAGGTGTAGATAGAGAAGAGAAGGGGTCCAAGAACAGAGCCTTGGGGGACCCCCACAGAAAGGGGCAATGGAGAGGAGGAGACAGAGTTGTAGGTGACACTGAAGGAGCGCTGTGATAAATAGGCAGAGAACCAGGATAGAGCAGAATCTCGGAGGCCAAGGGAATGTAGTTTATCGAGAAGGAGCGGGTGGTCAACAGTATCAAAGGCCGCAGAGAGGTCAAGTAGTAGGAGTATGGAGTACTGGCTGTTGGTTTTAGCAGTTAGTAAATCGTTAGTGAGTTTTAGTAAGGCAGTTTCCGTGGAGTGTTGCGAGCGAAAGCCAGACTGTAAGGGGTCAAGAAGGTTATTTTCACTGAGGTAGGAGCTAAGACGGTTGTAGACTAAGCGTTCTAGAAGTTTAGAGGTGAATGGGAGCAATGAGATGGGTCTTAAGTTGTTCAGGTTGGTAGGGTCCAGTGAGGGCTTTTTAAGAATGGGAGTGATCTGCGCATATTTTAGAGGGGAGGGGAAGATGCCACTAGAGAGGGAGAGATTGAGATATGGGTGAGGGAGCATAGGATAGAAGAAGAGGGTGACCGTAGTAGTTGTGAGGGAACAGGATCCAAGGGACAATTGGTTAGGTGGGCATCCGAGAAAAGTTTTGTAACCTCTTCTGTAGTAGCCAATTCAAAAGAGGAGAGTGTTGAATGTGCTGCTAGGCAAGGTATGTTGGGTAGGGAAGATGTACACACAGTGGAGATGTCCTCACGAATTGCATCGATCTTGTCTTTGAAGTGATTGGCAATCTCTTGGGCAGCGAGTGAGTTAGTGGGTAGAGGGGGTGGGGGACGAAGCAGAGAGTTAAAGGTTGAGAAGAGCTGACGGGGACTGGATGACAAGGAATTAATAAGAGAGGCAAAGTAGGCTTGTTTGGCAGCATGGAGGCATGAATTGTATTTTAGAAGGGCAGATTTATATAGGGTAAAGTCTTGCAGGCATTTGGTTTTACGCCACAGTCGTTCAAGAGCACGGCAATGTCTCTTGAGATTTCTAGTGTTGTCAGTTTGCCATGGTTGTAACGGTCGGGGCCTGATTCTGCGTGTGATTAGAGGAGCAAGTGCATCTAGTGATGATGAGAGTGAACTGTTGTAGACAGAGGTGGCCAAGTCAAGACAGGACAGGGGAGAGATTATGTCATATAGGTGGTCAGTAGCAGAATAGAGAAGAGAAGGGTTAAAGTGGCGAAGGTTTCTACAAGTAATTGTTTGCTGCTTGGAGGGATGGGTGGTTGGAGGCAAGGATACAGTGAAAGTAAGCAGGTTGTGATCAGAGAGAGGAAAGGGGGTGTTGGTGAGGTTGCCAGGGTTGCAGAGATGGGAGAATACACGGTCAAGGGTATTACCATTGGAGTGAGTGGAAGTATGTGTCCATTGGGTTAGGTCAAAAGATGAGGTTAAGTCGAAGTTTAGCTGTAGTTGGGCTGTTAACATTGACAGGAATGTTGAAGTCACCAAGAATAATGGTGGGTATTTCAGAGGAGAGAAAGTAGGGTAGCCAGGCAGCAAAGTCATCAAGAAAGCGCGATACCGGTCCTGGAGGCAGATAAATTGCTGCAATCCTCAGAGAAATGGGGGAAAACAGATGAATACAGTGCATCTTGAAAGAAGAGAGGGATAGAGAGGGAGGGATAGGAAGGACTTGGAAGGTGCTTTGTGGGGATAGAAGGAAGCCAACTCCACCTCCTTTCTGTCTGTTGAGTCTGGGGGATTGAGTTCAATAGAGACCACCATGGGAGAGGGCAGTAGGAGAAGCAGAGTCAAAATTTTGAAGCCAGGTTTCTGTTATGGCGAGTATGTTAAAGCCATGAGAGATGAAGAGGTCATGTACAGATGTTAGCTTGTTACAGATGGAGCGGGCGTTCCAAAGGGCGCATGAGATTGGTGGGCTGCTTTGAGGAAGCAGGGGGATAGAAATTAAACTGAGTGGTTGCCAGAGGGGGAGGGGTATTAGATATGTGGCTTGCATTTGGAAAGTGGCGAACCAGGATTAGGAGAAATGTCACCTGAGACTAGGAGAAGGAGGAGGGCGAGGAAGGCAAGGTGGGAGTGGGGTGTGCATGAGCGCACGTGTCTAGTGGCCCTGGTGTTTATGTCAGCATGTGGGTGCAGCAAATGCAGGGGATGATAGGTGCCATAGTAGGGAGAGGGTAGGAGTGAGGGTGATATGCGCATGCTGCAGGGAAGAGGAGGGGTAGAGTAAAGATAATTTGAGGATAGAAGACACCAATGTGAGAAGGAAGAGAATAAGGAGCATGTTAGTGGATAGAGAGTGGGAAACTAACTTAATCTAAAATAAATGTCAAAAGATGGTTTGCTTGTCATCTTGCAGAGTGGAGCAGAGTTCTTGTTGTTCATTCAGCTTTAGTTATCCTGCTTTCGTTAAACTGTGTCGGTGAAACTGCGCATCACTCGTGACAGAGCCACTCAGGACAGAGCCATGATGTCTGCGCCTTGCCCTTGTCTGCGCCACCCCATAAGCTGCCATAAATTTATAGGGAGACTAAGCAGGGATGCATTTCTCAGTTGGTCATTATTGGGTCTGATGTGAGACACCTGAATATGGGGAGGAGATGGCCAGTACCAGACCAGCATATTTATATCTACACTTATTTGCATTGTTGCCTTAAGGGTACATTTTTTTAGGATAGCGCCACTGTTTTTTCACTGTTGTCTACATTAGTTTATATGCACATTACAAGTAAAAACACTATTTATATATTGAGCAATAGTCCAGCCACTGCCGCTGCTTTTAACGCTCAGCCTGATGCTATTAGTAAATGTGTCAGGGAATGCCTGTGTCAGCAACCTCTTACATGCCCTTTTTTCCTCTTGTGTCCCTCCGCCATCTGCAGCCATCAAAAATGGACCTTTTAAACATACTCGCACGCTGGACATTGGAGGACACCAACACTGCGCTAAGCCCCGCCCCTTCCATCACATTGCGTCCCCCTCTCTCTTTTCAAAAGAAGATTCTCCCGCGCGAGTGCGGGCCTCTGATCCAACGGGATCGGTGGGTGTGTGTGTGTGTGTGTGTGTGTGTGTGTGTGTGTGTGTGTGTGTGTGTGTGTGTGTGTGTGTGTGTGTGTGGGGGGGGGGGGGTGGTGAGGAGGAGACCTGTAACAAGCCGCCGTGCAGGGGCGGTGGAAAAACAGCGGTATCGCCGATCGTTTTTGGCTTCCCCCTATCCAGGAAGAGGGGGAGAGCTTTGTCCAGGTGGGGGTGTTTCGTGGATGAAAATCCCCCCCAATCTTACCGGAGGTCTGAGCTGCTCGCCGGAGGGAAGCCTGCTGCTTCTGTGACACAGCGTGATCTTTAAGGAAAGCATGACAAGGTACATGCTCTATACAGCCTCCAGTGGTGACTCTTAGGCATGAAAACATTTACTTTTGTAAAGGAGACATTTCATAAGAAAATGTAGAAATTCCATAGAAACCTCCACTTACCTTTCCAGCTGCAGGGTTTTCTGTGGTAAAAACCAACAGACCCAATCTTCACCTCTCATGGTGGGCTCTGTTACAAAACCTTCAGGAACAGGGGACCCTCAGGGAACCCACACTCCTGGACCCGTAAAGCACCCCATCAGTAAAAACTTTATGGCTGAAAACACCAAAGCTCTGGATCTCTGGGTCCAGCTCTCTAAAAAGAGAAGAGTTACGGGCTAAACCTCGTTTCTTCTGCCACAAGGCCCAGGTACCATTCATTTCGGCCTGAAAAGACACTTTGAATGGATCCAGCTGCATAGCTAGCCCCAGCAAGGATTGCTCCAGTGGAGCTCAGCACAGCACATCTTCACTCGTGACCAACACCTTAGACACTGGTGAAAAAATTGAGGTACTCCCAGTAGTAGGAGGGGTTATATAGGGAGGCAACTTCCTGTTTAGGGTGTGCCAGTGTCCATCACCTGAAGGTGGCCTATAACCCACATAGTAATTACTATGGCTCTGTGTCCCGTGATGTACAATTAATAAATATAATATAATAGAGTAAAACAGAACAAAATAGAAAATAAAATAAAAGAACAGAGTAGAAAGGAATAGAATAGAACAGAATAAAAAAAGAATAGCATAAAATAGATTATAACCATCTTCTGAAATTCGAATAGAAAAGAATAGAATTAATAATAGAATAGAAATAATATAACTATTTTCCATAATTCAAATAGAATCAATTTGAATTTTGAATAGAATAGAAAATAACACAATACTATAGAAAAAAAATAGAATAGAATGAATATAACCATCTTCCTATTCTAATCTATTATTTTCTATTCTATTCCAACTCAAATTGATTCTATTTGAATTTTGGGAAATGGTTATATTCTTTCTATTATAACCCATTCTATTGTTTTTTTTTAATTATACTCTTTTTTTTGTCTATTCTATCCTATTATTTTAAAGGACTAGGAACTTCACAAAATATGTAGTAATGTCCCTTGCTCTTTATTACAGTGCCAGCAGAGCCCAGACGTTTGCGGGTATAAATGATTAAGTAGCGCTGGAACCCTATACCACCTAGCCAGCAACTTATATCCCTGTTCTTGAAAACGGCTTGCTATGGAGGATTTGTCGGCCACTGAGAGTATCCTATTGATTCGCTGTCTAGTAAGTGAAATTTGTTAGTCCTCCTCCCATCGGCATATGTATAAGGGGATATAACCTTCTGGGGGCTCAATGATCTGTTTATACAAGAAAGACAACAGGTGTGGTACACATTCCCCCTCTGCACAGAAACGCTCAAAAAAAGTCAGTGGCCTAGCGTATAATCCCGCCTCTGGTATAGACTTTAAGTAATGTGACACTTGAAAGGCTGACCAGGGGCTCAAAGAAGGCTGTGTGAAGCCGGGTAGATCTTGTGTGGACATCCATCCCTGTGAGGTAACAAAGTGCATACACCTAGATATGCCTAAACCTGCCAACCCCCGTAGTTGTTTATTATCTACCCCAGGCAGGAAATCTAGGTTATGAATCACCGGAGTTAATGGAGATGGGTAGGAAGAAATGCCATTTATAGGGAACGCCGGAGTGAGAGCTGCAATTGTAGCCCCGATTGTGGGATGCGACTTCAATCCACAAAAGTGTTTATGGGCAACCCAAGGCAGAGCCGACAGAACAATCGGTAATACCTGTTTTTCGATTTGCACCCAAAGTTTAGTCTGCTGGGAAATACACCATGATACCACTCTTGACAAATGTACGGCTCGGTAATGTGAGATCAGATCAGGCAGCCAATTCACCCCATGGATTTAGGCAGAACTAGCATAGAATGACAGAGTCTGGTCGTCTTATTACTCCAAATAAATTTAGTCAACATTGTTCGGCACGAGAGGAAGAAGGCTTGAGGTAATTTAATCGGTATTTCTTGCAATAAGTATAAAATCTGGGGGAGCATTGTCATCTTAAATGCATTGCATCTCCCGAACCACGTGAGAGTAAGAGTTTGCCAAAACTGAAATGCATTTGAATTTTGGATAACAATGGACAGAAATTCATCTTGTATAATAGGGTAGTGTCCGGAGTCAATTTAACCCCCAGATATTTCATAAATGACTGAACCCAATTGAACAGATTGCCTTGTAACTTAGTGATACACTCCGTGTAGAGAAGAATGCTCATCACTTCACATTTAGCGTAATTTATCAAAAAAGTAGAGAGATACTCATACTGATCAAAATATTGGAGTAAAGATGGTAATGAAACCTCCGGGTTAGTAAGGAAGAACAAAAGGTAATCCGCATAAGCAGCGATCTTATGCTCCATGTTTGAAACCCGTAGTCCACTAATCATGGTGTCTGATCTCACTTTGCAGAGAAAAGGTTCTAGAGTTAGGGCGAACAACAATGGAGAGAGGGCAGCCCTGTCTCATTCCATTGGACAGAGGAAAATACTCTGATCGGGCTATGTTAACCAACACTGCCGCTGTAGGACCAGTATATAATGACTGTATCCTGGCCTACATTAGTTCCCCCAAACCAATGTGTCTAAGGGTGGATCGTAAGAATTGCCAATCCACCTGGTCGAAGGCCTTTGCAGCATCTGTTGATAAAAGCAGAAGGGGTCGGGCCTCCAAGCGGGCAAAGTGAATCAAATCTATCTCCTTTATAGTGTTGTCCCTGGCCTCTTTCTGAGGGATAAAGCCTGCCTGGTCTGCGTGTACAAGGAGGGAGATATGTGGTAGTAACCTATTCGCAAGAATCTTGGAAAATAAATAATTTTAGGCCGGCGTTTAAGAGGGCTATAGGCCGATAATTCCAGCACAGTGTATTGTCTTTTTCTGGCTTGGGGATCACTATAATGTGAGTCCTCAAGGTGCCGGCAGCTGAAGTAGAGTTGTACGTGTGCAAAAAATAAGGAGAGAGAGCTTTTTGGAAGGTTCTATAGTAAGTAAGATTTAACCCATCGGGATCGGGGGACTTCCCTGGTTTTGAAGATTCTAACGCCATGACCAGTTCTTTATTTGTTATTGGAGCTTCCATCTCCTCAATTACCTGTGGCGAGAGAGAGGGCATGCCAAAGAAAACAAAAAGGTGAAAATCTGGTCTACACGGATGGGACATTGCTGAGTTTGGGTGTTAAGATTATAAAGTCTCTTATAGAATTTTTGAAATTCCTGAGCGACAGCCACAGAATCTAACAATTTAAAGCCAGACTCAGCCATAATTTGAGAAATAAACTTTTTTTTGTTTGTGACCCTTTCAGTGCCCTAGCTAGGAGTACACCTGGTTTATTTCCACGCTCATAGACTGTTTATGTCAACGCAATTTCTCCCTCACTTCCGAGCAGTGGCGGAACTACCGCCATAGCGACCCATGCGGGCACTATGGGGCCCGCAGCCAAGTGGGGCCTGGTGAGTGGGGTTGCAAGGTGGTGTGGGCTGCACCGGGTGACACCTGCGGCACGCCAGAGGGGTGACACCCTTGGGTAGCGGCAGCCGCACCACTAACAATGCTCGCTGCCCTGATTAGCAGTGCCTCGCGCCTCCCCTCCTCTCTCCCTGCGCCTGCGCTCGAGGGACACACACCGGTGTGTGTATCTGGAGAGTGGAGACTGTCAGCGCGGTTCTGAGGTATGTAAGGGGGGGCGTCTGCACAGAGGGGTCTGCACCACTGAGGGGAAGTCTGTAATGCTGGGGGGTCTGCACTAGGGGGGTGTCTGTACTAAGGGGGGGTCTGCACTGAGGGGGTCTGTAATGCTGGGGGGTCTGCACTAGGGTGGTGTCTGTACTAAGGGGGTGTATGCACTGCTGGGGCATGTCTGTACTGAGGGGGGTCTGCACAGGGGGGGGGTGTCTGCACTAAGGGGGGGTCTGCACTGGGGGGGGTGTCTGTACTGAGGGGGGTGGTCTGCACTGGGGGGTGTATGTACTGCTGGGGGGGTCCTGCACTGAGGGGGGTGTTTGCACTGAGGGGGGTCTGTAATGCTGGGGGGTCTGCACTGGGGAGGGTGTCTGTACTTCTGGGGGGTCCTGCACTGAGGGAGGTGTTTGCACTGAGGGGGGGGGGGGTCTGTAATGCCGGGGTGTCTGCACTGCTGGGGGATGTCTGTAGTGAGGGGGGGTGTCTGCACTAAGGGGGTCTGTAATGTTGGGGTGTGTCTGTACTGAGGGGGTCTGTAATGTTGGGGTGTGTCTGTACTGAGGGGGGTGTCTGCACTGGGGGGTGTCTGTACTGCTGGGGGGGGGTCCTGCACTGAGGGGGGTGTCTGCACTGCTGGGGGGTGTCTGTACTGAGGGGGGGTTTGCACTGGGGGGTGTCCTGCACTGAGCCGGGGTCTGTACTAAGGGGGGTGTCTGCACTGCTGGGGTGTGTCTGTACTGAGGGGTGTCTGTACTGCTGGGGGGGTCTGCACTGAGGTAGGGGGTGTCTGTACAGTATACTGCATATTTTGATGTTTGAAATTAATATAAGCTGTTGCCTGGGGGGGGGGGGGGGGGGGCAAAAAAAATTTTGCTATGGGGCCCTGTGATTTCTAGTTACGCCTCTGCTTCCGAGTTTTCAATTTGATTGTACTGCTGTCGCAAAGAGAGTAATTCTTTCTGTGTCTGCGAAGCAGGTGTTTTTTTATGGGTAGCCTCAAGTTTATTAATCCTTAAGATTAGAGAAGCTGTTTCAGAGCGCCTTAATTTTTTTATCCTTGCACCGTGTTTAAGAAAGTTTCCTCTAATAAAGCATTTATGCGTCTCAGACAATATTGTCGGAGAGGTATTAGGTTGATCATTCAGGCTAAAAAAGGCTTCTAATCCCTGTGAAGCCTCAGACATGGTGATAGGGTCCTCTAGCAATGCATCATTAAGCCTCCAAGACAAGGTCTTCGTGGCCATTACATTCAGGTCTAACTCCATATGAACTGGTCAGAGTTCATATGGAAGAGCAGAATTGGTTCGATGGTGGTGGCTCGGACTCTGTCCAAGTCTTTATGTGTAAGGAAAAATAATCAATATCAATTCTAGAATATGTTGAGTGACGTGGGCGAGTCCCCCAGTGCGATGATGCGTGGCGCCGCACCGCTAGAAGGGCAGAATGATGCCACGCGACACCGTGCTGTCAACATTTTGTTTTGTTTCTTTTTTTCTATTTTGCTTCTACTTCCTCCCCTTTTCCTTCTTGGTTATCCTTGGTATATGGATATATTTGATATGTATGCTTTCATTTGATTTACTGACTCAATTTGTTTAACTACCAGCCGCCGCAGTTGTATTGTGGCAGGTTGGCTCCCCTGCGTGAACCGCCGTCATGGCACGGGGAAACAGACAGATTCCCTGTCTATCAGGGGAGTACAGAGAGATCTGCTGTTTCTAGTGATCAGGAACAGCAATATCTACCCTCCTCCAGGCAGTACACCCCCCCCCCCCCCCCCACAGTTAAAAACACCTCCCTAGGGAACACTTAACCCCTTGATTGCCCCCTAGTGTTAACCCCTTCCCTGCCAGTAACGTTTATACATTAATCAGTGGCTATTTTTAGCACTGATCGCTGTATAAATGTCAGTGGTCCCAAAAAAGTGTCAAAAGTGTCCAATCTGTCCGCCGCAATGTCGCAGCCCTGCTAAAAATCGCTGATCACCATCATTACTAGTGAAAAAAAAAAAATAAATAATAATAAAAATGCCATAAATTTATCACCTATATTGTAGACACTATAACTTTTGCGCAAACCAATTCATGCTTATTGTGATTTTTTTTTTTTTTTTTACCAAAAATTTGTAGAAGAATACATATTGGCCTAAACTGGTGAAGACATTTTTTATTTCTTTTTGGATTTATTATAGCAAAAAGTAAAAAATATAGGGTTTTTTCAAATATTGTGGAGTGCCATAGCAGTAGTAATATTACTTATGGTACCTTTGCCCCGACTGTATGTGCAAATTGGAAGGGGGAGGCGATAATGGACTTTAATGGTACCCCATATCAACTGACAATAGACAGTCGCAAATAAAATATTAGAAGATGTTTATTACAAAGATATATAAAACATTCAACTTTTACATATTAAATCCAATAGTGATAATCAAAACAAAAGATTTTATTCTATAGTCGCACCACAATGTGACAACTGGAACATGCATACCATCTGTATATTGGTTGCTCCACGTTTCGCAGATTTACATTAGTCGCTTCTTCAGGAGCTTTATTCTACAGTTAGATGGTGATTAAAAGATGGATTATCACATAACTATGAAATAAAGAAAATATATATTAACGAGATACACTAGATAAACGTGAATTTATATATATATATATATATATATATATATATATATATATATATATATATATATATATATATATATATATATATATATATACATATATACACACACACATACACATACATACATACATACACACACACACACACACACACATTATACTGGTGTAAATAAAGCATCTGCTGTTTTTTTTCAAATTTGTGTCTTTGTTTTTAGCGCTAAAAATAAAAACTGCAGGAGGTGATCAAATACCACCACAAGAAAGCTCTATTTGTGGGAAAAAAGGACACCAATTTTGTTTGAGTATGACTGTGCAATTGTCAGTTTAAGCGGCCCAGTGCCATATCACAAAAAATGGCCTGGTCAGGAAGGGGACAAATCCTTCCGGTCCTTAAGTGTTTAATACGTAGCATGTCGGTTCTAGCTCTGTAACAAATGGAACAGTTATTTTGCTTTCTCACCGGAGGGCGCTTGTTCTGGCTGCGGCTTGCGCTCTGTTCCGTACGACATGCAGGGGCCTTCGTATTGGAGATTCGCTCTGGCTATTAGTGATGTCCAGTTCATGAACGAAACGTTCTTTTGAATCGATTCTTTTCTGTGAACTCGATGAATCGATTAATCTGACTGAACTGATTCATTTGAAACAGTTCACTACTGACGCAATAGGAGAGCAGGTCTGGTAATATGATCCGAGATAATAGATTTGTATCAGCCGTCTCTCCCCTCTCTCAATCTGACAGCTACAGTGGGAGGGGCAGAGAATCCCCACTGACATCAGTCACGATGAGAGGAGGAGAGCTGGAGAGGCGGCCGGTCAGATAAGCGCAGAGAGGCGCTCTGAAATAAGGTATAGAACTGCATTTTTTTTTTTATATAAAGCATGCACACTGGGCACCTATCATTACCAAACAAACACAGAGGATTGTATGGAAATTCAAAAGTATTCAAAGCAGGAGGAGGGGAGGGGCGGGCACTAGTATGAGCAGACAAGCAGGGAGGGGGGAGAGGAGGACAGAGGAGAGCTGCGGATGATGGAGGCACGTTAACTGACCACGGTGTCAGGGCTCAGCAGCCTTGATAAACTGTGGTCAGTTTACAGTGGAGGGCAGAACCAGGCAGGATCAGCCAGGTATTTTAGGTGATAGAAAGGGCCAAATGGGGGGGGCGTGGTCCGGAGCCGTTCCAAGATGGACGCGTAGTTCATGAGCTCTCGTTCCTCGAGGTCCTGCTCCATAAGCTTAAGAGCCTAACAACCGCCGAGACATGGTGAGAACCTCCTGCAGTGTCTCCACTACACGTTCCCGATCCCCGCGGGGACAAGATTCTCAGCTAAGTGGCAATATTCCGGTCGCGGCCTAGGAGTAAGTAAGTGAGCCCCGATCCCTGAACACCAGCCCACAATGCACCAGAGCTTGGAGCCCGCACGGAACAGAAGCAGAGATGAGACACTCTCCTGCTGTAAGTCTGGCAGACCTCCGCAATGTCGCGGCTGATATTAAAAATACCCTCATGGCGGCCATAACAGACATGAGGTCAGACATACAAGCAATAGCCATGAGGGTAGAGGAAGTGGAGATCACACAAGCCCGCCATGAAACTTCCCTGTGCCAAGTACAGCAGCTGACTGAATCCCACGCTGTCCACCTCAGGGAGATCAATCGCCACATGGAGGACCTGGACAATTGTGGTAGACGCCGAAAGCTTAGGGTAAGAGGAATCCCGGAATCGATCGATCCCACTCAGCTCTCCCTAACGCTCACCAACATACTTAACGATCTCCTAGAGAGGCCCTTAGACACACCGATCGCCTTTGAGAGGATCCATAGGGCGCTGCGCCCGAGGGGAAGGGAAACAGACCCCCCTAGAGATGCGGTTTGTTGCCTCATTGACTTTCCCCTAAAGGAGGAAATTCTACGAAAAGCCAGGAGCCGTAATCAACTGACCTTCCAGGCTGCGACAATAAAGATCTACCAAGATCTTTCTAATATCACTCTGCAACGTAGGCGGGAGCTGCGGCCCTTACTGGAAGTCCTGAGAGCTAGATCCATCATTTACAGTTGGAAGTTTCCCTTTTGCTTATCCGTGACACACCAGGGCCGATCAGCAAACCTCAAAGGTACCAGAAGATTTGGAACACTTTTGTTCCGCGCTTGACATCCCATTGGTTAACTTGCCAGACTGGTATAGTGACTTCCGTCTGCCATCACCTAGAAGAGCCACCTCCATGGAAGGAATAAATGAAGCGGCAAACTACAGCATCAGTCGCCGCAGATCCCATCCTCCTCCTCATATGCCACCACGAATCCCTGGAGCCCAACGCAATGGAAGTCCAACGGCCTCTCCAGCGCATCGCAGGGCCCGCATCACCTAGTCAGGTATCCGAACCATCCCTTCTTTCTTTACATTACACGGAGACTCATTCCCTAAACTGACAAAGGACAAAGGGAAGAAAAAAAAAAAAAAAAAGAAAGGGCCAAATGACACAGCACAAGCACTGTGCTGTATAACATGCTTTAAAGGAACAGGTTTTTTTTAGGCTAACAGAGTCTGGTTGCGAGGAGATATTCATTCAGGAGATATGCACGTTAAAGGGAAAGGCATCCCTTCTGAGACATCTGTCTTATTTAGTAGCTGTATAACTGAATGAGACCGCTGTCTCATTTTTTATAACACAAAAATACATTTTATCCTGCTTTATACAGCATCAGTAAAAGAACTGATGCAGTCACATCTAATGATTGGTAAGCTGCAATATATTTAATTTTAGTTCACACCACAAAAACATCCTTCATATCCATTCTGGGCACGTTTCTGCATGTGCATTTTTGATCCGTTCCAGGTGCTTTTTTTCTTCTTTGTTTACTGCTTTTTTCATTGTACTGTGGTCCAGTATGTTTTTGAAGTGTGTAAGTGCATTTTTTATGTGTTTTACTGCATTCCAGTATATTACTTTGCAGTAAAAATGCAGCATGCTCTACTTTTTTTTCGGAAACTGATGAGCTCTGGTGTGAACCATGCCATAGAAAGCCATGTAACCTATGTTCTATGCCTTTTGGATGCAGAAAAAAAAAAAAGCACTGGAACGCATGTGGTGTGAACTAGCCCTCTGTTTTGGGAGTTAATACTGATTCAATGAATAATAAAGTGACGCAGCGCTATAAACCAATAAAAAATGCAAAACAGTATATGGTGCTAAATCCAAAGACAAAAACAAAGTGCAAATGCAGTAAACAAAGCCTGTGTTAAAGTGCAATCATATAATCATGTAATAAAAAATAGTCCGGTGACAGTAGAAAAAATGTGCATCAAATATCACAATGACTGAAAGTCTTTTCAATTGTGCAAAAAAAGGGGTGGAGGGAGAGGGGAGAAAAGTGTCCAAGTGCAAATCAGCAGGGTAGGATGTGATAGCCTGTAGATAACCTTCAAAAATCCACACCCAATGTGTCTAGTCATGCATCAAGATGTTGGATCGTGGCAATCTGCTCTCTTCCTCTCTATTGAAGATATCCCAGCGGGATAAGGAACAACTGCAGCCTCAGGGGGTAGTTAGATATTTTTCCCATGCGGTCCACGTTCCACAGCAACCTCTTCCAATATTCCTCCGATGGCAAAGGAAATGGATCCTCCTCGCTCACTCCTGCAAGTCTGGTGCAGCTTCAGTCAGTCTCCCTCCTAGATTCGGCTTCCTCCTGCGACCGCATCTTTGTTTTGGGAGTGGGGGGAGCCGGTACCTGGTTTTTGACAGGTACCCACTTCTGGGTAAGATCAGCAATCTATGACATATCCGGCCCCTCTGCCTTCTGGGACCTGTGTGTCCCCCAGAAGACGGTGGGACAGTTCAGGAAGCGCAGCGCAACTCGCGCATGTGAAGTAGGAAACTGGGCACGAAGCCTGAAGCCGATGGATGATTCGGATTTGGGTGCTGACATCACGGGATCCCTGGACAGGCAAGTTTCCTTATATTAAAAAAGTCAGCAGCTACAGTACTTGTAGCTGCTGACCTTTAATTTATTTTTATTTTTTTCAGACGGAGCTCCACTTTAAGCGCTCCTACTTGGCCTCTACCACTGAGACTCTGATCATCCATGATTGCCCATGGTCCTTTGCACCCTAATCTATAACTGTTGAAGTGGTAGTAAACCCTGCTTTGTCATTTTTACCCACAGTTAGGGATGGACCAGATGTTCGAGTCGAACGTAAGTTCGACTCGAACATCGGGTGTTCATTTGTTCATAGAACAAACATATGGGGTGCTCGTGGGACGTTCACCTGCCGCGAAGCGCCCCATAATGCACTGCGAGATCGCAGTGCATTGAAGGCTGCTAATTGGCCAAAGCATGCACCTGACCTGTATGCTTTGGCCAATCACAGCACGATGTACAGTAAGAGCCATGATTGGCCAAAGGCAGTTTGCACCCCACACTTATTATTATAATACAGGATTTATATAGCGCCAACAGTTTGGGCAGCGCTTTGTAAGGCTGATTACACGGCGGCCATGTATAGTGTGAATTAATGGAGCAAGATTAGGTAGGGTAGTTAGTGGATTAAGCATGCAGTCAGTGTAGTGTATATAACCCAATACAGAGTATATAGTGCAGTCTGCGTAGTGTATGTAGCAATAACTCTCGGTGAAGCTGCTGGTTTAAGTGGGCTGTTACCGTCACCTTCTTTACCTCTATTTCACCAGAACCGGGTCTAGGGTCCCGTTGAGTTTACCGTAAACAAAGTAGGCACCGGACACTTGAGTATCTTTTCCAATGCTTTAATAAACATAAAATTGAAGGAAGTAGCAGGAAAGAGGCAGAAGGAAAGTTGCAGGGAAGCTCAAATACCTTTTCTTAATGTTCTTTGTGTAGTATTAGGGATTGAAAACTTGTAGCTGAATATATTCTCTCCGTAAGGTTAAATCTTTGCCCGCCTGGATAGGTTTCTCTCACCAACCTAGCAGCCAGTACGCAGCATGAACAAAAGTCTCTGCCACAGACTTGATTGAAAACGAAACCCATACGATCCTCTGCCACAGAATGTATTGGTTTACAATTAACAATGGACACAGCACTAGGACCTTTAAGCCAACCCGGCAATACTATGTGGTAGGATTACTTTAGAATACGTCCTCCAACTGAGTCACCAGGCCCCTCTACAGACCAGCACTCTGCATAATCCTTCCATGACGGGTCCTCCCCTGGGATTTTCTCAGTTGTCCAGCTTCTTCACTTAGGATAGACAGCCCAGGACCATTCCTCTGCCAGTGTGGTAGGCCCCAGACACATACTTGGCCCCTGGTCACATACTTGACCAGACATATGACGACCTCCCATGCAGTCTTTTTCCCGTATACTACATTTGAGATTTAATATCTCTCAGATATGATTTGGGTTAAATGAGAGTTCTTTGACCACGAGTAAAAGCTTTTACTGGTGAGTATTTATTGGTGAGTAGTTGAAAATCTATCAAATACACAACCATCTATCTATAGTCTACAGCAAGGAAGAAAATTTTAGGTTAAAATAAGAGAATTACATGAAGAAATACAGAGTATATTCCTGAAAACATTAATCTGCAAAATATTTAGGTACTTACAAGTAAAATGCAGACCATAATTACCCTTTGCACCAAGGTTCCATCCATTCTGATGGTTGCTCTCCCATAAAAGTGTGTGTTTCCCTCCCATCTAGTCTGTGTATATCATTACATGCTGATGCCTCATTGGTTGGCATAGCGTGGCTCTGATTGGTAAGCTTCCCTATTCCTGGTTAAGGACTGGCTACATCTTCAATCCCTATACTTTGCATAAGTCAGCCCCCTTTAATGCAAATCCTTGTGACTATTCTGAGCAGGAGCTTAACTTGAATTTTCCTGGGAAATTAAGTATTGATTACGAGTTGGTCTCCCTTCATTGCATATCCCAGCATGGGATCCTTTGAAGTGAGTATGTGTAAAACAATGAGGTTTGGATCCCATTGTTTGTATACACAAGCCTAGGCACCGGCTTGTCTGGTCTACCAGAGATTTCGGTGAAGATATGTTCCACCCTACATAGCTACAAGCTAAATTAAATATATTCATTAAATATAAATAAATTAAATATAAATTAAATATATATTTAATTTATATGTAAATTAATATATTAAATGTAATTTAAATATATTCATAATTACAATATCCTACGGCAACAGCACTTCAAAAGACACTCAAAGAAAAATGCAGACTTCTCCTTGCTCCTCATCTGGGATCTCCAACCCTACTCTAGTCCTCTGGAAAACCTGAACTGAGAGGAATGAAGGTCTAGCACAAGCACTCCAAGATGCCATGCGGTGCATGAGTTACATAGTAGGTGAGGTTGAAAAAGACACAAGTCCATCAAGTCCAACCTATGTGTGCGAGTATATGTCAGTATTACATTGTATATATGTTGCGGTTGTTCAGGTGCTTATTTAATATTTTCTTGAAACTATTGATGCCACCTGCTGAGAGTGACCACCGCCTGTGGAAGGGAATTCCACATCCTCGCCGTTCTTACAGTAAAGAACCCTCTACGTAGTTTAAGGTTAAATCACTGCTTAGGGGACAGGAGCCACACTAGGGCAGAGATTCTGTCAGCTCTGCAGGGGCAGGCTCAGAAGTGGTTGACGCCATGCCAGCTTCAGCCAGGCATGGTTGTATGCGACAATGGCACCAACCTGGTGCAGCAGTTCTTGAGCAGGTACCCAGGCTTACAAGATCTCCTGAGGCAGGCCAGAAAAGTCTGTGGTCATTTCCAACGGTCATACAATGCCAGTGCTCGGCTGGCTGACATTGAAAGGGAATGCAACCTGCGCACCAACCGCCTCATTTGTGACATGTCTACCAGGTGGAAGTCAATGTTAGCAATGCTGCAGCGGCTGTAGACGCAGCAGAGGGCCATCAATGAGTACCTGTGTGAGTATGGCACCAGGACAGGGTCAAGGGAGCTTGGCTTCTTTTCGCCATGCCAGTGGGTACTGAGCAAGGATGCATGCACTGTCCTGTCACCATTTGATGAGGCCACGAGGATGGTGAGCACACTGAGCAGCAACAATGCATGCATCAGTGATACTGTCTCTCTTGACTTCCTGTTGGAGCACACACTTCATGGAATAATGGACAGGGCACTTGAGGCAGAACAATGTGAGGAAGAGGAGGACTTCCTTACCTCTCAAGGCCCCCTTTATCCAGATATTATTCCTGCAGGCCCGCCAAACACACAGGAAGAAGAGGAGGAGGATTGTGTCAGCATGGACTGGGAGGAGGTTGTTAAGAATCATGTGATCCTTAGTGACCCAGAGGACTCAGAATCAAATGCCTCTGGAAACTTTTGCAGGCTTTGCAGAATCAGGGAGGCCATGCAGCGTAAGGACCCTAGGATTCGTGGTATCAAAGAGAAGGAATCATTACTGGCTGGCAACCCTTCTTGATCCATGTTACAAGGGTAAGGTTGCAGAACTCATCCTGCCTTCGCAGAGGAAGAAACATCTTCAGGAGGCCTTGAAGAAATGTTTGTGCAATGCATTTCCAGACCCTGTGAGGTTACAATTTCCTGGTACTGGACGTGTTGCTGAGGCTTCTGTCAGGTCACCTGAGGCCAGGTGACAGTTGCACACCGTTGGGGTCAGGAGTTCACCGCAAAGGTAGTGGACCCTATGGCTGACTGCGGCCCTCTGCAGCTTTATCCTATCCTAGCTGGCTCCGTCTGCCACACCAACGCTGCGCTCCACTGACGCTTACATCAGGGGGAGGGGCCAAAAGTGCGCCGGTGTTCTGCCGAGAAAGTTCCCCTCGGCGGATAAGGACCCCCCTCTACTGCGCAGGCGCAGCGCTTGCGCAGTAGGAGCCGGCGGAAATAGCCGAAGCCGAATAGAATAGAAATCAGCTGTACACGGCGCCTGTAAGAGGGCCCCTCGCGGGCTCGCTTCGCTCTCCGCGCTTCGGGCACGGGCTCGCTTCGCTTGGCACTTTTTTATTCTCCCTCTAGGTCCACTTGGATGGTGGGGCTTGAACCTGGACCCAGGGCGCAGGCGCCGTGAACAGCTGATTGAAGTTGATTGAAGTACAGGGGGGTCTTTATCCGCCAGGGGAACTTTCTCGGCAAGACACCGGCATACTGTCTCCCCCTGGCACAGGCGCAATGGGACTCGCACTGGGGCGCATGCGCTGGCGTTTGGTGCCACTGTATAAAGACAGGGGGACACTTTTATACCTGCAGGCACTTACACACAGGAGGCATGCCATACATTTGACCCGGATACCTACAGGTAGGTCCAGCATACCTTGGGACATGAGTGCATCTACCAGGGGAGACCTATAGCCCCCCCCCCCCAGGTTTTCTTTAACACTCACTTTTTGTTTTTGACATTGTCATACCCAGGACACGTCCATCCAGGGATGCCAGGATATTGTTCCGCCCGTTATCTAGCCCTTACTTTAGGCTCTAACGACAGTGCGTCCCATGTATCCCAGATGCAAATTTACTGGTAAATATACTTGTGGGAATATATCCGTGTGTATTCCTTTATGCCCCCCTCCTTGGTCTCTCTGGCTATGTACACCCCCTTGTATTGCTGCCTGCTATGCACACTTGAGTGGTAAGGTCGACACCCTCAGGGCTTTCCCCCTTTCCTCTCACACACCCCCTCTTTCTCTGCCGACTGCAGGTTCTGTGCGGGGATATTATCACGCTGTATAGCTCCCTCTCGGGTTGTCTACATACTGATATAGGGCTCAGGGGGTGATTAACTTTGCCTGCTGTCAGTGTCTATCTTCAGTGCATTTCCCCTGGCTTATTTTTCTACTCTTTGTCAGTTTTGTGTTGCAGCCCCACCATCATTCAGCATCCTTTTTGTTATATAGATGCTGGAATTGCTGTGCACTCAAAATTCTTCCATCATCATGGTCTGGAGCCTAGTAAATACTTTGATTGAATCACCTTTGGCACTCTTTTTATGGAATCATTCCATTTGGTATGTGGTGTCATAAACTCTTATTTTGTTTACCATCTATGTATCTATATTCATTTTTATATTTATTTTTTCCATTTTCATTTTTATTTTTCACATTTAATTTCCTTTCTCAGTTTTTTTAGCTGGTATACAGTACCTGACCATGAGAATATGTTTCCAGCGCGATCCCATCTTGCTGGTTCTCGGCGACAGGGTACTGTGCATCTCGCGCTGGCTCGCTCATCGGGAAAGGAAAACTTTTTTTCCTTTTGCGATGAGCGTCAGGCAGTGCTGACAGCTGTCTAGTATGAATCATGAGGGGGAACGCCGCACCAAATTTTAAATAAAAAAGCGGCATGGGTTCCCCCCCAGGGGCATATCAGGCCCTTAGGTCTGGTATGGATTTTAAGAAAAAACAGCGTGGGGCCCCCCCAAAATCCATACCAGACCCTTATCTGAACACACAGCCTGGCTGGTCAGGATAGGGGGTGGGGACGAGCGACCCCCCCCCCTCCTGAACTGTACCAGGCCGCACGACCTCAACATGGGGGGTGGGCACTTTGGGGCAAGCACCTTGTCCCCATGTTGATGAGGACAAGGGCCTCTTCCCGACAACCCTGGCCATTGGTTGTCGGGGTCTGCGGGCGGAGGGCTTATCGGAATCTGGGAGCCCCCTTTAATAAGGGGGCCCCCAGATCCCGGCCCCCACCCTATGTGAATGAGTATGGGGTACATCGTACCCCTACCCAGTCACCTGGGGGAAAAAGTGTCAATAAAAAAAAAAAAAAAAAAAAAAAAAAACACACTACACGGGTTTTTAAAGTAATTTTATTAGGCAGCTCTTCTTCCGACTTCTCCTCTCTCTCCAGCCTCTTCTCCCGCTCTCCAGCCTCTTCTCCCGCTGTCCCGATCTTCTGCCGAGCTCCTCCGCTATCGTCTGCTCTTTTGCCGCTCTTTTGCTAGCGGTGGCCCGGTCTTCTCCGCAGTCTTGTTCCTTCTTCCGATGTTGACACGACGCTCTCTCCCGCTGTAATGCTGTGCGAGCGGTGCGCGATGACTTATATAGGCATGGGGCGTGGTCACCAGGGGGATGTCACCTGGTGACCCCACCACTTATGACGTCACAGTCCCATAATGCCCCGGGAATGTGGCATAATAAGGGGGCGGGGTCATCACAAGGTGCTTTGGGGTGGGGGGGGGTCGCAGGGGGCCCCCCTGCCCCAAAGTGCCCACCCCCCCATGTTGAGGGCATGCGGCCTGGTATGGTTCAGGAGGGGGGGTGCTCGCTCTTCCCCACTCCCTATCCTGACCTGCCAGGCTGCGTGCTCGGATAAGGGTCTGGTATGGATTTTGGGAGGACCCCCACGTCGTCTTTTTCGGCGTAGGGGGTTCCCCTTAAAATCCATACCTAAGGGCCTGGTATGTCCCTGGGGGGAACCCATGCTGGTTTTTTATTTAAAATTTGGCGCATCGTTCCCCCTCATGATTCATACCAGATAGCTGTCAGCACTGCCTGTCGCTCATTGTGAAATATCACATGGTCCTAAGTATTCAGACCCTTTGCTCAGTATTTAGTAGAAGCACCCTTTTAATCTAATACAGCCATGAGTCTTTTTTGGGAAAGATGCAACACATTTTTCACACCTGGATTTGGGGATCCTCTGCCATTCCTTCTTGCAGATCCTCTCCAGTTCTGTCAGGTTGGATGGTAAATGTTGGTGGACAGCCATTTTTAGGTCTTTCCAGAGATGCTCAATTGGGTTTAAGTCAGGGCTCTGGCTGGGCCATTCAACAACAGTCACGGAGTTCTTGTGAAGCCACTCCTTCGTTATTTTAGCTGTGTGCTTAGGGTCATTGTCTTGTTGGAAGGTAAACCTTTGGCCCAGTCTGAGGTCCTGAGCACTCTGGAGAAGGTTTTCGTCCAGGCTATCCCTGTACTTGGCCGCATTCATCTTTCCCTCGATTGCAACCAGTGGTCCTGTCCCTGCAGCTGAAAAACACCCCCACAGCATAATGCTGCCACCACCATGCTTCACTGTTGGGACTGTATTGGACAGGTGATGAGCAGTGCTTGGTTTTCTCCACACATACCGCTTAGAATTAAGGTCAAAAAGTTCTACCTTGGTCTCATCAGACCAAAGAATCTTATTTCTTACCATCTTCGAGTCCTTCAGGTGGTTTTTAGCAAACTCCATGTGGCTTTCATGTGTCTTGCACTGAGGAGAGGCTTCTGTTGGGCCACTCTGCCATAAAGCCCCGACTGGTGGAGGGCTGCAGTGATAGTTGACTTTCTACAACTCTCTCCCATCTCCCAACTGCATCTCTGGAGCTCAGCCACAGTGATCTTTGGGTTCTTCTTTACCTCTCTCACCAAGGCTCTTCTCCCCCGATAGCTCAGTTTGGCCAGACAGCCAGCTCTAGGAAGGGTTCTGGTCGTCCCAAACGTCTTCCATTTAAGGATTATGGAGGCCACTGTGCTCTTAGGAACCTTAAGTGCAGCAGAATTTTTTTTGTAACCTTGGCCAGATCTGTGCCTTGCCACAATTCTGTCTCTGAGCTCTTCAGGCAGTTCCTTTTGACCTCATGATTCATATGTGCTCTGACATGCACTGTGAGCTGTAAGGTCTTAAATAGACAGGTGTGTGGCTTTCCTAATCAAGTCCAATCGGTATAATCAAAAAACACAACTGGACTCAAATGAAGGTGTAGAACCATCTCAAGGATGATCAGAAGAAATAGACAGCACCTGAATTAAATATATGAATGTCACAGCAAAGGGTCTGAATACTTAGGACCATGTGATATTTCAGTTTTTCTTTTTTAATAAATCTGCAAAATGTCAACAATTCTGTGTTTTTCTGCAAATGTGGGGTGCAGTGTGTACATTAATGAGGAAAAAAAATGAACTTAAATGATTTTAGCAAATGGCTGCAATATAACAGAGTGAAAAATTTAAGGGGATCTGAATACTTTCCGTCCCCACTGTATATATATGAAATACACTTCAGCTAACTAAATCACCTGCCTGCCAGAAGTATAGTAGAAACAGTACACCAGGAATGGACTGCAGTGGGATCTAGCTAAACTGTATGCAGTGGAGAAATAAATTATATATATATATATATATATATATATATATATATATATATATATATATATAGCGCAATAACTCACGGTGGACCTGCTGGTTTAAAGCGGGCTGTTACAGTCACCTGTGTAACCTCAATTTCACCAGAACCGGGTCTAGGGTCCCGTTGAGCTTAATACCAAACAGTGTAAGCACCAGACACTTGAGTATCTTTTCCAATGCTTTAATAAAGAGTAACTAAAGGAAGCAGCAGGAAAGAGGTAGAAGAAGAGTTGCAGGGAAGTTCGAATACCTTTTCTTG
The DNA here is from genome assembly GCF_042186555.1 of Aquarana catesbeiana. Taxonomy (NCBI): domain Eukaryota; kingdom Metazoa; phylum Chordata; class Amphibia; order Anura; family Ranidae; genus Aquarana; species Aquarana catesbeiana. The sequence continues at coordinate 265,394,178 of NC_133328.1, forward strand.
ATGTAGTATTAAGAATTGGAATCTTGTAGATGAATGCACTTTCCTTTTAGAGTTGAATCTTTGCCCGCTCGGATAGGTTTCTCTCACTAACCTAGCAGCCGGTACGCAGCACGAACAAAAGTTCCTGCCACAGACTTGAATGAAATAGAAACCCGTATGATCCTCTGCCACAGGATGTAATGGTTTACGATGGATAGCAAACACAGCACTAGAACCTTTAAGCCGACCCGGCAGTACTATGTGGTAGGTTAACTTTAGGATGCATCCTCCAACTGAGTCACCAGGCTCCTCTCCAGACCAGCACTCTGCATGATCCTTCCATGACGGGTCCTCCCCTGGGATTTTCTCAATTGTCCAGCTTCTTCCCGTAGGACAGACAGCACAGGACCATTCCCTCGCCGCTGTGGTAGGCCCCAGACAGGCTTCTGGGCCCACCCACAAGCTGCAGCAACGTGGTCCTCCCGATTGGAGGACCACGCGGTAGTACTCCTAACACATACCTGACAGCCAGCAGGTGGAATGAAAGACCCCTAAAACATGGCGTCTGTCCCATAAATACCCTCTCCCAGAATGCAACTCTGCAACGCTTTAACATGTTGCCTTTCCAACATCGACCCATGGCGACGACACCCACAGGCACAGTGTGAAACTACATGCAACACAGCCAAACTGGAACAGAGGCTAAATCTGACTATGTATGAAACAGCCCACTAAATTTACCTATAAATGGTAGATTGAAAAAATATATATAATCACTGCAGCTAACTGAATAATCTGCCTGTGTCAGAAACCATGAACCAGATGGAGACAGTACACTAAAATCACACTTGTTTATTAATAAAAAAGATAAATAGAGTAAACGTAGTCAAAGCATAGCCAGAGTCCAGTAACCGGATCGAGTAGTCAGCCAAGCCAGAGTTCACTAACCAGATCGGGTAATCAACCAAGCCAGAGTTCAGTAACCAGATCGAGTAATCAGCCAGGCCAGAAGTCAGGGATCCAAGTAGAGGAACAGCAAGCAGGATAAGGAGCCAGAAGGGATGTCAGCAAAGCCAGTCTTTAAACAGGAACACAGGAGATGGTTTCTTGTGATGTGACCAAGGCGAAGGCAGGAATGAAGTGAGCTGGACGTCTTTAAGTAGGCGGGATTGACGAGCAGATCCACAACAGCTGGTTAACTGTGGAGAGAGCTGTCAGCCAATTGCCAGCTCTCTTCTGAGCGACCAGCTCAAAGAAGGAAGGGCTGAGCCAGCCCTGCCAGCCTGCCAGAAGTATAGTAGAAACAGTACACCACCAGGAACGGACTGCAGTGGGATCTAGCTAAACTGTAGTGGATATATATATATTATTTATATTTTACACTAGACTCACGAATATAAATATATATTATATATGAAATACACTGCAGCTAACTGATTAATCTGCCTGCTTAATCTAAAATGACACTCTCTCTCCGTCCACACCGGCAACGACACACTACACAAGGCCGACGTGCAGTCAGCCTTATAGTGTGGGCATGGACTTAGTCCCCTGAGCCATGGCTCTCTTAGCTGAGGGCGCTGTTATTGGCCAAAGCATGCAGGTCATGGTGCATGCTCTGGCCATTCATCATACAGCAATGCAGTGCGCTCCTGCAGACCTCACAAATGCTCTTCTGGAAGAATGGTCAAACATTCCCATAGACACACTCCTAAACCTTTTGGACAGCCTTCCCAGAAGAGTTGAAACTGTTATAGCTGCAAAGGGTGGGTCAACTTAATATTGAATCCTACGGACTAAGACATTAAAGTTCATGTGCGTGTAAAGGCAAGCGTCCCAATACTTTTGACAATGTAGTGTATATTTGAAAATTGATCAGTCTTGATGTACTGATGGCTTATCTTATTTCTTGAGGTCCTCAAATGCCAGAACAATATAAATACCCTCCAAATGACCCCTTTGAGGAAAGTAGGCAGGCCAAGGCATTTAGTAAGAGCCATGCCGTGTTTTTGAAGTTGTAATTTTCTGTCAGAGTGGCAGCACAGCCTGCAGAGGAAGTCAAGAGAAACTCGGATTTTCTGTGGTGTACTGCAAGCAGTGTTCTATTTGGCTGTGCTGCATCCAGTTAACCCTGAGTGGCCACTTTTGGGTCAGCAGAGTCTTTATACAGTAAGTCCCTGTCCCCGGGTTTTGGCATGCATTCATGTGTGGGTAGTTGTGTTGCGTTTGTTAAAATATGATTTTTTTTTTTTATATTAATCAGACATAACATTACATGGTACAAAATTACAATAGTGGTTGCTCATAGATTACTGTCAGGTTTTGGCTTGAGTAGATATTTCTCAAACAAATGCTGCTGCATACAATGGGTACGTAGATACCATTGTTGTATTCAATTGACAGTTTCAAAAGTCCATTGTTTCTACAGCTACAGTAAACAGGTATGTTTTCTGTTTGGTAACTATGGTAGACAGCCTGACACATAAAAGGGGGATTCAGGCATAAGCTAGGGACTAGGGATGAGCCGAACACCCCTCGGTTCGGTTCTCACCAGAACCTGCAAATGGACTGAAAATTTGCACGAACGTTAGAACCCCATTGAAGTCTATGGGACTCGAACATTCAACAGGGCCAGACTGGGAAAAAAAAACAGCCCTGGAAATAAATTTCATACCAGCTCCATAGCATTTTTATACCAGCCCAACCGCATAACGTTGTTATTTTCTTGTTCACAAAAGGGAAAACCATGCATTTTAAAGCACATTTGAAGAGTGTATTATATATAGAAAAGAGAGACATGGAATTTACAAACAGCAGCAATTTTTTACTGGCAAAAATCATGGCATTTAATGGCACATTTTTTACTGACACTGCAAAAAAAAAAAAAAAAAAAAAAAGTGCCATAAATGGCAGTTTTCAGTGCAAATATCAATATTTAAGCTGCTATTAGCAATGTGTTAAGTTTCCTCTCCACAGTCCATACATGTCTGATTTCTCCAATGACCCCCATTCCTGCGGCACTCCCACTCTTGACTCCTCTCCAGACTGCAGACGTAATATAAGACAAGAGATGATCAGAGGCTGCGGAGGGGACGATGACAGGCTGCAGAGGGGACGACGACAGGAGAGGTCAGAGGCTGCAGAGGGGACGACGACAGGAGAGGTCAGAGGCTGCAGAGGGGACGACGACAGGAGAGGTCAGAGGCTGCAGAGGGGACGACGACAGGAGAGGTCAGAGGCTGCAGAGGGGACGACGACAGGAGAGGTCAGAGGCTGCAGAGGGGACGACGACAGGAGAGGTCAGAGGCTGCAGAGGGGACGACGACAGGAGAGGTCAGAGGCTGCGGGGGGGAGCGACGACAGGAGAGGTCAGAGGCTGCGGGGGGGAGCGACGACAGGAGAGGTCAGAGGCTGCGGGGGGGGAGCGACGACAGGAGAGGTCAGAGGCTGCGGGGGGGGAGCGACGACAGGAGAGGTCAGAGGCTGCGGGGGGGGGAGCGACGACAGGAGAGGTCAGAGGCTGCGGGGGGGGGAGCGACGACAGGAGAGGTCAGAGGCTGCGGGGGGGGGAGCGACGACAGGAGAGGTCAGAGGCTGCGGGGGGGAGCGACGACAGGAGAGGTCAGAGGCTGCGGGGGGGAGCGACGACAGGAGAGGTCAGAGGCTGCGGGGGGGGAGCGACGACAGGAGAGGTCAGAGGCTGCGGGGGGGAGCGACGACAGGAGAGGTCAGAGGCTGCGGGGGGGAGCGACGACAGGAGAGGTCAGAGGCTGCGGGGGGGAGCGACGGCAGGAGAGGTCAGAGGCTGCGGGGGGGAGCGACGGCAGGAGAGGTCAGAGGCTGCGGGGGGGGAGCGACGACAGGAGAGGTCAGAGGCTGCGGGGGGGGAGCGACGACAGGAGAGGTCAGAGGCTGCGGGGGGGAGCGACGACAGGAGAGGTCAGAGGCTGCGGGGGGGAGCGACGACAGGAGAGGTCAGAGGCTGCGGGGGGGAGCGACGACAGGAGAGGTCAGAGGCTGCGGGAGACGACGACAGGAGAGGTCAGAGGCTGCGGGAGACGACGACAGGAGAGGTCAGAGGCTGCGGGAGACGACGACAGGAGAGGTCAGAGGCTGCGGGAGACGACGACAGGAGAGGTCAGAGGCTGCGGGAGACGACGACAGGAGGTCAGAGGCTGCGGGAGACGACGACAGGAGGTCAGAGGCTGCGGGAGACGACGACAGGAGGTCAGAGGCTGCGGGAGACGACGACAGGAGGTCAGAGGCTGCAGAGGGGATGACAGGAGGTCAGAGGCTGCGGGAGACGACGACAGGAGGTCAGAGGCTGCAGAGGGGATGACAGGAGGTCAGAGGCTGCAGAGGGGATGACAGGAGGTCAGAGGCTGCAGAGGGGATGACAGGAGGTCAGAGGCTGCAGAGGGGGGGCGGACAGGAGGTCCCGGTACGTCAATCCCACCCTGACGTTCGAAATCAAAAGTGCTAATTTTAAGGGCTAATATGCATGGTATTGTCCTAAAAAGGGTTTGGGGACCCGGGTCCTGCCCCAGGGGACATGTATCAATGCAAAAAAAGTTTTTCGGGAGCAGTGATTTTATTGATGCTTAAAGTGAAAAAAAAAAAAGTGAAAATATTCCTTTAAATATCTTACCTAGAGGGTGTCTATAGTATGCCTGTAAAGTGGCGCATGTTTCCCGTGCTTAGAACAGTCCCTGCACAAAATTACATTTTTAAAAGGAATAAAAGTCATTTAAAACGGCTTTAATGTAATGAAAATCAGTGAGACAAAACAGCATGGGTACCCCCCAGTACATTACCAGGCCCCAGTGGAAAGGAGAAACGTTTTTCCCATATTAATACTTACAGGAGAAAATTTCCCTTCCTAGGGGTAGATTGCATCTCACTTCCTGTTGTCTCCTTCCATTTGCAAGTAGGAGTCGTTTGTAAGTTGGATGTTTGAAAGTAGGGGCCTGCCCTATATACTCAGCAGAAATTGTGGCCTTAGGTGTTGGTGTTGCCACAACACTGTAAGCCCTCACAGGGTCCTGCTGTGAAATATTAGAACAAGAATTGTAATTACATGCCCCTGTTGAACAGGGGCAGAAAAATTGGGCCTTTGGTGGTGGTGCTGGTGCCACAACACTGTAAATCCTCACAGTTACTCTTGGTGGGCATTGGAATGGGCCCTGCTGTGAAATATCAGATCAAGAATTGTAATTACATGTCCCTGTTGAACAGGGACAGAAAAATTGGGCCTTAGGCACTGGTGCTGGTGCCACAACACTGCAACCCCTCACAGATACTCTAGTTGGAGCGCAGGAACGAGCCCTGTTGCAAAGAATTGCATCAAAAATTGTAATTACATGCCCCTGTTAAACAGGGGCTGAAAAATTGGGCCTTAGACACTGGTGGCGGCGCCCAGAGACAAAAATATTCTTACAAGCTATCAGCATGATCATTGAGGAGGAAGAGGATAGTCATTCAGCATAACAGAATAGTCACTCAGGATCAGCATAGGCAATCTGGGAGGGATCATCAGCATCAGGTGCTTGGTATCTGATGGTGATCCAAGACTGATTCATTTTTGTGAAGGTCAGTCGATCGACCGATCGAGCTCAATTGCATACTGTGCAAGCTCTGGCCAGTGATCCAACCTCAAGACCCAGTAACCCAGAGGATTTTCGGTGGGAAAGGTGTCCAAGTCAGATCTTGCCCCTAGGTATTCCTGCACCATGTAAAACAGACGCTGGCGATGGTTGCTGGAACCGATCATACCTTGGGGCTGCGGATTAAAAAATTGTCTGAACGCATTGGTTAGATGGTCACCGTCTCCACCGCTCCTTGTTTGACTGACCGAAGCCTCGGCAACACCAGGAACAGGAGTTTGTAACCTCCCAGTCTCTGGGAACGCATTGCACAGACCTTTCTGCAAGGCCTCCCGAAGAGGTTTCATCCTCTGCTACCTCTGCGACGGCAAGATAAGGTCTTCAACCTTACTCTTGTAACGTGGATTAAGGAGGGTTGCCAGCCAGTAACGATCCCTCTTTTTGATACCACGAATACGAGGATCCTTCCGCAGGCTTTGCAGGATCGCAGGCTGCTGGGAGAATTTTATGCATCACGTGACCGGACGAAAACGGAAACGAGGCTTGGAGCGCAAGCCGAGCGTGGAGACCGCACATTAACATCAGGCGAACCATGCTAATAGCCACTCGTCCGTAACTGCTGGATAAGCTTCGTGCCGGCTCGAGGGCACTTTTAAATGTGAGTGATTTTAACCTTTGGAATCTTTTAAAAAATAAATGGTTCAAACATATTGCGCTATGATCGCCTTTTGTCCTTATGCTTTCCTATGAGGAGCATTAGAATACAAGTTTTTAACCGGTGAGAAGTGGTACCTGGGTGGAGTGGTTATCCCTGAATGAACCAAAGGCGTACCCCTAGTGAAGTATCTGGTGAGTGGCCAATCTGAATGGTGGAGGGTCCCACTCAGTCACATATGAACACTGAAGCAATATAGGAGCACGTCAGTCACTTTAATGGTTACAAGATTTTACAACATATCTGAAGGACTTTTTGTTATATGTATATGTATGATTTATTGATCTTAAATTTTAAACTTATACACATGAAATATTTGTGATGGGTAGCTGATAAGCATTACAGGTGATGGTAGCTTTCACTTGTGTATTTGAGATATTAAGGGAGTAGCGCATTCACATACACCAACTGGCATTATATGACCGGCGGAAATGCATACAGACTTTCCTGGCCTACCGCAGGACATCCTGTAAGCCTGGGTACCTGCCCAAGAACCGCTGCACCACCAAGTTAAGGACGTGAGCCAAACAGAGCACATGGATCAGTTGTCCCTGTCGGAGGGCGGAGCGGAGGTTGGTGCCATTGTCACAAACCACCATTCCTGCCTTAAGTTGGCGTGGTGTCAACCTCCTCTGAACCTGCCCCTGCAGAGCTGACAGAATCTCTGCCCCAGTGTGGCTCCTGTCCCCCAAGCACACCAGCTCAAGCACCGCATGGTATCTTTTGGCCTGCGTACTTGCGTAGCCCCTTGAACGCCTACGGAGCACCGCTGGTTCCGAGGACAAAGCACAGGAAGAAGTCATGGAGGAGGTGTGGCAGAATCACCAGTAGTGGCATTTTGGAGGTGTGGTGGCGGAACCACCTTCAACACTACTGCACCTTGTCCTGCATCCTTCCCAGCTGCCAGCAGAGTCACCCAATGCGCCATGAAACTTAGGTAATGTCCCTGTCCATGCCTGCTTGACCATGAGTCAGCGGTGATATGCACCTTACCGCTGACCGCCCTGTCCAGCGAGGCCAAGACATTGCCTTCCACATGCCGGTAGAGAGCCGGAATTGCCTGAGAAAAAGTGGCGTTTGGGAACCTGCCACTGAGGAACCACACATTCCACAAACTCATGGAAGGGGGCAGTGCTAGCAATTTTGCCAAACTAGCATTCAACCGCTGGGCATATGGATGGCTGGGAGCGAATTTCTTTCTGCAGTGCAGCAGCTGGGGCAGGGAAATTTGCCTGGTACAATCTGACGTTGGTGTACCGATAGCAGATTGCCTGCAAGTACTTTGCTGTGACACACCTAATTTTACACCTTCATTCCTCTCAATGCAGGTCTCAGAGAGGACTGAAGGTATAGTGGGGTTGGACATCCCAGCTGATGAGGAGCAAGGAGAGGTCCTCTTAGTTCTTTGGTGTGGGTCTTTTAGGTACGCTTGCCAACGAACTGCATGTCAGGTCAACATATGTCTGGTCAAGCATGTGGTGCCCAAGCGGGAGATGTTTTGGCCACGCGAGATATGCTTGAGACATATGTTGCAAATAGCAGTGGTGCGATCTGATGCACTGGTCTCAAAAAAAGGCCCACACCAAAGAACTTTTGGAATAACGCGCAAAGACAACAGCGCCCTGCACATGCGGAGCTCTGCGGTGTGATGCAGTCAGTGTGCTGCCCTTAGGCTGGCCCCTGGAGGGCATCCTGCCTCGGTGATGTGCCTCCTCCTCCTCCTCCTCCTCTCTCCTATCAGGCACCCACGGGGAGTCAGTGACCTCATCATCCCCTCCCTCCTCATCACTGGAGCAAACCTGGCAGTATGCTGCAGCAGGGGGAACATGACTGCCAGATTGCTGTCGTTCTTGGGCACCCCCTCTGTCTGGGCTCACGTTACTTTCTTCCTCTAGCTGAGTGCCATCATCGGAGCCTTCAAAACACTGGGCATCCTCCTGGAGCATGTACCCAACACTGTGGTCAAACAGTTCGGGGGACTGCTCAGGAGGACATGGTGGGGCTAGGGAAGGAGTCAATGATGCCATTGAGCCGAGGGAAGAGGCCGCGTTGGCAGCCGCTTTGCCAGACAAAGTACCCTGAGCCTGGGTAAGAGAGGATGAGGACGGCTTGGTCATCCACTCGACCAAGTCTTCCGCATGTTGCGGCTCAACACGGCCAGCTGCCGGAAAAAAGGCCAAGCATGTCCCACAGCCACGTGCTGATGAGAATGCACCGTGTCCATGACCAGCACTGTTGCCTCTAGACACAGAGCCTGCTTGCCCTCTTTTATTGCCTTGTGACTGTCTGCCTCTCCTTGTTGGCCTTCCAGACATACTATTGGCCTGCAGTGAGCTGCACAAAACTGGTGTGTGTGTGTGTATATATTTATTATATCGATTATACTGCAGCTAGCAGAATCAACTGCCTGCCTGTAGTATTATTAGTATAACACCTGCACTTGTCTTCAGGTAGCTATACTGTAGGTGCAACTGTGCAGGGTACACAGTACAGTAACTGGAAATACTGTAAAAACACCTGCCTGTCAGTATATTAGGAAGAGAAGAAGAACAGGATCTAGCTAAACTGAATACAAATATATATATATATATATATATATATATATATATATATATATATATATATATATATATATATATATATATATATATATATATATATATATATATATATATATATATATATATACACACACACACACATATACATACACACATATACATACACACACATACACACAACACCTGGGATACACTGTAAGTGCAGCTAACTGACTCGACCTGCCTACTCTAACTCAAATCAAATGACACTCTCTCTCTCAAGCCGGAACATACTACACAGGGCCGACGTGCAGGCGGCCTTATATAGTGTGGGGCGTGTACCAAACCCCCTGAGCCATAATTGGCCAAAGCCTTCTTGGCTTTGGCCAATTACGGCTCTCTGTACACACAGCGCTGTGATTGGCCAAGCATGCGGGTCATAGTGCATGCTTGGCCAATCATCAGCCAGCAATGCACTGCGATGCCGCAGTGAATTATGGGCCATGACGCGCCACTCGAATTTGGCGCGAACGGCCCATATCGTTTGTAATTCGGCGAACGACCGAACACACGATGTTCGAGTCGAACATGGGTTCGACTTGAACATGAAGCTCATCCCTACTTTTGATGTTTTTCCAGTTACTGTACTGTGTACAATGCACAGTTGCACCTACAGTATAGCTACCTGAAGACAAGTGCAGGTGTTCTCATACTAATAATACTACAGGCAGTTGATTCTGCTAGCTGCAGTATAAATCGAGATATATATATATATATATATATATATATATATATATATATATATATATATATATATATATATATATATATATATATATATATATATATATATATATATATATATATATATATACATATATATATATATATATATATATATATATATACATATATACATATATACATATATACATATATACATATATACATATATATATACATATATATATATACATACATACATACATACATACATATATATACACATACACATATACATATACACATATATACATATATACATACATACACATACACACACACACATACATACACACACACACACACACACACACACACACATATACACATACCCCCCAGTTTTGTGCAGCTCACTGCAGGCCAATAGTATGTGTGGAAGGCCAACAAGGAGAGGCAGACAGTCACAAGCCAATAAAAGAGGGCAAGCAGGCTCTGTGTCTAGAGGCAACAGTGCTGGTCGTGGACATGGTGCATCCTCATCAGCTGTGGGACACGCTTGGCCTTTTTTCGGCAGCTGGCCGTGTTGAGCCGCAACATGCGGAAGACATGGTCGAGTGGATGACCAAGCCATCCTCATCCTCTCACCCAGACCCAGGGTACTTTGTCTGGCAAAGCAGCTGCCAACGTGGCCTCTTCCCTCGGCTCAATGGCATCAGTGACTCCTTCCCTAGCGCCACCATGTCCTCCTGAGGAGTCCCTCGAACTGTTTGACCACAGTGTTGGGTACATGCTCCAGGAGGATACCCAGCGTTTTGAAGGCTCCGATGATGGTACTCAGCTAGAGGAATTCCGTAACGTGAGCCCAGACAGAGGGAGTGCCCAAGAAAGATAGCAATCTGGCAGTCATGTTCCCCCTGCTGCAGCATACTGCCAGGTTTGCTCCAGTGATGAGGAGAGAGGGGATGATGAAGTCACTGACTCCATGTGGGTGCCTGATAGGAGGAGGAGAAGGCACATCACCAACATGGCAGGATGCCCTCCAGGGGCCAGCCTAAGGGCAGCACACTGACTGCATCACACCGCATAGCTCCGCATGTGCAGGGCACTGCTGTCTCTGCACATTTTTCCAAAAGTTCTTTGGTGTGGGCCTTTTTTGAGACTAGTGCATCAGATCCCACCGCTGCCATTTGCAACATATGTCTCAAGAGTATCTTGCGTGGCCAAAACATCTCCTGCTTGGGCACCACATGCTTGACCAGACATATGTTGACCTGCCATCAGGGCTGGACTGGGACAAAAATTTGGCCCTGGACTTCATCCAGACCGGCCCACTTTACTCCAAACACCTGGTGTTGGCGCTTCAATCTTCTCGGCACCATGGTTCATATGGTGTCAGGATGATTGAAGCGCATTATTTCTATTATTACATTGTAATATAACATGAAATAGTTCAACTCACCATAATGCAGAATCAGTGGGAGCCTTGAGTGTGTCACCTGCCACCTCATTTGCCACATCGCCTGCCACCAGATGCAATGTTTCACTTGCCATGTCACTTGTCAGCAGAGGCAGCTTGTCACTTGCCACCATCGCCTGCCACCAGATGCAGCGTGTCAATTGCCACGTCGCCTGCCACCAAATGCCGCATGTCACTTGCCACGTTACCTGCCACCAGATGCAAAACGTCACTTGCCACGTCACTTGTCAGCAGAGGCAGCTTGTCACTTGCCACGTCGCCTGCCACCAGATGCTGCATGTCACTTGCCACGTCGCCTGCCACCAGGTGCTGCATGTCACTTGCCACCATCGCCTGCCACCAGATGCCACATGTCACTTGCCACCAGATGCAAAACGTCACTTGCCACGTCATTTGTCAGCAGAGGCAGCTTGTCACTTGCCACGTCACTTGTCAGCAGAGGCAGCTTGTCACTTGCCACGTCGCCTGCCACCAGGTGCTGCATGTCACTTGCCACCATCGCCTGCCACCAGATGCCACGTCACTTGCCACGTTACCTGCCACCAGATGCAAAACGTCACTTGCCACGTCATTTGTCAGCAGAGGCAGCTTGTCACTTGCCACGTCGCCTGCCACCAGATGCCGCATATCACTTGCCACGTCGCCTGCCACCAGATGCCGCATATCACTTGCCCCGTCGCCTGTATCCTGCCAAGTCACTTGTCACCAGATGGCAGATGCAGTGCTACTACAGGACTTGATGGGCACCTCCAACCCAGCTCTGTAACCCCCCCAACACACAGCGTGACAGGGGAGGAGAGAGAGATACACAGCGCCAATTGTAGCATTAAAACAACTTGTATTCCACTTAAAGAATGTTACTGACAAAGTTTGTAGGGTGAAAGGCATTGAAACACCGTGCAAGAGGCTTGTCATCGATCTGAATTAGGAGCCGCCACCAGGAACCGAACGGGCCAGTAGATGCAGAGCATCGGTGTGTACTACTACTTCCTGGTAGCGGTGGAACGCATGATGGGGCGGACGTGATGTCATCATCCGGAAATGATGCAAGATGTGGGAGGCGACGCATCCTTCAGGCCATCATTCCTCTGCCACTAGGAAGTAGTAGTACACACCGATGCGCTCTGCATCTACTGGCCCGATCAGTTCCCGGTGGCCGCCCGCTCCTAATTCAAATTGTTGACAAACCTGGATTCTTGCACAGCGTTTCAATGCCTTTCACCCTACTTTGTCAGTAACGTTTTTAAGTGGATTAAAAGTTGTTTTAATGCTACATTTGGCGCTATGTATCTCTCCTTCCCTGTCTCTGAAACTGGCCCACTGAGCCATCGGCCCACCGGGAATCTCCCGGTAGTCCCGATGGCCAGTCCATCCCTGCCTGCCATGCAGTTCGTTGGCAAGCGTACCTAAAAGACCCACACCAAAGAACAAAGAGGACCTCTCCTTGCTCCTCATCAGCTGGGATCTCCAAACCCACTATACCTTCAGTCCACTCTGAGACCTGCACTGAGAGGAATGAAGGTGCAGAATTAGGTGTGTCACAGCCAAGTACTTGCGGCCAACCTACTATCAGTACACCAACGTCAGAATGTACCAGGCAAATTTCCCTGCCCCAGCTGCTGCACCACAGAAAGAAGTTCGCTCCCAGCCATCCACATGCCCAGCGGTTGAATGCTAGCTTGGCAAAATTGCTAGCACTTCAACTGCTACCTTTTTCAGTTGGTAGACTCTGCCCCTTTCCGTGAGTTTGTGGAATGTGCGGTTCCTCAGTGGCAGGTTCCCAAACGCCACTTTCTCATGGAAGGCGATTCCGGCTCTCTACCGACATGTGGAAGGCAATGTCTTGGCCTCACTGGACAGGGCGGTCAGCAGTAAGGTGCATATTACCACTGACTCATGGTCCAGCAGGCATGGACAGGGACGTTACCCATCTTTCACCGTGCACGGGGTGACTCTTCTGGCAGCTGGGAAGGATGCAGGACAGGGTGCAGTAGTGTTGGAGGTTGTTACGCCACCACGCCTCCAAAATTCTACTAGTGGTGATTCTGCCACACCTCTCTCCCACCTGCGCTGGTCCAGGACCCTGAAGTAAAGATCACAGCCATCTGCAGTTACTTCTTTGCGGTTTACCTAGTACCGCTTGTTAAGGGGCCACTACTTATATGAGTGTGATTCATGCACGAAGAGGACACAGATTGAATTTTATTCCAGACACTTCACCCCTTTTACCCGAGCACATAGGACTTTTGTATTGCACAACAGAGGACATCATCACATTGCATTTTATGTTTTTTAATCATCTATTTATAGTATTTGATTCATTGCATATTTTTGCCAGATTTTGCATTTATTTATGTGTTTTATTTATAATGGGGTATCAGCATGAAGCTTAAATTGATAATCCCCCTAGTGGCTTGCACCACACTCAGTAGGTTTCCACGTACATCATATACAGCAGTTTTTTGTTTTGGATAGCGCAGCACCCCCTCCCCTTCTTGTCGATTTTCATCCATATTGCCAGGACCCGACATTACATTAAAGCCGCAAGCAGTTTTAAATGACTTTTATTCCTTTAAAAATGTAATTTTGTGCAGGGACTGTTCTAAGCACGGGAGACACGCGCCACTTTACAGGCATACTATAGACACCCCCCAGGTACGATATTTAAAGAAATATTTCACTTTTTTTACTTTAAGCATTATTAAAATCGCTGCTCCTGAAAAAAACGTCAGTTTTTAAAACTTTTTTTTTGCACTGATACATGTCCCCTGGGGCAGGACCGGGTCCCCAAACCCTTTTTAGGACAATACCATGCAAATTAGCCTCTAAAATTAGCACTTTTGATTTCGAACGTTCGAGTCCCATAGAAGTCAATGGGGTTCTAACGTTCGTGCGAATTTTCGGTTCGTTCGCAGGCGAACCGAACCGGGGGGGGGGGGGGGGGGTTGTTCGGCTCATTCCTAGTCAAGAGCCTACACAAGCACCTGGCTTCAGGTAGCTATACTGTAGGTGCAACTGTGCAGGGTACACAGTACACTAACTGGAAACACTGTAAAAACACCTGCCTGCCTGTCAGTATATTAGAAAGAGAAGACCAGGATCTAGCTAAACAGAATACAATATATCTATCTATATCCACACACACACACACACACACACACACTACACTGTAAGTGCAGCTAACCGACTCGACCTGCCTACTCTAACTTAAATCAAAATTATACTGTCTTTGTCTATTTCTCTCCAGTCTCCACCGCAACACACTACACAAGGCTGCCACGGAGGCGGCCTTATATAGTGTGGGGCGTGTACTAAACCCCCCGAGCCATAATTGGCCAAAGCATCCTTGGCTTTAGCCAATTACTGCTCTCTGTACACACAGCCCTGTAATTGGCCAAGCATGCGGGTCATAGTGCATGCTTGGCCAATCATCAGCCAGCAATGCACTGCGATGCCGCAGTGAATTATGGGCCGTGACGCGCCACTCGAATTTGGCGCGAACGGCCCATATCGTTTGTAATTCAGCGAACGACTGAACACACGATGTTCGAGTCGAACATGCGTTCGACTTGAACACGAAGCTCATCCCTACTAGGGACACACATCATCATAGTTTAAGATCAGAAGCCACTCATGATACAAGGAGGTGCCTGGTCTCAAGGAGAATCGTTGCCGATGGAGATCACGAACATACAGTAACCGAAGTTAAGTAACTCAAGTGTATTTGTACTGTTAGACACCACAAAGTAACCTTGCTAGATGGATGCAAGCAAAACATTTGGGGGCTCGTGCCGTGATCTGTGGTATAATTCAATTGAAGCAGATCTGTTTTTCTGTAGTGTGTTGTGTAGCTTGTGCTAGGTAAAATGCTGTGTAAGCTGTTTAGGAAAAGCAAGGCTGCAGAGGGTTCTGGTGGCCAGAAGGAAGTGTGCGGGCTACCTTCCTGGGCCAGAGGCAATGAGCGGGAGCCTCTTGCTAAAGAATTTGTGAAATATGCTTCTCCCTTGAAGCTGACTTGGGGTGATAAAGATCATTTTGTAGATTTTAACCTTAAGGGGTTGGATTTAAGTAAAAAAAAAAAAAAGAAGACAGTATCCACACTGTGCTGGTATTTCCTTCATGCTATTTATACTGAATCACATAGAAGGGAGAAGGCAGAGGCAGAAGGGAGAAGGCAGAGGCAGAAGTTAAGGTATTAAAAGACCAGCTAGCAGTTGCTTCAGAGTGTGTACGTTCAATCACTAGTCGAGCTGATTTGCAAGAGTAGTGTGCAGCCCTCATGACCAAATCAATTAATGCCAAGGAAGGGCCGTAAAACTGTTAGTAAAGCCAGGGTACGTGCCATTGTCACATCCCAAAATTGTGATTGTGAGGATGTGCTCTTCTCAAATGAGAGTGAGGATGAGGAGATAGAGTTTGATATTTTGCATGATGGTCTGCTAGTGGGAAAGAAAAAAGTATGCCAGACCTCTCATTACTAAGCATAGGAAACGGCAACATGATAGAGAGGATATGGCAGATGGGGAGGTGCATTATCGCAACCCCAGAAATGTTGAATTTGAAGAAGTATGGGAGTTTACACAAACTGAACTCCATGAGCTGGCAAAATACAAACAAAGGTCTGGGAGCCCCTATTGAGTTGGCTCCTAAGCTTATGGGATGAAGGGGCGGACAGTGTTTTGTCAGGTAAAGGAAGCAGCGACTATGGGAGTGTTAACCCATGATCCACAATTGCGTCAGGCAATGCGAAAAGCCCGAGAGTTTAGCGTGAATTTTTCACTGTTAGACATCGTGAGAGATGGAATAGTACGAGTATATGCTAGTCCTACTGACCTGAAAAATACCTACTCCTGGAGATCAATAGGAGAGGTTACAGGAGATGGGTTGTATTACCCAGATTAAATACATTTCCAGAATGGATAGGTCCAGATATGGAACCCTTTATGTCTGCTCTGCGCTCTAAACTGATGAAGTCTGCGCCATTTAATCTCAGAGCTCAATTATTGTCCTTGTTGGGAGGCCTGGGATTAAACAGCAATATTCATGAAGCCACAACCTTTTTAAGCCAGTTGGGGGAGCTAGAGGAGACCAAAACAAAACTGGTCAGGGCAGTAGATAAGGTCAAGGCCAAACAGGAAGAATACAAGCAGAAAAGAACAGAGAAGAAGGAATGGGGTAGAGAAGACAGGTGGTGAAGAGAAAACCAAGCTAGTTATTTCTAGGAAAGAAATGTGGGTGGACCTAGTAAAGGCAGGAGTACCTAAAGCTGAGATAGATGGCATTTCTACTGCAGAAATGCTGAAGAGGTGGAAACATTTAGTAGGGAAAACTGTCAGGGTTAGAAACACTACTCCTAGTGAAGACAACATCAGCCTAGACTTAGAGAAAACAGAACAGACCCCTCCTGTTAGCCCCAAACCAATTCCCAAAACTGAACATGAACCCAAACCCAAATCCCTTTATCCTGCAGAGGAGTTAAAGAAACTCAGAAAAAGGGATTGGGGAGGTTCCTTATCCTTTATGAAGTGAAAGTGAGTCTCCTCTAATAGCAGTGAGGGCAGTGACAGCAGGAGACCAATGCCCATATGCACCTGTCACTGTATGGTTGGGGAAGTCATCTTCTCCTACACATGTAATGGCTTTAGTTGATAGCAGAGCTGAAGTTACACTTTTGCAAGGAAATCCTTCCAATCACAAAGGAGAATTGATTTATGTAGAAGGTTTGGGAGGGCAAACTACACCAGCAGTTAGGATACGGGTGAAATTGGCTTTTAGCAAGGGATCAGGATTTATGACAAATGTTTTGGTATCAGAGTTACCCAAAAATATTCTTGGGATGGATGTACTTCAAGGTCAGTCAATTCAGACTGAAAGAGGTACATTCACATTTGGGTATCCTGATAAGGCGTATCTGATAAGGGCGGTGAAGGCTGTGGTCAGAGGTCATGCTAAATGGACCCCTGTCTACATTCCTCCACCAGAGAAGCCAGTCTGTCTCAAGCAGTACAGACTTCCTGGAGACCACAAAGAAATTGGGGAGACTATTCAAGAACTGTTGAGAGTAGGGATCCTTAGACCTGCTGTAAGTCCTATCTCGTTTCCGGTGTTCCCAGTTAAGAAACCTGATGGGAAATATAGAATGACTATGGATTACAGAGGTCTAAACAAAGTGGCACCTCCATTGAAGTCAGCTGTACCAGATATGATCTCAATTGTTGAGAAAATTGCTAAAGATGAAGAAGGAGAAAATCATGCTGTGATAGACCTGGCTAATTCTCTCTTTTCAATTTTGATAGACCCAGAGTGTCAAGTTTGCTATGGTGTAGGACGGCTGCCAGTACACTTTCACTGTGCTTCCTGAAGCCTATGTTCATTCTCCAGCGATTTGTCATGGACTGATTGCCCGAGATTTAAGTACCCCGAGTTTGAAAGTCGCTGTGTTTCACTACATTGATGACATCATGATCTCTGGAACAAAAGAAGATGTAACTAAAGCACTGCACCTGATACATCACATGGAGAACAGAGGGTGGGCTATCGACAAAGACAAAGTCCAAGGACCTGCCACAGAAGTGAAATTCCTGGGAATGATGTGGACTGGGCCGCAGAGGAAAATTCCAGAGACAGTTGTGCAAACTATCCAGGCTCTGTCGCCCCCCTACTACCAAAGAGGAGGCACAGAAGTTCATTGGAGTTGTGGGGTTCTGGAGATCGTTCATCCCACATCTTGGACTGATTCTGAGGCCTATATATAATGTCACCAGGAAAAAGACTGAGTTCTCATGGGGTTCAGAGCAGCAGACTGCATTCCTGGCTGCTAAGGAAGCTATTTTGCAGCATCAGGGATAAGGACCCATGAGACAAGGAGTACCATTTCAGCTGGATGTAGTGGAGCAGAATGCTACCATATCTTGCACTCTGTGGCAGCCAAATGAAGAGGATTGAGAGCAATACCCATTTGATTTTGGTCCAAACAACTGACAGGAGCACAGAAGAGATACACGCTCCTAGAGAAGTGCCTGTTTGGGGCCTACACAGCCCTTCAACATGTGAAAACCATTACAGGTAAGGACATAGTCACCATCCATACTGCATTGCCTTGCCAATAGCAGGATGGGTGAGAGATAATGGACTGACCACTAGGGCAGCTGTAGCCCAGAACCAGACACTGATGAAATGGAAGTGGTACCTTCAAGAAAGAGGGGGGTATTGCAGCTGGGGATGTTAGAGACATTTCAAAACAGTTGGCAGGGCTTGTTAATTTTACCAGCACCTGGCCAGAAGAAAATCCTGTGCTGCAGTCATCCCCCATTCAAGAGGCTCTACAGTTTGAGTCTCTGTCAGAAGACATGAAGGAGTCAGCGTGGTTCACTGATGGTTCAGCCATAGTCGCCTCGTCAGGGCATAAATGGCCAGCAGCAGTCTACAACCCAAGTACAGACACAGTCCTGCAGGAGACCGGAACTGAAGGGTCCAGTCAGTATGCAGAGTTGAAAGCTGTAGTGATGGCTCTTCAGGAGGATCCTTCTTCCCATGTCACTATCTACACTGACAGCTGGGTGGTTTTTGAAGGTATTGACAACATCGATGCCCAAGTGGAAGTCCAAAGAATGGATGATTTATGGGAAGTCTGGGACTACATCTGGAAGGAAGGTCACTGCCGCACCATAAAAGTGGGGCATGTTGACGCACATGTGCCCTTAGTCCCAGACTTTGAGAACTATAATAGAGTTGCAGATGAAATCACCAAAGTGAAGGAAGTTGTGCCAATTGATCCTGTCTTGATGTACTTGGCCAACTGGGCCCACAAGCAATCTGGACATTTGGGGCAGAAAGCAACATATGAATGGGCACAGCAGAGAGAATTGCCTATATCCATGGATATGATAAACACTGTAATAGGGAACTGTACAGTGTGTGGAGAAGTGCGACAATGGCCATTTCAAAAGCATTCCTCCGGGTCGATTTAAGAGGTGTGAGTGGCCTGCAGAGATCTGGCAGATTGACTTCATTGGTCCCCTGCCCTGGGGAAACAATGGACTGAGATATTGTTGCACTGCAGTGGACACCTATTCAGGACTTATACTTGTTCATCCTTGCAAACATGCAGATCAAGCAGCAACACTTCAACTGCTCCAGAAACTTGTCGTTGCTTATGGTTGTCCCAAACAGGTCCAAAGTGATAATGGCTCACACTTCGCCGGATCAACAGTACAGCAGTGGGCCAAAGATTCTGGAGTGTACTGGTTGTGCCACATCCCATACCATCCATAAGCACCTGGATTGATTCAAAGATACGGGCTATTGAAGGACCAGATACGCAAACTTACACCCACACATACACAAGGGCGTGGGATCGGGTCCTCACTATGGATGGGCTTTATGTTCTGGTCAAACATGAGTTGGACTCGAACATTGGCTGTTCACACGTTCGCCAAACAGCGAACAATTTGGGGTGTTCCAAATTCAAAAGCCGCGGAACACCCTTTAAAAGTCTATGGGAGAAATCAAAAGTGCTAATTTTAAAGTCTTATATGCATGGTATTGTCATAAAATGTGTTTGGGGACCTAGGTCGTGCCCCAGGGGACATGTATCAATGCAAAAAAAGTTTTAAAAACGGCCGTTTTTTCGGGAGCAGTGATTTTAATAATGCTTAAAGTGAAACAATAAAAGTGTAATATTCCTTCCAATTTCGTACCTGCGGGGTGTCTATAGCATGCCTGTAAAGGGGCGCATGTTTCCCGTGTTTAGAACAGTCTGACAGCAAAATTACATTTCTAAAGGGAAACAAGTCATGTAAAACTACTATCGCTAGCGCCAGCTATAATGAATTGTTGGTCTGGCAATACACATAAAAGTTCATTTATAAAAACGGCATGGAATTTCCCCACAGGGCAACCCCGAACCAAAATTAAAGAAAAAAAAAAAAAAAAATGCGTGGGGGTCCCCCTAAATTCCATACCAGGCCCTTCAGGTCTGGTATGGATATTAAGGGGAACCCTGCACCAAAATTTTTTTTAAAAATGGCATGGGGTCCCCCTAAAAATCCATACCAGACCCTTATCTGAGCACGCAACCTGGCAGGCCTCAGGAAAAGAGGGGGGGGGGGGGGGACGAGAGAGCGCCCTCCCCCCTCCTGAACTGTACCAGGCCACATGCCCTCAACATTGGGAGGGTGCTTTAGGGTAGCCCCCCAAAGCACCTTGTTCCCATGTTGATGGAGAGAAGGGCCTCATCCCCACAACCCTTGCCCGGTGGTTGTGGGGGTCTGTGGGCGGGGTTACATAAACAGGTGACCATGCCCCTCTGACAACACGGGGAAAGCCACAGGGAAGTCCCGATGAAGTCACCGTGCGTCAGGGGAGGGCACGGTCACCGGGTGGCCCCGCCCTCTGTTATATAAAAGTGTATAAGAACCGAAGCGTCACACGGCGGAAGACTCCCACTGAGGCAGACGGTGCGGAGAAGAAGCCGGAGGAAGATGCGGGATGAGAAGAGCGGAGGAAGAAGATGATGAAGAACACCAAAAAGGAAGACCAGAAGAAAGAAGATGGAAAAAGAAGAAGAAATAAATAAAATGACTTGTCAAAAACCGTCTCTTGTGTTTAACCTTTTTGACACTTTTTTTGTGAAATGGTAGGGTCTCATTTGTACCCCATTACCAATTCACACTGGGGGGGCTGGGATCTGGGGGTCCCCTTGTTAAAGGGGGCTTCCAGATTCCGATAAGCCCCCCGCCCGCAGACCCCACAACCACTGGGCAAGGGTTGTGGGAATGAGGCCCTTCTCCCTATCAACATGGGGACAAGGTGCTTTGGGGGGCTACTCCAAAGCACCCTCCCAATGTTGAGGGCATGTGGCCTGGTACAGTTCAGGAGGGGGGGGTGCTCTCTCTCGTCCCCCCCCCCTCTTTTCCTGTGACCTGCCAGGTTGTGTGCTTGAATAAGGGTCTGGTATGGATTCTGAGAGGGACCCCCACGCTATTTTTTAAAAAAAATGTTGGCACGGGGTTCCCCTTAATATCCATACCAGACCTGAAGTGCCTGGTATGGAATTTAGGGGGACCCCCACACATTTTTTTCTTTAATTTTGGTTCGGGGTTCCCTTGAGGGGAAATTCCATGCTGTTTTTATCAATGAACTTTTATGTGTATTTATTGCAGGATCGACAATCCATTATAGCCGGCGCTAGCGATAGTAGTTTTACATGACTTTTTCCTTTAGAAATGTAATTTTGCTGTCAGACTGTTCTAAACACGGGAAACATGTGCCCCATTACAGGCATACCATAGACAACCCCCCCCAGGTACGAAATTTAAAGGAATATTACACTTTTATTGTTTCACTTTAAGCATTATTAAATTCACTGCTCCCAAAAAAAAAAAGTCTGTTTTTAAAACTTCTTTTTGCATTGATACATGTCCCCTGGGGCAGGATCTAGGTCCTCAAACACTTTTTATGACAATAACTTGCATACAAGCCTTTAAAATGAGCACTTTTGATTATTCATGTTCGTGTGCCATAGACTTTAAACGGTGTTTGCGGGTTTGAACAAATTTTTTGCCTGTTCGCATGTTCTGGATGCGAACCGAACCGGGGGGTGTTCGGCTCATCCCTAGTCCTCACACAGGCAGTCTTGTTAAATTCTAGGCCAATAGCCAAAAGTACACCATATGAGAGGATGGTAGGGGCTGGGGCACAGATTCCACAGCTGGAGTGCAGAGTTCAGTGTTTATGTAAGGTTCCTGAAAGAACAGGGCTTAACAGATACCATGTTACTGCTTCCCATGACACAGAAACCAAGAGTGACATATCTGAAGCCTATCTAGGAATGAGAGGGAATCTGGCAGGAGGGTTTGAAGTTATATATTTGCATTGGCAGATGAGCTTCAAGACAGTGGCTGGGACTCTGGTTAGTGGACACTTCTTGGCAAGAGTGGAAAGTGAGGCTACATAACATCAAACCTTCCAAAATAAACAGCAGTGATCTTCTGGGAAATATCAGTATATTTCCTCTCCTCCCTATTGATGTTCTTTGGGAGGGTCAGAAGTGGGTACAGGCAGGGGGCAAAGTGTTAGTCAGATATCCAGGCAAGAAGCCATTTGGAGGAGAGATTGTAGCTGAAGGGCCTGGATCTACTGTTTATGCATTATTAGAATGAACAGATAATCCGCTTTGTTTTCCACTCCACAGGCTGTTTCCGATTTGATCCATAGGAAGACCAGAGAAAAGTGGCTACATGATGGAAAGAATGACGGAAGATCACAAGAGCTGTGGAGAGCAAAGCCTTTGATGTATTACAAGCCTGGACTTGTTGCTAAAGAACTTTCTAATGACCAATTAGTTAAAGACTGAAACACATTCTCAATGACAGAAATATGGGAGATGTTGCATTCAAGGAAAATTAATGTTTAGAATGAGTTTTCTTAGTAATGAAGTGATTTTCTGTATGGAGTCTGAAAGAAAAAAAAAAAAAAATCTAGGGCAGAATGTGTTGCGTTTGTTAAAATACGATTGTTTTATATTAGACATAACATTACATGGTACACTATTACAATAGTGGTTGCTCATAAATTACTGTCAGGTTTTGGCTTGAGTAGATATTTCTCAAACAAATGCTGCTGCATATAATGGGTACGTAGATACTATTGTTGTATTCAATTGACAGTTTCAACAGTCCATTGTTGCTACAGTAAACAGGTATGTTTTCTGTTGTTTGCTAACTATGGTAAACAGCCTGACACATAAAAGGGGGATTTGGGCATAATTTAGGGACACACATCATCATGTTTTAAGATCAGAAGCCATTCGTGATACAAGGAGGTGCCTGGTCTCAAGGAGAATTGTTGCCAATGGAGATCACGAACATACAGTAACCAAAGTTAAGTAGCTCTTAAGTGTATTTGTACTGTTATAGACCATAGGCTGTTCATTTGCTAGGCATTTTGCTTGTTATAGATATCTGTCAGTCTTGTATTCCTAATATTGTAATAGTTTTGTATGTACAGCATCTTTGTATAGTAAAAGCACATTTACACACTGCAGAAGTCTCAGCTTCCTTGCTTATACCACAAAGTAACCTTGCTAGGTAGACGCAAGAAAAATAGGGTAGTAGGGACAGGTCACCCGTCTTTCAGAGACCATATTAGCGACAGGGGAAGGTTCCAGACGAGAAAAGAAGACTTGGGGCCTGCAGTCTCCTCGGACATCTTCGTAAGTTTGAGTGTGATCGGCCCCTCCAGACAGACAAATGCTGTCAGTTCGACTAATACGTACTCTACTTCATGCTGTTGGCATTTGTGAGTGTTCCCGGTTGAGCCTTCACCCACTCGGTTTGTTGTGAACTGTTTTTGCTTTTATTACAATACAAGTTCTACTAACTGCACTTGAACTGTGTTTGTGTTATTGCCGCCGCCCCACTCTGCACTCACCCACCCACCCACACTTGGCTTAGTTGACAGGATATGTTCCTTGCAGTGGGTGCAGAAGGCGGATTGGGCTCCAACATTGCTCCTTTAGGATCGGTCTTAGCCCCAATACCAAAAGTTTAATGGCTCAAATATTCCCTTGACAGAGTTGAAGGAGAGACTGGAAAGTGCTGCCCGTCTGTAACAGGTACTGGCCTGACTGCTGGCGGAGCTGGCTATGAATGCCTTTGAGGATGACACCACGCAGTGATGGTGCTGCCCAGAGGAGTAACTAGAACCTTCAGGGCTCTGATGCAAGAAACAATGAAGGGCCTCCTAACCCTCAGCCAGGTCCCAGCCCTCCGATCCCAGTGGCGGAATGCCAGGGCCCGGTCGGAAGTGAAAGCTTTGCGACCCTGGTAGTTCCGCTACTAGTGTCAGCAGTTTTTTTACAATACTATTTTTTATTATTGTTTTACAATTTTTTTTAGGTGCCCCCTTGGGGGGCTTTAGTGAAATATCAGGGGTCTAAACAGACCTCTGATGGTTCACCTTTGAGACAGGGGACTGAGGACACAGCCCTCAATCTCCATCTCTGCAGCCTCAGCTGATAGGATAGGAATAGCTCTGTACAGATCTACCTGTTCATTCACAAACTGAAGCATAGTAAACCATGTTTACTATGCTTTAGTTATGAATGGACAGAATCAGTAATCGATACGGATTACTGAATCTATTCATTCAGACAAGGAAGGGGCCAGTAAATGACACACTTACTGGCCCCTTCCTCACTCTCCATCCTGAATGCAAAAATGCCCCTTCTTCCAGTCCAACCCCCCCCCCTTAGCACAAATATTTGCCCCCCAACCCCAGCTTCTAGTTCAAATCCCCCTCAACCCCCCCCCCAGCACAAATCTCCCCACCCAAAAAATCATATCCCCTTTCCCCTCAAATTTCCTATCCTAGAACGAACCCCCCTCTTAGCCTAAATCCTCCCACCCCCTCCGAGTACCACTAAACCTTCCTCCCATCCCCCTCCTAGCACAAATACCCCCCAATCCCCCTTAGTCCAATTTACCCCCATCCTCCCTCCCAACACAAATCCCCACTCCCGAATCCCCCCTCTCAGCATAACCCCCATCCTAGCAGCATAATTTCTCCCTTCCAGGCACAACCCCCCCCCCCCCCCCCATCTCCCTCCTAGCCCAATCACCTCCTTCCCCCTAATTACCTGTCCCAGCACAGATAACTACCCAACTCACAGGAGGAGGTGTGCTGGGCTATGCTCTTCCCACAGCATTTCTCCATAGTCTGCAAAGCAGATGACACAGATCGCTCTCAGATCGGACTATACAAGGCTTGATTACACTACCCCCCTCCCTCGCCCAATCTTTTCCATGTGCTCACCTCCTGCAGCAGGAAATGTCTGCAGGGTGCGGGTACAGTCCGATCTGAGAGCGACCCCATGCCATCTGCTGTTTTTCAGATTGCTGCTCTGACAGGGGTGGGGAGAGCACAGCCCAGCACAGCCCAGCACAGCACAGCACACGCCTAGATCCGACCCCGGCAGAGAGAACGCGGGGGGCCAGGAGAGAGTGCAGAGGCAGGGGGCCAGGATAGGGAAGCTGGATAGGAGGAGCGGCAGCCTATAGAGGAACCAATCCCCTCCTCCTTCCTACTACTGAATGCCTGCGCGAAGGAGAGGAGAATCAGGCATTCAGCGGCTGCAGGAGGAAGGAGGGGGATTGGTTCCTGTATAGGCTGCCGCCCCTCTTATCCAGGTGTACAGGATCGGCCACACGGGCCCCTTGGAACATGGGGCCACGTCGCATTTGCGACTCCTGCAACCCCTGTAGCTACACCCCTGGTGCTGCCAGAGGAGGAGTGGGCTACTTTAGAACAGATTGTTTCACACTTGGAGGGCCTGTTTTGAGAGAAGATACTGCTTCCAGGGCTGAGGCGAAGGTTCTTTTTAAGGAAATAGCAGGAGGATGAGATCCTTGTTCATTATGTGTTCGTCATGCAGTACATCTGCAGATGCCTGGAAAAAAGAGGGATGTTCATGGCTGTGCTGATATCACCGATTCAGACCATATACTAAGGAACCAGTTCATAGCTGGTATGAAGGTGTCAGGAACCATGAAACAAACGGAAACAGAAAAAGCAAAAATCACACCTTTTAATAAAGTGGTAAAGCTGGTAAATGTAGTCAAAACATAGCCAGGGTTTGGTAGCCAAATCGGGTAGTCAGAACAAGCCAGGAAATCAGGAAGCCATAGATCAGCATAGTCAGAGGCAGCAGACAGGATCAGGAACCAGAAGGGACATCAGCTAGACAAGTCTTCAACAAGGAGCGCAGTAGAGAGTCTCTAGATATGTTGTTGACCGAGGCGAAGGCATTGAAGAAATGAACCAGGCAGTTTAAATAGCCAGCAGGGACTGGTTGTGGGCTTGACTGAGCAGGAAATGATCAACAGGTGAGCCACTGTGGAACGATGAGTACTGGCAATTAACCGACAGCTGGGCAACCTGAGAACAGAGAAGGAAGGGCTGAGAGCCCAGCCTGACAGTAACCCCTCCTCAACGACCCCTCCCCCTCGGAGGACCACCAGGTTTGAGGGGAAAATGTCTATGGAAAGCACAGAGGAGGACAAGAGCATGTACATCCAAATATGAGACCCAAGAGCTTTACATAGTAGGTGAGGTTGAAAAAAGACACAAGTCCATCAAGTCCAACCTATGTGTGTGATTATGTGTCAGTCAAAGGTACGGTCCCTTTGTCCCTTATGTGTCAGTCAAAGGCACGGTCCCTTTCATTGGAAAGGGACCGTACCCTTTCCAATGAACCTGGTACTGTATACACCCACGGAACCTATGGGAGTCAACGATCGATGTATCTCATGCTCCTCATGGTTCTCGACCTGCACCGGGCAAGGATCCGATACCGAGGTGGTGAAGCGGTTGCACACCAAAGGTTTTAATAAGGAGACATGAAAAACATTTGGATTACGCATGTTAGAAGGAAGGTCTAATACGTAAGCCACTGGGTTGATCCCACGAGGAATATGGAAAGGCCCAATAAATCGTGGTGCCAGTTTAAGTGAGAGAACATGGCATTGGAGGTTACGAGATGACAGCCAGACCCTCTCCTCAACTTAGTAGGAAGGTGCAGGTAGGTGTCGGCAGTCAGCATGGAGTCTGTACCTCCAGCACGTTGCAAGGACTCTTGGACTTGCACCCAAGTAGAATGAAGATCGTGGAGATGCTCCTCTAAGGCAGGAATTATTTAAGGAACAAATGAGTCAGGCAACATGGATGGTTGGAAACCAGAATTCGCCATAAACTGAGACAATAGGGAAGCAGTATTGACGGCACTATTGTGGGCAAACTCCACCCAAGGTAGGAGGTCTGACCAGTTATGGTGGTCAGAAATATAGCAGTGTAGAAACTGCTTCAAGGCTTGGTTGGCTCGTTCTGTAGCCCCATTGGACTGCAGGTGATACACAGAGGAGAAGGAGAGCTGAATTTCTAACTGTGCACAAAAGGCTCACCAAAACCTGAAGACAAACTGGGTACCCCTGTCAGAGGATGATAACTTTGGGTAGCCCATGTAATGGAAATATCTCCCGAGTAAAAATAGATGCCAGTTCTTTGGATGTGGGCAACTTCTTTAGTGGAATACAATGTGACATTTTCGAGAACAGGTCAACCTCCATAATAATAACTAGTGTTGCCCTGGGAGTTTGGTAACTCCACAACAAAGTCCATAGACAGGTAGGTCCAAGACCTCTCCCCATTGGGTATGGGTTGTAGGAGGCCCACTGGAAGGTGTCGTAGTGTCTTACGCTGTGCGGACACAGAACAAGTGGCTACAAAGGCGGTTACATAAGCGCGGAGACTAGGCCACCAGAATTGTTGAGAAATAGCCCAAATTAAATGATTCTTCCAGCCCCCTTAGGAGAATGGCAAGTCTGGAGCAAAGCAGTGCCGAGATTCTCAGGGACAAAGCAGCAGTCACCAGGTTTCTCAGGAGGAGACTGGATCTGAGCGGCATGAATTCTGTCACCCAAAGGTGAGGTGAGACTGGTGCGTACAGTAGCCAGAATGTGATCGGGAGATATTACAGGAGCAAGCACCGACTCAATCTTGGAAGTGGAGGAAAACTGTCACGACAATGCGTCAGCCCTTACATTCTTACTACCAGGTAAAAATGTAATTGAAGCTTGACAGAAAAAGAACCCACAGCGCTCTTCTGGGAGATAAGCGTTTAGCCCCAGACAAGAATGTTACATTCTTATGGTCAGTCAAAATGAGGACCGGCACAGTGGTAACTGAGGAGATGCCTCCATTCTTTAAGAGCTAAAATGATAGCCAACAGTTCTCTGTCCCAAATCTCGTAATTGCATTCTGCAGGAGACAATTTCTTAGCGCTATGCATCCTTGTGGCTATTTTTCTATCAGAGGTAGGATGTTGGGCGTGCCCACTCCAGTCTCAGATGCATCAACCTCAAGTATGAAGAGTTGCGTAGGAGCAGGATGTGCCAGCACAGGAGCTCAAACAAAAGGCAGCCTTGAGAGACTCAAAGGCTTTAATGGAATCCGGAGACCAATTCTGTGGGTTACCGTCCTTTCTGGTCATATTAGTCGGTTTGACCAGAGAAGAGAAGTTCCGAATAAATTTCAAATAATAATTGGCAAAGCCAAGAAAACATTATAGCAGATGAGATAATTTCTCTGAGTCCATCGAAAAACTGGCAGTAGAAATGTCATAACCCAGAAATGTAACCTGTTCATGATGGAACTCGCACTTCTCCAACTTACAATACAGTTTATTATCTCTCAACCTCTGTAGCACACGGGAGACATCTGTGTAATGGTTCTCTAGGGATTTAGAACACATGAGAATATCATCGAGCTAAACCACCACACATTTCTCCAACATATCTCGGAGGACATCATTGATGAACTCCTGAAAAACTGAAGGAGCGTTGCAAAGACCAAATGGCATTACTAGGTATTCGTAATGTCCTGTCCTGGTGTTAAGCAGCAGACGAGGATTTGCAGATGAACCCTCGAGAAAGTGCGTCAGCAGCATAGTCCTCCATAACTTTATC
This sequence comes from Aquarana catesbeiana, assembly GCF_042186555.1. Lineage (NCBI taxonomy): Eukaryota > Metazoa > Chordata > Amphibia > Anura > Ranidae > Aquarana > Aquarana catesbeiana. Next base: position 265,422,737 of record NC_133328.1, read on the forward strand.
TTTATGTTTGCTGCATCCTCTGACTATTTCAATGCCTGATTTTAACTTACTTTTGTAAGTATAACGTTTTATGCGCAATAAATTTTCTATCTTAGCATACTTCACTATTGGTCCCCCCTTTTCTTCCTTTTTGGGTACCTGTTTTGTATGGCTGAGTATTAACGCTGAAGGATCGCTTATCATCTCATCAGTGAACCTGCCATCCTGTGACATTCTCTGGATATCGCTATAAGCCTGTATTGACTCCCAGACTGAAAAGCTGGGTGTCATTGTGATTTGGTGAGTGGGGACACATGTTAGGGGTGTCTTGGCACGCCTGAAAATTTTTCTGCAACATTCTCCCTGCACTTTTTGTACACCAGATGTGAAGCATTCCCTGCAATTTTGCACATCATTTGTGAAGCACCTTTACAGTTTCATATGGACTTTATGTTTTTGTTTTCACATATTATGGGTCTTTGTTTGTGGGCGCTGTATTTATATTTTGTCACAAAGGGTAAACCCAGCCACGGGAAGGCATAACACCAGGTTAAAGGTCAATTGTGCAATCATACGACCGATGTGAAGGAAAACTACCAGCTTGACCATTGTCAAAGACATTGCTAAATTTGTGGTACTCCTCTGGCAAGGAGAAGAGGGAAGAGGTGCACAAGACCTTAGCCACTTTCAGAAAACATGTCTTACTGCATTGTGGCGACCAGGAAGGAACCTCTTCATGGAGCCAATCAAAAAAAAGAGGGGTTGTGCCTTGTAACCAAGGATAACCAATAACCACTGGATAATGGAGAGAAAATGACTTGAAACTGGATTATCTCATGGTGAAGAGCCCCTACGGCCATGGTCAAGGTAGCAGTCTCTTGAGTCACATGGGCAGGCTGTAGAGGTTTCCCATCAATAGCCTCAATAGCAAGTGGAGTGACACGAAGCTTCAGTGGAATCGAGTGCTTAGACACAAAGGCACGGTCTATGAGCAGGCCTGCAGCCCCGGAGTCATCACACTCAGACTCATCACACTCTTCATAAACTAGGTCCTCTTTCACACTCGCTTTAAGATCACTTTTCACATGAGACAGACACCACCACCCCTCCATTTTACGCTGTCTTTCTGAAAGAAAGCATAGCCAGGATTATTAACCGCTTCAGCCCCGGAAGATTTTACCCGCTTCCTGACCAGAGCACTTTTTGCGATTCAGCACTGCGTCGCTTTAACTGACAATTGCGCGGTTGTGCGACGTGGCTCTCAAACAAAATTGACGTCCTTTTTTCCCCACAAATAGAGCTTTCTTTTGGTGGTATTTGATCACCTCTGCAATTTTTATTTTTTGCGCTATACACAAAATAAGAGTGACAATTTTGAAAAAAAACGCATTTTTTACATTTTGCTATAATATCCCCCAAAAATATATAAAAAAAAAAAACATTTTTCCTCAGTTTAGGCCGTATTCTTCTACATTTTAAAAAAAATTTTTTACCAAAAATAAGAAATCGCAATAAGCGTTTATTGATTGGTTTGCGCAAAAGTTATAGCGTTTACAAAATAGGGGATAGTTTTATGGCATTTTTCTTAATACATTTTTTTTTACTAGTAATGGCGGCGATCAGCAATTTTTATTGTGACTGCGACATTATGGCGGACATGGACATTTTTGGGACCACTGTCATTTATACAGCAATCAGTGCTATAAAAATGCACTGATTCCTGTGTAAATTATACTGGCAGTGAAGGGGTTAACCACTAGGGGGCGGGGAGGGGTTAAGTCAGTACTAGGGAGTGATTTCTAACTGCAGGGGGGGGGGTGGACTAGCTGTGACACTACGCTGATCACTGCTCCCGATGACAGGGAGCAGAGATCAGTGAGACTGTCACTAGGCAAAACGGGGAGATGCTGTTTACATCAGCATCTCCCCGTTCGTCCTCTCCGTGAGGCGATTGCGGGTATCCCCAAGGCGATCGAGTTCGTGGGACCCGCAAACCCGACTCACGGAGACCCCTCTATGAGTGGCCACGTGTCTTGTTAAACTCCCTTCTGCAAAAAAAGTTTTATACCTATTGTGGGGTCACCAGTATGGTATTTGTAAATTGAAACCATATCCCCTCCCAAGCGTCTCTTCTCCAGAGAGAATAAGTTCAGTGCTTGCAACCTTTCTTCATAACTAATGTCCTCCAGACTCTATTAGCTTTGTTGCCCTTCTTTGTATTCGCTCCATTTCCAGTACATCCTTCCTGAGGACTGGTGCCCAGAACTGGACAGCATACTCCAGGTGCGACTGGACAAGAGTCTCGTAGAGTGGGAAAATTATTGCTTTATCCCTGGAGTTAGTTGCTTTTTTAATACACGCCAATATTCTGTTTGCTTTGTTAGCAGCAGCTTGGCATTGCATGCCATTGCTGAGCCTATCATCTACTAGGACCTCCAGGTCCTTTTCCATCCTAGATTCCCCCAGAGGTTCGCCCCCTAGTGTATAGATTACATTCATATTTTTGCCAAACCAAATGCATTATTTTACATTTTTTCTACAATAAACCTCATTTGCCATGTAGTTGCCCACCCCATTAATTTGTTCAGATCTTCTTGCAAGGTTTCCACATTCTGCGGAAAAGTTATTGCTCTGTTTAGCTTAGTATCAACTGCAAATACAGAGATTGAACTGTTTACCCCACCCTCCAGGTTGTTTATGAACAAATTAAATAGGATTGGTCCTAGCACAGAACCCCACTACCCACCCCTGACCATTTATCACCACCCTCTGAAGTCACCTTTGTAGCCAGTTTTCAATCCATGTACTCACCCTATGGTCCATGCCAACGAACCTTATTTTGTACAGTAAACGTTTATGGGGAACTGTGTAAAATGCTTTTGCAAAATCCAGATACACCACATCTATGGGCCTTCCTTTATCTAGATGGCAAGAACGATTCTTCATGAATCCATGCGGATTACTGCTAATGATACCGTTTTAATTACTAAAATCTTGTATATAGTCCCTTATCGTCCCCTCCAGGAGCTTGCATACTATTGATGTTAGGCTAACTGGTATGTAATTCCCAAGGATGTATTTTGGGCCCTTTTTAAATATTTACTTTGGAATGGTACCAGCAGATTGGAGAAAAGCCAATGTAGCCAGTCAGTAAAAATTAGGAACAATGGTCTGGCAATTACTTGGCTGAGTTCCCCAAGTACCCTCGGGTGCAAACCATTCGGTCCCGGTGATTTATTAATGTTAAGTTTCCCAAGTCTAATTCTAATTCTGTTCTCTGTTAGCCATGAGGGTGCTTCCTGTGATGTGTCACGAGGATAAACACTGCAGTTTTGGTTACTGAAGCCCTCCCGATTCCCTTGTGAAGACTGAGGAGAAGAATAAATTTAATACTTTCGCCATTTCTCCATCCTTTGTAACCAGATATCCTTCCTCATTCTTTATGGGGCCAATATGGTCTGTCCTCCCCAGCTCTGGTGCATAGTTCCCCCTCATGCACCAGAGCTTCTAACTCACCTATTTTGCTTGGCAGACTTCTGGCATTGGTGAACAAATACTTTAATTCATTGTCACATTTTCCAAATGTATGTTGCATATTATAATCTAATTCACCCTCCCCCCACAATCCTAGTTTAAATACTCCTCCAGCCCTCCCAAAAACCTCCTCCCCAGCACATTAGACCCCCTTTAGCACATAGGTTGCACCCCAATGCTCTAAAAACGAGAGGGGGGGGGGGAGAGGGGGATTCTGTGCAGTATGCAGTGACGTCGCTAGGGGGTGGCTTTTGGGGCTACAGCCCCGAATCTAGGGCCCATAGCCCTGAGTCTCTGCAGGGGTCCCCAAGGTGAGGGGAGGCTCTCTGGGGACCCTGATGCAAGGGCGAGGCTCTCTGGAGACCCTGGTTTTAAGGGGGGAGGCTCTCTGGAGACTCTAATGTAAGGGGGCTCTCTGGGAACCCTGATGCAAGGGGGAGGCTCTCTGGGGACTCTGAAGTAAGGAGGAGGTTCTCTGGGGACCCTGATGTAAGTGGGGGGCTCTCTGGAGATATATATACACACACACACACACACACACACACACACACACATATATTACTGTATATACATGTGTATGCCCACCCAAGCATATGACTTTACTAAACTGCTATGGGCTCTAGCCCCAAATCCTTTGTAGACCTAGCAATGTCCCTGGCAGTATGTCAGTTAAAATTCAATGTTTAATAAAAGTAAGATCAACTCACATGTTGGTCAGATATAATGTGCATGGCATAAGTAGCTTGGGCTCCTGTAGTCCAGCTGGGCAGCGGTGGTGGTCAGCAGTTCCTGGTGGCTCCAGTGGTTCCCGAGGCTGAAGACTGTCACACAACTAGCACGTCAGCGGTGATGGACGGGAGCCGTGGTCGAGCTCACATTCGGAGCATGTGTGCCATTTCATCAAGCAAATGGAGCAGTCATCTTAGGTGTGGGTTTTTATGGAGTTCGAGAGGGGCGGTACTTGTGACTGCAACTCACAGCTGACCAATGTCAGCGCTGGATCTTCTGCTGGTCACTTGTTGCCGGGTTGCAGGTGATTGGGTAATAGTGCTAGCATTAATGGTGATGTTACACGCTGTTAGCATGTTTGAGTTCATTAGTAGGATAATTACAGTATCTCACAAAAGTGAGTACACCCCTCACATTTTTGTAAATATTTTATTATTTCTTTTCATGTGACAACACTGAAGAAATGACACTTTGCTACAATGTAAAGTAGTGAGTGTACAGCTTGTATAACAGTGTAAATTTGCTGTCCCCTCAAAATAACTCAACACACAGCCATTAATGTCTAAACTGCTGGAAACAAAAGTGAGCACACTTCTATGTGAAAATGTCCAAATTTGGCGCAATTAGCCATTTTCCCTCCCTGGTGTCATGTTACTCATTAGTGTTACAAGGTCTCAGGTGTGAATGGGGAGCAGGTGCGTTAAATTTGGTGTTATCGCTCTTAGGGCTCTTTCACACGGACGATCCGTATGTCCGTTTTTCATCCTTCCGTTTTCGGATGAAAAACTGACATACATGTATCCCTATGGAGCGTCGGATGTCAGCGGTGACATGTCCACTGACATCCGACCCGCTCCGATCCGAAAAAGTGTAACGGAGGAAAACCCTACTTTTCCATCCGTTTTCGGATCGGGTGACGACGGACTCTACGGTCCGTCATCATCCGATCCCCCATAGGGGAGAGCGGCGCTCTGACAGGTCCGTCGCTGCACAGACCTGTCATCTTCCTGCTCAGCGGGGATTGGCGGAGCGATCCCCGCTGAGCAAGCGGGTGTTCACGGGGCAGATCATCACTGATCCGCCCCGTGTGAAAGAGCCCTTACTCTCTCATACTGGTCACTGGAAGTTCAACATGGCACTTCATGGCAAAGAACTCTGAGGATCTGAAAAAAAGAATTGTTGCTCTACATAAAGATGTCCTAGGCTATGAGAAGATTGCCAAGACCCTGAAACTGAGTTGCAGCACAGTGGCCAAGTCCATACAGCGGTTTAACAGGACAGGTTCCACTCAGAACAGGCCTAGTCAAGGTCAACCAAAGAAGTTGAGTGCATGTGCTCAGCATCATTTCCAGGGGTTGTCTTTGGGAAATAGATGTATGAGTGCTTCCAGCATTGCTGCAGAGGTTGAAGGGGTGGGGGGGGGGGGGGGTCAGCCTGTCAGTGCTCAGACCATACGCCGCACATTGCATCAAATTGGCTGCCATCCCAGAAGGAAGCCTCTTCTAAAGATTATACACAAGAAAGCCTGCAAACAGTTTGCTGAAGACAAGCAGCCTAAGGACATGGATTACAGGAACCATGTCCTGTGGTCTGATGAGACCAAGATGCCAAGAAACTTATTTGGTTCAGATGGTGTCAAGTGTGTGTGGTGGCAACCAGGTGAGGAGTACAAAAACAAGTGTGTCTTGCCTACAGTCAAGCATGGTGGTGGGAGTGTCATGGTCTGGGGCTGCATGAGTGCTGCAGGCACTGGGGAGCTACAGTTCATTGAGGGAACCATGAATGCCAACATGTACTGTGACATACTGAAGCAGAGCACGATCCCCTACTTTTGGAGACTAGGCCGCAGGGCAATATTCCAACATGATAACAACCCCAAACACACCTCCGAGACGACCACTGCCTTACTAAAGAAGCTGAGGGTAAAGGTGATGGACTGGCCAAGCATGTCTCCAGACCTAAACCCTATTGAGCATCTGTGGGGCATCCTCAGACGGAAGGTGGAGGAGCGCAAGGTCTCTAACATCCACCAGCTACTTACAAAACAGAGTTTGCAGAAACATGACAATCACTAATGACCATAAGGGCCTGTAGAAAAAAACCAAGTTAGACTTACCGGTAACTTGTTTTCCAGAAGTCTTTCAGGACAGCACCTGAGAGATAGCGACTCCACCCACCGGAACAGGAAACACCTTCTTCCTCCAAACTTTAAAGGGAGGCGCCTCCCCACCATACCTCAGTTGTAGTAGAGAAGACCTCCGGCCCCGGCTGGAACACATAAACACATACGTTAGTCACAGCATAGTATATACAATACAATAGGGCGGGATGTTGCTGTCCTGAAAGACTTCTGGAAAACAAGTTACCGGTAAGTCTAACTTGGTTTTTCCCAAGGCGTCTTTCAGGACAGCACCTGAGAGGATAACAGAGACTTACCCCCTTAGGGCGGGACAACAGCTTGCAGGACCTTTCTGCCAAACGCCTGATCATTAGCAGATGTGAGGTCCAGCCTGTAATGTTTCACGAATGTGTGAAAACTCGACCATGTTGCCGCCTTGCAGATTTGTTCAGGGGTGGCACCAGCTCTCTCTGCCCAAGTGGCCGCTAATGCTCTTGTTGAGTGTGCAGAAATTCCTGCTGGAGGAGACACACCTGCATGCGAATAAGCCTCTGAAATGGCTAACTTCAGCCACCTTGCTAAAGAGATTTTAGAAGCCTGGCAACCTTTCCTGTTGCCCGAAAATAGCACAAAGAGAGAATCTGAACGTCTAAAGAGCTTTGTCCTTTCCAAGTAACATAACAAAACTCTTCTAACATCCAACATGTGAAAACAAGTCTCCTTCTCCCCTACTGGGTTGGGGCAGAAGGTCGGAAGTACAATGTCCTGAACACGATTTTGTACTGAAGCTACCTTTGGTAAGAATTTCTGATCTGTTCTAAGTATAACCCTATCTGGGAAGATAGATAAATAGGGTTCCTTAACTGATAAAGCATTAAGCTCACTGATCCTTCGTGCAGAGACCATGGCAATCAGAAACAGACTTAAAAGTGAGATATCTAAGTGGCGCTTCTTCCAAAGGTTCAAAAGGACTCCTTGTTAGAGCCTGGAGGACTATCGACAGATCCCATTTCGGAAACAACTTAAGTGGTGCTGGTCTGGATCTCGTAAGGGATCTGAAAAATCTGGTTACCAACGGATCTGAGGCCACCGATTTTTCTAGGAACACTGCTATCGCAGCTACCTGCACCTTCAAGGTACTAACTGCTAGTCCCTTGTCAGCACCAACCTGTAAAAATTCCAGAATGGAAACAAGACTCCCTGGGTCATGGTCAGATGAATTACACCATGTATTGTAAACCTTCCAGACCTTGGAATAGATATTTCTAGTCACCCTTTTCCTACTGGATAATAGCGTAGAGATTAACCGGTTGGAAAAACCTTTGCTCCTTAAGAGCTGCTCTTCAGATACCAGGCTGTGAGCGCCAAAGTGGCTACCTCTGGGTGATTTACTGGCCCCTGAAATAGTAAATCGTGCCTGAGGGGCAGATGCCAACAAGGCCTGACCGCCATTTTCAGAACGGTTGAAAACCAAGCCCTTCTTGGCCAAAAAGGCGTGATTAGGATAACCGGTACTGTTTCCCCCTGAATCTTTCTTAAAACAAAGGGAATTAACTGGAATGGGGGGAAAGCGTAGCAGAGATGGAATCTCCATGGATACGCCAAGGCATCTGTTCCTAGTGACCCGTCGTGATTGCTTAGGGAAAAAAATTGCGGAACCAAGGCATTCTCCTTTGAGGCGAACAGGTCCACCTCTGGCAGCCCCCACTTCTCGACAATCATGGCGAAAACCTCTGGGTTCAGCGACCATTCTGCTTCCCGAATGGGGTTTCTGCTCAGGAAATCCGCTACCCCGTTCAGGGATCCCTTTAGATGGACTGCTGATAAAGACAGCAGGTGTCCTTCTGCCCAACGGAGAATGCTCATGGCTAGTACTTGCAGCGATTTGCTCCTTGTACCTCCCTGCCTGTTTATGTAAGCCACGGCCGTGGCATTGTCTGTTAGTATTTGAACATGCTGGGCCCGAAGCCCCTGAGCAAATGACTTCAGAGCCAAGTCGATCGCCTTGAGCTCTCTCCAGTTTGAGGACCTGGTCGCCTCTTTCCTGGACCAGTTTCCCTGAGTGAAACCCTTTTCTAGGTGGGCTCCCCAACCCCAGGAACTGGCATCGGTTGTCAGCCTTTTTTCGATTGGAAAGGCCCAGACTAACCCCTCCGATAGGATATCCTGCCTTTTCCACCACCATAGTGACCTCTTCACTTGGGTTGGAACTCTTACCTCTGAATCTAGGGATACCAAATTGTGATCCCAAGATCTCAGAAGAAAGGCCTGCAGATGTCTGAAGTGCAGTCTTGCCCACTGAACAGCTGGCATTGACGAAGTCAGAACACCCAGGGCTGACATGACCAACCTTACCGTCAGCTGCTGGTTGGTCTGCAAAAAGGACACTGTATCCTGGATCTTTCCTTTCTTCTCTAAAGGAAGAAAAATTCTTTGGCTTACCGAATTTATTATATACCCTAGAAAGCGAATCTCCTGAGATGGTTCCAGGGAAGATTTTTGGAGATTTAGGATCCAACCTAGAGACTCCAGATGGCTGCATGCTCTGCTTAAATTGCTCCTCAACTCCTCTCTTGAGGGGGCGAAAAATAGCAGATCGTCTAAGTAAGGAATTACTGCGATTCCCTGAAGACGCAGCGGAGCTAGAGCTTCTGCCATTATTTTGGTAAAAATTCGGGGTGCGGATGATAGCCCGAAGGGGAGGGCTCTGAATTGCAGATGCTGAATTCTGCCTTCCAACCTTACCGCCAACCTGAGAAACCTCTGGGACTGGGATGAGATTGGAATATGCAGGTATGCATCCTTTAAATCCACCGACGCCATGAAACAACCTGGAGTCAGAAGATTTCTGGCGGTGAAAATTGAGTCCATCTTGAACCTTCTGTATTTGATGGCTCTGTTTAGTGGCTTTAAATTTAGAATTAAACGAAATCTTCCTGTTGGTTTTTTTACCAGGAAGACATGAGAATAGAAACCCTCGTGCCATTCCTCTGGTGGCACCGGGATTACTACACCCTGTTGCATCAGTTCCTCCAAAGAGGATTTCATGGCCAGGGCCCTTAATGGATCTCGAGGAGCATTTGTTACCAGAAACCTTCTTGGGGGGCTTCTGGAAAACTCGAGAGTATAACCCTGCGAGAGAGTGGTCAGAATAAACTGATTTGTAGTTATCACTGACCACTGCGGAAGAAACTCTCGTAATCTTCCGCCGACCCGCAGAGATGCGTCATAGTGAGTTTTCGGCCTGTGAAGGAGGACGGAAGAGAATTCCGCCTTTGCCCTTCGCCTTTTGCGCGGACCAATTTTTTCTCCTGCCCTGAAACTTATTTTCCTGCTGTTGCTGTTGAGTTTTTTGAGGTCGAAAAAGACGTTTTGGGGTCTGCTTTTTCTTTTTGACCGGAAAGGACTTCTTCTTATCGGCAGTTCTGTCTAGGATATTATCTAGATCAGGGCCAAAAAGAAGGTCACCTGAAAAGGGAATACCACAAAGTTTACTCTTTGAAGCTGTATCACCTGGCCAGGTTTTTAGCCATAAAGCTCTTCTCGCAGCATTTGCTAAAGCTGCAGACCTAGCTGACATTTTGATAGCTTCAGCCGAAGCATCAGCAATATAAGCAACAGCAGAAATCAGGGTAGGAAAGGAATCTAAGATCTCCTGCTTGGGGGAATCTGCCACTATATGAGATCTAAGTTGGTTCACCCAGTATTCCAGATTCCTGGCTACACAGGTTGTGGCCATTGCTGGTTTTAAATTGCTCATGATTGATTGCCATGATCTCTTGAGCAAAAGATCCATGCGTTTGTCCATTGGATCCCTTAGAACACCCATGTCTTCAAAAGACAGGTCTGTGGATCTTGAGACCTGTGAAAAGGCCGCATCCAACCTGGGCACCTTATTCCACACCGCAGAAGGGTCCTCCTCAAAAGGGAATCGCCTTTTGTGGGCTCTGGAAAAAAAGGGCTTTTTCTCTGGATCTTGCCATTCCTTAGTAATGGCGTCAGAAATGACCGAATGAACCGGAAATGTTCGCCCCTTAGGCTCATTTAACCCTGCATACATGCGGTCATGAAGAGATAACTCCTTCTTTTCCTCACTTAAGCCAAATGTAACATGGATAGCCTTAAGGAGTCCATCTACCTCCTCTAGGGAAAGCTTAAATTTGGAAGGAGCCACCTCCGCTTCCTCACCCTCCTCCTCCGAATCTTTAACGGAAGGAGTAGGGGACTGCTCCTCCCTGATAGAGGGGCCTTCAGGTAAAGCTTCTACCATGGGGAAAGAAAAAGAACCCTGGGAAGCCTCAGAAGTGGATGGCTGACTAGCAGCTGGATTAACTAAAGAGTCACGAAAAGTCTGAATCGTGGCGTATAGTTCCTTCTTTACAGAGGCAACCAGATCATCACAAACCGAAGCCGATTCCTCCTTAACTAAAGAAGTGATGCATGTACTGCATAAGGCTTTTTTCCAATTTTCTCCCATTTTGGCCCTGCAAGAAGGACATCTCTTTTTTGGGTCAGAGCTTTTAGCCTGTGAGAGAAAAAACAAAAAAGGGAAAAAAACCAGGGGACCTTTTAGTGAGACCCGGTCTCAGCTACACAAGAATCACCCACAGGTGCACTAAGAAGAAACCAGTCAGCCTCTAGTGCCCAGACAGGCCCCTTGCCACTAGGGGGGTAAGAAAAAAGAAAGTAGACCAAACCCAGGAAAGGAAGAAAGGCAGACTTAAACTGCTGCTCCTACCTGAGCTTTACTGGCGCCTGTGCCTGTCCCCACAGCTGCAGACGCTGAGTCCTCCATCTCTGGTGTGCAGCTCCTCACTTGTGGCTTTATAAGCCGCTTCCGGACTCCCATAGTGCATCTGCACCAGACCGGAAGCGGAAGTAGGCGCCAGTTCCTGTCCTCCCTCCTCCCCCTTGCATCCACGCCGGAAATGACGCTTCTGCTGACCCAGCGACCCCGCCATGTCACTTCCGCCGCGCCTGCCGGCCAAAAAAACATGGCGACGGCGCACGCGCACCGCCGCCCTATGACCGCGCGGATCACCGGGTCTACGGCTCTCACCGAGCACCAGGAGGGGAAGAGGAGCCCGTTTGCTACCACTGGCGAGGCTTGGGTAGGCCGGGAGGACAGCGGGTCCCTGAAGGAGGAAAAAAAGAAAGGAAGCCCCGTCTCCCAGGAGCACCTGAGAGAACCTGCTCCCCCTCAAAAGATGTTCCCTCCAGGCCGGAGGAAACACAAAAACTGAGGTATGGTGGGGAGGCGCCTCCCTTTAAAGTTTGGAGGAAGAAGGTGTTTCCTGTTCCGGTGGGTGGAGTCGCTATCTCTCAGGTGCTGTCCTGAAAGACGCCTTGGGAAATATATGTTAAAGGATATATATAATAAATTATCCTGAAAAATATCCATAAAAAAAAAATCTCATGAATTATCCATAAAAAAAAGGTTTATACATTTTTGTTGCATACATATATCTACACATATAGTATAATGTGTATACATACAGACATAGATACATGTATACTTGAACATGGAAAAAAAAAAAAATGAGACCCTCTCCATGTAATGGGAGAAGGATGTATAAGAAGGGCCTTCACACAGGTTTAGAGTTTATTTAATATAGCAGCAAACATTATGAGATTAATGAAGTAGATGCAAAGTGGAAGCAGTGGATCTGCAGGAAACAGCATCTTGAGCACAAAGCACTTTGGGGGTTATTTACGAAAGGCAAATCCACTTTGCGCTACAAGTGCACTTGGAAATGCAGTCGCTTTAAATCTGAAGGGTAGATCTAAAATGAGAGGAAGCTCTGCTGATTTTATCATCCAATCATGTGCAAGCTAAAATGCTGTTTTTTATTTTCTTTGCATGTCCCCCTCGGATCTACAGCGACTGCACTTCCAAGTGCACTTGTAGTGAAAAGTAGTGCAAATTATGGGATACCCAAAAAGATTCAGTGCAACTTGCTTGGTACTACTACTATATACACTCCTGTATATACACTCCAGTCTTCGCTCCAGCACAACTCTTGCTTAAGATCTTTCCTTTCACTCCTCCAGCACTTTACTTGCTGCTGACTGTTACTCCTCCAGACTAGATAGCATTGCATGGTTAGGCCTGACCCTAACTCAGCCAGGCCTCAATGGATTGCCTTAAGCAAGCTGGGACTGCGGGCCACTATAGTGTATTAAATAGCACCAAGAACTTTTTAACTGTGCTCTACCCAGCTGCTGATCCCAGATAGCTCTCTTCAGGCCCTGCCAGCAAGCCTGGCTGCAAAGACCTCTCTCCACTACCTTCCATAGTCCACTCTTCTGGTTTTGCACCAATCACAAACTCCCAGTTCTCTCAGGTGTGCCTCCCCAGTCCTCCTGACTGTGCTTCACTCACCAGCCCTCTTGGCTGTGACCAGTTGTCCTCCCTGGAGTCTCTTAGCAGTGTTCTCTCCCAGGATCTTTTCTCTCCCCCTGAATGCACCCGAGCCCAGGTCCAAGGTCACCGCCCCCAGACTGGAAGAGCTCCCTGTGGGACCAAACAGCCTCCACACTCTCTCACTCCAGCTATTTCACCCAACAACTCCACAGCTGGGATGGTACAGAGTTTTGATCTATGCTGGGACTGATCATTCTATTCAGATCTAGTGAAAAACAAAAGTTGGAGCTTAGCTTTAAAACAGGAGATGGCCTTCTCTAAAAAGGACTCAAGATAGGGGAGACCCTGAGGCGGACCGGAAATGCTGACGGTGTGGACCTTATGGGCACATATCCAAGAACTGTGGGGGGTTTGGTTTCAAAAACCCCTCCAGGCAGTCATTAAACTAGTGACTCCTGGGGCAGAGGAACGACCCCCGGCACAGACAATTCATAGTCCCAGCAAGTTAGAAAATATGGTCACACTGAGCCCAGTGGTGTCCACCATATAGTCAAAGGGCAAGAAGTCCCATGCCTAATTAATACCCGGCCAGAGGTCTCTGTCATGGAGTATGATTTTTATGTGCAGAGATTTAGAGCATATGAACAATTGGACCCTTGCTGGCTGTCCTTCAGAGCGGCCAGTATTCTACCTATCCTGATCGAAGGCATCACCTAGGTGAGGATTCAAATCGAGGTGGTGGAGCAAGTAGGAGTAGTGGTGACCCGCAGTCCAGTTAACCCAGCAGTGCCTGTTGTGCTGGGCATGAATATTTTGAAAGACCTGGACTTTCCCCACCTGTTGGCCGAATACAAACATTTAGCCTTGCAGGCACAGGGCTGTGGCTCTGAGTACTCCAGGCCTATGAGGACTAGCGTTGGACTAGGTAGGGTCTGTACACTCCCCAAACAAAACTTACTCTTGGCACCCCTGCAAGAAGTGGGCTGGTCACTCCCTGTTGGAGCTCACAAGAAGATACAGGGGGCTACTGTTATGGTGGAACCCTGCAAGAACGCCAGGGAAGTGGCTGGTGGGCCTTACCTTGTCCAAGATCCACCGGGGAAGAGTCTTCGTGCAACTCATTAACCTGGGAACAGCACCAGTCTCGCTGCCCAGGCACGCTACCTTGGCTGATCTCTAGGGCGGTACCTCATCACTTTATCTGAGGCCCAACCAGGGGTGAAAGCAGTATGCGCCCCTCTACAGGCAGTTGTGGCATCCTGGGATGAGACCCAATACAAGTCACTACTGGAACAGCTGGACATTCCCTTCAAAGTATTTTCTCTACCCCAACAGAGACTGCTTTATCACCTGCTGGAAAAACACCTGCTATTGTTTGCCAACAGTCCAGAGCATTCTGAGTTGACCAAAGCCATTAACCATCAAAGGGCCTAGTAATGTAGTACCTAAAAATGCAGGGTGACTCTACAGGTACTAGATAAAAATTTGTGCCAGTGTCCAACATTAAAGTAGTGGATATATAGAAACTAGGGATGGGACTTTAAAGGCACAACAATATTAAACTACAAAAAGGTAAAATTGGTTTAGGGATTTTTATTAATAAAGTAAACAGGAAATGGACAGACATACATGTTTAAAATCACATCAGACTAGACATAGGACCTAATTTTCATATACCCTGTGGACCCTATCCTGCAAGCTTGTATAGTGACGGAAATATTTATAAGTACATAAGCAAATCACTTGGTCAAGGTAGAGGAGAAATACTTCCCCAAGTGTTACACAGTAGATAGTCAAAAAACTAGGACAAGCTGAATGCTGCAGGTTTGATGATCCACGATGGATAATCTCTGGTTGCTCTACATGTTTCGCGTTTCGCAGAACGCTTCCTCAGGAGCTAGAGATTCAATGAAAATGGTAAGACCAGAAACTATAAGTAATAAGGTGCTATGATCGCGATTCGATCAGAGGTCACTGTTGTCTGGAGTAAAAATGAGGACAGCAGCCGGCAATATATACTGGGATCTCTCAAATGAAGGGTAGTATCAGGTATTCATGGATGAAAGGGTGAGGACTTTGTGTGGTAGTGCCTCAAGTCATTGAGAGGAACCATGTATGTGCGCCGTCAGGTCGGTGAAAGGCCGGTGCTGTGAAAATTAGGTCTTATGTCTAGTCTGATGTGATTTTAAACATGTATGTCTGTCCATTTCCTGTTTACTTTATTAATAAAAATCCCTAAACCAATTTACCTTTTTGTAGTTTAATATTTTTGTGCCTTTAAAGTCCCATCCCTAGTTTCTATATATCCAAAGCCATTAACCACCTGATCCACATGGGGGATGCACCACCCATCCGGGAGCAGTACTGTCACATTCTCCCAGCAATGTGCCAAGAGGTCAAGGATTTACTCCGCAATATGCTGCAGAGTTGAGTGATCTAGGAAAACCACAGTCCTTGGACCGTCCCTGTCATGCTGTGCAAAAAAAGGATGTCAGTCTATGGTTCTATGTGGACTATCAAACTCACAGGGATGCCTACCCACTGCCTCAGGTTGAGGAACCCCTAATGGCCCTTGGACAAGCCAAGTTTTTCTCCACCCTGGATCTAGCCAGCAGCTACTGGCAAGTCCCAATCCAGGACATCATGATCACACCCCTGGGACTGTTTAAGTTTAATCGTATGCCCTTCACGTATCGTATGACCACACCGGGTGACACCAGGGCTCGTGCTATCATAAGTGTGTGCTGCCCACTAGTGGGGCCCCAGAGGTGGTAGGAGCCGTGGCATTTTTATCCCTTATCAGAGATGCAGACGGCCAGGGCCCTATCTCTGCTCTGCCTTGCTCCTACTCCCTCAGTAATTTCTAAGGGCAGATAATAGGACTGACATCACCGGGAGAGCCATTTTGCTCAGGAGGCAGGCTGTGAGTGCTCAGTGTCCCTTCCTGTCACAACTGTTCTCCCAGCCCCTTTCTCACTCCACCACCCGTCCAATACCACACTCTGCCTCCCATTTGTGTCCACCCAACTCCACCCACACTCCAACCCCCTGCATGCAATGCCTGCAATGAGCTGTGAAAGGGGTTCTTGACACCATGTTTTACCACAACAGGTGACACCAACCCTAGTGACGTCACTGCCCTTCGGCCTTAGGAATGCCCCCAGCACATTTCTGCACCTAATAGAAAGTTGTCTTGAAGACTTCAATTTCGAGACTGTGATGGGTTACCTCAATGATATCATCATCTTCTCCAAGACATTCAAAGAGCACGTAAAATACCTGGACCAGGTGTTCTCCTAATTGGCACGATACAGACTAAACCCAGCAAGTGCCACATGATGAGGCAGAAGATATAGTACTTGAGGCATGTTGTTGAGGCTGGAGGTTTGTCTCCAGACCCAGCCAAGGTACAAGCTGTCCAGAACTAGCAGCCCCTAAAAACTATCACTGAAGGTGCTCCTTCTTAGGACTAGTGGGGTACTACCAGTGGTTCATTCTGAAGTTTGCCTAGATAGTTGCCCTGCTTACCCAACTGCTGAGTGGTCACAGCACCCAAAAAAAAAAAAAAAAAAAAAAAAAAAAAAAAGAGTGGGCCTTCACCTTCTATCCAGACCCAATGGCATGGCCCCAACAGCAGGCCTTTGGAATGCTAAAACAGACTGACTTCTGCCCTGTTGCTGGCCTATGTGGACTACACCCAGCCGTTCTGGGTGTATGTGGTTGGGAACCTCCAGGGTCAGAGGGCTGTTTTGGCCCAAGTGCAGAATGGCCAAGAGAGGGCGATTGCTTATGCCAGCCAGAGCCTACAGCCCACTGAAAAGAACCCCGACAAGTACAGCTCTTTTAAGCTTGAGTTACTCCCCTGGTTTTGGGTTATCATCCAGAAATTCGTGGAATATCTCATGGGGGCCGACATCTAAGTTTTCACAGACAACAACCCCCTGGCCTATCTGGAAACTGCAAAGTTGAGGAAGCTTAACATACATGCCAATGCTGTATCGCGATTTCCGGTGGAATGTCCAGGGGAGGATGTGAGCTCTAACTGGGAGGACATAAAACTCACTCTGTTTTGCCCATACCAGCTGCTTTTCACATAATCAAGGAACAGGAACAGAACCCACAAACCAAGGCTGCTGAACTTCAGGGTCGAGAGGAATGGGCGCTGATTCAGCAAATATACCCAGACCTGATGCAGACCTACCTCTGCCAAAAGCACAGGGAGTGAGAGTGCCAGAAGTTGCCCCCTGTTGTGTGGGCTATCCTGAGACAATGGGACAGGCTGGAATGGTGGGATGAGATACTTTATCATCAGGCACACATCCCCACCGAGGAGCAGGATATCCTCCAAGTTGTGATCACCAGTCTCATATCTTGAAAATCTGTCAGGTGCTCCACTCCAATGGCAGACAGCCATTTTGGGCAGATCAGACTGAGTCACTAGTTCGGGGACACTTCTTCTGCCCCTACTTGTCGGATTGGGTGCACAAAGCTTGCCAGGAGTACAAAAGTTGCACCATAGATAAGGAATCCCCTGAGAAAACAACTCCCATGACAATCATCACCCCTGAACTTTTCAAATTGTTGACCATGGACTTCCTGATATCCAGAATGCCCTCTGGTTATCAGTATGCGCTGTCGATCATGGTAGTGGTGCCTACCAAGGACCAAACAGCTGCTACCACTGCCAAGCTTTTCTGGGAGCACATCATCCAACTTTATGGCTGCCCAAAGCGGATCCTGTTGGACCAAAGCCCACACTTTGAGTCAGTAATCATGACAGAACTCTGCCGCCTCAGTGGCATCCAGATGTCCCACAACACACCCTATCATTCCCAGGGTAATGGCGCCTGTAGGCGGTTCAACTGCATCCTGCTGGGAATGCTACGGGCCCTAGAACTGAACCATGAGATCAGTGGCACCAACACATGGGGGCTGTGGTGTGGGCCCATAACACTGTCCACAGGTCCACCAGCCACACACCCTTATTCCTAATGTTTGGGCAATATATCCGGATGCCAGTGGACCTCCTGTTGGGGATACTGAAACACCTTCTGCCCGACACACCCAGGAACATTGGGAGCAGATGCAAAAGGCCAAGCAACTGCTGCTGGACAAGCACAAAGAGATGGCTTATGACCTTGCTCTGGAAGAGCTGCCACTGCGACGGGGCACTGGTTGTTGATAAAGAATACTAAATACACCAGAGGAAGTAAGCCAGAGCCCAAGTTGGAGCATACCCCGTACCGGGTTGTGGGGAAGCCTTTCCCACCTTCCCCTGTCTATGACCTGGTCTGGGAGGGGCCCGACCCTGTGAAGAAGTTACTACAGCAAAATATGCTGAGACCTTGTGTGCTAGGTGGTGACTGCCCCAGGAAGCCTGACAATGACTGGGAGGCATTTGACCTTGGATCTTCCCCTGGTGCACGAAGCCCCTGCGGAATAGTTCCTGCCAGTGCCACCCCTCGTGCTCGAGTATCCAGCCTGCACTAACTCAGAGACTGAAGGCTCTGGTGTCGGGAGCCCAGGAGGCCTAACAACCCCATCCAGTACCACAGACTGTACTGGCTTGTCCAAGGACTTGACCTTGTGCCCAGGTGAAGGGAAAACGGGCAACACATATGGTCCCTTGCCACCTGTGGCCTCTGAGTCACTAGATGAAGCTGACCCTTTGTCAAGTGGCTCCGAAAATCAAGACAGCCAGGGCCATTTGTGGTCTAACCGCGGGCAGCTCCATGCAAGATATTCTAAGTGGTTTGATTTGCTAATGTTCTGCCTTGGCCATACTTTTTTCATAGTAGGCAAGGTTGAATAAAGACCATAGTCCATCCAGTTCAACCTGTAAAAGTGCATGTGTGTCAATGTCGGTAATTATTTCCCATATCCCTGTATGTTGTGTTCACTAAGATGCCAAGAGACTTTTAAAATATCAATACTCCCCACTGACACCATAGATTGTAAGAGAGTTTCACATTCTTATCGCCCAGACATATTTTTATTGCATTTTATCACTGTTGTTTTTCTTACCATGTTGCGATGGCGCGGACAGCAAGTGCAGACTGCTTCCTCCACTGCAGGTGGCGCCCGACTGGAGCATAGCCTGGGGAAGAAGTCAAGAGAAACTCAGTTTCTCTGTGGTTTTCAGGTTCCCGGAGGCAGCGTTACGTTACGATTGGCACCCAGGTGATCTTGAAAGCTTTGCGTCAGTAGAGTTTTTATAAGTCCCTGTCCCCAGGTTTTGGTGTGCATTGATGTGTGGGTAATGTAGGGACAGGTCACCTGTCAGGGACAGTATTGATGACAAGGAAATGTTCCAGACAAACCTTAGGGCTTAGGACTCGCAATCTCCCCGGACATCTTCCCGTTTAAGTACAAGACAGCCAGGCAGTATTCTGCCCCTACAGATAGACGCAGTCAGTTATGCTAATACCTGCTCTGCTACACGCTGTTGGCATTCATGAGTGTTCCCAGTTGGGCCTTCTCCTACTAGGTTTGTTGTGAACAGTTTTTACTTTTACTACAATACAAGTTCTACTAATTGCACTTGGAGGGTGTGTGTGTGTGTGTGTGTGTTTTTGCCGCCGCACCCACAAATGTATTATTCATTTTTTTCTCTACAATTTTTTTTTTTTACATACGGTCATCAGGAGTAGTTCAGTGTCACCATAGAGACACTGTACTACTCTAGGGGGTGGTGATCAGGGATTTTTTTATATGGTTATTACTTATAATTATGATGATCACTGTAGTAAGCAATAGTTTTAACTGCCATGAATGGCTTTCATTCATGAAAGCTTGCTTACTATTGTAATGCTGTGATTGGCTACAGCTAATCACATGGTACAGGGTGCCAGGTACCATGTTATATCTGTGAGTCATCTACAGCATCCCAAAAGTAAGCGGTCATGAATGGAAAATCATTCATGGACAGTTTTGCTTACATGCAATCATGTTATCACTATGATCGAGCTTCGTGATAACATGATAGCCTGGCAGCTCACAGCGGCTGGGTACCGAGCACCTTGATCCATCACAGAATTGTGCTGCTACATACCACAGGGAACGCGCCAGTGCACATGTACTGTGGGCGGGTGGCAAGTTGTCAAAAATCATTGCATAACAATGTCCATGCATGTTATCCCAGTCAGCAAACGTAGAGTATGATTCACAGAAATTCGGGGGGGGGGTGTGTGCGCATATCTTCCCGCATATCTTCCCCAGGATGCTGTAGCTCACCACTTAATGATGTGATCTGTTCCCTGACAAGGGATCAAAGAGGAGTCCTTCCTCTAAGCACTAAAGAAATCACCTCGGGAGTCTCAAGATGAGTCAAGTCAGGACCAGATGGAGAACCCTCCGCCTCCAATCCTGCAGACATCTCCAGGGGATCTAGGTCAGTTCCTGCAGGTTAACACATCTGGACACATTTCTTTAATACTGTGTTGCAGGAGGTAAACAGTAAACACTTCACAATGGAGTTTATTCTTTTTAGGGGAGGCCCCTGAACCTTTGTCCACATATGTCCCAAAATAGGGGGCAGTCTCACCCAATTAGCAAATCATGAGGTAACATGCAAAACCTTTAAAGTGAACAGAAAATTCAATCAAAATATTATTCAATCCAAAAATGTCCTTATGCAAAGGTGCAAAATATAATATACCATATTTATCAGGGTATAACGCGCACTTTTTTCCCCTTAAAATCAGGGGGAAATCGCGGGTGCGTGTTATACGCCGATCCCCCGCTGACTGTGAGCAGAGGAGCGAGTGCCACCGACATACATAGCCGAGTGTACTCGGCTAGGTTTGGCTAGCTCCGCTCAAAGTCCCGCCCTATGATGGACATAACACAGGACTGGGCGTGACTGAGCGGAGCGGGGCTAGCCGAACCTAGCCGAGTACACTCGGCCATGTATGAATGTCGGTGGCTCTCGGTTTCTCTCGTAGTGATGTGGGTGGAGCCGAGCGCCGCTGACATTCATACATAGCCGAGTGTACTCGGCTGGGTTCGGCTAGCGCCGAGTACACTCGGCTATGTATGAATGTCGGCGGCACTCGGCTCCGCCCACATCACTACAAGAGGAGCCGAAAGTGCCATATTTAAAAACTGAAAAAGTCTACAGTGTCACTGGGCAAGGCTGCAGATGACACTGAAAGGCTGCATTGATGGGCATTTAAATGTAAGTTGTTTTTTTTTTCCTTTAAAAAGTGTTTTTTCCCTAAAATTCCCTCCTAAACTTGGGGTGCGTGTTATACGCCGGCGAGTGTTATACGCCGATACATACGGTATTCATAAAGTGCAAATTTCATAAATTACTAAAGTGCTCCTGTGCAAACAGTTCATGCATGCCAGGGTCCCACACTGGATAGATCGATCCTGATGGTGCAGTGCTTAGACATTCACCATTGTGACACCTTCACCATGAATCAGATGGGGGCTTACAAGACCACCAGCGATCTTCCTTACTCAGGAAGATCATTCAGCGCTTATTGGGATCTCTGGTCCTCAGATTGAAATCCGGAAATGTTCCCTACCGGCACCCAGTTTCTCATCATCGATAGATATGTTGCCCCCTGGCGTCTCTCGGTTAGAGACATACTGGATTTATGAGTTGCGGTCCCATTTTCCACAGGAGATTAATGTGGAGTGGAACATCAACTCTTTTATTAACCAAGCTTAAGAACTAGTACGGTCTCTCTCCTCTTTTTTTCGTTTATATATTTTTATATTTTTTATTCATAATTTCAATTATTATTTCCCATTTTATTATATTTAATGTTGAATGTTGATATTGTCTGGTAAAGACTTGGTCATAACAATTGTGATGCCCCCCTACACTCACAGGCCTGGGTTTTTTGGGACCCTTATTCGGGATCCCATTATATCATTATAATTTTATTTTATTTTTAATTTTTGCTTCCAGCTCTGATTGTATTTATATCTAGTTGCTGGGTTAGACTGATCATTTTTAAATTTCTAAATTGTTTTTTCCGGGCATATCATGTCTGGTTTTGTGTCTCATGATCGCAGTGAGCTTAATTTAATATCCTGTTAGAACTGGCACCGTCATGCCGTTGCTGTGACCAGTTGTCATGACGCGCAGTTCTGGTTATTGTACTCTCTGCTTGTTTTTGTTTCTTTTGTCAGCATTTTAAGAGACTCGTGACTGGCCTCAGATTGAGGCTTGGTCCAACATGTGGAGCGCAGCGACGCCGCACTATCTGTGCGGGACATGACGTCGCAGCACTATGTGGAAAGCGAGGCTTGGTTTGTTTATTTTCGGGGCACTTCCATGTTAATAAGTTGAGCCATTCCACATCGAAATCATCATCACTTTTTTGAAGTTTTTAAATATTAAGGACCTTCTGAATCCTCTTCTAGCTTTTTTTTTTTTTTTTTTTTTTTTTATTTATTTGGGAGTTAAATCATCAACTAAAGGTCTCCCCGATCCGGAAGTGATATCATTTCTTTGCACTTCCGGTATCATGGCACTCCCAGTGGGGGGTCATTATTTGTTTATAAAGCGGTAGAGTGGAGGGGGGGGGTTCCACACCCCAGATGACAGTTCCTTAGCTGAAACATGTCGGGTGGACCCCTCACGATTACCGCTATTTGATACTTGAGCTTTTTATGATCTTCTAACATGAGTCTATTTTACATTATTTTAATAAACCAGTGTTTAAACGTTATCATGCTATGTGAGTTTTTTTCACTTCTCGCATGGCATACGAACACTCGTATGGCTTTTATTGGAATGTTTATGGATTTGGAAGTTGTATTGCCATTTTCCCTTCTGCTACATACTGAGGACATCTGAAGAGACGTATCATACAGACCGGTTGGTCACTAAGCCTTTCTGACTTGTATGACATATGCCTTTTCAAGTCACTAAGTTCCGGTAAGCCTCTTGATGTCTCCGGTGATGGCCCCTGCACCACTTTAGATCTTTTATCCACACGTGGTTCTTCTACAGCTCACTCACCTGCCAGATCCAGTTGATTCTCTCTATTGAAAATTTGGGGAGTTATTGATCTACCAATTTTAGTGTTGAACCTCCATAGACCCCTGGTGGTGGTTTTCCCTTCACCTTTTTTCTACAATCAACATTGTGGACTTTTATGTTTCAGAACACCTTTATCTACAAACTTATGGTGCTAGACCTATTGAACCTTTTATGGTCTTCCAATTATATTTCATTAATGTTCATATTAATAATTATTATTCATCACCAGTGTGTTATTTTATATTGTTTTGATTTATTAGCACAGTGTTACTTTTATGATCTATTTTTTATCCTATGGATACACTTTAAGGTGGTGACATATTTATACATATATATGTGTTGTTCTGATTTATAGCACAATAATATATATTAGATTATAATTTGTTTCTTTGTATCCATCAGATACATCTTAAAGTGGTGATATTATTTTCACATACCGTTCACATATATATAACCTACTGTTTTGACACATTTTTTAATTTTGGGGTTTATAGCGCTACACTTTGTTTTATTGTCTTCTACCTTGAGTCTATAGGTGTGTTGGCTGCTATTCTTCACATTTTTTTAGCGCAGCGCTGTACTCAACCTCCCTTCTTTATTATTTTTACCCTTATGGTGACAAGCTCACCATCTCAGATGGGATGGATGGATGAATCCTCAGAGGTAAAATGGGTGAAAAACAGGGAGACTCCTCATAGTGTAGTATGGTCTCAACTGTTTTATTTTAAAATTTATGCACTTACAATTAAAACAAAGATGTTGCTGGCTGTAAATCTATCCACTATAGCCAGTGCTATCCTTCAAACAGTCACAAATTCAAAAAAGCATCTGTGCAGCAGCGTGTGCGCATCGTCCCTATGATCATTTCATTATATGTAACTTCATCAGGGGTACGCCCACACGCTCACGGCTGCACTTTAAATAATTCTCCTGGGAAAGGAAAAGCTCCACCATAGGTTAACTGAAAAAACACCTACATCCATTGGAAGATGTGCATCCCTAGGTGATTGATGTATACTGTGTCAGCTGACAAGGAACTAAATTAATCAGCTGACTCTGGAATTGATGATTGGTGCATACTGTGTCAGCTGACAAGGAAACAAGTGAACCAGCACCATCTTGTGGACGTAATTGAAATTGCCTGAATATGGACAAAATCACACACAATGACACATGAAATGAATCATGGAAAACACATAAAGACCAATGAATTAAATGATTATCCAAAAGGTCTCCATAGGAGTCAAAAATTGTTGTGGCTAATCCCTTTCCAGGTCAAAGTACACAAAAAACATGTGATGCATAGCAACCAAATTATATTAAATTTAAAATATTCACCAAAGTGTCTCTATTATGTAGTTAAAAGATGCAGGAACTAATACAGATACCAAGATGTACCAATATTTGGTTCAGTGGAGGGGGGCATCAACTGTTATTGATAAAACAGTTGATGTCCCAGTCCACATTCAAACCTTGAGGCACATGAGAATTCATTTTATATATCCAACTGGATCAATAAAAATATTTTAAATCTATATATCCAACTGGTTTCAGCTCTAGAAATAGAGCGCTTGCCATTGCTTCCTCACCAGTGGGGTACATATTTATCAAGGGCAATAAAAGTAGTGCCTCTGGGATCCCTATTGTGTTTCAGATTATAATGTTTGGAAACGTTACGTTTATCAAAGCCTATTTTTATATTCGCAATATGTTCTGCTAATCTAATATGTAGTATTCGTGTAGTGCGTCCTATATATTCGAACCCACAAGGGCACCTAAGAAGGTACACCATGTGCTTGGTTGTGCAAGAGATAAATTTTTTAATGGGATAGGAAATTCCAGTGCTCGCAGGAGGTAAACCGTGTAAACTGTCTCCCTCGGATAGTATTAATTTGGCAGGACTGACATTTGCCGCACAAATAATATCCTTTCAATTTTCCAAAGAACGTGGGTCTAATAGAGGCATTTAGAAGATTGGGTGCTATCACTTTCCTAAGATTACATGCCCCCCAAAGATAACCCGAGGAGACTCAGGCAACTGGGGGCCAAGTATGCGATCATTTTTTAATTTAGGCCAATGTTTTCTAATTATTCTTTTTACAGCCCAATGTTGGTTTGAATAGGTGGTAAAAAAAAAAAAAAAAAAAAAGCTAGACCTAAATCTTTATGGTTATCATTCCTACAGGGGTTGCCTCCTATTAACTCCTGTCAGTTCCTCTCCCCAATCTTTAGTTTTGAAATCTAGTTTTGAGGATAGGTGCTTCCCTAAAATAATCATCTGTATGTGTGCAGCTGTGTCTCAGGCGTATCACTTTTGATAACTCACAAGCGTGGATTTTTTTCTATATAGTAAATTGTGAGGTAACACCAGGATCACCCCAACTCTCATTGTAGAAATTTTATGTTTTATGCTGTTGTGGACAGGGTTACACGGGCCATTGGATAGTCCCTGACAACCCCATGTACAGAGACCACTCCAATCTTTTCCCTTGGTATCAGCTTTCCCCCAAAACCTGTCAGATCGAAGCAGGGTAACCCCACTTCCCCAGTCCAGAAGTCATACAACCTCTTGTCCATTAACCTGCACCACACTCTCAAGCGGGCTTAGATTTTTCATGGGACCAGTGGAAAAAGCAAACATTAAACCATGTCACATTCCATTGGCTCATCCTGCCTTGGACACTGGGCCGCCATATGACCCAGTTGTTGGCAGGACCAACAGTGAACCTCACGGGGTTCCCGTTTTCACTGACAATTCTCAGGAGGGTTTAACATTGGGGTGCTCCTAACAGGAGTGTCAGGCACTCGAGCAGACACAATGGCGCTGGAATGCAATTCCTTGGAATGAGCCAGCTCTCTGGTGATAGAGGGACTCTCCTGGACACTTTCTGCAGAACTATAGTGCTCAACAGGAGCAGCCATCTCATTCAGGGACTGCGGCTCACACTGAGCCACCCATCGGTGGAGCTCCCTAGGCAGGGCATACAGGAAACGATCCAGTGCGACTCTTTCCACGATCTGAGTGGGTGTCTTCTCCTTGGATTTTTGCCAGTCCTGGAACAAGTGCATCAGGTGGTACAGCTGTGCACAGGCAGGCTTAGCCTTTGCAAAGCGCCAACCATGGACTCGGTTCGCCCTGAACGCAACAACATTTACTCTCAGCCTTGCTAGGATTTCTGCCTTCAGCAGCTTATAGTCCCATGCTGATTCTGGGGAAAAGTCACAGTATGCCTGTTGGCGGTCTGCAGTCAGGAAAGAAGCCAGCACATCTGCCCAGTCTTTATCTGACAGACCTTCCTTGCTGCAACCCACTGAAACATCACTAGGTATGCTTCAAAATTGTCTGAGGCTGTCACCTTTTGCAGGTTCCGCTGCACAGCCTTCCGCGGGTCACCTTTCATCATTTCAGCCTGCTGGGTCACCGCCTTTTTGTAATCCCGCTATCTGTTCACTCAGTAATCGGTTTGTTTCCTGTTGTACAGCGACTGTCTGCACCAGGATCTGCTCCTGCCAGGTCTGTGCTTGTACCAGGGCCTGCTGGGCCTTCTCATGGTGGGCCTGTGCCTGTGTATTAGCCAGTACCAGCTGTCTAACCACGACCCCCATGACTTGTTCAGAAGACTTTACCATTTGTGCAGCTTTAACCCAGGACATGGGATTGGACTGCACCCCTAAAACTGCCCAATGCACCCTCCACCAACTGTAAGAGATCATAGGGGTGAACAGCCATCTGGGAGACATTTTAGTCAACTTAAAAGGCATTATTCAGCAAAAAGCAACAGAAAATTGACAGGCTTTGTCTTCAAAGGCAGTTCAAACACAAAAACTCTTCTTAGCAGTATAAGACAGTCCTTTTAAAATATGCTCAGCGTCCCAGCCACAGCATATAACACAGTAAAGTCCCAATTCAGGCAAGCTCACCCAGCAGGATAAACTCAGAGGCAACAGGTGTCCTTCCAGCATCAAGCTCTCTTCAGCTCTGATAGCAACACACCAATTTCTTTCTGACCAGGTGTCTAATAAGCAGGCCTAAGGCCCCATGTACGCGGGACGCTGCTAAACGTACGTTCAGAGGCAGTTGGATGCTTTTTTCCACTGCCCCTGAACTCATTTAAGGTTATCCTATGTGATCATATACACAGTTTCGTTTATTGCCGTTTTTAGGCAGTTGCGTTTAACAGCGTTTCTTCAAAAGCAAAAAAATGGCTTCAGACACCGAAGATTTCCACGTTTTAGACGCCAAACAGGACTAAACGCGGTAACCCGTGTTTAGCCATGTTTCGTTTATAGGCGTTTTTCGTTTTTGCACACAGATACAATGTATTCCCTGTTTTTTGTACAATAAAAGTTAAGGTTGTGTCAAGTAGATAGATACTATATGTCTCAAAACAGCAAAAAATTATGGCACCTAAAATAATACTTGCTGACCAGTTTTACACTACTGTATTTGTGATCTCCTAATTTGTTGATTTAAAGACCTACTGTACCTGTACTCTTTGCATAGGCGTCGTTAAGCCAGGGCTATTGAGGCTGGAGCCCCGAATGTGGGGCCAATAGCCCCGAGTGCCGGAGATAGGGAGAGAAAATAGGTCAGCCAGAAAGCAGCGGCGGCAGCCCAGGTTTACCTGTGTGATTCTGCATATTGCGGCGCCGTCCACTGCATGACTGACAGGAAGAGTGATATGCCGCCCGGCCTGAGGCGATTCAGTTCGCATTTGCAGCGCTTTACAAATCATTCGTTCAGGAGTTTAGGAGAATGCCGGCGTGGTGACGCCCCCTTCTCCCTCACGCTCAACCTCCCAGAGTCACGCTGGAGGCTATGGTGGCTGTGACAGGGACAGTCAAGGTGCGTGCGTCTCTCTCTTTCTCTCGACGGGGCACAGTGGCTGCAATTGACGGGGCACAGTGGCTTAATTTGACTGCCCCTTGGCTAATTTTAAATAAATGAAACTAAGGCTTTAGGGGGGCCAGATAGGTCGGTCAGTGCGGTACAGGTAGGTTAGTACATGTCAGGCATGTCATATAGGTCAGTGTGGTAGGTCAGTGTGTGTCAGGTAGGTAACATCCCCCTCCATACAACCCCACCGCACCATCCCCCCACCTCCCGGTGCCGGGCTCTGACTTCGAGCTGAAGCCCCTGGTCTTTTTGCCACCTAGCAACGCCCCTGACTCTTAGTACATTTTGGCATATGATCCTTTTTTAAACTTTTCTGTTACTGGCCACAGCTTTATCCTCTGCAGTATCTTGTGATAAAGCTCCAGTCTGTGTTCTTTACCTCTAGTAAATTTAGGCCTAGTCTTGCTACTTAAAATTGTCCTGTTGCTGTATCATCTGTGGTTTCTTAATTTTTTCTGAGAGATTGATAGAATTTGGTCAGGGGCAGGACAATTTTTGGATCACTAAGAGTAGTGACAGCCACAGCAAACTCCTGGCCAATTTCTGTCAACTGGGTCTATTACCATTTATGGAAAAAGCATGTTGTCGCTGCTAAAGCTTCCCAAAGATAAAAACTTTAACAAACTGAAATAAAAAAAAATTGGAATGCTGCTACTAAAGCATGTGTAAGTCAAAATAATTGTAAAAGGAAAAAAAAAAAAAAAAATCCATGTCCATGAAAATTGTACTCTTCCAAAACATTATGTACAGCTATTTTATTTAAAGAATTTGTGTATTTGTGTAATTTGTGCCCTCAAAGTCACATAAAAAAGACCCTATCCCCATTTATGCTATTTTTTAAACATTTCCTTTGCATTGGCATGTGTCTCCTGTGGCAGTGGCCAGCTTTCTATGCCCTTTTTGACAGTAGTTTTCCTATTTATAAAAATGATCAGAATTCAACAAGATTTGCCCTCCGTAGATCTAAATAAAATTCACTTTTTTTCTCGGGTTCGACAATCTTTGACCAAGATTCACTGAACCACTGGCAAATTGAACCGGGGCAGATTTGCCCATCACTAGCCCTTAGGTAGCCACTGCAGCATGAAAGGCCTAATACAGTATGCCACAAAGTTCCTGAGGCTGAGAACCCACATTGCTTTGTGTGACTCAGGACAGCCTGATCCTTCGACTGCCACATAAGGATAAAATTTCCTAAAAAAAAGAAAAAAAAAAAAAAAACACTACTACTTTATCCACTTGCCGATCGCCCCATAGCAGATTTACTGCTACAGGGTGGCCACCCTGTGCAGAATCATATAGATACACAGCACGTGATTCTGCACTTCCGGGCGTGCATCGCTTCTGCTGTGATTTGTCACAGCAGAAGCTGATCAGCAGGTCCCGGCAGACATTCATTCTGTAAGAGACAAAGAACAGAGCTAGGCCTATTTTACCAGTTGCCGACCGCCTAACGCAGATATACTGCAGCAGAATGGCACGGGAAGGCAAAATCACGTTCCTGGTACGTGATCTGCCTCCCGCGGCCGGGAGGGTCCAATCCCCCCCCCCCCCCCCCCCGTCACACTGACACCAAGCAGTTTTTTTTTTTTTTTCTGATTACTGCATTGGTGTCAGTTTGTGACAGTTAGTGTTGTAGGGCAGTTAGTGTTAACCCCCTTTAGGTCTAGGATACCCCCTAATAAAGTTTTAACCCCTTGATCACCCCCTGTCGCCAGTGTCACTAAGGGATCATTTTTCCGATTGCTGTATTAGTGTCACTGGTGACGCTAGTTAGGGTGGTAAATATATAGGTTCGCCGTCAGCTTTTTATAGTGCCAGGGACCCCCATATACTACCTAATAAAGGTTTTAACCCCTTGATTGCCCCCTAGTTAACCCTTTCACCAGTGATCACCGTATAACTGTTACGGGTGACGCTGGTTAGTTTATTTTTTATAGTGTCAGGGCACCCACCGTTTATTACCTAATAAAGGTTTAGCCCCCTGATCGCCCGGCGGTGATATGTTAGGTTTTAGGGTCAGATAGGGTCTGCGTCGGCCCAGGCAGCGTCAGGTTAGCGTCAGTAGCGCTAACACCCACGCACGCAGTATACACCTCCCTTAGTGGCATAGTATCTGAACCGATCAGATCTATACTAGCGTCCCAAGCAGTTTAAGGTTCCCAAAAATGCAGTGTTAGCGGGATCAGCCCAGATACCTGCTAGCACCTGCGTTTTGCCCCTCCGCCCGGCCCAGCCCAGCCCAACCAAGTGCAGTATCGATTGATCACTGTCACTTACAAAACACTAAACACACATGACTGCAGCGTTCGCAGAGTCAGGCGTGATCCCTGCGATCGCTAACAGTTTTTTTGGTAGCGTTTTGGTGAACTGGCAAGCACCAGCCCCAGGCATCGTCAGGTTAGTGCTAGTAGCGCTAACACCCACACACGCACTGTACACCTCCCTTAGTGGTATAGTATCTGAACGGATCAATATCTGATCAGATCTATACTAGCGTTCCCAGTAGTTTAGGGTTCCCAAAAACGCAGTGTTAGCGGGATCAGCCCAGATACCTGCTAGCACCTGCATTTTACCCCTCCACCCAGCCCAGCCCACCCAAGTGCAGTATCGACCGATCACTGTCACTTACAAAACACTAAACGCATAACTGCAGCGTTCGCAGAGTCAGGCCTGATCCCTGCGATCGCTAACAGTTTTTTTTGGTAGTGTTTTGGTGAACTGGCAGGCACAAGCACCCCGGTCGTAGTCAAACCAGCACTGCAGTAACACTTGGTGATGTGGCGAGTCCCATAAGTGCAGTTCAAGCTGGTGAGGTAGCAAGCACAAGTAGTGTCCCTCTGCCACCAAGAAGACAAACACAGGCCCGTCGTGCCCATAATGCCCTTCCTGCTGCATTCACCAATCCTAATTGGGTACCCACCACTTCTGCAGCACCCGTACTTCCTCCATTCACATCCCCAACCAAATGCAGTCGGCTGCATGAGAGGCATTTTTATGTCCTCCCGAGTACCCCTACCCAACGAACCCCCCCCTAAAAAAGATGTCGTGTCTGCAGCAAGCGTGGATATAGGCGTGACACCCGCTATTATTTTCCCTCCTGTCCTGACAATCCTAGTCTTTGCATTGGTGAATGTTTTGAACGCTACCATACACTAGTTGATAATTAGCGTAGCGTACAGCATTGCACAGACTAGGCACACTTTCACAGGGTCTCCCAAGATGCCATCGCATTTTGAGACACCCGAACCTGGAACCGGTTACAGTTATAAAAGTTAGTTACAAAAAAAAAAAAAAAAAAAAAAAAAAAAAAAAAAAAAAGGAGGACACAAATATATATATATATATATATATATATATATATATATATATATATATATATATATATATATATATATATATATATATATATATATATATATATATATATATATATATATATATATATATATATATATATATATATATATATATATATATATATATATATATGTATATATGTATATATATATATATATATATATATATATATATAAAAATAGTTGGCGTTTTATTGTTCTCCTCTATTCTCTCTCTATTGTTCTGCTCTTTTTTTACTGTATTCTATTCTGCAATGTTTTGTTATTATGTTTTATCATGTTTGCTTTTCAGGTATGCAATTTTTTATAATTTACTGTGTTTTATTGTTAACTACTTTTTACGCCATTCACAACTTTGAGTGGTTATACCAGAATGATGCCTGCAGGTTTAGGTATCATCTTGGTATCATTCTTTTCAGCCAGCAGCCGGCTTTCATGTAAAAGCAATCCTAGCGGCTAATTTGCCTCTAGACTGCTTTTTACAAGCAGTGGGAGGGAATGCCCCCCCCACCGTCTTCCGTGTTTTTCTCTGGCTCTCCTGTCTCAACAGGGAACCTGAGAATGCAGCTGGTGATTCGTCCAGCTGACCATAGAGCTGATCAGAGACCAAAATGCCTCCAATCATCTCTATGGCCTAAGAAACCGGAAGCTACGAGCATTTCATGACTTAGATTTTTGCCGTATGTAAACAGCACCATTGGGAAATTGGGAAAGCATTTTATCACACCGATCTTGGTGTTGTCAGATGCTTTGAGGGCAGAGGAGAGATCTAGGGTCTAATAGACCCCAATTTTTTCAAAAAAAAAAAAAAAAAAAAAAAAAAAAAAGGAACAGTTTAAAAATAAGATAAAAAAAAAAGCAAAAAAGCACCCCTGTCCCCCCCCTGCTCTCACGCAAAGGCGAACGCAAGCGTCGGTCTGGCGTCAAATGTAAACAGCAATTGCACCACGCATGTGAGGTATCACCGTGAAGGTCAGATTGAGGGCAGTAATTTAAAAAAAAAAAAAAAAAAATTAAACACCCACCATTTTAAGCTGTAGGGCATTTGCTTTAAAAAAAACATATATAATGTTTGGGGGTTCAAAGTAATTTTCTTGCAAAAAAAAAAAAAAAATTTTCATGTAAACAAAAAGTGTCAGAAAGGGCTTTGTCTTCAAGTGGTTAGAAGAGTGGGTGATGTGTGACATAAGCTTCTAAATGTTGTGCATAAAATGCCAGGACAGTTCAAACCCCCCCAAATGACCCCATTTTGGAAAGTAGACACCTCAAGCTATTTGCTGAGAGGCATGTCGAGTCCATGGAATATTTTATATTGTGACACAAGTTGCAGGAAAAAAAAAAGACAATTTTTTTTTTTTGCACAAAGTTGTCACTAAATGATATAT
This sequence comes from Aquarana catesbeiana, assembly GCF_042186555.1. Taxonomy (NCBI): domain Eukaryota; kingdom Metazoa; phylum Chordata; class Amphibia; order Anura; family Ranidae; genus Aquarana; species Aquarana catesbeiana. The sequence continues at coordinate 265,455,103 of NC_133328.1, forward strand.
TGCTCAAACATGCCATGGGAATATGTGAAATTACACCCCAAAATACATTCTGTTCCTTCTCCTGAGTAAGGGGATAACCACATGTGTGAGACTTTTTGGGTGCCTAGCCGCGTACAGGACCCCGAAAACCAAGCACCACCTTCAGGCTTTCTAAGGGCGTAAGTTTTTGATTTCACTCTTCACTGCCTATCACAGTTTCGGAGGCCATGGAATGCCCAGGTGGCACAACCCCCCCCCCCCACCCCAAATGACCCTATTTTGGAATGTAGACACCCCAAGCTATTTGCTGAGAGGTATAGAGAGTATTTTGCAGACCTCACTTTTTGTCACAAAGTTTTGAAAAAAATAAAAAAATTTCTTGTCTTATTTCATTTTCAAACACAAATGAGAGCTACAAAATACTCACCATGCCTCTCAGCAAATAGCTTGGAGTGTCTACTTTCCAAAATGGGGTCATTTGGGTGGGTTGTGCATCTGGGCATGTTATGGCCTTCAAAACTGATAGGTAGTGAGGAATGAAATCAAAAATGTACGCCCTTAGAATTCCTGAAGGCGGTGATTGGTTTTTTGGGGCCCCGTACGCAGCTAGACTCCCAAAAAGTCCCACACATTGGTATCCCCATACTCAGGAAGAAGCAGCTGAGTGTATTTTGGGGTGCAATTCCACATATGCCCATGGCCTGTGTGAGAAATATATCATTTAGTGACAACTTTTTGTAATTTTTTTTTTTTTTGTCATTATTCAATCACTTGGGACAAAAAAAAAAAATAATATTCAATGGGCTCAACATGCCTCTCAGCAATTTCCTTGGGGTGTCTACTTTCCAAGATGGGGTCATTTGGGGGGGGGGGGGGTGTTTGTACTGCCCTGCCATTTTAGCACCTCAAGAAATGACATAGGCAGTCCTAAACTAAAAGCTGTGTAAATTCCAGAAAATGTACCCTAGTTTGTAGACGCTATAACTTTTGCGCAAACCAATAAATATACACTTATTGACATTTTTTACCAAAGACATGTGGCCGAATACATTTTGGCCTAAATGTATGACTAAAATTGAGTTTATTGGATTTTTTTTATAAACAAAAAGTAGAAAATATCTTTTTCAAAATTTTCGGTCTTTTTCTGTTTATAGCGCAAAAAATAAAAACCGCAGAGGTGATCAAATACCATCAAAAGAAAGCTCTATTTGTGGGAAGAAAAGGACGCAAATTTCATTTGGGTACAGCATTGCATGACCGCACAATTGGCAGTTAAAGTGACGCAGTGCCAAATTGTAAAAAGTGCTCTGGTCAGGAAGGGGGTAAATCCTTCCGGGGCTGAAGTGGTTAAACAAGACACAGCTTTGTACTGACTGGGGGAAAGTGATGCATTTTTGTTTTCCTGCCAAGCAGGGAATAAAAATCCCATCACTTCCCTTGGTCTAAACACTGTACAGGCACACAATTAACCCTTTGATCACCCTAGATGTTTAACCCCTTCCCCAACAGTGTCATTAGTACAGGGACAGTGAATATTTTTAGCACTGATGACTGTCAAAAGTGTGAGTGTTAGAATGTCCGCTGCAATATTGCAGTCCCACTGCAAGTCGCTGATCGGCACCAGTACTAGTATAAAATAAATAGATAAATACAAATTCCAGTATATGTACCATAGTTTGTAGGTTGTGACATGGTGGGGGGGGGGGCTAGCTCAGTTATAAGTGAGTTCACCAGCCAACAGGAACTAAGGTTTAAGAGCGTGGTAGCTCACTTTTATTGAAAGTAACCAAAAAGATGAAAGTTCACACATGCGTTTGTTTCCCACACAGGGGTTCTTCTCCCAAAAACAACAACTGAAAAATGCCAATCCACCTGGCTCTTAAGGCTCACTCAGCCTTGGGTGCAGTTCCTTGCTGCGCAGGCCCACTCGCCTCTAGGAAGGGGCTCTCCTGACACTCCAGGCTTCCACACTCCTCCAAGACTCACGGTCCCCAAGACTCTCTCTTCCATTTGTCTCAGCTATGGTCTCCCCGACTCTCTCAGCTGGCCCAACTCTCTCAGTCCACTAACCTGGAACCTCTCCCACATGGAGTACCATCTCAAGGATGTTGCCTGGGTTCTTAAACGGTAGCACACCTCCTTCCTGTCTGCAGCAACTGCTCCAACACCAACTCCTTTCCCACACACACTGAGCTATGGACAGCTCTGCCTTATAACGGGTGTGTGCACCTGGACACACAACCTGCACAGCTTCTGGAAAGCCTGGACACATGACTGAAGACTCCATCCCTCCCAATGCTCTTTGAAGTCTTCAAGTTTCCAGCCCCAATCCAGAGAAAAGAAACTTAAAGCATAGTTTTCTCTGCTCACCGATCTTTTGCTGGAACTTCTCAAATTACATAGTTACATACTAGGTGAGGTTGAAAAAAGACACAAGTCCATCAAGTCCAACCTATGTGTGTGATTATGTGTCAGTATTACGTTGTATACCCTGTATGTTGCGGTCATTCAGGTGATTACCGTATTTATCGGCGTATAACACGCACTTTTTTTCCCCTTAAAATCAGGGGAAAATCGTGGGTGCGTGTTATACGCCGATCTCCGCTGATTTTTTTCGATCGCGCCGACATACACATCCGAGTGTACAGATTCAAATATGGCGCCGGCTGACTCGGCGGAGCAGAGCGAGCGCCGCAGAGATCGGAGGGACTGGACGGAGCCGAGATACACAGAGCCGAGTATACACTCGGCTCTGTGCATCTCGGCTCCGCCCAGTCCCTCCGATCTCTGCGGCGCTCGCTCTGCTCCGTCGAGTCAGCCGGCGCCATATTTGAATCTGTACACTGTATGTCGGCGCGATCGCAAAAAATCAGCGGAGATCAGCGGGGATTGCAAGGCTGCACTGGGGCAAAGCTGCAATGGACACTGGGGAAGGCTGCACTAACAAGACTGCACTGACATGGCTGCAATGGACACTGGGGAAGGCTGCACTAACAAGGCTGCACTGACCTGGCTGCACTGACATGGCTGCAAGGCTGCACTGGGACAAGGCTGCAATGGACACTGGGGAAGGCTGCACTGACAAGGCTGCATTGATGGGCATTTAAATGTAAGTTTTTTTCCTTAAAATTCCCTCCTAAACTTGAGGTGCGTGTTATACGCCGATAAATACGGTATCTAATAGTTTCTTGAAGCTATCAATGAGACCACCGCCTGTGGAAGGGAATTCCACATCCTTGCCGCTCTTACAGTAAAGAACCCTCTACGTAGTTTAAGGTTAAACCTCTTTTCTTCTAATTGTAATGAGTGGCCACGAGTCTTATTAAACTCTCTTCTGCGAAAAAGTTTTAGCCCTATTGTGGGGTCACCAGTACAGTATTTGTAAATTGAAATCATATCCCCTCTCAAGCGTCTCTTCTCCAGAGAGAATAAGTTCAGTGCTTGCAACCTTTCCTCATAACTAAGATCCTCCAGACCCTTTATTAGCTCTGTTGCCCTTCTTTGTACTCGCTCCATTTCCGGTACATCTGGAATTTGAGTCCTGTGTCCATTTTACACACATTTTCATGACAGGGGCTCTCACTCTCACATATCATCCCCCCCCCCCCATTTCGATCCAGGAGGGAGGAACACCAGCACCCATCATCAGAGTTGGAACACCACTGTGCCGGGTGTCAGCCGCGCAGGCCGAACCCTTTTTTCGGGTGCGCTTCCAGGCAAGTCCTACTCTGACTCTCCATGGAATTCCACTCATTTATACCCTACACTTTCTCCCACTTCTGGGGTTCCTGGGCTTACTTGCTTTTCTCGGGGGAACTCTGACTTCCCTGATACCCTCTTGATATGGGGAACCTGTTCCTAATACTTCGCCTGATGGGGAACCACCTTTTCCCATTACAACAGGTTTTTTTAAGTTTAACAACTTGTCTGAGGTTACCCACAGCAATTAAACCTTCGTTAGCCGTACCAACCAGCAACAGACCACAAATTTTGATGTCACCACTTCCAATACCATCAATGCTTCCCCACACAGTGTCTCCCGGTACCTTAATTTGTACCTCTGCGAATGACAGGAAAAAAAATCTCTGTTACTGCCACATCTATTTCGGGCCCTTCCTTCACGTGAGGTCTAGTGGGTGAGGCAGTGTCCGTGCCCTCTACTGACCACTGCTCAGCCACAACTCGGACTGCAGCAGCAGAAGTTTTCTTAGTCACTGCATGAGGCGGAGAAACCTCTGATGTTTTCAAACGTTCTCCCTTCCATCCAAACCGGTAACTAGAAGCACCCTCTCAGAGAACCTTGAGACCATTTGCCACACTGCTAATAAATTTGGTACCAACCAGTTCCTCTTGTGATTGACATCATCAAGCATAGCTTGTACTACTTGGCTCCACCTATTGGTACTACACAGTAACACCTTGTCTGACCACGGTGGAGACACCCAAGTGTACAGCAAATGTGTTTTTTGGACTTCAAGCATTTTCAACAATACATTAGTCATCTTAATGCCATCCACATCTACATACAAGTCCTTTATAGGGACTTTTCCATCATCAATGACGTGGAGGGGCTCATCCACTGAAGCTGGAAAGGTAGAGACATTTACAGCGACCTCCACCTCGCTGAAAAATGCCAATCCACCTGGCTCTTAAGGCTCGTTCAGCCTTGGGTGCAGTGCACAGGCCCACTCCTGGCCTCTAGGAAAGGGGCTCACCTGACACTCCAGGCTTCCACACACCTCCAAGACTCACGGTCCTCTCTGGTCCCCAAGACTCTCTCTTCCAGTTGTCTCAGCTATGGTCTCCCCGACTCTCTCAGCTGGCCCAACTCTCAGTCCACTGACCTGGAACCTCTCCCACATGGAGTACCGTCTCAAGGATGTTGCCTGGGTTCTTAAACAGTAGCACACCTCCTTCCTGTCTGCAGCAACTGCTCCAATACCAACTCCTTTCCCACACACACTGAGCTATGCTCAGCTCTGCCTTATAATGGGTGTGTTCACCTGGACACACACACACAACCTGCACAGCTTCTGGAAAACCTGGACACATGACTGAAGACTCTATCCCTCTCCATGCTCTTTGAAGTCTTCAAGTTTCTAGCCCCGATCCAGACTTACAAAATCCAGAGAAAACTTAAAGCATAGTTTTCTCTGCTCACCGATCTTTTGCTGGAACTTCTCAAATTGCTTCTTTGAGAGTCCTGTGTCCATTTTACACACATTTTCACTAAGACAGGGGCTCTCACTCTCACAAGGTGTATATAACAATCAATATATGCTTATTGGGATTTTTTACCAAAAATTTGTAGCACAATACATATTGGCCTAAACTTATGAAGACATTTAGATTTTTTTAAATATAGCAGAAAGTAAAAAATATTGTTTGTCCTTATCACAAAAAAATAGCCTGGTCATGAAGGGGGGTAAATCTTCTGGAGGTCAAGTGGTTAATGGTACTACACACAATTTTTCTATATATAAAAGTATTCAAATTGTATTCAAATAGTTAAGATCAAACATTTAAAAGTGGACCCTGTCCTTTTGTACATGTTGTTGACATTAACATTTCTCATAGAGTATCTCATAGAGTATCACCTATGTATAGAGGATTCCATTTATCAATTATAATCAACAAACATGAGGATGGTCTCCACATTCACATTCAATGCATTTCAGAGATACTGTAGACAAGTTGTACTATACAATAAGAAAACAATGACTACAATACCGCCTTTATTTTACAAAAAGCATCCAACCTACCTAATAGCAACAGCATGTACTGTACATATATAAGTCAAAACCCAGGGAAAGGACTAATTGTTTCGTTTGCCTTGGGCAAGAGTTAAACCTGATCATGATGAGCTGAATTATCAGCTACCACATGGTCTAAGTATCGCTCAAAGTTTTGTGTAATTATTTAATTATGAAAGGGCCAGAGTGCATAATGCACAGAGTGCAGAAGTTAGCAGTGTTATAAAGCACAGAGTATAGGGCTCAGAAACTCATAATACACAGGCTGCAGGAGTGTGTATCAAAACCAGTGCAGGGCTCAGAAATGTTCATCACAGATAGTGCAGAAGTGCATATTCCAAAGAGTGCAGAGCTTGAGTGTATATAGTACAGAGTGCTGGGCTTAGGTGTGTCATTTGAACATGTTGCATTGTTTAGGATTGTGTATCACACAGACTGCAGGGCTCAGTAGTGCATTTGGCACAGAGTGTAGTTTCAGGGCTGCGTTTTGCACACAGTGTAGGACCTTGGACAGCATGAAGCACAGAATGCAGGGGTAAGCAGTATGTAATGTACAGGGCTCAAGAGCTCATGATGCACAGGAATTAGAAGTGCAAAACATGCAGAGTGCCAGACTCAGGAGTGCATATCACACCTAGTGTAGGTCTCAGATATGCGTATCACAGTGTGCAGGAATCAGGATTGTGTATTGCACATACTGCAGGGCTCTGGACTACATAACATATAGGGAGCAGGAGTGTAATGCACAAGAAAAACAGAAATGGAAGGCGCGCACACCTAGTGCATTACCAAAGATAATTTAATAATATGACATTTTTGTAAAAGTGGGTGCTCACAAAATGCAACTGACAAAAGCCATGCGCTGTCATATACACAGTGCATGGACATGCACAGAACACAGGGTACAGCTAACGCATTTCGGGGGTGCACCCTCTTCCTCAGGGCTATACCCCCACACTGTGCAATACACACTAGAGATAAAAAAACAGAGTCACTTCCAGCGCTAATAGATCTTCCAAGGTGTGGAGTAACAGATGTCAGATAAAATGGTGGTGTGAACGGTATATATGGTATCCCAAAACTAGGTGGATGCTGCCTTCCTCAGATGAGGTAATCCGAAATGAACTACAAGAAAAACAGAAATGGAAGGTGCGTACACCTAGTGCATTACCAAAGATAATTTAATAATAAGAAATGTTTGTATAAAAGTGGGTACTCACAAAATGCAACTGACAAAAGGCCATAAACACAGTACATGGACATGCACAAAACACGGGGTACAGATAACACGTTTCGAGGGCGCACCCTCTTCCTCAGAGCTAGGCTCTAATTTCTTATTATTATATTATCTCTGGTAATGCACTAGGTGTGCGTGCCTTCCATTTCTGTTTTTCTTGTAGTTCCTTTCGGACTACCCCATCTGAGGAAGGCAGCATCCACCTAGTTTCAGGATACCATATATACCTTTCACACCACCATTTTATCTGACATCTGTTACTCCACACCTTGGAAGACCTATTAGCGCTGGAAGTGACTGTGTTTTTTGTATCTCTAGTGTGTATTGCACAGTGTAAAGGGCTCAGCAGTGTGTATTGCACAGAGTGCAGGGCTCAGGAGTGGATAGCACACAGGGAGCAAGAGTGCATATTGCATAATGTGCAGGGGTGAGGAGTGTTAAGATTATGCAGATTATGGGGCTCAGAAGTTCCTACTGAACAGTGTGCAGGAGTGCAGATCAAGTTTGTATTTTGCAAGGGTCAGGGGTGCACATTGCTCAGAGTGCAGGGTTCAAAAGTTTATAATGCTGAGCTCAGGACTGTGTATCGTAATGACTTTAGGGCTTAGGAGGACATTTTGCAGATAGTATTGTGCTCAGGAATGTGTAGGGCACAAAGAGCAGGGCTCAGGAGTGCATACTGGACGAAGCACAGAGCTCTGGGGTGTACAGTATACTGCACAGAGGACAGAGCTCTGGGTTGTGTTTTGCACAGAGTGCAGGGTCAGGACTTAATTTTGCACAGTGTGCAGGACCCTGGAGAACATAAAGTCCAGGGGCCAGGAGTGTATACGCACAGAGTGTAGGGCTCAGTCATGTGCAACAAACTGGGCTCAAAAGTGCTTAACACGCAACTTGCAGGGTCAGAATTTGTGCAGGGCTGAGGAGTGTGTACTATGTAGGGCGCAGGGCTCAACAATGCCTATTACACAGAGTGCAGAGATCCGGATTGTGTAGAACAAAAACTGCAGAACTCAGGAGAATATATCACACTAAGTGCACGCAGGGCTGCTGATAAGGCAGTACAACCAGCCCTCCTGTACTGGGCCAGGGCTTCATCAGTTCAAAAGGGGGGCCCAGGCACCTGTTGAACAGGAGGTAAGGCTGTACTGTCTTATTGCAGACATGGATCCTCTTTTGCCTCCTCCTGCAGTGCAGTGCTGCCAGCTTCTCCTCCTATTTCTCCCTCTGGCTGCTTTGATTGGTTCTAGCACAGGCATTCCTTCCATCTGCTGTATGGGCCCCCCTTCCCCCCGCAGTGCTGCTGGCTTCCTGGCTCTTCTCTGCCATTGGTAGCTGCTGTGGGCAGACAGAGGGATGTTTCAAGATATTGAGCAGGGGAAAGGGCTGGTAAATATGTAACTTACCGGACCTTCCTTTCCTGAATAAACACAGTACCAATCACTCCTGTGCCCATTCATCACTGAAGCATAGTAAACTGTTTACTATTGTTAAGCTTGTAAATGAGCAGAAAGCCTCAGAGAACTTCCAGAGAATAGGAAGTTCTCTGAGGATTTCTGCTCATTTACAAGCTTAACAATAGTAAACAGTTTACTATGCTTCAGTGATGAATGGGCACAGGAGTGATCCATTCACTCATGTAGCTGAGGCTACAGAGAAAGGGACTGATAAATATTTGTCTTCGGTCACTTTCGGCCAAGGAAAGGGGGCCCTGTCAGGTAGGGCCCCTGATTTCTAACAGCAGCCCTGGGGCCCTGTCAGGTAGGTCATACGGGGCCCCATGATTTCAAGCAGCAGCCCTGAGGGCACAGCTCAGTAGTGTGTATCACACAGAGTGCAAGGTTTATGAGTGCATTTTGCACGTAATGCAGTGCTCAGGAGTGTGTTGCTTAGAGTGCAAGACGCAGAAATGCATATTGGACAAAATACAGGGCTCAGGGGTGCATTATTTTGCATAAAGCGAAGAGTGCAGGGTTCAGGAGTATATAACACACAAAATGTAACATACACACCAGTTGTGCAAGGACCTCAGGTTTTGTGGCATCACTATTGAGTGGTCACCCTATTAGACCCCTGATAAAGGGGTAAAATGGAAGATCTACTGCCACCATCTCAGAGGGATATTTCCTGGGAGTGACAGGATTCCCCTAAAGACCAACGTGATTGTGATCATCTGATCCCTGAAAGAAGGAGCAGCAGTGGTGGTGGCTGCTTCTACCTCAAATGTTGGAGCTTACTCTGGAGCTCCAACATTCACAAATATTTGTGGCTCAAGATAAAACTGCTAGCTTCTCTCTCGCTCTCCTATCCTTTTTTACTATATTGCAGCCTAACCAACCTGCTAACATACTGTCCAGCCACTGAATCCTATATGTGGCTATTGTCTCTCAGATAAAAAAAAAACATTCTCCCTAGTATGTGGAAACAACAAACTGCCCCAACAGTTACCCATTGGCTCTTAGGGGTAAATTATATTGAACAAATGGAAGACCTGACCTCGGTCTTTTGAGACAAGATGGAGGAACATAAGACCAGGTTGTTCTACTGGGACCTCATTTTGTTTCCCTGATGAATAACTTCAATATGCATGAACTACCTTGCTCCTACCTCATACTAGGTCAACTGCTTAGATTTTGCCTGTTTTGCTCCCCCCAAGGTGACTCCCCTCTTCCCCCCCCCCATTTCTACCCCTCCCCCCCCCCCTCTTTACTGTATGCAGGGAGGGGAGTAGACAAAGGTAAGAAAAGAGGGAATAGATAAAAAATTATTTTGATGCACGCAGATCCAGATCAAACTTAATTCATCTGACCTCTACATACTTCAGATTTCTGCATTATGTTGCTTTATGCTCTTGCGTCTTTACTGCGTAGCCAATATTGGAATCCTAGAGGCTCTCCTCTGTACAATTGCCCATTTTATCTAGTCTTACCTTGATAGGTTGCTTCTACCTGTGCATATTGGCTCTTTAAGGCGATGCAGCCTCTGCATGTATCACTGTTCCCACTTCTTGGATACCCTTGAAAAATTGCTTTGCACCTACTCGGAAAGTGCATTTGACAACTGTATGAAAACCAAACCTTTTCACGCCCAGCCTATTGTAAAACACTGGCCGGGACGGGAGCACTGTTCTGGGAGGACGTCGTATGTCTTCCTCCTAGGACTTTGTCTCACCCGTGCCGATACCATGTGATCACTGTGGTCAATCACAGCAGCTCATATGGCAGTTGTACACAATGAAAGGCCTTGTTACATGCCTTTCATTGTGTACTATTATGATGCGCTCTGTGATTTGTCACAGTCATCACATGGTACAGACAGGGCCAATCACACCTCATCTGTACCATGTGATTAACTGTGGCTAATCACAATAGTAAACACTGAATGGATTCTTATAACTGTAAAATGCACAGTTACTGTATAAGCAATCATAGTATGTAAAAAAAGAAAAAAAAAATCCTGATCACCTCCCCAGAGTAGTGCTGTGATAACACTGTATTTCTCTGATCACTGTATGTAAAAAAAAAAAAAAAAAAAATTGTAAAAAAAGAAACAAAATGTAATAAACAAAAACTTTTAGAAAACTTAAAACATATCTCTACAGCTATTTCATAGATTGTTTCTTTTCCCTTCAGAGCACCTAAACTACTTCCCACCGGGTCTCTTACTTGCTTTCAAGTTTGCCCAAATACTCTCACATATATTATGACCTATCTTATAAATTCCCTTATTTGGGATATTTTGGTCAGATTGTTCCCAGACTTGTCAGAGTTTTCAAAGGTGTATGGCTTAATGCCCATATCTTTATATTGATTGGAGCAAAACAGGTTTTTAATTCAAGCTGTAACCATACTACACTATAATACTCTCCTTTTCAATATGAAATTATAAAGCACATATAACAGCAGCTCCCACTCCGGTAAGATGGTTGTGTAGATTACAACCTGAATTCAAAATCTTGTGAGTTAAGGTAAAATCATGGGAAAAATTGTGGGTAATAAAAAAACATTTGACGTTACACATACAATTTGATTAGGTTGTATGAAAGAGTAATTGGATATGCTGCAAAGCCTCTTTAAACTAAATATATTGAATAGCCGAACATGCAATTTGCTATCTCCTCATTAAGGGTCCATTTACATTTATGCACCGCGGTAATGCATACATTCCTGCAATGTGAGGCAATGCACATTACATGCCTTCCTGATTTGTCATTCATTTAAAGACAATGCACATATGTTGCAGCAGAAATTTTGGAAAACATCTGCTTTTGTGATGTTTATGTGCATTGGCGGCCCATTAGGCCTGATTCACACCTATGCATTTTTAGTGCTTTTTGCATTTTGCAGATCTGCACTACAGTCCATTTAACATGGTTTCCTATGGAACATGTTCTGTAGTGCAAATCTGCAAAATGCAAAAAGCACTAAAAATGCATAGGTGTGAATCAGGCCTTATTGTCAATGGGCTGCCCTTATGCAATACATGTTAATATGTGACATAACACGTGCAATAACACATCACACAAATATAAATGGGCTCTCAATATTTTTTTTATTCTAAGAAGTGATGTGTTTACATAGGGACTGTTTCCTGCCCTATATAATTCAATGTGAAAGCAAAAACAATTTAAAAGTAGTTCAGAAAGCAACTACAATTCATAAGGAACCTGAAGCAACTCACAAGAAAATCAGAAGCAGCTGAGAAGAAAGTCAAAAGCAAGTTGATGAAACACAAAAGCAAAGCATTATCCTGAAGACATACAATACACTAGTTTCTGTGTCTTGTGTGCATATGGCTTAAATATAATTAAATAAAGTGGAACCAATACATAGCAATGGGCTCCATTCACTAAAGCAGATTGCATGCTGTATTTAGGTGTCTGGACACATATTCCCTAAATATCGCATACAAAACTGAAATTGTCAATTCACTATGCCTTTTTGCAGTAAATACCGCAAAACACTAAGTAAATACAGCATTAAAAGGGGTTAAAGTCAATTCACAAAAAGAAATAAATAATTAAATGCATGCGGTAGTTATGTATTGGTCCAGGCATGTGGTATTTAATTAATGTAAAAATATAATAGCCAATTTTGAGTTGTCTCTGTCTTTTGTGATCAGTTATCTCAACAATAATGCATAGAAACCTAAATATGGAAATCAGTGGGGTTGATTTACTTGACTTGTTTTGTCAAGTAAGACAATGTTTTGTCTATAGTTCTACTTTAACCACTTGCTTACTGGGCACTTAAACCCCCCTCCTGCCCAGACCAATTTTGAGCTTTTAGTGCTGTCACACTTTGAATGACAATTGCGCGGTCATACAACACTGTACCCAAATTAAATTTTTATCATTTTTTTCCCCACAAATAGAGCTTTCTTTTGGTGGTATTTAATCACAGCTGGGGGTTTTTATTTTTTGCTAAACAAACAAAAAAAGATGGAAATTTTTGAAAAAAAAAAAATCATGTTTAATAGTTTGTTATAAAATTTTGCAAACAGGTAAATTTTCTCCTTCATTGATATGCGCTGATGAGGCAGCACTGGTGGGCACTGATAGGCTGCACTGATGGGCACGGATAGGCACAGATAAGGCGGCACTGATAGGCACAGTTAAGGCGGCACTGATGGGGACAGATAAGGCGGTACTGATGGGCACAGATAAGGCGGCACGGATGGGCGGCATGGATGGGTGGCACTGATGGGTGGCACTGATGGGGGGCACTGATGGGTGGCACTGATGGGCGGTGATGGGCGGCACTGATGGGCACTTATGGGCACTGGTAGGTGACACTGATGGGCACTGATAGGTTGCACTGATGTGGGTCCTGATGGGTGGCACTGATGTGGGTGCTGATGGGTGGCACTGATGGGTGGCACTGATGGGTGGCACTGATGGGTGGCACTGATGGGTGGCACTGTGGGCACTGATGGGTGGCACTGTGGGCACTGATGGGTGGCACTGTGGGCACTGATGGGTGGCGCTGATTGATGGCACTGTGGGCACTGATAGATGACGCTGTTGGGCACTGGTAGGCAGCACTGCTGCCTATTGCTTTGTGTCAGAAGATCGCCATGATCTGGACTAATGTCCCGATCACGGCTGCCGGTGATCAGGTTTTTTTTTTCCTCCTCACGCTGTCAGCGCGAGGAGGAAAAATAGCCGATTACCGGCTCTGTTTACATCACATGATCAGCTGTCATTGGCTGACAGCTGATCATGTGGTAAGGGGTCGGGACCAACCCCTTACTCTGATCTGTGATCAGGCGCACAGGCTCATGCACGGGACAACGTCAATAGACGTAGTCCCGGCAATTTAGATCCGCGCTGTTGCCGTCATTTGGCAATGGCCCGGATCTGAAGCGGTTAAGGCAAATAGACTATGCAGTTTGCAAGTTACTTCAGAGCTTAGTACATGAGGGAAAGCTTCACTTTACAAAGAATACCCAATCACATGATTGGATGATGGAAGTCAGCAGAGTTCCCCTTCCTATGTCTTTCCTATGGCCCCATTCACACACTGCATTTAGCTGCGTTTTGATTACATGCAGTTTGGTGCGGATAGAAAAAATAGAATTGACTGCGTCCAGAAGTGATTTAGCGCAGCTATCCACACACAACCGCAGGTAATCGCAGTACACTGTGTCAGCTGTGGATAACAGCGCCAAGCTGCTCATCAGGAAAGTTAAAATGTTTTTTCCTTTCCCAATGAGCGATAAGCACGGGGCTCCGACTTGGATCCCCGCCAATGCCCGGGACTGTTTGGTATGAATCTTGAGGGGGAACTCCACGACAAATTTTAAATAAAAAAACGGCATGGGTTCCCCCTCCGGGTGCATACCAGGCCCTTTGGTCTGGTATGGATTCCAAGGGGCACTCCATATGCCGAAAAAACGGCATGGGGTCCGCCCAATATCCATACCAGACCCTTATCCGAGCACGCTGCCCAGTTGGTCAGGAAAGGGGGTGAGGATGAGCGAGCTCCCCCCCCTCCTGAACCGTACCAGGCCGCATGCCCTCAACATGGGGGGGTTGATGCTTTGGGGCAAGGGGGGCGCCCTGCGGGCCCCCCCACCCCAAATCACCTCATTCCCATGTTGATGAGGACAAGGGCCTCTTCCCGACAACCCTGGCCATTGGTTGTCGGGGTCTGCGGGCTTATCAGAATCCTGGAGCCCCCTTTAATAAGGGGGCCCCCAGATCTCGGCCCCCCACCCTATGTGAATTAGTATGGGGTACATCGTACCCCTACCCATTCACCTGGGGAAAAAAGTGTCAATAAAAAAACACACTAAAAAGGTTTTTAAAGTAATTTATTAGGCAGCTGCGGGGGTCTTCTTCCGACTTCGGGGGTCTTCTGCTGACTTCGGGGGTCTTCTTCTGACTTCGGGGGTCTCTCAGGCTTCTTCTCCCTCTCTCCAGTGTCGTCTCCACGCTCTCTGGTTCTTCTCCGGTGCCTTCTTCCTTCTGCCGGGCTCCTCTGCTATCTTCTGCTCTTTTACTAGCGGAGGAGCCCGGTCTTCTGAAACGTCTTCTTTCCTCTTCTCTTCCTGAGATGTTGACATGACGCTCCCTCTCGCTGTAATGCCGTGAGCGAGGTCCATAACCAATTATATAGGCATGGGGCATGGCCACCGGGTGATGTCACCCAGTGACCCCGCCCCTTATGTCGTCACAGTCCCAGGGCATGATGGGACTGTGACAACATAAGGGGCGGGTCAACGGGGTGACATCACACGGTGGCCATGCCCCATGCCTACATAATTGGTTGCAGGCCTCACTCACGGCATTACAGCGAGAGGGAGCGTCATGTCAACATCTCTGAAAGAGAAGAGGGAAGAAGGCATCTCAGAAGACCGGGCTCCACCGATAGCAAAAGAGCGGCAAAAGAGCAGAAGATATCGGAGGAGCCCGGCAGAAGGAAGAAGGCACCGGAGAAGAACCAGAGAGCACGGAGACAACACCGGAGAGAGGGAGAAGAGGCCTGAGAGACCCCCGAAGTCGGAAGAGGACCCCCGAAGTCGGAAGAGGACCCCCGGAGCTGCCTAATAAAATACTTT
Organism: Aquarana catesbeiana; assembly: GCF_042186555.1. Taxonomy (NCBI): domain Eukaryota; kingdom Metazoa; phylum Chordata; class Amphibia; order Anura; family Ranidae; genus Aquarana; species Aquarana catesbeiana. The sequence goes on from NC_133328.1 coordinate 265,470,133, forward strand.
AAAAACCTGTGTAGTGTGTTTTTTTATTGACACTTTTTTTCCCCAGGTAAATGGGTAGGGGTACGATGTACCCCATACTCATTCACATAGGGTTGGGGGCTGGGATCTAGGGGCCCCCTTATTAAAGGGGGCTCCCGGATTCCGATAAGCCCCCCGCCCGCAGACCCTGACAACCAACGGCCAGGGTTGTCGGGAAAAGGCCCTTGTCCTCATCAACATGGGGACAAGTTGCTTTGGGGTGGGAGGGCCCAAAGCACCAACCCCCTCATGTTGAGGGCATGTGGCCTGGTATGGTTGAGGAGGGGGGGCGCTCGCTCGTCCCCACCCCCTTTCCTGACTGACCGGGCTGCATGCTCGGATAAGGGTCTGGTATGGATTTTGGGGGAACCCTCACGCTGTTTTTTCAGCGTAGAGGGTGCCCCTTGGAATCCATACCAGACCGAAGGGCCTGGTATGCTCTTGGAGGGGAACACATGCCGTTTTTTTATTTAAAATTTGGCGTGGAGTTCCCCCTCAAGATTCATACCAAACCTGGTATTGGCGGGGATCCAAGTCGGATCCTCGTTCAATATGAGTCGGTACCCTGTCGGGTTGCTATGGAAATGGCAAACCGCAGCTAAACGTAACCGCAGTTAATCGCACTGTACAAATGCAACTGATCGCAGTGCCTGGTGTCTTGAATTTCATAGAAAAAAAAAACATGCTTTTAACTGCTGCAGAATAGCCGTCCGTGTGAAAGGCGCCTAAGAGATCTCTTCCCATTGACAAGTTCCCACTGACAAAATTGATGTTTTTAGCTACCTATAATGGGGTAATTCTTCCCCATGGCAACAAGTGTAAGGAGCATTCTTCCCACTGACCATCACACTAATAAATATAAAATATGCTGTGCTGTGATGATTATAAACTCTAGTTACATAAACATAAAAAACATAAAAAAGTCCTTCTGTGTTAAACAAAAAAGTCCAATGTTCCCACTCAGTAAGTGCAAAAGAAGGTGTCCAGCCACCATAAGGATTGAAGAATTTGTGGCTACACAATTAAGTGCAGCAAACGCGCTTTGATAATGCCACTCATGTGGAGTATGATGAATCCTCTCCTTTGATCCCTATCTCTGGAACTCCAAATAGGCCGAAAAAAGAAAAAAAAAAAACTAGTATGGTGTAATATTGTTACCACTCTGATAAATTACACCCAGGTGAGTAACACTCAATGCATAAATATAAGTGCAACTGCCGATCACCAGCTTTCACCCCAATGCAGTGCGCACTCACCGAACAAAGGATCATAAGAAGCATCAAAGGTGAAAACGGGAATGTCCACAGGTTTCAGTACAAGGATTTCCTCTCATATTATCTCACTTCACAGGGTAGAGCTCCATTCATATGTCCCAAAATACCAAAGGCCATTAATAAAAGATATGCCTCATAGCAGTGTAGTGTTTATTAAAAGGGCATACAATGAACAGGTAAAATGCATAAAAACAATATATCATGCCGATAGACTCACATATAACAACATTGCCACATGGACCTCTGCTGTGACCGCTCAATGTTCTGGTTCGGAAATCCTACCCTTTGCGATTCACATGAAAATGCATCCTCAGGGACCTCATCACACTAATGTATCCTAATGATTCATCTGTGTTGAAAAGGTTGAGAAAGGCTACTTGAAATTGTAACAAAAGTCAAAACTTTCTTTTTCATTTTGGATATAGTAATTGAGGGTTAGAACCCCTGTCAGTTTTTTTCCCATTGGGGAGATTTACCTTCACAAATTAACCTCTTGCCGACCAGTCGCCGTCATTATACTGTTGCAGGTTGGCACGGCTGCGCAAACCGCCGTAGGTGTACGTGGGCCGGTTTAAGAGCTATAGGGGGTGCAACATTGGAGTTTATGTGCATTGCCGGTGGCCGCGATGTCTGCTGTTGACCCGCAATCGCTCTTCAGAGAGCCAGAACAGGGATCTGTCAATGTAAACAGACAGATCCCTGTTCTGTCAGGGAAGTAGAGAGAGAGCTTCTGTTCCTAGTGATCAGGAACAGTGATAATAATAATAATAATAATTCTCCCTGTCAGTCCACTCCCCCCATAGTTAGAAACACATTGCTAGGGAACACTTAACCCCTTGATCGCCCCCTACTGTTAACCCCTTCCCTGCCAGTGACATTTATACAGTAATCAGTGCTATTTATAGCACTGATAGCTGTATAAAGTTCAATGGCCCCAAAAAAGTGTCAAGTGTTTCCGATCTGTCTGCCACAATGTCGCAGTCCCACTAAAAATCACTGATCATCGCCATTACTAGTAGAAAAAAAAATAATAAAAATACCATAAATATATCCCCTATATTGTAGATGCTATAACTTTTGCGCAAACCAGTCAATATACTCTTATTGCTATTTTTTTTACCAAAAATATGTAGAATACATATTGGCCTAAACTGATTAAGAAATTTTTTTTTTTACATTTTTTTGGGGGTCTATTTATTATAGCAAAGGGTAAATAATATATTTTTTTTTCAAAATTGTTGCTCTTTTTTTGTTTATAGTGCAAAAAATGAAAACCGCAGAGGTGATCAAATACCACCAATAGAAAGCTCTATTTGTGGGGAAAAAGGGACGTACATTTTGTTTGTTTACAACATCGCATGACCACGCAATTGTCAGTTAAAGCGATGCAGTGCTGTATCGCAAAAATTGGCCTGGTCAGGAAGTGGGTGAATCCTTCTGGGGCTGAAGTGGTTAAGGGACTCCCTTTGGGTCCCCCAGGTCACCAGAACTAGTGTCCCCATTGGAAAATTTCCCCTCTATTACTTTTCTGGGGACAAACCAAAATTTGGGATTTCCTTTTAAATTCACTTTCAATAATAATGGTAAACAGGACAAATAGAGAGGGTGAATCTCCATAATGAGGGCACAGACAGCAAGTAAAAACCTAATAGGTGTTCTAATACCTCTCCACTCTATCCAAAACAAAAAGTTTTTCCTTTAGTTATACTTTAAGTAAATACAAAATATCTTTATAAATGTTAAATATTGAATGAAAATAGTATTGTAAACCACATATATATATAAATACTCTTCTTCCACCAACAAAAAGACAAAATATCTTGTAGAACAACATGTGTGTGATTTTTGATACTATTGACATTTATAAAGATATTCTGTATTTACCTAATTTAACGTAGTTGTTTTTGATACAACATGTGTGTTCTGTGAAAGTAGCTTCCCTTTTGACTGGTATTCTAGTCACCTTTTTTCTTTTGTATTAATACATATGCTGGAGCAATCACACAGACTTGAGTGAGTTGGCATATTTCTATTGTTCAAACAATTTTACCTTTCTTAGTAATAAAAACCAACAAGGGTTCTAATTCTCCACTGTATCCATCCCGCTGGATATCGCATGAGATCAAATACTGCATTGTTTCATGAGATAAATACTACATATTTCAGAAAAATACCTCATGCAGTATTTTAGAAGCATTTGTTTGTGAATGGGAAAAAAACTTTTTGAAAAATGTTATTTCACCCTATTTCTTAAAGCAGTAGATACCACATCATGAATTGAGCCCACAATCTCAGAAAAGCAACATGATTAAAAAAAACAGTTATATTATTTTATTGAACAACTTACCCAGCTTTCCAAGAGCAGCCACCAAAATCCACAATGCTATGATGTAGGGAATGTGGACTTTCTCCCATTGAAAAGTTACAATTTGGTAGGTTGATGTTGAATTAAAATTTCCACTGCTTCTAACAAGTTTATAGTCTCCAGATTCCATGTTGCTGGTATTTGGATTACAATCAACTATTTTAGTTATTAAACACAACAGTAAAGACAAAATGCAGGTCTTTATGGTGTATTTTGAAGTCTTCAAGTATACTTGGGTAAAGAGTGTCCACACATCCTATGCAGGCAGTAGTTTGCTCTGTAAGGTATTTCTATATTCTGAATGTTTGTAGATTTGTATTACTGTTTTGTACTCTGTTAGTAAGTGCCATTGCTATCTAATACCACATTACTTTAATCAGAAAATATTTATAGCTGTATACACACACCATAGCTTATACACTTTGACAAGTGTGAAATGTTCCTTTGTTCTGGCAGTTAGGGTTATAGATAATTCTTATCTTATCATGTCTATAATTTATGAAGGCAATAAGTGAAGGGTTTGGCAGAACATATTCTGTGTTATTTTGATAATTAGAAAATCAATACTCAAAGGTAAAAGGGATCATTTTATGGCTTTAGGTCTTTTATAGATGGTAGTTTTGGTCCTTTTGTTCACACATCAAAGTGCTTGAGGCCCTAGAAGGAGAAATGTGCACTGAGACACTGTAATACCCATTTATATCCTTGAATAGGAAGGATTGCCTCAAGCAAATTGGTCTAAAGGTGGGGGCAGGTACCATCATCCTCAGTGATAGGATATGGGAAAGGAATGCCTTGGGCTGCTCCAAACATGCCCCGGGTATAAAAGAGAATTAGGACTATCTCGGTACCTAAGGATTAGGCTGACGTTATAATAAAATTTACAATTTATTAGGAGAAAAACACAGTTAAAAATGATTTGTACATTAAATGATAGACAGTAAATTACAACCGTGCATAATTAGTACAGATAGTTCCAAAGGAATAAATGAACCCCATAGGTTGTATGGGGGGCTGAGAAGTATATCTTGACGTGATCCTCTACATGTTTTGCAGCCGCAGCCATTCTCATCTATAAGGTAAGTACAATCACTTAGTTACAAAGTCACAAATAATGTTTAATCATGGAAAGTAAAAAAACAAGGATATACAGTGCAATGAACATAATGTTGATATTGGAGATTCTATAAGTTCATGTGTTGCTTACCAGTAGAGGCCAGTGGAGCACAAAGCAGCACCGGAAGGTAATCCCCCCACGGCGGACACGGGAGACACTTGAAGGTGTGAATACTTTGATTTTGAAAAAGTATAATAATGTGATAATGGGTGGAAATGGTTGTCTGTTAACAAACAGGCAACATAATGTATGTTCTATTGAGGACAAAAAGAACAAAAAATAATAAAAAGAATATTCAAATATTTAGAAGAAGGGGGGGAGGGGAAAGGGATAAGGGAAAAAGGAGGGGAGAGAAAGGGGAAGAGGGGAAAGGGATGGGGGAATGGGAACTGAGGAAGGGGAAGGGAAGAGGGGGGAAAAAAGAGAAAGACAATGAAAAAAGGGGACGGTGGGGAAAGGGAAGTAAAGGGAGGATGAAAAGGGAAAGAAGGATAAGGACCTAGGAAGAGGGGAAAAAGGGGAGGGGGGCAGGGTTGGGTGATAAGCAGAGGAAGGAAGGAAGGAAGTAAGGAAGGAAGGAAGGGGAAAAAGGAAGGTGGGAAGGGATGGGTTGTTGGAGAGGGAAACGGGGGTCAAGAGGGAGAGGGGGAGAAGGAACCAGGATTGAGAACAAAAAGAAAAAGGCAGAAAAAAATTAAAATTGTAAATGTATCCAAATCCACCTAATCAATCAAGGCAGTGTGTAAAATCCCGGGGGTCAGAGGCAGAGGACTGATGACAATGTCTTCCCATCAATGCAGGGCAGATTAGTGATTACAAAAATTCAAATGAATAAAGGCTGTGTTCAAAATTCCCAATGGATTTAGTTGCAGCCAAATCAAAGTCCCTAGAACAAAAATAAGCATATGTATACATAAGGGATAAAACCATTCATAGGCATGGACAATTAGTCCAGGAACATAAACAGAGATGCATGGAGCTTAAGTCTACAGCAGCAAACCTCTCCACATTGGGGGGGGGGGCTGCTAACAGGCATAAAAATCTCCCATCTCAGCAGATAGTGTAGCATTTTGTAGAGTGAAATAAGCCTTACCATGGATGGCCTCTGGTCTTGATTACCCCCGGGTTACAGCCGTCTGACTGGGGCTGCTGTGTGCACCCTTAAGTATCTCCAACCCAGCCCATGCCATCCAGCTGGCTTGCCTTGACATCTGACGTCATCGGTCCATCTCTCCACACTGCGCATGCCCACGCACATGTGTGACCATAAGGGGAGGCGGCCTGGGATGGCCGTCACCTGGGTAGGAGGGGAGAGACGTATGAGGGGAGAGACGTATGAGGGGAGAGATGCATTCCTGACGATCAACTTCTGTTGAACAGGGACAGCCACACACAGATTGAAATGTCCCTGTTCAGAGCAAGGGGTATGTAATTAAAGAGCTGTAAATGCAGAAGTTTTTTTATCTTAATGCATCCTATGCATTAAGATAAAAAGCCTTCTGTGTGTAGCAGCCTCCCCAGCACCCCCTAATACTTACCTGAGCACCCCCTCTGTCCAGTGATGTCCACGAGTCCCTTGGCCATCCATGACTCTCCCTCCTGATTGGCTGAGACACAGCAGCGCTGCTTTGACTCCCACGGCTGTCAATCAAAGTCAGTTAGCCAATCTGGAGAGAGAGGGGGTGGGGCCAAATGGCAACTTCCTGTCTGAATGGACACACAGAGCTGCAGCTCAGCTCGGGTGCCCCATAGCAAGCTGCTTGCTGTGTAGGCACTCGACAGGAGAGAGGGGCCAGGAGCAACAAAGAGGGACCAGAGAAGAGGAGGATCCAGGCTGCCCTGTGCAAAACCAACTGCACAGAGCAGGTAAGAATAACTTGTTTGTTATTTACTTTTTAAAAAAAAAAAAACAAGACTTTACAATCATGTTAAGCATAAATTACAGTTCTGAGTCTTTATGTACAATAGAATGCAATGCGCTGTGTGTATAATAGTATGTGTTTACACATAGAACATTACTGAACATCTGAAATTGCATTGCTCCTTCATGCCCCAAGGCAATTGGCCTTAGTGTGTTTTGTGACGGGTCAAGGCAAGGAGTATTGTATTTTTGCTGAGCACACATTTTGAGCTATTGGGTACCATTTAGTTTATTATATAAAATGTTATCACTTTTGCCATGTTTTTTTTTACATGAAAAGGTAACCCCTATGTATACTGTCCTATATTTTACCACTACTACCCATATCTTTTGCCCCATATGGTAGCCCCTTATTATTGCTACTAAGAATAGTCTGACACCAAAGGTTGGGATAAAACTGTCCGTTTACGGCCCCTTTATTAAATAAAATTGTTAACAGTTTAAACAAAAAAAAGCACAAACTTTTTGGTTGCCGATCCTTGGAGGCACTACGTATCCAACTCTTTACCTTATATTTGCTTAACCATTTATAGTCCCTGTCGCATTGCACCAGCTCGGGGACGAACCACCTTCAGCAGAGAACCATAAACTCCCAGTTAACCACCTAACTGGCATTCACCGGGGACCCATACCTCAGATGTGTCCCAAACCTTTAATTCCATCATTTTACTTCCAAATGCCTCCAAAGACCCAACCACCACAGCACAAAGTATGAAGCCTCACACCTTTGTGCCCCACCAACAACGTACTGCTCACTGTATTTACTCCTGTAAACCTAAGGACCACAGGTCCGTACCCACCTCATTCAGGTGAACACCATCCCCACGGAGATACCTCCATGTCTCAAACTCAAGCTCCTTATGCCTGACCACCAGACCCCCATTCCTTGCAATAAACCTCCCAACCTCTTTATTTGCCTTAACTCGGGCCCTGTTGACCTTCGCCACCGACGCCAGGTGGTGCGGGCTACCATCTCTGACCATACCACTATCGTGTATGGGAATGACGCTTGCAGTCACAGCACATCAAATTTAATGTCCCTTATAAGGTGTCTAGTGGAACTAACCCCCAGGCCATTACTCCTGCATGTATGACCAATACATCCAGGGGCCTATCCCATCTGGAGATCCTGTTAACCTCTGGTACCACCCTGCTCCATAACATCCACCGGATGCTGACTACTGCTCTTGGGAAACCCAACTGTCTGCCATTAGGCCTGACATCAGCTCTCTTTGCCCCACAATGAACAAAAGAATGGCCCTGGATTCAAATGAGGCAAGTATGATCTGAAAGTAAAAAGTGAAACATAGCACACACACACACATCGTCATCTTACCACCACTACTACTTAACAGATCATGGAAATCAACACAAAACAAAAAGACACAGGACGCCCACCATTGCTTATTTTTTTTTTAACCAACCCGTACTAAATAAAATGGGGGTGAATGTAAATTTTGAATCTGTCAGATTCCCACCTGCCAATACGCTTAACTACCGCGCTGTCCAGACCCCACCGGGCCGCCTCAGTGGCTGCCCCAGTCCTAAACGAATGTGATTAAAAAGGACTGGCCTAGACACCGGCAGCCAAAAGGCAGCGCCGCAGTATCAAAATAAATTGAAACTTAGATAAAGCCAAACCATCTGAATGGACCAGAAAAGAACCGGCCACTGCTGGGCGAAGCATTAAGTAAGCCATTACCGTTTTCACACGGCATGTAAAGGAACCCTGTATTTTGCGCAAATCAATGTGAGCCCCCCTGCCGGCTTGATCCGGATGAAAAGCCTGACCACCGATTCGTCACAGCGGACATCGTCCACTGACAAGCCCCCGTGTTCCACCTTGGAAGGGCTGACCAGTTCCCCCACCCTGAGGGCTCCATAAAATGCCAACGCAAATGCCGCCCGAAATAGCAATGTCTCAAACTCAGATGAACAAACTGTCGTCTGTAAGAACAATGAATGCAAAATATCAAAAGTGATAGGCCGAGCGCCCTTTTCATAACCTCTCAGTGCCTGTTTTACCAAAAAGTCTTTGGTAAAATCAGGCATGCCTCGCATTTTGAACCAAAAAGCCAGGCCAGCCACTTTTCTTTATAATACAGAAAGTGCAGCGCTGGATATGTGAAGTGAATAGTGAAATTTGCTAAACCAGTTGATAAAATAGTGAAGATTAATCAAAATCAATATATAAAGTGGTGACCTATATGTATAGATTAAAATTATTTTTAAACGTGAACATATGAATTAAGAAAAGTGAAAAAAAGTTCCTGTAAATGAAAACTTTTGAAGGTATATAAAAGTCCAAAGCAATGTATTTGATGCAATGTAGATTTCAGGGGTACATCTTCAATAATCAAGGTGAGGTTGTTGGTGAAGTTGATGTCCCACTCTGGTATATCTTCTAATGATAACCATGTCCTGATTACTTAATACACTTCTAATGATAAATGTTGAATACCAGGAATATGCCCCTTTGCGGTGAAGGGAGTCTAAAGAATTTCAAAGACTTTTATTGAATATTCTTTATATACTATTTTAGTTTTTCCATGTTTTTTTGGTCCCAAATAGGGGTGGCATTTTTATGTATTACAACTTTAGAATTAATGTAAGGAGCAGGCTATGTTATTGATTTCACAATAGGCATTAACAGGCTTCAGTTCCCTTTTCCCTTAATATATCATAAATTTTCCCCCTATATATTTTATATATATTTTTATTTGACTTCATTTAATTGTGAGAATTAAGGCTGACATTAACTTGGGTATAATAATTTCTTAATACCCCATTAGATGGCACTAGAAGTGACGTCCTATGTTGCTGCCTCTATCACATTAGGTTTGTTGCTTTGATAGTTCCATAATTAATTAATATAGCTGTGTAACTTTATAGATGTCTACAGACATTATAATAATAATTATGCTAATAGCTTTATATATATTTTTTACGCCACCTTTAAACTCACTATTTTTCATATAGCAGCTTGGATATATGCCGCTGTTGAATTTCTGGTGTGATATCTTAAAAAATCACTAGGTGGCATCGGTGGAATGCTCGTATGCTGTTATCTTTATGGGGTGAAGTTTAACAGCTTGACGATCCCTCTGCTTAATTGATTAATCAGTTTTATGTCTATGGTAATTTTCCCCTGCAGTTGATTTCCCAGCACCTATCCACATGAAGCATAGCCTTGTGTGAACCAATCATAGCGTCCTCCGTTTTGACGCTTGTGTATTTAATGCGCATGCGCGTGCGTCGGTGCGTACCCCTGATGATGTCAGTTGTGACGAAACGGCCGTAGGGTCACAACATTGCACGCACCGCGCATGCGCGATTTTTAAACAAACGGCGGTAGTGTCGTTTTTTTATCTTGCTCGTTTTTACTTCATTTTCTTTGCTTTTTAATGCCTGATACTGCAATTTGCCAATAAAAGAAACCCAAAGTTATCTGCACCAGCGGAGCATGTTTTCTTTGTCTCTTTTTGGCACTATAAATTACATCTTTTTGCACTGGATCCGTGGAAACGTCAAGTTTGCCCCATGAGAGGACAGGATTCGGGAGAACATCTACAGTGGTTGTCGGCTGGCTCGTTATCTGGCAAGCAGTCCTGACGCACCGGTCCATCGGTGTCCCTTGGAGTATCCCTGTGGCGGTCCCTCCATATCTGCTAAGCCTGTTTTGACCCCCCTGAATAAGGGCGGTCACAGGCTTTCTGGTAAGCCTTTTATTCTTCTATTCGGTGGTGGACAACATTGATTATTGAAGATGTACCCCTGAAATCTATATCGCATCAAATACATTGCTTTGGACTTTTATGTACCTTCAAAAGTTTTCATTTACAGGAACTTTTTCTCACTTTTCTTAATTCATATGTTCACGTTTAAAAATAATTTATAATCTATACATATAGGTCACCACTTTATATATTGATTTTGATTAATCTTCACTATTTTATCAACTGGTTTAGAAAATTTCACTATTCACTTCACATGTCCAGCGCTGCACTTTCTGTATTATATTTTGTTTTTTGTGCCCTTATATCGGGGTTACAGTGCACAGCAGCAGGACATTTTTTTTCATCTTATCAAAATTTTTATGCACCTAGTGCAATTTCTTTTTCTTTAACTTCAGCCACTTTTCTTTGCATGGCTGAAATGGATATTCGTTCCACAAAACACCTGCATATAAAATAGAGGACAAGGGGTTCCGTGCTGCTCCGCATCCGGCGCAAACTCCCGGAACCTGTACAACTGAAAACGGGAAAGAGCGTCAGCCACCGTATTCTTGACTCCGGGAATATGCACAGCATATAAGAAAACGTTTTGCCGTAGACAACACCAAACCAATCATTGCAACAAACGTATGGCTGGAGTGAAGGATCCTGACAGCAAGTTAAGAACCTGCACTACCCCCAGGTTGTCACAATGCAGCCGTACCTTTTTGTTGCTTAGGACTTTCCCCCAGAGCGCAAAGGCAACCAACACTGGAAAAAGTTCCAGCAGCACCAAATTCTTTAAGTATCCTGTCTCCTGTCATTCTTTGGGCCAGCACTCTGCACTCCACCGACCCCCCAAAAATGCTCCATACCCGGTAGAACCAGCCACATCCGTAAAGAGTTCCAAGTATAATTGCTGACCGGCCCCTCCATCCAGATGGACTGCCCGTTGAACTTGTCCAGAAATGCCCACCAAACCTGCAGGTCTGCTCCCTATTCAGTCTGATGAAATGCCTGGATGAAGTGATCCCAGCCGTGGCGGCCGACAGCCGTCGACAAATATTCTGCCCATAGGCATAATACGGCATGCGAAATTGAGCTTGCCAAGTAGAAACTGCAGGTCCCGCAGTTGTATCTTGCGTTTCCCTGCAGCTAAGCGAAGCTCTTCCTGTAAGGCATGCAACTTATCGTCAGGCAGATGACATTCCATTGCCCTAGAATCAGTCTCAATCCCCAGAAATTTGATCACCTCCGCGGGCCTTCCGTCTCAGATGCAAGGGGTACACCAAAATGCTCTGTACTGTAGCCAGCAGTACGCCACATAACCTAGAAGAAGGGGGGCCTGCGCAGAGAAAGTCATCCAAGTAATGAATGACTGAATTGACACCTGCCACATCCCATACTATCCACTCCAAAAAGGAACTAAAAGTCTCAAAGAATGCGCATGAGATAGAACAACCCATAGGCAGGCATAGATCCACATAATAGGCCCCAACCATTTACATCCCAGGAGATGAAAACTGTGTGGGTGAATGGGGAGTAAGTGAAAGGCTGCTTCTATATCAGTTTTGGCCATAAGGGCCCCCCTTCCATATCGCTGAACCCAACACACGGCAGCATCGAACGAAGTATATGATACTGCACATGCCTCAGGGTTGATGGCATCGTTAACAGAACCACCCTTTGGAAACGATAGGTGGTGTATCAATCTGAACTTATTGGGCTCCTTCTTCGGAACTACGCCCAAAGGTGTCACCACTAAATTCTCCAAAGGGGGAAGCAGAAAGGGGCCACAAATGCGGCCCAAGGACACTTCCTTAGCAAGCTTTTCAGAAACCACATCAGAGTGTTCCTTAGAAGATCTCAGGTTGTCCGCCATAGGGGGAATCTGCATAAGAGAGCACGGAATCACAAAACCCTACGTGAAACCCTTTCTTAGTAACCGAGCCACCTGCCAGTCTGGATATTTATTTAGAAAGGGGAACATCCTGTCCACCCATCGCCGGTACAGGATTTCCCAGCCTTAAAACAGCGGAACAGGGGGTGAGCCCCTCTCCAGTGTGAGCATTCATGTTTATATCGGCAGTTGGCGCCGAACCTACAAGAACCCTCACTGAATTGCCAGCACTGACCGTGCTTTTTTGTGGCCGGCTGTCTAGGGGTGTTTGGACTCCCGGCCCCCGCTGGAAAAAACACCGTAGAGGCTCGTGGAGAGGACATAAGTTTCATCCACAAACTGATGTCCTTATGGTCCCAGCGCAGGGAAGGGCGTATTGCTTTGCACTGACTAAATTGTTTGTCATATCGCAGCCAAGCCACACCACCGTATACCCTCTGGGCCTCGCCAATGGAGTCCAGATAGCAAAACAATGGCGAGCAATTCTCCGGTGCTTTCTCGCTAATGACACTAGCCAAAATGGCGCATGCTTGCAACCAATTATTGGCAAAACAAGAGGGGATAGAGAGCAGGGATTATAACGGTGCCTAAGAACGTATATTTAACACAAAAATAAAGAATATAATATTTTATCAGTACAAAAAGATTTTTTTGTTTTTAAAAAGAGAGGATACATACACATACAGGAGTGTTGACAATCATAACAGACGAAAGAGAAGAGTTTCCCCCATGGGGGTTTTTTTAGTAGCCAACAATATCGGAAAAAATATATACTAGATGAGTAGTAAATAGTTTTTTTTTCTCAAAATCTTCTCTTTCGACAGTTTATCGGGGTTTTATTGGGGTTTTATCGGGAGCTATTTTTTGTCTTCTCTCCTATAAGTGTTTTCTTTTCTTTGATTAGTGGAACAGGCAATTTATCCCTACATGTTTCACCAATACATTGGCTTCTTCAGGGGAAGTGATTTTGAGAACCTGTACATGTAATTTGAATCTATGAACGACACAAAATATATAACATTCAAAGAATTATTACAAAAAATTGTTATCATTAAAAGATAGTCATAGCAGGGTTATTTGAACATATTTGAATCCAAAATTGAGAGCATGGCATGGCTTAAAAAGCAACCCGCAATGGATGATCTCCCACAAAATCCCTACCCCCCAATACCTACCCGGAAGTCCCCAAAAGCGGACAGGACACTAAGTTCCTCCGGAGAGTCAGCAACCAAATGCCGAAACAATTTATGGCTGCAGAGGGCAGTCATAAAATGAAGACCTAGCATAGGAAACAAGAAAAAAGAAATAAAGTAGCTATGATACAAAGTGAAAAAAATGGGATATACTATCCCAGAGAAGTGGGCTAACATAGCCTCAATACTCACAACACGAAGTTTAAAAAAACGATAAAGAAACAGGGGCGCCAATAGTTTTGATTTAATGGTAACCACATCAAATGATAAGTCAACCACAGTAAAGTACTGGTAGACTGAAAGAAAAAAAAAGAAAATGAAAAAATACTAAAAACATAATTAAAGATCAGAGTACTGTGATAAGAGTGGACCAAATCTCCATAACCCTCACCCAATATGAAAAAGGTGTATGAAATGGGATCCTATATCAAGGTGAATTAAACACCCAGCTGGAGTGGAAACAGGCTGAGAGTGTCAGCAAAGTAATCAGAGCCGTTTCTTGAAGTAGGTAGGGTCCCCTAAAAAGCAGGAGAAGGGATGGTAGTATGGGTATAACAAGAAGAGAGACCACCAGTGAGGGTCTATAAAAATAAAATATACCGTTGAACAATGACAGCATCATAAGGCACCCCTGAAATCCAGTGAAATGAAGGCTGGACTGGGCTGGCTTTATAAGCCCCCCACCTGATTGGCGTACAGCATCGCCGGCCAGGAGTGGACAAAGGGACATCTGCGCATGCATCCGTAATGGCATCATAGGCCTACAATTCCCATGATGCCGTACGGAGGGACACCCGCGTCACATGACGCGAACGTCACATGATGCGGATCGCTTAGTTCACGGAGGGCTGCCACAAGCCAATAGAGCCTGACTGGACATGCCCACCGGAGTGGCTGGTGGAATTGTGATCGAGCATGGATCAAAGGGGGCAGGGGCAGAAGTCAGTGGGTGGGCACTCAGTGAAAGACAGCAGCCCTTGGGTGTCCATACAGCCAAAGGCGGCATGGGTGCTGAATAGGACCGGAGGTGTCCATGGCATCGAACCCACATAGGGGAGGAGCGGGACAATGCAATGGGGGACAGGAGAGAGACTCCCAAATAGGGAAAGACAATATGGGAAATAGGGAGGAGGCCAAAGTGTCCCCATGATTCACACACCCCAAACAGATCAGGGATCAAACACCCTCCCCCACATAAAAGCCATGGCATGCTATCAAATACAAAGATAGTGATAACAAAGTTTTTGAGAAAACAGAAATAATGAACACAGAACTTACAGAATGTATTGAAATAAGAATCAATTGCAAATAAATCACAATAATAGTAAAAATAGAAATTAAGAAAAACAAATATTATAAATAAAGACCCAGGACTGGATCCATGGTAATGAACTGGGGGGTAGGGAACATAGGGAGGGAAATTGTATGGTCCAGATGGAAAAAAGGACAATGACAATGCATCAATCGAATATTCTATGTATGAATAACAGTACAAACCAAAGTTACAAAAATGACTTGAAACTGATGTATTCATTTAAACCTGGAAACTTGGTTGCGTCCAGGTTATGAATCCATTTAGTTTCTAATTGGAGCAGCGTGGTGTCAATTCTGCCACCCCTGGCATGTAATGGTACATGCTCCAGAGCAGTGAAATTGACCACACTGGGATCAAAATCATGCTGTGATCCAATAAGCCTGTTAATAGCAGTGGTTGTTAATTGTTTGTACAGTGGCTTGACATAATCTCAAATACGTTTGTAGAAGGGTCGCTTAGTCTTGCCGACATAGTAACAACCACATCGGCAGGTGGCTAAATATACAATCCTGACAGTATTACATGTTACTGTGTGTCTAATAACGTGGGTCAAACCATTGGGAAGAATGACTTCCTTTGAGTTGGAAATGAAAGTACAAACGTCACACCTTCCACAAGGGAAGGTGCCAACATCATGAAAAGACCTATAAACTTTGGGTGAATGGTGACTGGTTACTAAATGATTCCTCATGGAGGAAGCCCGTCGAAAAGTGATGTCCGGATATGGCTTAATATATTTATTAATTATATTATCCACAGTAAGTAAAGGCCAAAATCTTGTAAGACTATTCTTCACCTGATCATGCTGTCTAGAGTATTGAGTAATAAGACGGACCGGCTGTTGATCATTAATTACCTTATTTGAAAAGATGAGATCATTCCTATTCAGTTTTTTAACTTTATTATAAGATTTTTTTTAAGAGAGAGTGGCTATAGCCTCTATTTTTCAATCTATGGTAAAGATCTTGTGATGCTTTCTGAAAGTCAGCTTCTAATGTACAGTTCCTTTTAATGATCAAATACTGGCTGTAGGGAATGTTATCCAGCAGAGGCTTGGGATGCGCACTGCTGGCATGAAGGATGGTGTTACCGGACGAAGATTTACGGTACAGGGCGGAATATAATCTTCCTTCACTGTCTATGGAAATTTTGAGATCAAGAAAATTGATTTTGGATTGACTACATTCCATAGTAAACCTTAAATTGTAGTCGTTAATGGCCAGAAAGTCAATAAATTGTGAGAGTTCATCCCGAGTACCAGACCAGAAAAAAAGGACGTCATCTATATATCTATGCCATGAAATGACATGCTATAATAAGTTAGATGAACCCACGTTGTCAAATAGTTCCCTCTCCCACCCCCCCAGGTACAGGTTGGCGTAGAACGGGGCACATTTAGTCCCCATAGCCACGCCCTGCACCTGTTGGAAGTGGGAGGAGCCAAACATAAAAATATTGCGTGTCAGGATGAACTTTAACAACTTGAGAACAAACTAGCTATAGGAATCAGATCCGGGACCCCTCTCCCGAAGCTGGTTACCAATAACTGCAATACCTTTATTGTGCGGAATGGTGTTATATAAACTTTCTACATCAAGGGCAACCAGCCAAGTATTTTTGGAGCACAAGGAGAGAGGCACCTCTGGGTGTAGAAGTAAAAAACAATTTATTGAATCACATTCATCATTCAGTGGGACTGGTAATTGACTTATGCAATTTTGGCAGTGTATAAAATGTAGGCGTTTTGGGCTCCCTGACGTTAAGTTCCAGGTATTACAGTCAATATTACCCTGTTGGTAAGCTGAAAAAATCAGATTGTAGTATTCACGGGTAAAGCTATCAATTAAGGTGTATGATATAGGCTATTGACCCTGGCGCTCAGGCTCTGGCAACCAAAAGGGTTCCCATTTCCTGGGTGTCGGAATTCAAGTATCTTGGCATACGCATAGCACCCAGGGTGGGGGACTTTATGCCTCTAAATTTACTCCCCTTGCTGGCTAAGGTCAAACTGCAGCTAGATCTGTGGAAACATCTACCATTGTCCTTGATCAGAAGGGTTAATCTACTTAAAATGAAGATTCTGCCAGTCTTCTTATACTTCTTGCGGAACTTACCAATATGAATCCCCTGTTCCTTTTTTAGACGGGTAAATAGCTTATTTAGCTCCTTCCTATGGTCCACGGTGCACCCTAGAATTAGCCTCCGGACCCTGCAGGAGCCCTGGGGTCAGGGTGGACTGGCGCTACCGGACTTTTTTAAACATTTTATAGCCGGACAAATGGTAATTGCTGGACGCTGGCTGACAAGAGACGATGGGGATGCAGCAACGGTATTGGAGGCGGCCCTCATGGGATCGTATGAAAGTCTGTTCTACCTTGTACATAGGGGACCCCAGGCCTCCCTGTCTTTGACTGGCTCGATGCATGTTACCATACGCGCATGGGACAGGGCACAGATGTTAATGAAATCTGCAGATGAGGAATGGTCGCAGGACACACCTCTTTGGTTTAACCCTAGATTGTCCCATTTTGATGCGATTCTTGACCCAATAATATGGGCCAGGGTTGACATTAAACAACTGAAACACATAGTGGGTGGGAAAAAGTTACTTACCTTTGATCAACTCAAAGACAGACACATACTGCCCAATTGGTATCTATTTCGATATATCCAGCTACGACACACATTCCTGACTCAGTTCAGACACGCTGGAGCTGGGGGCATCCCCATTAGAGAATATGCTTGGTAAGGAAGACTTACAAAAACTGTTATCGGCAGTTTATAAGGAATTATTTGTGGAAAGGCCAAAAATGCTAATCAAATGCAGAGATACATGGAGTGCACTAGTGACAGATTTTGGGAGGGAGGACTGGGGTGATATGTTGGATCACCCATTCCAGACTCTGGTGTCGGCTAGAGATAGGCTCATCCAATATAAAATACTACATAGGGTTTATTATACCCCAGCAAGGATAGCCGGTATCTATAGTACCGGTGCAGCAGAGTGCTGGTGCTGCACTACTAGCCCTGCTGACTTTGACCACATATTTTGGCAGTGCCAGCCAATATGGGAGTCCTGGACGGGGGTATCACACACTATACAGAAATTGCTCTCGGTACCGATTTCTGTAACAGTCTCAGTCTGTCTGTTGGGCTTGGTAGAGGACTTGACGCCAAGGAGGGCACAGAGAACCATGATCTCCCTCTCTCTCTTTTACGAACGTAAAGCTATTTTATTATGTTGGAAAAAACCTGAACCACCCACAGTGTCCTACTGGAAAGACATAATCAATAAAGCACTACCATTCTACAAAGCAACATACCTGAGTAGGAGCTGTCCAAAAAAATTTGAGAAAGTATGCCAATGCTGACTTGATGCCAAAGATACTTTGATCTGACTTGCTACGTGAGGGAATGCTTTAAAAACAGCACTCTCCGAACGTGGGGAAAATGACCTTGTTAACCTGACTAAATACTTATCTGACTGTGTGATGATTGGGTGCACTACCGACTCCTGAGTTTTAAAAATTGCTTTTTGAAAAGTTATAAGCATAAATTGATCCTGAGATTGTTGAAAGGCTGCACAAGGGACAGAGAGGGGAGAGGGGAGGCGAGGGGAGAGGGAGAGGGTGGTTGGGGGGGGGGGATTTTGGTACACGTTGTACTGTATGTGTTGTAAAAATTGTTAATAAACAAAAATTTTCAAAAAGGTTTGTGATATAGGGCGATACCAGTCTCTGTTGTTAAGGATGTAGCGGCACATGCGCTCATATGCCGCGACATCCATGACAACAACCTGTCCCCCTTTTTTGGCCGGTTTGATAACCAGCCCAGGGTGACTTTGACGAGTTTTAAAAGCTTTTTTGCAAGTAACAGGCAAATTGAAAGAATGGGAAGTATCGAGATCCATATTTTTAATAGCAATCGTCATTTGTTGAACGAATGCCCAAATGTTGGGATTGACTGAAAGTGTATGAAAGGCACGTGATTTCAGTTTGAAAGAAGTGGGGGGGAGACGCCAGGGACGACGACACCGGCCACACTGGATGATAGCATGTCATTGCCATCAGCTTATCCCTCCTCCTATAAAGACATTAGTTCCTCGATGGCCTGAAATTTGGCCAGAGTGGGTACAGAATTAGTAGGATCCGTGGGGGCTGATGAGGATGAATTATCATAAATAACTTTGTACATTAGCTTTTTTGTGAAAAGATGGATATCTTTCACAAACTGAAATCTGTCAACATCAACTGATGGACAAAATGTAAGGCCAAGTTGAAGTACTTTAAATTGATCTTGATTTAAAGTGACTGAGGACAGATTAACAACATCTAATCCTGTATTGCCCTGTGGCCCAGGGTCAAAGAAGGATCTATCGACAGGAAGATAGTGTAGGTTGTGAAGAGGTTGAAGGAGTGGAAACATTAGTGATTTTAGACCGAACAACAGAAGGCCGAGGAGCAAGAGTGGACCCAAAGGTGCGACATAGTGAATCTGTGGAAGTGGTGAGAATTTCTCCCTTTTTTTTTTTTGGAATTCTATCTTGAGAGAGATCCTGGTAAGCGGTTGAAGTGCTGGAAGAAAATGAAGCAGAAGAAACAGGTAAGTGGTAAGTAGGTAAGTCATTATTAGCTTTAGGTGCAGAAAACATAGATGGTTTGGCCGTAGATTTATTATAGGTGGTATGGTTCCACCTATATGCATAGCCGTTATCATGGGCAGATTTATCCCTGAGGAATTTACCTTCCTTGGCATTGGGTCTCCGGCCAAACTATCTACGTTTTCTGCACCTAAAGCTAATAATGACTTACCTAATGTTTCTTCTGGAAAGACATCCCAACATTTGGGAATTCGTTCAACAAATGACCATTGCTATTAAAAATATGGATCTCGATAATTCCCATTCTTTCAATTTGCTTGTTACTTGCAGAAAAGCTCTTAAAACTCTTCAAAGTCACCCTGGGCTGGTTATCAAACCAGCCGACAAAGGGGGAAATGTTGTTGTCATGGATGTTGCGGCATATGAGTTCATGTGCCATGACATCCTTGACAACAGAGACTGGTATCGCCCTATATCACAAACCTTAATTAATAGCTTTACCCATGAATACTATAATCTGATTTTTTCAGTTTACCAACAGGGTATTATTGACTGTAATACCTGGAACTTAATCTTAACATCAGGGAGCCCAAAACGCCTACATTTTATGCACTGCCAAAGTGCATAAGTCAATTACCAATCCCCCTGGACGACCAAAAGTGTGTGGATGTCAATGTCTTACCGAAAAATGCCAGTGCTCTGGTTGACAAATATCTATGTCCCTATGTTACATCACTGACATCATATGTGAAAGACACGATTGATCTTCTACGTATCCTTGAAGGCAAACAACTACCCAAAAATACTTGGCTAGTTGCCCTTGATGTAGAACGTTTATATAACACCATTCCACACAATAAAGAAATTGCAGTTATTGGTAAGCAGCTTCGGGAGAGGGGTCCTGGATCTGATTTCTATAACCAGTTTGTTCTGAAGTTGTTAAAGTTCATCCTGACATGCAATATTTTTATGTTTGGCTCCTCCCACTTCCTCCAGGTGCAGAGCGTGGCTATGGGGACTAAATGTGCCCCGTTCTACGCCAACCTATACCTGGGGGGGTGGGAGAGGGAACTATTTGACAACGTTGGTTTATCTAACTTATTACAGCATGTCACTTCATGGCATAGATATATAGATGACGTCCTTTTTTTCTGGTCTGGTACTCGGGGTGAACTCTCACAATTTATTGACTTTCTAGCCATTAACAACTACAATTTAAGGTTTACCATGGAATGTAGTCAATCCAAAATCAATTTTCTTGATCTCGAAATTTCCATAGATAGCGAAGGAAGATTAGCCAAATGGTGGGCGTGGCGGTTTTTTCCTTGATTTCAGGAATAGCTCCGCAAAGGCCCCCAAAACAGGAGGATGACCCTGCCGTATCCACACAGTGGCCCTAAAAAGGGTTGGATGTTTCTAAGTTGGAGGTTTTAGAAACAGTAATTAAAAAATTAAAAAATAGGGGGCAGAAGGCGGAGCCTAGCGGAGCAGACATGCATTGTTAGAGCTCCACACCGCTGAGGAGAGAAGAGAAGGACAAAGTGGAGCCTGCAAGCTCAAAAGGTATCCATTTGAACCTTTTTGCCCCAGGGAACAAACTGTGAAAGTTTGGGCAGGAAATATGGTACTGGGAGGAAACCGTGGCAGAAATAAAAATCACCTCACAAAGAGCTCACAGGCACTCACTGCAGCTGAAGCAGCTCCAGTCACCTCACAAGATACAGCATCAGGGCGCTCTCACAGACAGAAAATGTCACAGCAAGACTCTCCATTTGAGTCAGATACAGAACAAATCCTCTCACAAACTTCTCCACAAGCCTCCTCAGCATCCCCAGTAATATTATTACAATTTGAAAAGATGCTTCATAAGGCTTTAAAACAAACCTCAGACCAAATAACAAAAAGCCTAACCAAAGAAATAAGAGAGCTGGGAAACCGCACCGCAGCCTTAGAAATAAAAATGGATGAAATTGAAATTACAACCCAAGAAAATATAACAGAATTGGAACAATTAAAAAACGAGAATTTAATACTTCAAACTAAGCTCGAAGATTACGAAAATAGAGCCAGACGTTCAAACTTGCGCATAAGGGGAATACCTGAAACTGTGACAGACCTGCAATCTACTATTACTGCTCTATTACAAGAACTAAAGCCAGATATCCCTATTGAACGTTTAGAACTGGACAGAGTACACAGAGCCCTCACAGCCAAAAAGAAAGATGGACCCCAACGTGATATAATCACAAAACTTCATTATTACAGAACGAAAGAACAAATACTAATTGCTGCAAGAGAAAAAAAAGGTACTTAATTTTCAAGGACACAATTATCAAATTTTTACTGACCTATCCCAACTTACTATTACTAAAAGACGATCCATGAAACCCCAACTAATGGAACTGCAACGCCACAACATTATGTATCAATGGGGCTTCCCCTTTCCAGTCAGATTTAACTACCAAGGTACAATTTACAGAAGCAGATCAGCAGATGAACTACAACAAACTCTTTTAAAATTAAATCTGACAGAACCCACAAGCAGCAACACTCCCACACGCAGAAGAATGGCATCATCTTCACCTTCAGGCAGCACCCAGAAAATTTCAAAACAAAATGAGAATCATCATTCTCACAAAAGAGGCCGTTATGCCATATCATCCATGGACCAAGAAGATTCAATGGACTGACATCCTAATTCCTGATATCTCTTCATTTATTATACTAAGAGATGGTTCTCTATAAAAAACCTATATTTATAACTGAATGTAACTGCATTCTGATAGTCACACACTGTGTGGGATCATGTTACATTCCAGTTATATTTCTTATTACTTCTGATTCATATAGCCTTAGAATATATAAGTGAAATAAGGAAATTCTTGTTCAGTTATATATTATCAGGTAATAACAATAGATTTATTACTTTTTAGGACAAATATGTTCAATAATCCAGAAGTAATGGAAGCTTTTTCTTTCTTTTCTTAAAACAAATATATTATTACCTAACTAGTTCCTATAATTATGTTTTTGTTTATTCTAATCTGAAGCTGAGTTAACATTTCTAAACAGTTGCATATGAATAAAATATGTAATTGTTTACTCTAAAAGGGTTAAAACCCCAAAATAATTCAAACTATCTTCATCAATACCAATGTTATTAACAGTACCTTTCTAACTGAATTATTTAGCCTAGGGCAAAACTAACCATATACAACCACCCTGGAATAAATAATTTCAACAAAAACTATATTCTGCACTCCAATTAATGAAACATCATTTTGATGTCTTTTGACATAGCACTTCTCTCCTGTAAGCGGAAGATCCGTGTACCCCCATTAGCCCTCCTCATTCTCCCAACCATATTATGTGGGAGTGTGACGAAGGCACTTATTCCCCTGAGAGAGATATTTATTCTCTTTCACGGGTAAATTGTGATTACTTGCAAAAAATAATTTATACAATGTATCATCTAATCTCATATGTTTTTTGTTTACTCTTTACTCCAGAATTCACTGGTTTCTTTTCTATCTTTTCATCTCTTCAGTCCACACAGGTTGATCTGCGCAGTCAGCTCTGCATAACAAAAAGTAAGTCAAAACTATTTGATCTGTTGCCATGGCACCACTGAATATACTCTCCCTGAATGTTCAGGGAATAAATGTCCCTCAAAAAAGGACCAAAGCCTTCCGTACTTTCCATAACAAGAAGGCTCACATATTATGCCTCCAAGAAACACACTTCACCAAAGATTCTACTCCAAAATATATTTCTCCTTTTTATCAACAAATTTACACGGCTTCTGCCTGTACCAAGCAAAGGGGAACTCTAATTGCATTTCACCGATCCACACCATTCACCTTATCATCAGAAATTAAAGACCCAGAAGGTAGATACCTGATACTCATGGGTTATATAATGGATACAGCAATCACGGTGATTTCCTACTACGCTCCTAACAAACAACCTACACCATTCCTCTCACATATATTACAAGTGATTAATACACACAAAATAGGAACAGTGATAATGTGTGGGGATTCGAACCAGGTCCTCCTCCCATTTCTAGATAAATCACCTTTTACACCATCCAAAATAACCTCTAGATTACCTTTTTCTCAACTTCTTTCCAAATACAATCTGGTAGCTTCATGGAGAGAAAGTAACCCAATGAAAAAGAAATTCACTTATTTCTTGCACCCTCATCAAACCATCACCAGAATAGATCATATTTTTCTAATAATAGGAATGATACCAGAAATTATTGCATCAGATATAATTCCGATTCCGTGGTCTGACCATAATGCAGTATACACTACTATAGCCTCAGCCATACCAAAAGCGCATGACCCAACGTGGTACTTACCGGACATAATGCTCAAACACCCACTACATCAGATGGCCATTGAACAAGCTTTAAAGGAATACATATCAATTAATAATACAACAGACATCTCCCCAATAACACTGTGGGAAGCTCATAAGCATGTCTTGCGTGGTACAATACAAAGACAAATGGCACTATTTAAACGGGAACGCAAAAATCTAGCAAAAAAACTAGAACTCAATTTTAATGCAGCCTACATATCATTCCAAGATAATCCATCTCAGAGTACAAAATCTCATCTGGAAAAATCTAGATTGGAATACGATCTATTTCTCACTGAGTCAGTTGATAAATCCCTCAAACGCTCCAAACACACTTTCTACATGAATACAAACAAACCAGGTACATATTTGGCTCGGGCATTAAATTCAACTAACAAATCTTTCAAACCA
This sequence comes from Aquarana catesbeiana, assembly GCF_042186555.1. NCBI lineage: Eukaryota > Metazoa > Chordata > Amphibia > Anura > Ranidae > Aquarana > Aquarana catesbeiana. Next base: position 265,494,328 of record NC_133328.1, read on the forward strand.
ATACGTTTGAAATTATCAAAAAATGTTTATACTTGTAATCCAGTTAAAATAGTCCATAAATTTCACTCACATCTCGCAACTTTATACAAGACAAACAATGAATTTAATCCTACAGAGGCTGAATCCTTCTTCTCAAAAATAACCTTACCTGAGTTATCTCAAAATCAAAAAAGCAGTTTGGATGAGCCTATAACTATAGATGAAGTTGCTAACGCCATAAAAGACCTAAAACTTAACAAAAGACCAGGCCCAGACGGCTACTCGGCTTTATACTATAAAACATTCTCAGAAATACTCTCTCCCATTCTCACTGAAACTTTTAACAAACTTCTAGATGGACATTCTTTTCGGCAAGAAACACTAATGGCAATTGTTTGTATGATCCCAAAACCCCTTTCTGATGATACTTCCTGTGTGAATTATCGGCCTATCTCTCTGTTAAACCTTGATATTAAATTATTAGCAAAAATAATAGCAAAACGCCTCAATAGCATTATAGGAAAACTAATACATAGAGATCAAGTAGGCTTCATGCCAAATAGACAGGCAGGCGATAATATACGCAGGGCAGTGTTATTGGCACATATTGCTAAAAAACGGAAAATCCCTTTATGTTTTCTATCTCTCGATATTAAGAGGACATTTGACACAGTATCCTGGCAATATATGCAATATTCATTACAAAAATGGGGTTTTGGACCCCACTTTTTAACATGGATCAAAGCATTATATAATAAACCCAAAGCCTATATAAAATATGCTGGATACAAATCTGATGCCTTTAATATCGAAAGAGGTACCCGACAGGGTTGCCCATTATCTCCCTTATTATTTGCCCTTATACTCGAACCCATGGCCCAATACATCAGAACAAACCAAACTATAACTGGCATTGAAGTAGGAGGTATCACACACAAATTATGTATATTTGCAGACGATATATTACTTTTTCTATCATCACCACAGGTCTCTGGTCCTAACTTAATACCAGCTCTTGATGGATTTGCAGCCCTATCCGGCCTTATGATTAATCCCAAGAAATGCCTAGTGCTTAATATTTCACTCACAAACATGGAGTTGATCCCGGCTAGGGCTGCACTCCCATTCACATGGGCAGAAAAATCAATCCCATATCTTGGAATTCATTTAACAGCATCTCATTCTGACTTATTCTCAACCAATTATCCTCCTGTATTAAGACAGATCACAAATCTAATAAAACAATGGTCGCAACTTCCTTTATCCTAGATAGGGAAGATTAATGCAATCAAAATGACTATTCTACCCAAATTGCTTTATCTATTCAGAGTCCTCCCTATTCCAATTCCTTCCTTGTTTTTGAGAATAGTACAAAAAAGAGCAACTTCGTTTATATGGAGCTCTTCTAAACCACGTATACCTATACACACACTACATCTTCCCAAAAATAAAGGAGGCCTGGGATACCCTAATTTTACTAACTACTACAGAGCAGCACATTTGGCCAGTCTGTCCAAATACCATGCAAAACAGGAAATCCCATTATGGGTATTTATAGAGGCTTCAGAAAATGACCCTCTATTAATATCAAACTTATTATGGCTTGATCCTAAAGACCGCTTTAAAATTCATAATCCCATAACTAAACACTTCTTATCTCTCTGGGATAAACTAAAAACCAAATATCAGTTACAATCTCCACACAATCCTCTCCTTTCTTTTATCAGAAATCTGGCCTTTTATCCGGCATGGATCTACCCAAATTCTTTTAAAGCTTGGACAACATCAGGCATTCAGACACTAAATGACTTCATAGCATCTAAATCATTCCTTTCATTCCCATCGCTTAGAGAAAAATATGATCTACCAAACTCTGAGATATTTAGATATCTCCAAATCAAAAATTTCTATACACCATTCCTAAAGGGGGATACACCATTATTCCAATTATCCATTTTTGAATCAATCTGTACAAAAGATCCATTTGCTAAAGGTACAGTTTCATCACTTTATAATCAATTATATGGAGTAGCAAATCTTAATAGACCCTCTTACGTTCAGAGGTGGGAGGAGGACCTGGGACGAACTTTAGAAGACACGGACTGGTCTAACATATGGCTCACATCTAAGTCATCTTCACCCAACATCTTAGCACTGGAGACAAATTATAAAGTCCTAACTCGCTGGTACCTTGTACCCGCTAGAGTGGCAAAATATTCACCTAATACCTCAGCTCTTTGTTTTCGAGGATGCCCAGAAATAGGCACACATTTACACATATGGTGGACGTGCCCAGTAATCCAAACCTTCTGGAAGGAAGTCTTCGTGATTGCATCTAAAATATTTTAAAAAATAATACAACCAGATCCTTATATAACTTTACTTAATCTAAAACTGGAATGGTTAACACTCTCTCAATTCAAACTTATGATCAAACTAACAACGGCTGCAAAACAAACAGTGGCCAAGGCATGGAAATCTCCTACATTGGTACTAGCAGAAACAATTCACAGAATGAATAATACAATGTCCCATGCTAAGATGGTAGCCATCGATCAAAATCAAATTCCAAAATTTGAAAAACTTTGGCATCCTTGGATAAAACAACAGTTCCTGTCAAACTTCAATGACTCTGTCCTGTTGCCATGGTAGCAGATTAAATGACTTACAGAGACACCCATTCTAAGGCTTCAAAGAGAACTAAAAAGAATAATAAACTGACGAGCGGGACAACCTTGTGGACCATACCTCTGCCTTTCTACCCTTTTTCTTCTCTTTCCTTTTCTCCACCTTACGATTAAAGCTCATTATCAGAATGTATTTGACCTATATACACTCTACCTGTAAACAATATGTATAGTAGGTATAAATCATTTAAATACCTACAAAAGTAACTAAGGAAATTATATATATCTTTAATTTAGGTTTACGTGAACCCAATGTTTAATATTTGAAATTTCATGATATTTACCTATAGAAACCCTACTGTAAAACAATGAGCTTACTTTATAGATCCTTGTAAACTTACTTTATGTATCTTTATAATATTGTATACTCAATAAACTTCTTTTGACAAGGAAAAAAATTAAAAAATATATATAAAAAAAAAAAACCCTCCTTTTCTAAGATGCAGCTGTATAGCAACCAAAGGACTGTCAGTTTCTGCAGTCACAATACAAGGACATACACTTTGTTTGAAATTATGGAGAGAGCAGTTCACAGCAATTTAAAACGCCTATAGCAAACCAATGCGATTTTTTAATTCACACAAAATTTATTGTTTCCCTCCCTTTTTAGGGCCACTGTGTGGATACGGAAGGGTCATCCTCCTGTTTTGGGGGCCTTTGCGGAGCTATTCCTGAAATCAAGGGAAAAACCGCCACGCCCGCCATTTGGCTAATTGGTGGTCATTGTCATTTTATCAAATCACTCTCTTTTCATTTGATACAAAAGTCTGCTCCTCTGCATATTTTATGCACCTTATCCTCGCTTTGAGGACTGGATTCTGGTATGTATGTTGGACATTATCAGATGTTTTATTATGAAATGTTTATCCTATACAGTATTTTAATATGTAAACGGTTTTCACCTGTCTTTTCAGAATGTGTCTTCTATGTATATAATTTCTCTCTGCAATATGCCTCTGAAGAAGGGACACCGTCCTGAAACATGTCAGGCCTACAGAGAAACATGTATCTATAGATGAAAGTACACAATGATCAATATGAAAGAAAATTTACTGCATAAGCACTTTTGTAGAGATTTATGTTCAGTCTGTCTTATTTTTATGCTTTTCTAATAAATAATAATTTTATTTAACCACTTGCTTACTGGGCAGTTAAACCCCCCTCCTGTCCAGACCAATTTTCAGCTTTCAGCGCTGTCGCATTTTGAATGACAATTGCGCGGTCATACAACACGGTACCCAAATGAAATTTTTATCATTTTTTTCCCACAAATAGAGCTTTCTTTTGATGGTATTTGATCACCTCTACGGTTTTTATTTTTTGTTAAAAAAATTTTAAAAGACAGAATTTTTGAAAAAAAATTATATATTTTTTTATATTTTGTTATCAATTTTTGCAAACAGTTAATTTTTCTCCTTCGTTGATGTACGCTGATGGGGCGGCACTGATGGGCACCGATAGGTGGCAGTGATGGGCACTGATGGGTGGCGGTTATGGGCACTGATGGGTGGCAGTGTTGGGCACTGATTGGGCACTGACTGATGGCAGCACTGCTAGGTGGCACTAATAGGTGGCACTTGTGGGCATTGATAGGTGGCACTTGTGGGCTTTAATAGGTGGCACTTGTGGGTTTTAATAGGTGGCACTTGTGGGCACTGTGGGCACTGGCAGATGGCACTTGGAGGCACAGATGAGGCATCTGTGCCTCCTTCCTCTTCGGGACCGATGTCCCTTTGACATGAGCCGGTGATCGGCTTTTTTTTCCTCCTCACGCTGTCAGCGTGAGGAGAAAACGAAACCGATCACCGAGCTTTTGTTTACATCATGTGACCAGCTGTCATTGGCTGACAGCTGATCACATGGTAAGGGGCCGGGACCGGCCCCTTACTCGGATCTGTGATCATCCGAGTCTCTGTGACTCGGTGATCACAGCGCGCACACCGCGCGCCCTGCAGGGTGCGCGCGGTGCGCGTGCATAGAGGAGGACGTCATCCCGGAGATTGAGGTCCGCGCTGTAGCCGTCATTCGGCTATGGCCCGGACCTCAAGTGGTTAAACGTAATAATTTTGTTTGCCTACAAAGTCCCACAGTACTGGGGGGTACATAAGTTCCCTATTTTTAGGGTTCTTACTTTTTCCGTATTAATTTGGGATGTTGGCAACATATTGAAGGTGATGTATTTTCCCTTCTGTGGTTCATTATACCATACATATATTCAATAGGGTAGAAAATACCCATCCCCCATTTCTTATCTTGAACCACCCCTATATATGAATTTTTGTATTTTTTCTGTGTTTCCGTCTTTGTTGTGTATTTTTTCTAAAGATTTGTTCATCCTTGCATTCTTTAAGGATTTTTTAAATGTAAAAGTTTGAAGATCTTCTGTTTGAACAGCATATTTCACTTTTCACTCTCTTTGCGTAAAAAAGATTTTTGTAGGAATCATTTCAGAATGTTTCAAGGCAAGGAATGGGATAACTTAATGGCAGGCCTCTCCAAAGATTACAACCAAAAATCATCCTCACAATCAGAAATTTCCTCTTTATTCTTTCAACTGGGAAAAATCGTTGATAAAAAAGTGGCATGTTTCTGGCATGCCGATACATTTGATAAATATATCCAGAAGGCGATTAACCCCCTAGGATTACGAATTCAAATTTTTCCTATGTTAGAAGATATTGACCCCATTTTTAAAACTAATTGGGAGGAGAACTTACAATTATGCACTAAGACTATGATGTCATTGCTAAGTGAAGAGCATAAAAAAAGAATTGCTAACCTTGACAAAGATATTGACGCAATCTATGCCAAATTGCTTCCCTTCAAAGATTTGCTCATCTTCAAAGAATATGAGGAAAGAATGAAAACCCGATTTAATCAAAAATCCCAAGAAAGATTGACAATAAGGGATAATAAATTATGGAGAGATAAAAGGGCTTTTCAGGAAGGTACCGCTTATAAATGGCATCAAACCTCTTCAATTCAACGCCCATATAGGGGCAATCTAAACAGAACTCCAAGAAACTTCAAATCTAACTCTTCTTTAAATTCTTCTATTTCATCTTCTTTCTATAACAGACACAGAAATCGCAAATCACAAAAGAATAAAAGACCACCGTCTGGAGATGATCCTGCGCACAATAAGAAGAGAATCACAGATACTGCTGTCACTCCTTCTACTGTCAATTTTCCTTCTACTGGTAAAGGTAACACACATGGTGGTAATCAGCTTCCTTCAGTAGGACCCACGGGAGCAGGGTCTACTACATCCACACTCACGGGTGATGTTTCTCTATCTTCTATCACTACTACCTTACTTCACTCAGACCAAGATTTTTTAATCCACTAAACGGAGACAAGGTCTCCGAATCCTTAAAACCCCCACATATTTCTTCTTCGTCCAACACTTTAAATATTGTCAACCTCTCTAATTACTCATTCACGCAAGCTAAAAGAGATTTGTTACATAAAGGTCTCAGTTTCTGTCCAGATGCAGATCTAGATTCTTTTGAAGTAATAAAAGACCTACACCTTTTTGCCCGGAAACTCTATTACAAAAGCCTTACCTCTAAAGAAAAAGGAAAAAACACCTCTCAAAATGAGACTAGGAGATCAGATGAGGCATTAGATGATCTTTTAACCCTCCTTGAGGAACAAGATCCTAGCGAACTCATCGATACAATTGATATTGAAAGCCTTTTGGAGGAACATATGACAAAGGAGGTCCCAGCACGGTCAGATAAACAGTTGAAATTTAAGAAAAAAATCGGATAAATTTCCACCTTTTACAAGCAATCCCAATCTAGCAGCATTCGTAGCATCTACTACTTCGGAGATTAAAAAATTAAAAAACACGAAATTACAAAGTTTCCAAAGTAATCTCACTAAAGATGAACAACTAGCCTTAGAATCCCTAAAAAGAGAACATTCCCTCACGATCAAGCCATCGGATAAAGGCGGGAACATCGTCATTATGACCAATGAGCAGTACAAAGACATGTGCCTTAAATTTATCATGGTATAAACCCATCTCAAAGGGCACCATAGACAAGTTTCATGGTGCCTTTTATGATCTGGTTGATAAAGCATTCTGTAGTGGGGCCATCGATAAAGACGTTTGGGAATACATTAGAACACCAAATCCGCGTACCCCTACTCTGTATTGCCTTCCCAAAATACATAAAAACAAAAAACCCCTGCTGGTCGCCCTATTATTTCCAGAAACAGTTCTATAACCGAAAATCTAAGTAAATTCGTAGATAGTCATCTCAGACCCTATGTTGCGGGCCTATTTTCATACATTAAGGACACCATCCATTTGTTGCAAAATTTGGAGGAATTACACACTTTACCACACTCCCTTCTAGTGGCCATTGACGTAGAAGCACTATACAGCTCTATTCCGCACGATTTAGGCCTTTCGGTTATTAGACATATCTTATCTCAATCTCATAAAGATGACCGTAAATTAGATTCTTTCCTATTGAAAGCGTTAGATTTCATTCTAACACACAACATTTTTTCGTTTGATGGCTCCCACTACCTCCAGGTGCAGGGGGTTGCGATGGGGACCTGTTGTGCCCCATCGTATGCCAACCTGTACCTGGGGGAGTGGGAGCAGTCTCTTCTGTCAAATGACAGCTTGTCGCTATATACCACCCATGTAGCAGCATGGTTCAGGTATAGAGACAATATATTTATGATATGGAATGGCACACCAGAGGCATTACACGCCTTCATACAGATCATGAATCAAAATAATTTTAATTTATATTTCACGATGACTTTCAGTGATACCTCTATTGACTTTCTTGATCTAAGTATAACGAAATCCACAGACGGTTCCTTATCCAGCGGCCTCTATCGGAAAGAGACCGCTGGAAATACCATCCTACACGCGTCAAGTTCACATCCTAAACCATTAGTCTTATCTATCCCATACGGGCAATATTTAAGACTTATGCCCCGTACACACGGTCGGATTTTCCGACGGAAAATGTGTGATAGGACCTTGTTGTCGGAAATTCCGACCGTGTGTAGGCTCCATCACACATTTTCCATCGGATTTTCCGACACACAAAGTTTGAGAGCAGGATATAAAATTTTCCGACAACAAAATCCATTGTCGGAAATTCCGATCGTGTGTACACAAATCCGACAAAGTGCCACGCATGCTCAGAATAAATAAAGAGATGAAAGCTATTGGCCACTGCCCCGTTTATAGTCCCGACGTACGTGTTTTACGTCACCGCGTTACATAGTTACATAGTAGGTGACATAGTTACATAGTAGGTGAGGTTGAAAAAAGACACAAGTCCATCAAGTCCAACCTATGTGTGTGATTATGTGTCAGTATTGCATTGTATATCCCTGTATGTTGTGGTCATTCAGGTGCTTATCTAATAGTTTCTTGAAGCTATCAATGCTCCCCGCTGAGACCACCGCCTGTGGAAGGGAATTCCACATCCTTGCCGCTCTTACAGTAAAGAACCCTCTACGTAGTTTAAGATTAAACCTCTTTTCTTCTAATTTTAATGAGTGGCCACGAGTCTTGGTAAACTCTCTTCTGCGAAAAAGTTTTATCCCTATTGAGGGGTCACCAGTCCGGTATTTGTAAATTGAAATCATATCCCCTCTCAAGCGTCTCTTCTCCAGAGAGAATAAGTTCAGTGCTCGCAACCTTTCCTCATAACTAATATCCTCCAGACCCTTTATTAGCTTTGTTGCCCTTCTTTGTACTCGCTCCATTTCCAGTACATCCTTCCTGAGGACTGGTGCCCAGAACTGGACCGCATACTCTAGGTGCGGCCGGACCAGAGTCTTGTAGAGCGGGAGAATTATCGTTTTATCTCTGGAGTTGATCCCCCTTTTAATGCATGCCAATATTCTGTTTGCTTTGTTAGCAGCAGCTTGGCATTGCCTGCCATTGCTGAGCCTATCATCTACTAGGACCCCCAGGTCCTTTTCCATCCTAGATTCCCCCAGAGGTTCTCCCCCCAGTGTATAGATTGCATTCATATTTTTGCCACCCAAATGCATTATTTTACATTTTTCTACATTGAACCTCATTTGCCATGTAGTCGCCCACCCCATTAATTTGTTCAGGTCTTTTTGCAAGGTTTCCACATCCTGCGGAGAAGTTATTGCCCTGCTTAGCTTAGTATCGTCTGCAAATACAGAGATTGAACTGTTTATCCCATCCTCCAGATCGTTTATGAACAAATTAAATAGGATTGGTCCTAGCACAGAACCTTGGGGAACCCCACTACCCACCCCTGACCATTCTGAGTACTCCCCATTTATCACCACCCTCTGAACTCGCCCTTGTAGCCAGTTTTCAATCCATGTACTCACCCTATGGTCCATGCCAACAGACCTTATTTTGTACAGTAAACGTTTATGGGGAACTGTGTCAAATGCTTTTGCAAAATCCAGATACACCACGTCTACAGGCCTTCCTTTATCTAGATGGCAACTCACCTCCTCATAGAAGGTTAATAGATTGGTTTGGCAAGAACGATTTTTCATGAATCCATGCTGATTACTGCTAATGATATTGTTCGTATTACTAAAATCCTGTATATAGTCCCTTATCATCCCCTCCAAGAGTTTACATACTATCGATGTTAGGCTAACTGGTCTGTAATTCCCAGGGATGTATTTTGGGCCCTTTTTAAATATAGGTGCTACATTGGCTTTTCTCCAATCAGCTGGTACCATTCCAGTCCGTATACTATCTGTAAAAATTAGGAACAACGGTCTGGCAATCACTTGACTGAGTTCCCTAAGTACCCTCGGATGCAAGCCATCTGGTCCCGGTGATTTATTAATGTTAAGTTTCTCAAGTCCAATTTTAATTCCGTCCTCTGTTAACCATGGAGGTGCTTCCTGTGTTGTGTCATGAGGATAAACACTGCAGTTTTGGTTACTGAAGCCCCCCGATTCACTCGTGAAGACTGAGGAGAAGAATAAATTCAATACCTTTGCCATCTCCCCATCCTTTGTAACTAGATGTCCTTCCTCATTCTTTATGGGGCAAATATGGTCTGGGACGACATGTGCGAGACCATCACACGGGCAAATTTCCCCTTATCCATTTCACCATTCTCGACCGGATTCATCCGGACATGAGGGGCGGTGATTGGAATAACATCTTGCTCCAGAGGGAGGTCCGTTGGATCGCAAGCCTCAATGCAACGCAATTCCCAGGCCTAAATACCCAAATGAGCTTTCGCCCATTCCTAGATGGTTTTGTATCAGGAGGATGCAAAAAAGAATAACGTGGTACATTAAAATGATCTGCATACCCAAAAATATCAGAGCTATATGCGTTTAGACTAAACATTTAATCTAGGGGCAATGTGATAATTGATTTGGATTCTGTGAAAGATCTTTTTTCACAATGCAGTTTTGTCTACCATGCAATGTTGTTAATATATCCGTGGATGTACATTGTTCATAAACTGTACTTAACATATTGATGTATGATACTGATACTATTACATGATGAATATGTCAAATATGCTTGTACATCTGACTGGGATGCTTGATCTCTGGGTGTGATGCCCACCCCTATTCTTACCCAAGATGGTTTGCAGTTCCCTATGCTGTCCAGGATTTATTGATTTCTGCCATTTCTTTGCCATGCACATCCAACTATGTCCCTCACATCCAGACCAATAAAATTATTTAATCATCGGAGCAATATGTCTATATATAGATGTACGTCTATGGGGCGCATGCGCGGCGCGATGCGGGACGGACGTGGGTAGCCAGAGCTCCGTCTGACCCGGACAACACAGGCTGATAATCCAGGGCCAGAGCGCTCGTTTCACAGCGGAAACATCACCCATACCTGGGTAACATACCCGTGCATGCCAGCAAGAAGATCCGGGCAATTTCGCTGCCCCCAACACAATCTTACCCACTTTCTCCTGGACGCTGCAGGCAGACAGAACAGGAAGATGTCCCAAGATGGCGCCGGCACCAGCTCACATGCGGCCTCAGGGAAACAACTGCAATCTAATCCATCCAATCCCTCTCTCAGCAATGGGAACTGTGAGTACACTTCTCCCCTATCTAAAGCAGATCTGGATGCTAGCCTCACCTCCATTTTTGATAAACTGGTTGACAAAATTGAAAGTGAAGTTCACAAATCTACCACTGCATTATCTCAAGAGATTGCCAGCATAGGTAGTCGCACTGACATTTTGGAAACCAAGCACGATGAACTCTCACTTGCTCATAATGACCTGAGAAAGGATTATGAGACATTAGCTGACAGTTTTGCCTTCATGCAGGCGCAAGTTGAGGACTTAGACAACAGAAACAGACGCCATAATATCAGACTGCGTGGTGTCCCAGAGACAGTTACAGATCTTATGCCCACTGTTTCCAAGATATTCCACAATCTTTTACCAGATAAACCACTATCAGCCTTTACATGTGACAGAATTCACAGAGCCTTACGCCCCAAACCTCCACCTGATAAACCACCCAGAGATATCATCATGTGCATGAAAGATTTTCTGGTGAAAGAAGACATCATGCGTGCATCAAGAAACTCCCCAAATATTGCACTTGATGGCAAAAAGCTGCAAGTTTACCCTGATATTTCACCTGCCACCTTAGACAGAAGACGCAGGATGAAGAAGGTCACTAACATTCTACAAGCAGCAAGAATTAAATACAGATGGGGATTCCCATTTAAACTTACAATCCCACATAATGGCTCAACATACACAGTATACAACATTATTGAGGGGAAAGAACGGCTGGTTAAATTGGGTCTGCTCGAACCGGAACCCCCAAATCGATTTCCCTCTACCCCAAGACCCTTTCCCATCTGGTCTACTCCATCTTCAAGACGCAATAACATGGAGCAAAGAAGATGGCGCCAACCATCTCAAAATCAAGCCACCTAACATCTACTTGCACCTTTGTCAACACTTACACTAAGAAAATTCGATCAAAGTTTTCCATGATCTTTGCCGTATCTTTCTACGGAACACAAATCAGCATCATATCTACAGTTCTCCCACAGCATTCAAAGGGATTTTTGCTAGTCTAGCAACCTCTTCATGTTTCCACATTAGTCTGAACTATCACCAAATCTTTTCCTGCTCCTGATCCTCCGGAAGGGGAAGACAAGGGGAAAGGAGGAAAGAAGAAAAGAAGAGAAAATATTGTTTTTTTTTTTGTTTTTTTTTTGTGTTTTGTCTCCCCCCCTCCTTTCTCTCCCACTCCCCTTCCCCCCCATTCATTTACCCTCCTCCTTCCTCACTTCCTCTACTTCAATAACCATACTGTTGCCTATGTTGTTTGTTCCTAATAACAATATATATACAAGGATCAGATATACTACTTTTAGAAAACAAAGATATTTTCTCTACTTTAATGGAGATAGATGTGGTTACTACTACAAATATTATTTTCATCTTAACACTTGTTTTTTGGGCCAGGTTTGACCTTTCCTTTTCTTTAGGCCCCCCTGGTATATATTGCTCTCATTTCAACAATAATTTGTTTAAGTTGCGTGTTATGTCCGCCGTTGCTGGATTGTTCCCCCGCCTGCCCATGTGGTCGACCGCGCTATCCCACTTTTGGTGGATTTTGCATTCGACTGCATATGCAGGTTTAGGACATATTTGTCCTCTGATGCTATGTTTATATTTTAGTGACAAGAATTTCCTTGTCCCTTGGTTTATACTATGTTTTTTTTTCTTACATAAAAATTTTGCCTATATGGCCAATGCAAAAAATTCAGTAAATTCTGGAAGTTCATTTGAAACTTTTCAAATAGTCTATTCAAAACAATGTCAATGTTCTCAAGGTTATAACATTTTGATAGTTTGGTATGATGTACTAGTTATGACACCATTTCACCCCCCAAGGTATATCCTCCTCATACCCTTGAAACTAAAGAGATCCTTCCCTTTGCACACACAATCGAGCTCTCCATATACACCTCAATTTATTTTATTAAGACAGAGATTTTTACCCAAACATACCCCAACAAAATATGACCAATGGTTTTGAAAATCTTATCCCATAACACTCAGGGTTTTAACTCTCCACATAAAAGGAAAAAAGCCTTTCAACATTACAAAAGATTAGGGGTTGATATTATTCTCTTGCAAGAAACACATTTTGCTGATTCCAACCACCCAAATTATTTTGACAAAACTTATAATCAATTTTATTATACTACTTTTCAGAATAAAACACGTGGAGTCGCTATCTTTATTCGCAATACTATTGTCCTAGACATACAAAACTTATACAAAGATCCAGACAGTAGATACATTATCATTAAAGGACTATTAAATAACAAAGCTATTACCATAGCCTCAATCTACGCACCTAATGAATAACAATCCACTTTTTTTTCCAACTTTTTTGAAACACTAAACAGATATAGCTCCCCCCACATCATCCTTGGTGGTGATTTTAATCATACATCACACCCGTCCTTAGACAGAAGTAAAGTATCCCCTTCTTCCAAAGCCTTCTCCAAATCCCTAAATAGATCTATAAACAAACTTCAACTCATTGACTCTTGGAGGGCCCATAATATTGGTATCAGATCATATACACATTACTCACATCCACATGATGTATATACTAGACTTGACTACATATTCTGTACCCCAATACTTCTTGCCAACTCCTCCAAGGCAAATATTCATCCCTGCCCTTGGTCAGATCATGATATCACTTCATTTGAAACTTCTCACATAGGCCTTTCACCCTCCCCTTACAATTGGAGATTAAATGACTCAATCTTAACTGACCCCATGACAACACAGTCGATCACGACACATATTGATAACTACTTTAACGAAAATGTAAACGATGAAACCCCTACAACTACACTTTGGGTCGCCCACAAAGCGGTATTACGTGTTCACTTAATTAGCTTTACTGCGAACAAAAATAAAGAAAGACTTATTAATATCAAAAGTTTAACAAGAGATTTAAATATCTTATATAATAAAATACAGCACAACCCATCACAAAATCTCACTAAACAGATTCAAGAAAAACGTAGAGCTTTAGATCTTATATTGTCAGCTAACACAGAAAAATCTCTTAGATTCTCGAAAGCCAAATTCCTTTTACAGAGTAATTCTCCATCAACTATGTTTGCCAAAAAACTAAACCAGGAACACAAACCCCCACATTCTTATAAACTTAGAGATCACTCCGGTAACATGATCACCCATCCTCATGGAGTTCTTAAAATATTCTCTACCTTTTATAAGGACTTACTTTCCAGCCCACAGCCACCTCTTGATGATAATTCTAAAATTTGGCTAGATGATATCTCCCTACCCCATCTTAACCTACAACAAATAGAACACCTTAATGCCCCCTGTACAGAAACAGAAATATTAAAAATAATTAAATCGCTCAAGACATCCACGGCACCCGGCCCCGATGGCTTCTCTTCCTCATATTATAAAAAATTTGCCCCACTGTTAATCCCTCACCTAAAAAATCTCTTCAATCATATTCTTAATGGTGGTCACTTCCCAGACGAAATGCTCCTTGCCAACCTCTCACTTATTCCTAAACCATTCAAAGACCACTCCCTTCCCCAAAATTACCACCCTATATCGGTTCTTAATAATGATTTAAAAATTTTCGGTAGACTTCTGTCGGATAGACTGGCTATAGTTATCACAAATTTAATCCACATTGATCAAACTGGCTTTATCCCGAATCGCCAGATTGTTGATAATATCAGACTAGTAACGAACATAATACAAGATGCAAATCTATATTCTAGACAATTATGCCTTCTCAGCTTAGATATCCACAAGGCTTTTGACAGTGTCAGCTGGTCCTATCTTAACTACTTATTACCTAAATATGGGATTTCAGACAAATTTCTACAGGGCTTCAATGCATTATACCATGCCCCTCACACTAGAATCAAAATTCCTGGTCATAACTCAGAATTCTTCACCCTTAGCAGAGGAACCAGACAAGGCTGTCCCCTATCACCTCTATTGTTTGCCCTCGCTATTGAACCTTTAGCCCAAAAAATCAGAAACAACATGGATATAAAGGGATACACTAAGGGTAATAATGAATTCAAAATTAGCCTATACGCGGATGACGCTTTTATATTCCTCACTAGGGATGAGCTTCGTGTTCGAGTCGAACCCATGTTCGACTCGAACATCGGCTGTTCGCCCGTTCGCCGAATTGCGAACGATATGGGCCGTCCGCGCCAAATTCGTGTGGCGCGTCACGGCCCATAATTCACTGCGGCATGGCAGTGCATTGCTTGCTGATGATTGGCCAAGCATGCACTATGACCCGCATGCTTGGCCAATCACAGCGCCGCCTGAACAGAGAGCCATAATTGGCCAAAGCCAAGGAGGCTTTGGCCAATTATGGCTCAGGGGATTTAGTACACGCCCCACACTATATAAGGCCGCCTGCACGGCGGCCCTGTGTAGTGTGTGTTCCGGCGTTCATTGAGAGAGAGAGAGAGACAGACAGTGTCATTTGATTTGAGTTAGATAGATTAGGCAGAACAGTCAGTCAGTTAGCTGCACTTACAGTGTATTGTGTATATATATATGCATCCCAGGTGTTGCATATATATATATACACTGTATTCAGTTTAGCTAGATCCGTTCCTGTTATCTTCTAGACTATTTACATTTAGTGCAGTGCGTCCTGCTCACAGTGTTCAGCTAGATCCGTTCCTGTTATCTTCCTACTGACAGGCAGGCTTGTCTGGTTACAGTATATAAAGCTACCTGAAGAAAATTACTGGTGTTCTATTTGATCCTATTAGTACCACGGTCAGGCAGCTAGACTATTTACATTTAGTACAGTGCGTCCTGCTCACAGTGTTCAGCTAGATCCGTTCCTGTTATCTTCCTACTGACAGGCAGGCTTGTCTGGTTACAGTATATAAAGCTACCTGAAGAAAATTACTGGTGTTCTATTTGATCCTATCAGTACCACGGTCAGGCAGCTAGACTATTTACATTTAGTACAGTGCGTCCTGCTCACAGTGTTCAGCTAGATCCGTTCCTGTTATCTTCCTACTGACAGGCAGGCTTGTCTGGTTACAGTATATAAAGCTACCTGAAGAAAATTACTGGTGTTCTATTTGATCCTATTAGTACCACGGTCAGGCAGCTAGACTATTTACATTTAGTACAGTGCGTCCTGCTCACAGTGTTCAGCTAGATCCGTTCCTGTTATCTTCCTACTGACAGGCAGGCTTGTCTGGTTACAGTATATAAAGCTACCTGAAGAAAATTACTGGTGTTCTATCCCAGCTTAGTGCAGCTACAGGCCATTAGTATGTCTGGAAGGCCAAGAAGGAGAGGCAGACAGTCACAAGCCAATAAGAGAGGGCAAGCAGGCTCTGTGTCTAGTGCTGGTCGTGGAGACGGTGCATCCTCATCAGCACGTGGCCATGGGACACGCTGGGCCTTTTTTTCGGCAGCTGGCCGTGTTGAGCCGCAACATGCGGAAGACTTGGTCGAGTGGATGACCAAGCCATCCTCATCCTCCTCATCCTCTCTCACCCATGCCCAGGGTGCTTTGTCTGGCAAAGCAGCGGCCTCTTCCCTCAGCTCAATGTCATCAGTGACTCCTTCCCTAGCTCCACCATGTCCTCATGAGGATTCCCTCTAACTGTTTGACCACAGTGTTGGGTACATGCTCCAGGAGGATGCCCAGCGTTTGGAAGGCTCTGATGATGATACTGAGCTCGATGAAGGCAGTAACATGAGCACGGACAGAGGGGGTGCCCAAGAAGGACAGCAATCTGGCAGTCATGCTCCCCCTGCTGCAGCATACTGCCAGGTTTGCTCCAGTGATGAGGAGGGAGGGGATGATGAGGTCACTGACTCAACGTGGGTACCTGATAGGAGAGAGGAGGAGGAGGAGGAGGCGGCACATCACCAACGAGGCAGGATGCCCTCCAGGGGCCAGCCTAAGGGCAGCACATTGACTGCATCACACCCCAAAGCTCCACATGTGCAGGGCGCTGCAGTCTCTGCGCGTTATTCAAAAAGTTCTTTGGTGTGGGCCTTTTTTGAGACGAGTGCATCAGATCGCACCGCTGCTATTTGCAACATATGTCTCAAGCGTATCTCACGTGGCCAAAACATCTCCCGCTTGGGTACCACATGCTTGACCAGACATATGTTGACCTGCCATGCAGTTCGTTGGCAAGCGTATCTAAAAGACCCACACCAAAGAACAAAGAGGATCTCTCCTTGCTCCTCATCAGCTGAGATTTCCAACCCCACTAGACCTCCAGTCCTCTCTGAGACCTGCAGTGAGAGGAATGAAGGTGTAGAATTAGGTGTGTCACAGCCAAGTACTTGTGGGCAATCTGCTTTTGGTACACCGACGTCAGATTGTACCAGGCAAATTTCCCTGCCCCAGCTGCTGCACCGCCGAAAGAAGTTTGCTCCCAGCCATCCACATGCCCAGCGGTTGAATGCTAGCTTGGCAAAATTGCTAGCACTTCAACTGCTGCCTTTTCAGTTGGTAGACTCTGCCCCCTTCCGTGAGTTTGTGGAATGTGCGGTTCCTCAGTGGCAGGTACCCAAACGCCACTTTTTCTCACGGAAGGCGATTCCGGCTCTCTACCGGCATGTGGAAGGCAATGTCCATGCCTCGCTGGACAGGGCGGTCAGCGGTAAGGTGCATATTACCGCTGATTCATGGTCCAGCAGGCATGGACAGGGACGTTACCTAAGTTTCACGGCACATTGGGTGACTCTGCTGGCAGCTTGGAAGGATGCAGGACAAGGTGCAGTAGTGTTGGAGGTTGTTCCGCCACCACGCCTCCAAAATGCTGATTGTGACACACCTCTCTCCTCCACCCCCTCCTCTTCTTCTTCCTCCATGGCCTCTTCCTCGGAACCAGCGGTGCTCCGTAGTCGTTCAAGGGGCTACGCAAGTACGCAGGCCAAAAGATGCCATGCGGTGCTTGAGCTGGTGTGCTTGGGGGACAGGAGCCACACTGGGGCAGAGGTTCTGTCAGCTCTGCAGGGGCAGGTTCAGAGGTGGTTGACGCCACGCCAACTTAAGGCAGGAATGGTGGTTTGCGACAATGGCACCAACCTCCTCTCTGCCCTCCGACAGGGACAAATGACCCATGTGCCCTGTTTGGCTCACGTCCTTAACTTGGTGGTGCAGCGGTTCTTGTGCAGGTACCCGGGCTTACAGGATGTCCTGAGGCAGGCCAGGAAAGTCTGTGTGCATTTCCGCCGGTCATATAATGCCAGTGCTCGGCTGACGGACCTCCAAAAAGGAGTTTAACCTGCCCAAGAACCGCCTAATCTGTGACATGCCCACCAGGTGGAACTCAACGTTGGCCATGCTGCAGCGGCTGCACACGCAGCAGAGGGCCATCAATGAGTACCTGTGCGACTATGGCACCAGGACAGGGTCAGGGGAGCTTGGTTTTTTTTCCCCACGCCAGTGGGCCATGATCAGGGATGCATGCACTGTCCTGTCACCATTCGAGGAGGCCACGAGGATGGTGAGCAGTGACAGTGCATGCATCAGTGACACTGTCCCCCTTGTCCACCTGTTGGAGCACACGCTGCGTGGAATAATGGACAGGGCACTTGAGGCAGAACAGAGGCAGGAAGAGGAGGACTTCCTTAGCTCTCAAGGCCCCCTTTATCCAGACAGTGTTCCTGCGTGCCCGCCGATCACACAGGAAGAGGACGAGGAGGAGGAGGAGGAGGAGGAAGATTGTGTCAGTATGGAGGTGGAGCCTGGCACTCAGCATCAGCAGCAGTCTTTAAGGGATCAGTCCCAAGAAACACATGGACTTGTACGTGGCTGGGAGGAGGTGGCTGCGGACGTTGTCGTCCTTAGTGACCCAGAGGACTCCGGACCGAATGCCTCAGCAAACCTACGCTGCATGGCCTCCCTGATCCTGCAAAGCCTGCGTAAGGATCCTCGTATTCGTGGTATCAAGGAGAAGGACCAATACTGGCTGGCAACCCTCCTTGATCCACGTTACAAGGGTAAGGTTGCGGACCTTATCTTGCCATCGCAGAGGGAGCAGAGGATGAAACATCTTCGGGAGGCCTTGCAGAAAAGTCTGTGCAATGCGTTCCCAGAGACTGGGAGGTTACAAACTCCTGTTTCTGGACAACGTGTTGCTGAGGCTTCGGTCAGTCAAAGAAGGAGCGGTGGAGAAGGTGGCCGTCTGACCGATGCGTTCAGACAATTTTTTGGTCCGCAGCCCCAAGGTATGATCGGTTCCAGCAACCATCGCCAGCGTCTGTTTTACATGGTGCAGGAATACCTAGGGGCAAGATCAGACTTGGACACCTTTCCCACCGAAAATCCTCTGGGTTACTGGGTCTTGAGGATGGATCACTGGCCAGAGCTTGCATAGTATGCAATTGAGCTACTGGCCTGTCCTGCATCCAGCGTTCTTTCGGAACGCACATTCAGTGCTGCTGGAGGCGTGGTAACCGATCACAGGGTGCGTCTGTCCACCGACTCGGTCGATCGGCTGACCTTCATAAAAATGAATGAGTCTTGGATCACCACCAGCTACCAAGCACCTGATGCTGATGTAACCGAATAATTTTTTTTGAAATCTCAGATCCCTTCAAAGACTGCCTATGCTGATGCTGAGTGACTATCCCTGAGTAATTATCCTCTTCCTCCTCAATCATCACGCTGATAGCTTGTAAGAACATTTTTGGTTCTGGGCGCCACCACCAGTGCCTAAGGCACAATTTTTCAGCCCCTGTTTAACAGGGGCGTGTTAATTACAATTTTTGATGTAATACTTTGCAGCAGGGCTCGTTCCTGCATTCCAACTAGAGTGTCTGTGAGGGGTTGCAGTGTTGTGGCACCAGCACCAGTGCCTAAGGCCCAATTTTTCTGCCCCTGTCTAACAGGGGCGTGTAATTACAATTTTTGATGCAATACTTTGCAGCAGGGCTCGTTCCTGCGTTCCAACTAGAGTGTCTGTGAGGGGTTGCAGTGTTGTGGCACCAGCACCAGTGCCTAAGGCCCAATTTTTCTGCCCCTGTCTAACAGGGGCGTGTAATTACAATTTTTGATGCAATACATTGCAGCAGGGCTCGTTCCTGCGTTCCAACTAGAGTGTCTGTAAGGGGTTGCAGTGTTGTGGCACCAGCACCAGTGCCTAAGGCCTAATTTTTCAGCTCCTGTTCAACAGGGGCATGTAATTACAATTCTTGATCTAATATTTCACAGCAGGGCCCTGTGAGGGCTTACAGTGTTGTGGCCACAGCAACACCTAAGGCCCAAATTTCTGCTGAGTATATAGGGCAGGACCCTACTTTCAAACATCTAACTTACAAACGACTCCTACTTGCAAACGGAAGGAGACAACAGGAAGTGAGATGAAATCTACCCCTAGGAAGGGAAATTCTCTCCTGTAAGAGTTAATATGGGAAAACAATTTCTCCTTTCCACTGATGCTTTCCAATCCTTGTTCCACAAAAAACCCACATTTTCAAAAAACATTTTTCATTGGGACAAAAAGTGAGGTGAAATCTTCTGAAGAGGAGGAAAGACAGCAAAACAAATGTCACAGGGGTGATAACCCTTCCCTATGTTTTCCAAAAAGCTTAAAAAAGATTTTTTGGCTGGAGCTAAACGCTTTAAAAATGTACCCGTTCAAAATTACAAAGAGATTCTACTTAACAACAAACCTACAGTCCCTGTCTTGTTTGCACCGCCTGTATACTGCTGTTCAGAGTATATAGGGCCTTTCCTTATTTTAATTTGGGTGCGGGGTTCCCCTTAATATCCATACAAGACCCAAAGGGCCTGGTAATGGACTGGGGGGTACCCATGCCGTTTGTGTCACTGATTTTCATCCATATTGCCATGACCCGACATGACATTAAACCCGCAAGCAGTTTTAAATGAGATTTTTTCCTTTAAAAATGACATTTGGTGCAGGGACTGTTCTAAACACGGGAAACATGAGCCACTTTACAGGCCTACTATAGACACACCCCAGGTACAATATTTAAAGGAATATTTCACTTTTTTTTTTTTACTTTAAGCATCATTAAAATCACTGCTCCCGAAAAAACGGCCGTTTTTAAAAGTTTTTTTTGCATTGATACATGTCCCCTGGGGTAGGACCCGGGTCCCCAAAACCTTTTTAGGACAATACCATGCAAATTAGCCTTTAAAATGAGCACTTTTGATTTCGAACGTTCGAGTCCCATAGACGTCAATGGGGTTCTAACGTTCGTGCGAACTTTCGGTCCGTTCGCAGGTTCTGGTGCGAACCGAACCGGGGGGGTGTTCGGCTCATCCCTATTCCTCACAGAACCTCATACATCAATTCCCTCTCTCCTTAAAGAACTTAACTCCTTTCATTCCCTCTCAGGCCTTAAAATTAATACCAATAAATGCTCAGCCCTACCAATCAACTACAGCCAAAATACTCAAAATCTATTGTCTAACAATTTCCCATTCGTGTGGTGTACCAAATCTTTTAGATATCTTGGTGTTAACATAACCCCTATACATAACCTTCTATATAAATCTAACTACACCCCATTATTCTCTCAAATCACCTCCCTCCTCACTTCCTGGTCCTCTTTCCACATATCCTTTCTCGGAAGGATATGTGCCGTTAAAATGACAATCCTCCCTAAACTTCTATATTACTTTCGAGCACTTCCTATTAATGTCCCAAAATCTAAATTATTATATATCCATAGAATTATAAACAAGTTCATTTGGGCTGGAAAAAAACCTAGATGCAGTTATGCTCTTATGCACAGACCTCAAACATCAGGAGGCTTCGGCCTCCCCAATAGCTGGCTATATTTTTTAGCGGCCAGATTAACCCAACTTACTCAATGGTTTACCCCTTCCCAGGTAACCCCATGGAAAAAATTTGAATCCACCTCTATCCTCCCACTACATTTACAAGGAATACTATGGTCTAACATCACATCTTACAAAAGACTTCTTAAATACAACATCATAGTTGCTCAATCCTTCCAACTATGGAACAAATACAAAGACACTTTCAAACTCTTCTCTAAAACTCCTCCCTTAGCTTCTTTTCTGGTAGACCCCAGATTCCCCGACGCATATAGTAATAGGCCCTCCTTCTCCCTATGGATCAACAAGAACTTAACTACCCTCAGGTCCCTTCAATTAAAATGGGAGTTTTCCCCATTTTTATCTTTACAATCCACCCATGGTCTACCAGCCTCTGAGCTTCATAACTACCATCTTATTAAATCCTTTTATGAAAAATTTTTTGCACTCACAACATCTCATATCAACACCACATTTGAACATGTCTGCATCTCTTTATCCAGTGATAGAGGTCTCATTTCAAGACTCTACCATTACCTCAATAATTTTGAAGCACCAGACAAATCAACACCGATGCTTAAATGGGAGTCGGACATGGCGACTCCATTCAGTACTGAGGAGTGGTCCTCCATGTCTGAAAATCTTCGTAAATGTAATAAAGCCATTTCTTTCAGAGAAACCCCACTTAAATTATTCTCTAGATGGTATCTAACCCCCTCTAAACTTCATACATATTACCCTTCTGTCTCCCCAAATTGTTTTAGGGGATGTTCAGAACCGGGTACCCTTTTGCACACTTTCTGGGAATGCAAATACATCAAACAAATTTGGCTCAAAGCCACTGACCTTATTGAATGCTCTTCCCAACAAAAAAATTACACCCACCCCCCAAATATGTCTCTTATATGCAAAAATACCAAACATTCCCACACCATGCATGAGATTATTCCTCTCACTGTGCAGTTCCATCCATTGGATGATTGCATACAACTGGAAGACAAACAATTTACCGTGGCAACAAGTCACCACGAGAATGAAATCAATTAAAATTTCTGAATGGATCTACCACACTCTCAATGATTCAACACACATTCATAATAAGAAATGGTCTTACTGGAATACTACTTAACTGATTTTAATGCAAAACTACATGTGAACCTGCAAAAATGTATGACTATTGCTACTTATATGTACTTGACTCGTCATCATACCTCTTTTCCACTTGTCACTGTATATTAATATTTTATATATATATTTTGTAACCTGAATAACCTTTGTATTTTTGTTACTTAAACTTCCAAATAAAACTTTTGTAAACAAAAAAAAATAGATGTACGTCTATAAGACTCTGTTTTTTTCTTTGCTTTATTTTATTTTCTTTTTTGTGCCCTTGGCTTTGGTTTTATCTCCGCCCGGCGCACGGGGGCCATGTCGTTTCCATTCTCAATGGCGGCATGGCGTCCTTTCACACTGCAGGTCTGTCCCTTTCCGGGCATATCATTGCGGTGTTTCATGCGCCGGTGGGGCTTGTCTGTATGATGCGCCGGTGGGGCTTGTCTGTATGATGCTCCCCCAGCGCTTAGGCTCTGGGTGGGCGCCGTGCAGATTTGTCCCTGGGGTCCCTTCATTGGATGTCCCAAGTCCTAATGTCCCCTGTTTTTTTCTTACGACCTCCCTGTTTCTGCCAGTCAGTATTCGATTGGCATCTATCAGTTGTCAGTATGCCTGTGTATTTTTGGTTGCCATAGTGCTGGGTGGGCCCCCTTCAACTAGCCTATCGCATGGCTTTGTTGTCTGCCTTTTGGCTCTTTGCCCCGCCCCCCCAATTGCCGCGGTAGTGATTGGACCTTCCCTTGAGTTGCCATGGTGATAATTGGACTCCCCGTGAGTAGTATACTGCAGGTCTTTGTTTGATTTGTGCACTGCCCCCTCATTGTGTCACCGGACGCGATGACGCGGTCGTAAAGCAGGGACACTGTCCTTCACTCTCTCCAGGCCACCATCTATTTAGATTGCCTGTGTTCGTCGCTTTGTTATGACGCTTGTGCGCCATATGCGACGACACAGATCCATCCTTGCTGACACCGAAAGCTTGATCCACACTGCGCAGGCGCCGGCAGCTATTTAAAAGCCGTAATTGGCATCCTGCTCAATGTTAAAACTCCATTATCAATGCTCATCACCTTTCAGTCATCTGTTCAACATGGCTAAAACTTGAACGAGTAAGTAGCAAATAAGTTTCATAATAGATATTGTATATGCATCCTGTGATGAAGGAGAGTTAATGCTTTACCATCTCCTCCATTGCAATTTAAATTATGTTTGTGTGGTTAAATTTGTGGCTGCACGAATAGTCCCCTTTCTTTCTCATATGTTCATATATGAAATAGTATGTTTTTTCAATATAAAAGCTGTGTCTATCATGTTTTATTTCTTTTTCATACTGCTCCTTTTTTCTTTTCTAAGTTGGAAGTTTTGGAGCTATTAGAAACAGTAATTAAAAAATTAAAAAATATATATAAAAAAAACCCCTCCTTTTCTAAGATGCAGCTGTATAGCAACCAAAGGACTGTCAGTTTCTGCAGTCACAATACAAGGACATACACTTTGTTTGAAATTATGGAGAGAGCAGTTCACAGCAATTTAAAACGCCTATAGCAAACCAATGCGATTTTTTAATTCACACAAAATTTATTGTTTCCCTCCCTTTTTAGGGCCACTGTGTGGATACGGCAGGGTCATCCTCCTGACCGCCACGCCCGCCATTTGGCTAATTGGTGGTCATTGTCATTTTATCAAATCACTCTCTTTTCATTTGATACAAAAGTCTGCTCCTCTGCATATTTTATGCACCTTATCCTCGCTTTGAGGACTGGATTCTGGTATGTATGTTGGACATTATCGGATGTTATATTATGAAATGTTTATCCTATACAGTATTTTAATATGTAAACTGTTTTCACCTGTCTTTTCAGAATGTCTGGGATTAGAGGCCAAATATTATTCAACTTATACTTTAAAATATAATAAAACCAATAGACTTATTACGTGGTATGACGATATAAATAACCAATAATAATTACCAATACATTTTACTTTGACGATATAACATTTATAACCATTCATAGATTATAAATACCAATGGTTCAGCTTTAAATGCTTGAACCAACCAAACAATAACAAAACCACTATCCCTTATAACAAAGCAATGTACAAATCAAAAAAACAAAAATAAAAAAGGGGGGAGGGAAGGACCGCGACAAAGGGAGGGAGGGGTGCCTTTTTCTTCTGCTGCAGTCGTTGTTCTGAGTAAAATTTGTTGGTTTGGATGCTTTTATAACCTCTTCTTTGTTTTTATAGGTTAGTTGGATCACCTGATCAACTGTAGAAATTTCTAGAAGTTTAAAAGTCAGCTGACTGGTAAGTGACCAATAAATTAACTGAAATTTAAATTATGTATTAAACTGTTATTTGTCTTGTCCCTAATCCCATAGGTAGTGGTCGCTATTGCGTTCCCCCTACCCTCATGGGAATAGAGGCCAAATATTATTCAACTTATACTTTAAAATATAATAAAACCAATAGACTTATTATGTGGTATGAATGGCCGCGGCCCTTTATTACTGGTATGACGATATAAATAACCAATAATAATTACCAATACATTTTACTTTGACGATATAACATTTATAACCATTCATAGATTATAAATACCAATGGTTCAGCTTTAAAAGCTCGAACCAACCAAACAATAACAAAACCACTATCCCATACGCAAGGCTTGCCTAATTAACACGAGCCTGGCACCCCACTCGGGCCACGGCCAATTCTACACATGTATTAAAATCCAAATTGAGAATATCACAGCCGATTTCTGACAGATGGACCAGGTCAAAACGATAGAGACCAGGCGTACCCCCTTCCAGATCAACATGGCGGAAGGATAGTCCATCAATGGTCGGCATAAATTTTGCTACTAATCTATTAACCCTTTTTCAGATCTTTTCCAAGTATGAAAAGTCTGGATTAGTTAACCAAAGCAATCTTGGAACAATTTCAGAGAAGATTAAAACAGTGGAAGGCAAAACAGTATGAAGATGTAAAAGATCCGTTTGAATTTGAGCCAACAAATCCAAAGTTTTAGAAGAACCCAAATCATTTCCAGATAGATGAAAAACAATAATAGATGGAGTAGGTAAAGAGGCAAATAGATTATCAAGAGCAGGGCGTAGATTGAATCAGGACATGCCTCTGTAGCCAAACCAAGAAACTTTGTAAGACGAGGCGTCAAGACTCAAGTTGAGACCGTAGCATCTCAATGAAGCTCTCCTTTTTGCCCAATAGACGAACGAATGTCCTATAATCCAGACATGACAGTAGTGCCCTAAAAGGAAGTTAGAAAAACATAGATTAGGCCTGACATAAGACTTGAAACAGTCGGACTTCCAACCACCCAGATTTTTGATAGCTTGAGATGACAAACCTAACTGTGAAGCTGTGGTAGCCGCTCCGATTCTAAAAGAATGTGATGTAATATGCAAGTGACCCAAGCCTACATAGGAAAGACATTTACGCAAAATTGCCTTGAACTGTTATTGTGTAAGTGGAAGACCAGAACTGTGTAACAACAAATGGCCTTGTCCGTCAGGTCGCAACAGCAAATATTTTGATAGTAAAGAAAGGATGCACAACGGAGAATCAGCCATTCTGTGAACAACAATCCAACGACCCTTCCTTAATTGATTGGTTTTGCTGAAGCGCAACAAGATTCTGATGCAATTATTATGCATAAAAACGTCAGAAATTAAAAGGCCACTGCAAGAAGACTTCGACTTCGGCAGTAATTCTGAAATGCGAAACTGAAATGCGAAATGGAAACACAGGCAAAAGGAAACATTCAGAAGAAGGGATTCATAATCCGAATAACAAATGACAGGCAAGGCAAGCAACAGACGATGTAAAATGTCAGAAGTAATCGGTACTCTGTTGTCAACTCTAAAATGTTTTTACGGTACCCTTTAAGGGCTTGTTTAACAGAAAAGAAATGTGAGCACGGAGGGAGACCTCGCATATTATTAAAAAAGGAAATACCCTCCAAAATTTTAATCACATGAGAAGAAGAATAGGATCTTTGCATTAACTCATCAAGAAAGGCCAAAACCAACAATTCAGAGAAATAGTGAACAGGAACATTAGCAAAATGTAAAAAGGAGCTCCATAGAGACCACGCGGCATTGTATTGCGCCCACGTGGAAGGAGCCAAAGAACTTGAGATAGCAGAAGTCACGGAGGACAAACCACCGACCACAAATGTTCCGGGCATGGAGAACCCAAAATGTCCGCATCCGGTGCCAAACTGCGAAATCAATCCAGCTGAAAACGGGATAAGGAATCAGCAATATTGTTAATGAAGCCTGGAATATACTTAACCTTAATCCATAAATTAAAGGCAAGACATTTGAAAACTAATCTTCTTAATACTGCTAAAACAATTAAAGATTTAGATGTTAAACAATTAATCGCAAACGCAACACCTTTATTGTCTGAATGAAAGAGAATACATGATCACAAAAAGGACTTTGCCAAATACAACTGCCATTATAAGAAGACAAAAATTCATCCCAAATCAATAAATCAGAAACTAAGTCCGAAGTAATCCGAACAAAGTGAAAAGGTGACCTAAAACCTACTAATGCTTTGTACAACCTTTTAGAAAAAACCCGACCGATAGGTATAATTCTAGTAGCAAAAGCGAGCAGTCCTAATAAGGACTGTAAGGTACGAACTGTAACCTTAGGTCAAGAAATGACAAAAGAAACCAAAGCGTGCAATCGAGTAACTTTAGCAGAAGCGAGACGACATTCCATCAGTGAAGTATCTATAGTAATGCCCAAAAACTCGAGACTGGTAGTAGACCAAACAAATTTCTCTTCCGCAAGTGGAACGCCAAAACGCCTACAGATGACACGGAATTCACTAAACAAATACAGACAATGAGAAGAATCGGCTGGACCTATAAACAAAAAGTCATCCAAGTAATGTAGCAAGCTATCAGAATCAGATAGAAAGGAGACTGTCCATTCGAGAAAGCAAGCAAAGGCCTCAAAATATTTACAGGATAATGAGCAGCCCATAGGAAGGCATTTATCGAAATAATAAGCCTCATTAAAATAAAAACCTAGGGAGCTGAAAGCCGTAGGATGAATAGGCAATAAACGGAAAGCGGATTTAATGTCAGCCTTAGCAAGTAAAGCAGATTGACAATTTAAACGAATTTTCGAAAGGGCATCATCAAACGACGCATAAGAAACGGAACTCTCAAAAGGGTCGATACAATCGTTAAGAGAAGAACCGACAGGGAATGATAGGTGGTGTATTAAACGAAAACTATTTTTGTCTTTTTTATGTATCAAACCGAGAGGCGAAACCCTAAAATCTGAAAAAGGTGGCGAAAGAAAGGAGCCAGCAACTCTACGTTCAGCAATTTCTTTAGAAATTTTGTCAGCCACTACAGCAGGAAATCGACGAACTAAAGGGAGATTGTCATGATGGACACAACCTGTACCATCAAAAACTGGCAATCGAAAACCATTAGAAAAGCCATCAAGAATGAGACCCGCTTTCAGATGATCTGGCCAAATTTGTAGAAACGGCAACATTTCGACTAGTTTCACTGGGGTAATTGCCAGAACAAAAATTATCCCTAGAATGCGAAGGAACAGCCGGAGACAGTTTTTTGAAACAGCGATTAGCGGGATGAGAACCCGCGAACGTAGCACATTCATGTCTATAGCGACAAGAGTTAGGCCATTTACATTGCCCCTCATTAAAACCAAAACACAAGCCCTTTTTAAAAGGCGCTTGTTGTGAAGGGAGAGAGGGCAGCAAAGTTTTTTTCGGAATCAGTAGATTCAGCCATAAGCCTACATATTTAGAACCCCACTTTAGATTTTTATGAATCACCAACTTCTGACGGAATGACTCGTCGTAATAAAACCAAGCCAAACCTGAAACATTGTTAAATGCCTCGAGAATGATGTCCACGTGTTGAAACATTCCACAACATAATTCTGGGTGTTTTTCGCCCATGACACTAGCATATACACAGAATGCCTGAAGCCAGTTGTTGAAAGAATGAGGCACATGTTTGCGTTTTTCGTCATCAAACTTTTTAGAGTCCCTTTTATCTAAATGATTTTCTTTAAATGAAGGAAGGAGAGAAAGAAGGTCAATGTAATCGCCTCTCCAGATTCTTTCTTTAATTGAGGCTGATAAATGAAAACCAAGAGGGGAGACTTCGCAAACGAATGCCTCTTTGAAACAACTTTCAGGGACCGAAGGAATAGAGACATGATCGGTTACTGAAAAGGAAGGCACAATAGG
This sequence comes from Aquarana catesbeiana, assembly GCF_042186555.1. Classification (NCBI taxonomy): domain Eukaryota; kingdom Metazoa; phylum Chordata; class Amphibia; order Anura; family Ranidae; genus Aquarana; species Aquarana catesbeiana. Next base: position 265,523,217 of record NC_133328.1, read on the forward strand.
CGATAAAGCATGCGTTTTTTGCGTAACATGTGAAGCAGATGTGTTAACATCTTTCCAAGCCTGCAACAATGAATTTTTGGAACTAGTAGGTAATTTACTAATACAGCGTTTAAAATATTCAGTAAATGAATTAAAGGACAATAATAACGAATGTAATTGCTCAGACTCACCAGAATTATTAACCTGCACATTGTCAGATGATGACGCAGCTGGAGCAGTAGATTCCAGCGAAATTTTAGCTGCAGGTAACGAATTAACCACAGAATCTGGTAAAGGAACAAAAGGCAAAGAAACTGTATTCAAAACAGTTGTAAAAGACAGAGACGAAGATGGACTAGATTCAGATAGACAAGAAACATTTTCACCTGCAGAAGAATTAACAGTGTTTATATTAGAATCATTTCCATGCAATGAATGATCATTAAATTGCAGAGGCTGCTGACATAGAGACATATTGACAATAGCACTATCCATTACAGCGTGTTCCTGCAATGGAACAGAAAGGGGGGAATGAGAGCACAAAGAGTTAACAAATTTACCCGCAATTCTTGTCTTTTTTGAAGAAGGCTGGCTCCTGGATTCTATCCAGCGAACTGGCTTCTTTTTTAATCTTCGCGGGCGTCCAGACGCTACTGCGCATGCTCCTGCATCGCACTCAGTGACCAGCTGATTGTTGGATGACGAAGGAGGGCAGGAGACAAGCGATCATGTTGGAACTGAAGAGCGGTCACTCGGAGAATGAGAGGAGGGAGGATTAAGTGGCTGCACAGGAGGAGGAGGAGCCGGTGTATAAGAGAAAGAGTAAGAAGGAATAGCATGGGACGGAGGAACAGGGGGAAGTGAAAGGGATGGCACTGGAGAGACAGGAGGCAAGGCTTGTGAAAAAGGAGGAAAACTGGGGACAACAGCTGTGAAAGGAGGGGGAAGAGGAGGCGATGAAGCCATGGAAGAGCCGGAAGATAAGCAGGATCTCATCCAGGCATCGCCATCCGGAGCAGAGGCCCTCTTCATCAGCTGACGCAGCATAGAATTCATGGCAGCGAGAGAACAACGCAGAGGTGCCTTTTTCTTCTGCTGCAGTCGTTGTTCTGAGTAAAATTCGTTGGTTTGGATGCTTTTATAAACTCTTCTTTGTTTTTATAGGTTAGTTGGATCATCTGATCAACTGTAGAAGTTTCTAGAAGTTTAAAAGTCAGCTGACTGGTAAGTGACCAATAAATTAACTGAAATTTAAATTATGTATTAAACTGTTATTTGTCTTGTCCCTAATCCCATAGGTAGTGGGTGCTATTGCGTTCCCCCTACCCTCATTCTATGTATATAATTTCTCTCTGCAATACGCCTCTGAAGAAGGGACACCATCCTGAAACATGTCAGGCCTACAGAGAAACATGTATCTATAGATGAAAGTACACAATGATCAATATGAAAGAAAATTTACTGCATAAGCACTTTTGTAGAGATTTATGTTCAGTCTGTCTTATTTTTATGCTTTTCTAATAAATAATAATTTTATTTAAACATAATCATTTTGTTCGCCTACAAAGTCCCACAGTACTGGGGGGTACATAAGTTCCCTATTTTTAGGGTTCTTACTTTTTCCGTATTAATTTGGGATGTTGGCAACATATTGAAGGTGATGTATTTTCCCTTCTGTGGTTCATTATACCATACATATATCATTTAGTAACCAGTCACCATTCATCCAAAGTTTATAGGTCTTTTCATGATGTTGGCACCTTCCCTTGTGGAAGGTGTGACGTTTGTACTTTCATTTCCAATTCTAAGGAAGTCATTCTTCCCAATGGTTTGACCCACGTTATTAGACACACAGTAACATGTAAAACTGTTGGGATTGTATATTTAGCCACCTGCCGATGTGATTGTTACTATGTCAGCAAGACTAAGCGACCCTTCTACAAACGTATTTGAGATCATGTCAAGCCACTGTACAAACGATTCACAAACCACTGCTATTAACAGGCTTATTGGATCACAGCATGATTTTGATCCCTGTGTGGTCAATTTCGCTGCTCTGGTGCATGTACCAATACATGGCAGGGGTGGTGGAATTGATACCACGCTGCTCCAATTAGAAACTAAATGGATTCATAACCTGGACGCAACCAAGTTTCCAGGTTTAAATGACTACATCAAGTCAAGTTTCAAATCATTTTTGTAACTTTGGTTTATACTGTTATTCATACATAGAATATTCAATTGATGCATTGTCATTGTCCTTTTTTCCATCTGGACCATACAATTTCCCTCCCCATATTCCCTCCCCCCAAGTTCATTACCATGGATCCAGTGCTGGGTCTTTATTTATAATATTTGTTTTTCTTAATTTCTATTTTTACTATTATTGTGATTTATTTGCAATTGATTCTTATTTCAATACATTCTGTAAGTTTTGTGTTCATTATTTCTGTTTTCTCAAAAACTTTGTTATCACTATCTTTGTATTTGATAGCATGCCATGGCTTTTATGTGGGGGGGGTTTGATCCCCGATCTGTTGACCCTGATATAGGATCCCATTTCATACACCTTTTTCATATTGGGTGAGTGTTATGGAGATTTGGTCCGCTCTTATCACAGTACTCTGATCTTTAATTATGTTTTTTGTATTTTTTCGTTTTCTTTTTTTTTTCTTTCAGTCTACCAGTACTTTACTGTGGTTGACTTATCATTTGATGTGGTTACCATTGAATCAAAACTATTGGCGCCCCTGTTTCTTTATCATTTTTTTAAACTTCGTGTTTTGAGTATTGAGGCTATGTTAGCCCACTTCTCTGGGATAGTATATCCCATTGTTTTCACTTTGTATCATAGCTACTTTATTTCTTTTTTCTTTTTCCCTATGCTAGGTCTTCATTTGCCCTCTGCAGCCATAAATTGTTTCGGCATTTGGTTGCTGACTCTCCGGAGGAACTTGGTGTCCTATCTGCTTTTGGGGATTTCCGGGTAGGTATTGGGGGGTAGGGATTTTGTGGGAGATCATCCATTGCGATTTGCTTTTTAAGCCATGCCATGCTCTCAATTTTGAATTCAAATATGTTCAAATAACCCTGCTATGACTATCTTTTCATGATAACAATTTTTTGTAACAATTCTTTTAATGCTATATACTTTGTGTCTTTTCAAATTACATGTACAGGTTCTCAATATCACTTCCCCTGAAGAAGCCAATGTATTGGCAAAACATGTAGGGATAAATTTCCTGTTACACTAATTGGCCTTATAACATTCTTGCCCATCTCTTTATGTATAAATTGCTTCATGATTGTCAACACTCTTGTATGTGTATGTACCCTCTGTTTTTTTTTTTAAAACAAAAAAATCTTTTTGTACTAATAAAATATTATATTCTTTATTTTTGTGTGTTAAATATACGTTCTTAGGCACCGTTATAATCCCTTCTCTCCCCTCTTGTTTTGCCAATAATAAATAGGAATGAGGTGCCGTAAATCTTGAGGACTTTCCAGCCATACCCCATTTTTCCTGCAACCAATTACTAAACGTTCGTGGAATCAACCGATACCGCCGCTTTTCCTCATCTTCCTTCTTAGATTCCTCCGGCTTAACCCTGTCCAGGTTAAATTTTTCCAGAGGGAGCAACGTGAAGATCTCCACATACTCCCTTTCCATATCTTTTCCCATACCTCCGCTTTGAGATAAGCCCCCAGGGAGCTGTCAAAGCAGACGTACACTTCGCACTTGGCCGAATCGGCCATCAGAACCAGCTCCGTATTCTTACTAATCTATTTTGCGGGAACTGCAGGGGAAAGGGCGCTCAATTCCTGAACCACTGAATCACCGCTTCTGACTCCTGCACTGTCCCCTGTACCTGACTCACTACTGATCAAGCCCCTGCCTGACCCGCTCCTGAAACCCAGGCCGACACCGGCAGGTATCCCGCCGGCGTGCCCGCATCAAAACATTGCACCAACGACAGTAGTCCCACCAGTAGGTCTTGCACGGCCATGGCTTCCCCCGACATGGCTGGCCCCACACCTGACGACTGAGGGGGGGGAGAGAGAGACCCCACTCCCTGCAGCTGAAGGGACATTTACTCCTGGGGCCCGCCTACCCTTGGAACTAGACACATGTACAGGAGAAGACAAAAAAAGAGAATCAACATTAGGTATGGATTTACCGGGCTGACCAGGAGGTGGTCCCACAGCTGTCAATCCGGAATACAACACAGCCGACCTCCTTGGGGTGATTACCTCATCTTGGCTAGACAGCTCCCCTTCTGAGCGGGATGAATCCTGGCAGCTCTTCATTGGTTCTGCTCCTTTGGTCCGCGGGATTGCTGGTCCCGGCCGCAGCAGTGTGGGACCTCTTCACCCCCCCGGAGGTGGGAGGGGCCTTGCTTATCCTCCCTTCCGGTGTGGTCCTTGGACCCTGGCTGGATCAGGGCGCATTGGGGACACTGGCCTCCTCCCACGCTTAGCCGCCATCTCTGGGGAAACATCCACCAGGGATGGTGCCGCACTCCCCCTGGTATGTGTGCGGTTGTGGTGGGGAGGTGCTCCGCGTCATCCCGTCAGACCCTGCCCCCGCCGTGGCATTCCTCCCAGGACCCTCCCCGGGTCCCAGCGATGGCAGCGGAGCCGGCGGTGTCTGAGGTTGGTAAACCAGACCCCCTGAGCTGCGCTGAGCTTGAGGGGATCCTGATGGGCTGTAGTGCTCTGGCGGGCATGCCCACCGAGCACGCCGTGTCTGTTACCCGCTGGGAACCGCAGCAGCCGTCCCTTGCATGCCTGCAAGCTGGCTCTGCAGCCATGCCATGCCCATAGTCTCTGCCATTACCCGCAGCTGTTCCTCCATCCATCCACCTTCTGACATTGATCCGCAGAGGAGAGCAGGGGCAGACACATAAGCACAGTAGCTTTTCCTATCCTTGTGTTCTGACCAGATGTCTGCACCTCTGACCTCCTCTCTGCACTGCCTCCCCCTCACACCTCTCTGACCAATCCCCTGCGAGCTCAAGTTAATTTCAGAACTGACCCAGCCTACAGGGTCCTATTTCATGTAGCCCTGAGCTTATTTCTTCTTTTCTTTTGCTGCGGGCTTTTCTGAAAAATAGCATATTAAAAACATTTGTGACTCAACCATATACAGTATTGAAATTTTGGTATGCACAAGCATCGTGGACAAGGGTTTGTATCCTTTGAGATAAGGACAGTCTAAGTGATTTCAGGAGCATATCAGGGTAAAAGGCTGTGGTGGTTACTGAGAGTGGAGTGTAGTGGGCCCAACAACTGTGGGGCATGCCCGAGACTGCATGGAAGCACAGGTGTGACAAAGGCCAACAGACAGCACCAGAAGTCACTAGATGACAGGATGCTCTGAAGTCTTGGGTGCACTGAGGTGACTACATGCCACAAGATACACTGCTGTACCTCGGAGTCATGGGGCGCACAGTGAAAACAGGGATCACTAGATGACACAGTATGCCCTGGGACGTACTAAAATCAATGGGTGCACTGAACACACTGGGTGCACTGGAGTTACAGGCTACACTGTGTTCACTGCAGACACTGGGTTTATTGTCAGAGTCAGGCACAGAGGACGCATGGGTAAGCATCCCAAACCTCCCAAATTTTGAACTTCAGAATGAGGGACACTTGAGATAGGAAGTAACCTTGCATAGCGTGCCGTGGCAAATGTGGGCGTGGTCAAACTTCTGACAGTGGGAGGAGCTTAATGGGTGTCATTAAACAAAACTCGGGCTTCCTTGTACCTATAAAATATGCTTTTATTATTGTTCCACAAGCAAGAGTCTCATGGATACATACAAACCCCAGAACATTCATTTAAAAAAAAGGATGAAAGCATGCAGGGTTTGGAGTACATTACATACATAGCGCAGGGTTGTGGGATGTGTTATGTACAGAGTGCAGGGTTCTGGGAAGAGCTGCGTATAGAGTGCAGGGTTCTGGGATGAGCTGCGTACAGAGTGCAGGGTTCTGGGATGAGCTGCGTACAGAGTGCAGGGTTCTGGGATGAGCTGCGTACAGAGTGCAGGGTTCTGGGATGAGCTGCGTACAGAGTGCAGGGTTCTGGGATGAGCTGCGTACAGAGTGCAGGGTTCTGGGATGAGCTGCGTACAGAGTGCAGGGTTCTGGGATGAGCTGCGTACAGAGTGCAGGGTTCTGGGATGAGCTGCATACAGAGTGCAGGGTACTGGGATGAGCTGCGTACCGGGTGCAGGGTTCTGGGATGAGCTGCGTACCGGGTGCAGGGTTCTGGGATGAGCTGCGTACTGAGTGCAGGGTTCTGGGATGAGCTGCTCACAGAGTGCAGGTTTCTTGGATGAGCTGAGTGCAGGGTTCTGGGATGAGCTATATACAAGAGTGAAGGGTTCTGGGATGAGCTATATACCATGGTGCAGGGTTCTGGGATGAGCTATATACCATGGTGCAGGGTTCTGGGATGGGCTATATACAGGGTGCAGCAGAGGCGTAATTAGAGCTTTCAGGTCCCTTATGCAGGAAACCATGAAGGGCCACCCAATCTCTGGCCTGGGCCATTCCCTCCGAGCCCAGAGCCCTTCCAACTGATCCCACATCCCTTTATGGTCCCACAGTGGATCCCTTTCACATGTTGTGCAGTCTTGAGCCCCGCCATGGTGGCAGAAGGCCAGGGCTCAGTCACAAGTGCGACCTTTGCTGGTAGTTCCACCAGTGGTGTCAGTGTGGACTGTGAATGGTTTCAGTTAGTAGGGCAGTAGACGTGGTCAGTAGGGCAGTGGACGTGGTCAGTAGGGCAGTAGACCTGGTCAGTAGAGCAGTGGACATGGTCAGTAGAGTAGTGGACCTGGTCAGTAGGGCAGTATGATGGGAGGGGGGTAGTAGAGGGCAGTATGATGGGAGGGGTGGCAGTGGAGGGCAGTATGATGGGAGGGGTGGCAGTGGAGGGCAGAATGATGGGAGGGGTGGCAGTGGAGTACAGTATGATGAGGTGGAGGGCAGTATGATGTGGTGGAGGGCAGTATGATGGGAGGGGGGAGTAGTGGAGGGCAGTATAATGGGAGGGGGGCAGTGGAGGGCAGTGTGGGGGGGACTGTACAGCATGACTGGAGGGGAGCAGTGTATGGGAGGGAGTAGAGTGACCATGAGCGTCCTCGGGGCACTGCAGGGAGCATTTCTCTTCTCTTCCAGCGACAGGAACAGCCTTCAGGTGAGACCCGGAGTCGGGGGTGGAACTGGCGGTCCTAGGTACAGATGACTTTGCAGCTTGGGCGCAAGGAGGAGGAAGTTAAATCTTCCTACAGCTGGGGCCCCACTCTCCTCCTCGTCATGACGTCACTGTTTGCTAGATGCCAGGCGGGCTGCAGCTAGCAACCAGTTGTTTGGGCAGTGAGCTAGGCAGCGCCTGATGGTTAATAATAAAGCGGGTCTCAGCTAGCAGTACACCGGGTAGTGAGTGACAGTGGAGGCATTTTTAGGGGGCATCAGATTGGCCCAGGGGGGTAGTTCCGGGACACTGTATTGTCCCGGAATAAAGGTGCCCGGGACAGACCTCCCAAGGTGGGATGTTCCCGGGCAATCTGGGATGGTTGGGACGTATGGCTAAGTGCTGCTGCAGGAGGGGGCACAGCTGAAATGTAGCAATGCATTGCTCAAGCACTAAGCCACACATTGCTGTGCCAATCAGGAGAACTATCTCATGCAAGGTAGTAAAAGAAGATGATACAAACAGTTCCTTTTTCCAAACAACTTTTTTTTCCAGAAGATCAAAATATATAGAATTTTAAGTATTCCAAGCCAAAATGAGTGCAGTGGGTGGTCCTGTGGGCAGGCTGCCACCAGATATCCTTTAATCCAAAAATTATAGGAACCCAGTAGATTTGCAGGCAGAAGAGTGACTGCAGCCAATCAGCTGGATTAAATATTTGGCACCACTGTATTCCGACAGCTGACAAAGCTGGCTGCCAGAATACAATACCCATAATGTAGCTATACAGGGATGGAGGAATCTGCTAATTTTTGTTATTCCTTGATGATGCAGAGGATGCTATTTATGGTACATATGCATTCCAAATTGGCCCCTAATATTTCTCAAGAACATTTCCCCCCGAGCTTAAGAAATGCAGTCTTTGGCATTACATTACATAAACAGAACATATTTACAGTACATAATCAGAATACTCAGCAGGCATACACACACACACACACACACACATATATATTTCCTCATCCCCATAGTAAACACAGAAAAAAAAATCAACAAAATAATGGGATTTTTAACCACTTGCTTACTGGGCACTTAAACCCTCCTCCTACCCAGACCAATTTTCAGCTTTTAGCGCTGTCACTCTTTGAATGACAATTGCGCGGTCATACAACACTGTACCCAAATGAAATTTTTATAACTTTTTTTACCACAAATAGAGCTTTCTTTTGGTGGTATTTGATCACCTCTGGGTTTTTTATTTTTTGTTAAAAAAAATTAAAAAGACTGAAATTTAAAAAAAACAAAACAAAACCGTTTTATATTTTGTTAATAAATTTTGCAAACAGGTAATTTTTCTCCTTCATTGATGTACGCTGATGAGGCTGCACTGATGGGCACCAATAGGCTGCATTGATGGGCACTGATAAGGCGGCACTGATGGGCACTAATAGGCAGCACTGGTGGGCACTAGGGATGAGCCGAACACCCCCCCGGTTCGGTTCGCACCAGAACCTGAGAACGGACCGAAAGTTCACGCAAACTTTAGAATCCCATTAAAGTCTATGGTACTCGAACGTTCAAAATCAAAAGTGCTTATTTTAAAGGTTAATATGCAAGTTATTGTCCTAAAAAGGGTTTGGGAACCCGGGTCCTGCCCCGGGGGACATGTATCAAAGCAAAAAAAAGTTTTAAAAAGGGTCGTTTTTTCGGGAGCAGTGATTTTAATGATGCTTAAAGTGAAAAAAAAAGTGAAATATTCCTTTAAATATCGTACCTGGGGGGTGTCTTTAGTATGCCTGTAAAGTGGCACGTGTTTCCCGTGCTTAGAACAGTCCCTGCACAAAATGACATTTTTAAAGCAATAAAAGTAATTTAAAACTGCTTGCGGCTTTAATGTAATGTCGGGTCCCGGCAATATGGATGAAATTCAGTGAGACAAATGGCATGGGTACCCCCCCACCCCCCAGTCCATTACCAGGCCCTTTGGGTCTTGTATGGATATTAAGGGGAACCCCGCACCCAAATTAAAAAAAGGAAAGGCGTGGGGCCCCCAGGCCCTATATACTCTGAACAGCAGTATACAGGCGGTGCAAACAAGAAAGGGACTGTAGGTTTGTTGTTAAGTAGAATCTGTTTGTAATTTTGAACTGGTACATTTTTAAAGTGTAGCTCCAGCCAAAAAAAATCGAAAAATTGTATCATACTTACCGTAATTTTCCTTTCCTTGTGTCTATCCATGGCAGCATACCTGTGATAAGCTCCGCCCCAGATTCCTCCCCTCAGGATAGTTAATACAATATAAAAGTGACAACCATACCCCCCACTAGCATTCTCCTATTATATCAAATACCATGGGAGGGCATGTATGCTGCCATGGATAGGCACGAGGAAAGGAAAATTATGGTAAGTATGATACAATTTTCCGTTTTCCTGGTGCCTCCATGGCAGCATACCTGTGATACAATAAATAGCTAACAACAGGGTGGGTAATGCTCATAAACAAAATTTTATTAAGGCAATGCGAGAGCTGACTCAATAGCCCTTCTTCCAAACTCCACTGAAGTGAGTGCTCCTGGATCAGTCTGTAATGCAGCATGAACGTGTTTGGGGATGACCACGTTGCAAATGGTTTCTAGAGAGACATTAGCCCTTGCCGCCCATGATGAAGAGACTGCCCTTGTTGAGTGGGCCTTCACCGCCGGAGAATCCATCCCTCTAGCCCTATACACTTTTGGATCAGCTTGCAAATCCAGGAAGCGATCGTTCTTGATGTGGCCTCTTTCCCTCTATTCCTGCCCCAAGGAAGTATGAATAGTTTGTTTGATGCTCTAAAGGGACTTGTGGTTTGCAGGTAGAATCTTAGTACCTTGGAAATGTCCAATTCTTGCAGCGAACCCAAGAGCGGATCCGTAAAGGTAGGCAGTGCCCAGGCTTCCCAGAGAGTAGCCCGACAAGAGACTTTTGGAACAAATCCCCGAACTGTCCGCAGTTCCACCCTATCTGGAAAGAAAGCTATGTGCTCCTCTTCTGCCCCCAAAGCTTGTAATTCCGAGGCTCTTTTTCCTGACGTCACTGCAATTAGAAAGACTGTTTTGAGTGTCAGGTTCCATAAGGAAGCGGATTCTATTAGGGACGAAAGGCTGATCCATCAGACAGTCCAGTACAAAGGGCGAATCCCAAGCAGGAAAGGAATGTTTTACTGGAGGTTTTTCTTGACTGCCCTAAAAAACTGAATGATGAGCGAGTCTTCTGCCTATCTTTTCTGGGTAGCTGCCAAAATCGCTGCCACCTGGACTTTAAGTGAACTGAGACTGAGACCAAGGTCCAAGCCAGCTTGTAAAAATTCCAAGAGCAGTGTAGTGGATGGCATTGTAGGATCTGAACACTTGTCTGCTACAAATAACTTGAACTTATTCCATATCTTCGAATACACATATATTGTTGAGGGTTTTCTGGTCTTCAAAGGAGTCAAAATCACATTTGAAGAACACCCTAAGGACTGGAATTTCTCCCTTTCCAAACATGTAGGTTCAGCTTGTGAGGAGCTGGATGCACAAATTTCCCTTGGGAGAGAAGGTAAGGAAACACTGGAATCTTGAGCGGGGGAGACGTACTTAGGCCCATTGCCCAGGGGAACCATGGCCTCCTCGGCCAGTAAGGTAGAATAGTTACCACTCTGACTGATTCCCTCATCAATCTGAGTAGAAACTTTGCGATCAAGGGCCTGGGAGGGAACGCATAAGCCGTCTTGCAATGCCACAGGCTCGAGAGGGCATCTATTGCTTCTGACCGCGGATGAGGCAGGCGGGAGAGAAATCTTGGCAATTTGGCATTTGCTGGAGAGGCAAAAAGGTCGATTTCTGGAGGATCCTGCAAATTCCTGATCCAATTGGACACCGAGACAGAAACAACACCGAGACAGAAACAACGAGACAGATGATCCGCTTCTTGGTTCAGATGGCCCGGAAGGTAAACCGCCTTCAGATCGAGTAGATTTCTCTCCACCCATAACATAATAGGCTCCACTTCTCTCAGTAAAGTGATGCTGTGGGTTCCCCCCTGTCTTTGGATATATGACACTGCTGCTCTGTTGTCCATGCATACTAGGACTTGCTTCTGGTGTAGATATTCCCCCAGACTCACTAGGGCTAGATAGACCACCCGTAATTCCAAGACATTGGAGACTACCCCCTTCGTGGGAACGTCCCACCTCCCTTGTACAGCAAGGTGATCGCAGTGTGCTCCCCAACCCATCGAACTCGCATTGGTGGTTAGAATGATCCAGGAGGGACATTGAAGAAGACGAGGCTTTGAGATTATGTCCTTTTTTGACCACCAGAGGAGACCCCTCTTCATGGAAGCTGAGATCGCAATTCATTGCCACAGTGATTTCCTCTTCCATTGTGTCAGGAAGCCCATTTGAAAAGTCCTCAAATGCCAATGAGCCCAAGGTAGCATCAGGATACAGGATGGCATGGTCCCGATTAGACTTAAACAATTTGAAGCTGACAGGTGAGCAAATGTTCTTACATGACACATCTTTTGGGCAATAGCCGCCACTTTTTGGGGAGGGAGACACACTGTTCCTGCAGAGATGTTGAACAGAGCGCCGAGGTAAATCATTACCTGGGTCGGGGTCAGGAGACTCTTCTCTGTATTCACCAGCCACCCAAACTCCTTCAGGGTGGATAGGAGAATCTCTCTGTGCTTCAGAAGTTGTTCTGGACTGGAGGCGAGTTGTAGGATGTCGTCCAGAAAGTGAAAAACTTGCAGTCCTGGCACACCTCAGGGAAATGGGACTGTGAGTTTTTCACTTTCTGGACAAACACCTTCAAGAATAGCCTTGGGGATGTGCACAGCTCGAAAGGAAGGCACTGGAACTGGAGGTGTGTGGGACCCACTGCTACTCTTAGAAATTTTTGGAAGGCAGGGAGAATGGGCACATGGAAATAGGCATCTTGTAAGTCTACCAAGATCATCTCCCGGTTGGACCATCTGCATGATCGTCTGCAAGGATTCCATCTTGAAAGAGTTCAAATGAATGAAACGATTTACCGTATATACTCGAGTTTTTGGGGCTGAAAGTGCCGCCCTCAACTTATACTCGAGTCACCGCCGTCTGCCTACATGATCAGCGTGTCATGCAGGCAGACGGTGGCCAGCTTGTGCTACAAAACACTCGGCAGCCTCTCACTGTTCAAAAGCCACGCCTCCTCCTCTGTGATAGGCAGTCAGTGTACAGCCTATCATGGACATTCCCTCATCCTCGTCCGTGGTATGAGGATGAGAGAATGTCCATGATAGGCTGACTGCTGACTGCTGGGAAATGGAGTTTTCTGCCTATCATGGACGAGGAGGAGGCGCGGCTTTTGAACAGTGAATGGCTGCCGCACACACTGATCGGTGCAGAGCGGCACACGGAGGATGCACAGGACACAGGTAGGCACACAGACACATGCACACAGGTACATATACACATGACACATGCACACATACACAGGACACAGGTACATATACACATATACATATACACATATACACAGGTACATGCACATATACACAGGACACAGGTACATGACACAGGTACATATACACATGACACATGCACATCTACACAGGACACAGGTACATGACACATGCACATATACACAGGACACATGACACATGCACATATACACAGGACACATGACACATGCACATATACACAGGACACATGACACATGCACATATGCACAGGACACATGACACATGCACATATGCACAGGACACATGCACAGGACACATGCACAGGACACAGGGAGGTATACAGCTGCAGATGGGCATTGTTGACCCTCTTTTTCCACTTACAGTAGCTGCTGCATTTCTCACCCTCGTCTTATACTTGGGTCAATAAGTTTTTCCCATTTTTTTGTGGTAAATTAGGGCCTCGACTTATACTCGGATCGACTTATACTCGAGTATATATGGTAATCTTTTCAAATCCACTACTGGTCTCCATTCTGCACTCTTTTTGGGAATGAGAAAGAGAGGAGAATAGAATCCTGTGAATCTCTCGGAGGGAGGGACAGGGATTACTGCTTGCTGACCCAGCAGTAGATGAAGGTATTTCTGCAGAGCCTCCGCTTTTTGAGGAGAAGCCGGTCGTTGTTAGAATGAATGAGTGCTGTGGGGGATGATCTAGGAACGTCCAGAAATGACCAAAATGGACTGTAGATACCACCCAGGGGTCTTTGCACCGGCTGGACCAGACTTCTGCAAACCTTTTCAATCTGGCTCCTACTGGAGGGGGTTGGAGTGACCTCCTGTCAAAAAGTTTTCGCCCCTTCCTGGGGATTGGGGAGAATCCTCTGTTTGATTTTAGAAAGGTGGCTTGAGTACTTCTCCAATTCTTTTTGGTATCTCTATTTTGCCGTAAGTGAGAGAAGTTCTTGTTCCTGGAGACACAACTCGAGAGCGCCTCACTCTCCTGCCCTGGGGAAGTAATCCTGATTTTCCCCCAGTCACTCTAGAGATTGCTTTCTCCAGTCTATCCCCAAACAGAGCCTTCCCCTCAAAGGGGATTTTGCACCAGTTTTGTTGCGATGCTGCGTCGGCTGCCCACGGTTTCAGACACGGCGCTCGCTTGGCCATAATTGTGTGCAACATCGCCCTGGCTGAATACCTCACAGAATCAATTACTGCTTCACCTATGAAGTCTGCAGATAATTTAAGTTCCTCTAATGCTTTAATGATGTCATCTTTTGGTACATCTTCACGAATGGCTGCCTTAATATTCTCGGTCCAGACCCTGATGGCATTAGAGACTGAAGCTAATGCTACAGCTGGCCTGCAGGCTCCTCCGGCCAACTGATAGGCTTTCCTTAAGTCTGCGTCGATGAGCCTATCCAACGGATCTTTAAAAGAGGCTGAGTTCTCCATTGGTAGGGAAATATTCTCCGCCAAGTGCACCACTGCAGCATCAACCACCTGAGGAGTATCCAGGAGGGCAGCGTCAGACTCTGTCAACGGGTATAACTTCTGAAGCCGGTTTAAGGAGAAGCGTTTGTCCGTCTTCTTCCATTCCCCCTCTATAAGATCTTTTAACTCCTCCATAAAGGGAAAAAAAGGTAAACTTCCTCTTTAGAAATGGAAAAAATGACTTAGCCTTTTTAGGTGGTTCCTCCGACTCTTCCCAGCCGATAGCCTGCTTCACTGCAGAGACAAACGGATGAACCAAAGAGAAATTAAAGCCTGAGGGTTGCAATTCATCTGCAGAATCCTCTGAATCCCCTCTCTCTCTCCTGTGGCTGGGGGAGGCGGCCCTGATGTGGCTATTGCAGGGTCTGCGGTTGATGGGCCTGAAGGGGTTGACCCCAAAGGCTGAACCTGGACACTAGGTGCGCCCTCTTGTGAGGGAGACGAGTGTATTAACTCGGCTAAAGAGTCGTTGACCACTTTCTTTATTAAATCTGTCACTTGCTGAACCTCAGCTTTCTCTTGTTCCGCATAACCCTGCAAACAGTCTTTGAAGATCAATTTATCTGCCATAGGGGTTGCTCCACACGCCTTCTTGGTACTTTCCCGCCTGGGAGGGCTGGATGACCAATGTCTCTTAGATGCTGACCTCCCATCGGAATGATGGCGAGAACTAGCCAATCGTCTGTGACCAGAACTTGGGCAGGAGTGTCCAATGTGATGGCCAGAAGTCTGATTAGACGTGCTTTGGCGTATAGGGCTGAAATGAGAGTAACAGCGTAAAGGCACTTTTTTGTTCAAAAAATAAAAATATATTTACTCTTTTCTTCTTTTATTTATTTATTTTTTTCTAGTTATGTACGTGCCCTTACCTAAGAAAACGAGAATCTTGGTCTGATGGCGACTGACTCAAAACTGCGGGGGCAGGCAGGGACAGAAATATAGCAAGATCGAACACTAGAACCGAAAAGAAAGGAAAACCAGATAACAACAATAAAGGAAGGCATTTCAGACCTGATCATCCCTAGACCCGCTGTGCTTAAAAAAAAAACCTTTTCCCCCTTCTTTTTTTATATATATATATATTTTTTTTCTTTTTGGACCTTAACCAACAAACATATACTTTTTTTTTTCTAAAAAAATGAGGACTAAAAAAAAACCCACATCTTATAAATATATATATTATTCCTTTTTTTTTTTTTTACTATCAGAAAGTACTCACCTGATTGAGACACCCTGCAGCCACAGGAGCATTCTCAGGGCACGACCTACTACTGACAGAGCCTAGGCTAACTAAACACTGCACATCTTTAAGAAGAAAGGGGGAGGCGAATTTGCCTGTCCCTCCTCCCCGATCCGCCCCCTGATGCTGCCGTCCGAGAAAGGGCAATCTGCCGCACTTTGCCCACAAGCAAGATGGCGCCAAGAGCGGCATCCATCCGCGCATGCGCCGTATGGCCGAGAACCCCGCTCAGCCAATCGGATCCAGACCGAGATTAGAACACTGCCTCTACCTCGGCGCTTTCGCGCTCCGGCACTTGTACCTACAGGGAAGTTTTTAGGAAGAAACACACAGGCACACATAGATAAGAAAAATGGAAAAAAAGGCTCGGGAAAGACCTGCCACCGAAGAACACCAGCTTAACCTACAAGCAGGACTATTGCTCCAAGTTAGGAAGCCGCTGCTGCCCCAAAAGACCCTCAGAAAGGGCTCCCCTCATATCAGCGCTGTTAGCAACCGAAGACAGGAGACTGCATCTGGGAGAGGCTTGAACCCAGATGGAAGCTGCACAAAGGCAAAGGTAAGACACGTACTGCACTGTCCATCGGGTATGAGGAAAAAAGGAGAATGCTAGTGGGGGTATTATAATGTATTATAATGTATTAACTATCCTGAGGGGAGGACTCCGGGGCAGAGCTTATCACAGGTATGCTGCCATGGAGGCACCAGGAAATCTATTTTTAAGCTTTTTGGAAAACATAGGGAAGGGTTATCACTCCTGTAACATTTGTTTTGCTGTCTGTGCACCTCTTCAGAAGATTTCACCTCACTTTCTGTCCCAATGACAAATTTTTTTTGAAACTTTGGGGTTTTTAGTAAAACAAGCATCAGTGAAGAGGAGACACGTTTTTCCCATATTAACTCTTACAGGAGAGAATTTCCCTTCCTAGGGGTAGATTTCATCTCACTTCCTGTTGCGCCTTCCGTTTGCAAGTTGGAGTCGTTTGTAAGTTGGATGTTTGAAAGTAGGGGCCTGCCCTATATACTCTGCAGAAATTGGGGCCTTAGGTGTTGGTGTTGCCACAACACTGTAAGCCCTCACAGTTACTCTTGGTGGGCGCAGGAACGGGCCGTGCTGTGAAATATTAGATCAAGAATTGTAATTACATGCTATTGTTGAACAGTGGTAGAAAAATTGGGCCTTTGGTGGTGGTGCTGGTGCCACAACATTGTAAGTCCTCACAGTTACTCTTGGTGGGCGCTGGAACGGGCCCTGCTGTGAAATATTATATCAAGAATTGTAATTACATGCACCTGTTGAACAGGGGAAGAAAAATTGGGCCTTTGGTGGTGGTGGGGGTGTTGCCACAACACTGTAAGCCCTCACATTACTCTTGGTGGGTGCAGAAATGGGCCCTGCTGTGAAATATTAGATCAAGAATTGTAATTACATGTCCCTGTTGAACAGGGGCAGAAAAATTGGGCCTTAGGCACTGGTGCCACAACACTGCAAGCCCTCACAGATGCTCTAGTTGGAGCGCAGGAATGAGCCCTGCTGCAAAGTATTGCATCAAAAATTGTAATTATACGCCCCTGTTAAACAGGGGCTGAAAAATTGGGCCTTGGGCACTGGTGCTGGTGCCACAACACTGTAACCCCTCACAGATACTATATTTGCAGAGCAGGAATGAGCCCTGCTGCAAAGTATTGCATCAAAAATTGTAATTACAGGGGCGTGGCCTGAAGCTGCATGGTGTAGGGAGTGCAAACTAAGAGCTCTGGCTATCTAATATCCTTTTTACTGATCCTTTGGGACTAAATCGCCTTCTTTATTTGGCATACAAGATCCTCATCGAGTGGTGAACCCTCTGAGCTCATGTCGCCACCGTAACGAGCCCAGGGAGCACTGGCTAAGCTCGACAGATATCGCCATGAGGAGCAGGACACGGCAGGAGAAGATGGCGCCGCTGCCTCGGCCGTGTAGGAGGCCCCACTCTCAGGCGACACAGCACGTATCCTTGAAGCCATCTCCCTCTGTCAGACGACCCTCACCTCTAAAATCGAGGAGGTTAAGGTCGACATCTCTCTGATCCATCAGGATATTCACAAATTGCGGGAGCGGGTGTCTGAAACAGAGCGCAGGATTGGCCAGGCGGAGGATGATATCTCCCCGCTGCAGATTACCACTGAAAGGCTCCAATACTAACTAAATGTCGTCCTCAATAAGCAGGATGACATGGAGAATAGACTCCGCCACTGCAACCTCCGCTTTGTGGGTCTGCCGGAGAGAGCGGAGGGCTCGGACCCCCCTACATTCCTGGAGAATCTTCTCATCACCAACTACAGCAGGGAGGCGTTCTCCCGTTTGTTGTGGAGCAGACACATCGGCTAGCTGCGAGACCCCCACCACCTGGAGCTCCCCCGCGAACTTTCATAGCGAAGTTTCTGAACTATCGCGACTGAGACACATTTTACGCCTTACTCATGAAAAGGGTAACATCCAGTTTGGTGATACACATGTCGCGGTATACCCAGACTTCTCCGCTGAGGTCCAGAAGAAGCAGGCACAATTTTCGGAAGCTAAGCGTCAACTACGTAACCACCACCTTCCCTATGCTATGCTGTTCCCAGCACGCCTCCGAGTGATTCAAGATGGGAAGGCACATATCTTTGAGGACCCCTCTGCAGTCATTGCATGGCTGGAGTGACAGGAAGCGTCCGCACCGTCTTGACTCTTCAGATTACCTCCACTACGGATGCCTGCCTAAGAACTGGGGACCCGAGACCCTCGCCTCTGCTGACATCTCCAGTCAGGTCGGTTGCGGTCCCTTGCATGTCCATCCTCCCCTTTTTCCTCCGTTTTGGCTGTATCACTCCCGGCGATACCTGTTCCTGGCCGCACAGGAGCATGCTGTTCGCACCTACCCACATACCCAGATGCTGGACTTTCTAGCATTGTACTACACTTCTAATGACTTTTGTTCGTCCCCAGGGACAGCCGTGCTTGCACCAATATTTCCATCCCATTTATGCGCTTTTGATTGCTTTCCTCTCCCTTGCTGCCAATGGTGTATCTCACTGTCCCCCCAAGAACTGTTTCCCTGGCCAGCTACAGTCCCCACGGCTGTGGTGGATTGTCACAAGTTTGTTATGCCATGCTGGTCCAGTGCTGGCAAGTTTCACGTTTTTTTCTTTTTCTTTTTTTCTCTCCTTTGTTCCTTTTTTGTTACTAAGGTATCTGACATGCTCACTGCTGCACTTTCTATATTGATGCTTGCAATGTATTATGCTTGTTCAATCCCCTCTTGGTATGGATCCCTGCGGGTCTCCCACGGACGCTTTGTGGCTTCTGTGTTCTCACCTACAGTGATCCAGTAAACAACAGGGTGCAACGCTCTCTTTTATGTGTATGTTCCTGTGTGTGGGCGCTTAGGTTGCTGTGAGAGGGGTAGAGAAGGAAGCGCCACCTGAGTGTAGTATTAACAAATGATGTTTAATGACACCAGGTAAAAACACACTTACAGGATAAAAACATATAAAAGGCTCATCTGTATGAGTATGTGGTCCTCAGTGTTCCCTCTGATCCTGTGGTGGTGACGCTGCAGGGATGCTGGGCTGCAGAAGGTGGATTACCAGCCGGGAGCTCCTTCTGTGGCCATCAGGAAGAGACTAGGGGCCGGCGTGGAGCGCACGTGAAGCGTGCATGACGTCACAGGTCCTCCGTCTGCTTCTGGGTTCGGTATCCAGGGGAGGGATCGTCCAGGGAGGAGGGCTAGCAGAGAGGTTAAGAGAAGGCTACGCGCTCGGAGCCACTGCTCCTTCAATAGGCCTAATAGGGAGGTGTCTGCAATGTGCTTTTATATGGCAGTGCTGTGGGATAACAGGTCCCAGCGTCTATCACAAGAAAGCACAGTGCCACCTGTGGGCGGGAGGGGAACTACAAGGTAACAATGTACACAGAGAAAAAAACAGGAGGTTATATAATAGTCAGCGTCATGGAAACATATATATGAAGAAGTGCATGGTAGTAAACATGGAGACAATAATATTAACAATAGTAAAAATGGGAGTAACAATGGGGGCAAAAGATTTAGGTAAGTATAAGCCCGGTTTCACACATGTGCGGTGCGAATTGAGCTCAGGTTTCAGTGGGGAGATAAAAATCTCCTGTTCAAAGGAATCATTGCGTTTTAGCTCAGGATCAGTGAGCAGGGAGAGGGGGAGGTGTGGTGAGGAGAAGTAGAAAATCCTTGTTCAGAACGCGTTCTGAACAAGGATTTTCTACTTCTCCTCACCACACCTCCCCCTCTCCCTCCCCCTCTCCCCCCCCCTCTCCCTCCCCCTCTCCCTGCTCACTGATCCTGAGCTAAAACGCAATGATTCCTTTGAACAGGAGATTTTTATCTCCCCACTGAAACCTGAGCTCAATTCGCACCGCACATGTGTGAAACCGGGCTTATACTTACCTACATCTTTTGCCCCCATTGTTACTCCCATTTTTACTATTGTTAATATTATTGTCTCCATGTTTACTACCATGCACTTCTTCATATATATGTTTCCATGACACTGACTATTATATAACCTCCTGTTTTTTTCTCTGTGTACATTGTTACCTTGTAGTTCCCCTCCCGCCCACAGGTGGCACTGTGCTTTCTTGTGATAGACGCTGGGACCTGTTATCCCACAGCACTGCCATATAAAAGCACATTGCAGACACCTCCCTATTAGGCCTATTGAAGGAGCAGTGGCTCCGAGCGCGTAGCCTTCTCTTAACCTCTCTGCTAGCCCTCCTCCCTGGACGATCCCTCCCCTGGATACCGAACCCAGAAGCAGACGGAGGACCTGTGACGTCATGCACGCTTCACGTGCGCTCCACGCCGGCCCCTAGTCTTTTCCTGATGGCCACAGAAGGAGCTCCCGGCTGGTAATCCACCTTCTGCAGCCCAGCATCCCTGCAGCGTCACCACCACAGGATCAGAGGGAACACTGAGGACCACATACTCATACAG
Source organism: Aquarana catesbeiana (assembly GCF_042186555.1). Taxonomy (NCBI): domain Eukaryota; kingdom Metazoa; phylum Chordata; class Amphibia; order Anura; family Ranidae; genus Aquarana; species Aquarana catesbeiana. Next base: position 265,543,591 of record NC_133328.1, read on the forward strand.
ATGAGCCTTTTATATGTTTTTATCCTGTAAGTGTGTTTTTACCTGGTGTCATTAAACATCATTTGTTAATACTACACTCAGGTGGCGCTTCCTTCTCTACCCCTCTCTCATCCATCACAGAGCCAGCTCTCTGAGGAAACAGCAGCCGCCTAGCCTACCAGCCTACTTTAACCATTGCATTACCGGTTACCACTTAACCCTTGAACTTCCAGCCTGTCCCCTATGGACTAAGTTGCCCAGCCCCTTATATCTCCTGTTATATATGGACTTGTGTGTTTGCGCGTACAGTTACCAATACTCTGCTTAGGTTGCTGTGGGTGTGGGAGCAGGTTACCCCCTCTGATCTGGCTGCGTGTTCATATGCCTCTACTGACAACATGGCATATCTTAAGTTGGTCACGTGGAATGTGAGAGGGCTGCGGGCTAAAGCTAAATGGCTTGCCATCCTCTCCTACATAAAACGAATGCGAGCTGATATATCCATTCTCGTAGAGACTCACATAACGGGTCAAATGCAGTTGGCATGTAAGAAGCCCTGGGTGGGCTGGATTTATCAAGCCCCTTATACTAACAACTTGAGAGGGATTGCTATCATAATTGCTAAAACTGTCCAATTCCAACTCCACAATCTGCAGCCAGATCAGCAGGGCAGGTTCCTGTTCCTGCACGCCACTATTGGGGGACTTGAGATGCTAATCCTAGCCTTTTATATTCCCCCGCCATTCCAATTTGCTTTCCTTAAAGAGGGCTTGGCTTTCATGGCTCAACATCCCACAGTACCTGCAGCATGGATTGGGGACTTCAATATGGTTATAAACCCCCTCCTTGACAGGTTCCACCCACCCAATACAGCACCCACCCAACCTACACTAACTAGATTTGGGAGATTCCTTTTGGAGTTCGCCATGACAGACACCTGGAGGCTCAAACACCCCACTACAACCGCATTCTCCTGCTTTACCCCCTCACAGGCCGCTATGTCCTGCATAGACATGATTTTGATTTCCCCTGCCCTGGTCCCGGACCTCCTTGAAGTGGGACTCGGGACCAGGGTTTTATCTGATGATTCACCTTATTGGGTCACCCTCCGCTTGCCTGCCTCCCCCCTGACCTGCACATGGAGATTAAATCCATTCTGGCTCAAGGTCCTCACGAATCTGGAGACCAAACAACGTGAATGGACTCACTATTTTCTCTCCAATGCGGGATCGGCTTCAGTTGGGTTGGTGTGGGAGGCATTCAAATTGCATGCTCGCTCAATCCTTTCTATAATGCCCCGTACACACGGTCGGATTTTCCGATGGTAAATGTCCGATCGGAGCGTGTTGTCGGAAATTCCGACCATGTGTGGGCTCCATCGGACATTTTCCATCGAATTTTCCGACACACAAAGTTTGAGAGCAGGATATAAAATTTTCCGACAACAAAATCCGTTGTCGAAAATTCCGATCGTGTGTACACAAATCCGACGGACAAAGTGCCACGCATGCTCAGAATAAATAAAGAGATGAGAGCTATTGGCCACTGCCCCATTTATAGTCCCGACTTACGTGTTTTACGTCACCGCGTTTAGAACGATCGGATTTTCCGACAACTTTGTGTGCCCTTGTGTATGCAAGACAAGTTTGAGCCAACATCCGTCGGAAAAAATCCTAGGATTTTGTTGTCGGAATGTCCGAACAAAGTCCGACCCTGTGTACGGGGCATAAGGGTGAATAGAAACAAGGCCTCTTCTAAACTACTCCTGCAGCAGGCCGAAGAACGGCTTGGCTCTCTCGAGCAGCTCTTCCTCACAGACCCCTCACCCTCTAATTGTGCCCAACTTCGCTTACAATCTAGGCTCACAGATCATCTGCATTTTGAAAAAGCCAAAAGAGGCATATTCTTCAGTAAACAAAAAACATTCAAACACGGCGAGCAGGCTGGAAACTACTGGCATACATGGCCCACTTGGAACATAGTCCACCTGTGGTGGTTCAGCTCCGCTTGGAGTCCGGATCCACGCTTACAGACCCTGCATAGGTGGTACAGGAATTCAGGCGTTTTTACGCTGACCTGTACACCTCAAAGACCAACTATTCCCTGAGCGAACTGCGTTCCTTACTGCGGTGTGTAGACTTCCCGTCCCTCACTGAACCCCAAATAGAGCTTTTAGAAGCGCCCATAACTGGGGACTATATATTAGAAGCGATGGCGAGTCTCCCCACCTCCAAGGCTCCCGGCTCAGACGGTCTGCCCCTGGAGTTTTACTCCCAATTTCAAGAGGTTCTTATCCCTAAGCTGCAGGCCTTATATTCCCATATCTTCGATTCAGGCACCCTCCCACGTTCCATGTGTGAAGCCCTTATTGTCCTCATCCCGAAGCCAGGCAAGGACCCTCTATACCCTGAATCATATCGCCCCATCTCCCTATTACAATTAGACGTAAAAATATTAGCTAAAATTCTCGCCCTAAGACTCAACAAGGTGATACTGAGCCTCATCCATGCCGATCACACCGGCTTCATGCCCAACAAAAATACAGCATTTAACCTCAGGAGATTGTTTATGAACCTTCAAGCCACACATGACAACGTTGGATCCAGGGTGGTGGTCAGTCTGGATGCCACTAAGGCATTTGACTCGGTGGAGTGGGGCTACCTGTAGGAATGTCTCCGTAGATTCGGCTTTGGGCCTAGATTCATCAGGTGGCTCCAACTCCTCTACCAGGCTCCCACCGCCCGGATCCAGGTCAATGCCAAGACATCCGCTTCTTTCCCCCTTACCCGTGGTACCCGTCAGGGTTGCCCCATTTCCCCTCTGTTATACGCGCTAGCCATAGAGCCTCTGGCTATCGCCATTAGGGCACACCCTGACATCAAAGGCCTCCTCTTGGGACAGTTGACTGAGGTACTCAGTCTCTATGCGGACGATATGCTTTTATATTTAGAAGATGCAGATCCCTCCTTGACAGTGGCATTACACTTGATCCAACGGTTTGGCAGCTTTTCGGGGCTGCGGATAAACTGGACCAAATCTCAGATCCTCCCCATTGACCTTTCTGCCCCAACATCTGAAGAAGAGGCCTTCCCCTTGATGAGGACTAGCAGCTTCAAATACCTAGGCATACAGTGCTCACGCTCCCCTACTGAATATGCACCCCTGAACATTGAACCGATTTACGATCTCCTCAAAAACAAAACCCAGATCTGGTCCAGACTCCCACTTGGAGTTATGAGCCGCATCAACTTAGTAAAAATGATTCTCCTCCCCAAATTGCTCTATTTATTCTGGCACTCACCTACATACATTCCTGCCCACATATTCAGGAATATGGAGTCTATTCTAAACACGTTTGTGTGGGGCTCCTCCCGACATAACCTGTCATGGCTGACTCTAAAACGCCCTGTGCACCTGGGGGGTACAGCCCTTCCTGATCTAGCATTGTACTACATTGCTTCTCAGCTATCCTATTTTTACTACCTCAACCGGCATGACAAGATCCCTTACTCCACACTGGTGTGTACATCGGTCACCAATGTCGTGGCCCATCCTTTCCAGATACTTTTCTGTGGGCGCTGGGGCCCCTCCTGCTCAGGACACAAATGCCTTATGTTAAATCATCATTGTAAAATTTGGCAACTGGCACAAACCATCATTGGTGCTACCCCCCTACATGCCCACACGCCGATTTGGGATAACCCCCAACTACCTGAGTTGGTGACTGTCCCTGATCATAAGCTGTGGATAATTGGGAGAGTCATCTACCTCTCCCAACTCATCACTGATGGTGCAATTAAGACATTTCAGGCCCTCAAGGAGGAGTTCAACCTACCCAATTTCATGTTTTTCCGCTTTCTCCAGGTCCAACATGCCCTTCAGTCCCAATTTGTTACCTCAGTCCTCACCTTAGAATCGGGTTCCCTGGCAGGTGTGATCTTTGGCGAGGACCCCAAGAAACGAATCTATGTACTATATAATCAGCTCCTTTTGCCAACAGCCACTTCACAGGCATACCAAATAAAATCCAGATGGGAGGGTGATCTGGGGGTGCTGGAGGATGAGGAGTGGGGGGGGATTTTGAGTTCATGTAAAGGTGTGCCCCCTAAACTTTCAGACCGCCTTACACACCTCTACATTCTCCACAGGTCATACCTCACTCCCTTTCGCTTATGTAAGTATAGGCCATACACCAACCCAACCTGTCCCAAATGCGCTAGTATAGACAGCACCTTCTATCACTTAATTTGGACCTGCCCACCTATTCAACAGTACTGGTTGCAAGTTGTCAAATTCCTCCACGACTGCATGGGCTCCCCCTTGACGCTATGCCCATGCCAATGCCTACTTGGCCTCCTCCCCATTTCTGAGGAGCAGAAATACCTGTCAACATTCCTGCAGGAAACATTATTCACAGCCAGAATGCAGATAGCCTGCCTATGGCTTAGAGCCGCCTCCCCTACCATACAGCAGTGGAAAAAGGCCGTCAATCTCAAAAAGGCCGTCAAGTATTTACAATTAGTGCAGTGTGTCCTCTGCACAGTGTGCACCTAAAGCTACCTGAAGACAATTGCTGTTGTTCTGCTCCTATTAATACCACAGGCAGGCAGCTACAGTATTTACAGTTAGTGTACTGTGTCCTCTGCACAGTGTGCACCTAAAGCTACCTGAAGAAAATCGGTGGTGTTCTTCTGATCCTATTAATACCACAGACAGGCAGCTACAGTATTTACAGTTAGTGTACTGTGTCCTCTGCACAGTGTGCACCTAAAGCTACCTGAAGAAAATCGGTGGTGTTCTGATCCTATTAGTACCAGAGGCAGGCAGCTGCAGTATTTACAGTTAGTGTACTGTGTCCTCTGCACACTGTGCAGAGGACGCAGTACACTAACTGTAAAAACTGCAGCTGCCTGTGGTACTAATATAATCAGAAGAACACCACCAATTTTCTTCAGGTAGCTTTAGGTGCACACTGTGCAGAGGACGCAGTACACTAACTGTAAATACTGCAGCTGCCTGTGGTACTAATAGGATCAGAAGAACACCACCAATTTTCTTCAGGTAGCTTTAGGTGCACACTGTGCAGAGGACACACTACACTAACTGTAAATACTGCAGCTGCCTGCGGTACTAATAGGATCAGAAGAACACCACCAATTTTCTTCAGGTAGCTTCAGGTGCACACTGTGCAGAGGACGCACTACACTAACTGTAAATACTGTAGCCAATAGGACAAATAGGATCAGAAGAACACCAGCAATTTTCTTCAGGTAGCTGTAAATGCTGTAAAAACACCTGCCTGCCTGTCAGTAGGAAGAGAACAGCAGGAACGGATCTAACTAAACTGAATACACTATATATATATATATATATATATATATATAACACCTACGATGCATATATATACACAATACACTAAGTGCAGCTAATTGACTCGCCTGCCTACTCTAACTTAAATGTGCGGCGGTTGTCGGAGACATGGGGACTTTCCTCCCCTCCAACTCCGCCCTTGCTGCCTGCGTCATCCGCTTTGTCCCGTCTCCCCTCACGCTACCTCTCGGCGCATGCGTGGAACTGTCCCGGCGCCGCGTCCCTGCGTGAGGACGACGTGTCACGGCGCATGCGCGGCAGTCTGCAGCGGGGCCGGATTACGTCACGCCCCCTTGAGCCGTCCGTTTCCGGCCGGAGTCACCATTTATAGGGACGCGGTGTCGCCTGCTTTTATGCGGCCACAGCACCGGCCCCTACACAGACCGGACGGTACAACCTTGTTGCTTCCTCTCATCTACCTGAGGGTAAGGTTATTTTTGCTTTACTAGCGCTTTTCAACCTATAAGCAAAGCACTTTTTTGTTTGCAGCCCCCCTTTTTTTCTTTGACTTATAGCAATATCAATATGATTGTTTATCTCCCCTTCCCTTCTCTTCTATATACCAGCACTACAACGATAAAGCCTTTGCTTTCCCTCTTATGGATACTCGATGCTACATTTTCCTGAGAGGTTCCAGGTTGTGACCGATTGCTGTTTTCAATTTGATTCAGACATCCTATATTTATGATTAAATTGCGATCATTTGCATACAATTACTATTGGCTGATTTTTGCAACCTTACCACACTCAATTGGTAAGTGTACCACGCTTTTTTATTTTCTATTTTTTACTTTTCAATTCAAACTGCACTCGCTGCTCTCCCTGTCTTTGCTGACTCCAACCATTGGGCTTACCGTGCGTTGGTTGGAGACCAGAATCTTTCGTAGGGCCAGTCCCTTGAGCCATCCTGCCTGGTAGTGATCATATCTTTAATATTGATACCCATATGTATATAGTGTCTAGCACATTTATGTCTTTTGATTTTCTTTTTTTTTTTTTTTTTTTGTTTCTTTCATGTATTTGAGAAAATTGAGTACTGTCCGTGATACTTTTTTTATTTGCACTAACATACAATTTTTCAGGACAAGCTTTCGGGGTATGTCCCCTTCTTCAAGGTCCGAGCAGTACTGATTCACACATTTTAAAGCAGAATGTTAAAGAAAAAAAGGAAAAAAAAAAAAAAAAAAAAAAACACATACAAATCAATGGTAATAAAGATAGCAGCAGAGTTAGTGAGATAAGACAGAGGGAGAGCTAGGAGGGAATGCAAGGGGGGGAAATACTAATCACAGAGCGGTCGTAAAACTTTAGCATAATGTGTAAGGAAACCAATGTCTAAATTCAGGCCATTATTCTTTGTGTCAAAAAGAAGTATCATTCTTAGTTCAAACGTTTTCCTTTCCTGGATAGTTCTGAAATTCCCTTTAAGAACTAAGACATTGAGGTCTTCTATAGTGTGGTCCGATTGTGAGAAATGATGTCCCACAGGTGTGCATAAACTGTCTTCTTTATGTTCTTTGATGGTATGTCTGTGCAAATTCATCCTCACTTGCAACTTCTGTCCTGTTTCACCAACATAAGATCCTTTGCTGCACCTTTTGCATTGGATGAGGTACACAACATTACTTGAGGTACAGCTGTAAGATCCCATGATATAGAAGGTCCCATTTGTGTGTGTAACACTTTTGGATAGATTTATCTGGTTGCATAGTTTGCAGCGTTTTTTATTGCAGGGTTTGCAACCATTATTTTTGACTTCATAATCAGAGTGAAGTTTCCTGCTGATTAGTTTGTGTCTGAGGTTGGGTGGTTGTCTGAAAGCCAATAATGGGGGTTGTTGGAATATTCCTTTCAGAGTTTCATCCTCTGTTATAATGGGTTGTAAATCTTTAATTATCTTTTTGATCCCTTCAAGTGCTGGGTTGTATGTGGTCACTAGAGGTACTCGGTTATTTGTTTTTTTCTCTGTGTATTGGAGGAGATTTTCTCTTCGGGTTTTCAAGGCTGTGTTTATGCTGTTGTTTATGGTTTTGTCTTTGTAACCTTTCTTATGGAAGGAGTCTGCCAGTGTTCTGAGATGTTTATCTCTGTCTTCTGGGTCTGAACAAATTCGGTGGTATCTGATGGCCTGGCTGTGTATGATGGCCCGTTTGGTGTGTTGGGGGTGAAAACTGGAACTATGAAGATAGCTGCATCGGTCAGTCGGTTTTCTGTATATTGACGTGTGTAGCTTGTCATCCCTGATGTATACTGTAGTGTCCAGGAAGTTGACATGTGTGTTCGAATAGTCCATTTTTAGTTTGATAGATGGGTGAAAAGTGTTGATCAATGAAAAGAATTGGTTTAGATTTTCTTCACCTTCAGTCCATATCATGAATATATCATCAATATAGCGATAATATCTGTATGGCTTTTGTTGTATGCTGTTCAGAAATTTGTCCTCCAGGTCAGCCATAAATAAATTTGCATATTGGGGTGCCATTTTGCTTCCCATAGCAGTACCCATACACTGGAGATAGATGTCATTATTGAAAGTGAAGTAGTTGTGTGTAAGAATGAATTCAATGAGCCGTGTCACATCCTCAGCAGTGTATTTGTGGTCTGGTGAGGATGATAAGAATCTGTGACATGCCGCCAACCCATCCTTGTGAGGGATGTTACTGTACAGAGATTCTACATCCATAGTGACTAGAAGAGTATTAGGTGGTAATTGTTGTATATTGTTAAGCTTGTTCAGAAAATCAGTGGTGTCTAGCAGGAAACTTGCAGTGTTCATGACTAAAGGTTTTAACATGTTTTCTACAAGGCCTGAGATATGTTCAGTAAGTGTATTCATACCTGTTATAATGGGTCTGCCTGGATTTCCTGGCTTGTGGATCTTGGGCAGCATGTAGAAGTCTCCCATTTCTGGATTATCCGGAATTGCATCAATGAGTTCTGAATGTAGGTGGCTTGGCATTGTCGCAATGAGACCTTTTAATTGCTTAGTAAAATCCTGGGTCGGATCATAATCCAGTTTTTTGTAGTAAGTAGTATTTGCCAGCTGCCTCTGGCCCTCTTGTATATATTTGTCTGTATCCATCACAACGACTGCTCCCCCTTTATCTGCTGGTTTGATGGTTATGGCCTGATTATTGCGCAGATCATGTACAGCTCTTCGCTCCAGTGGCGAAAGGTTGTATAATGTTTTCTTTTGCTGGGTGGATATCAGGGATGTAACTCGCAGCCTGAAGCTGTCAATATAGGTATCCAGTTTGGGGTTGCGTCCTTGTGGAGGTGTGAAGTTGCTGTTCTTTTTCCTTTTGTAACCATCTATTGTCCTAGGATTCCTTTCCTTACTGTCAAAATATTCTTTGAGCCTTAGTCTCCTAAAGAATTCCTCCATATCTGACCATACCTGTAATTTATCCAATTTGGTGGTTGGGCAGAATGTGAGGCCTTTGGAGAGGACTGTTGTTTCTGGTGTAGTAAGTTGATGATTTGACAAATTTATTATTCCGAGTTCCTCTGTTATATCCACATTTTCTGTAAAGTCAGCATTTACACAAAGGATACCTTGGGATTCTGGATTGGCTTCCAAGTTGCTGATAGCAGGAGTTATAGAAGTTGTGTTTGTTTTGTGTTGTTTAGGTTGTATCCAAAAGGTCTGCTCTTGGTGTAGCTTTTGGAGTTTTTTTTGCTTCCTGTTCATGGCAAGTTTTTGCAGTTGTCTTTGTAAGGTTTCAATTTCATTCTTAATTTGGTTGATGCTTGTGGGATCCAATGGTGTTGAGGTTTCAAACACCAACTGCTTTTGTTTCCGGATTGTTTCCCTTTTACCATAGAGTTTATGAATGAGGTTGTTCCTTAACCTCTCGCTGGTACGTCTGCAGAGTCCTTCTGCATAAGGAGAGTTCAGTGTATTTGCACAAGGATTTTTAATCCGGAGACCCTGTGGTATGAGATTCCTCTTTTTGCATCTTGAGAGAAAGAAGATGTCGCTGTTGACCTGTGTTTCCTTTGTGATCAGGTTGGTTAACTGCTTCTTTATGCGGCTATATGCAGTATCTTCCATCATACTTGATTTGTTGTAGCCGTATTAGTGCAATTGTGACAGAGAAAATTGAGTACTGTCCGTGATACTTTTTTTATTTGCACTAACATACAATTTTTCAGGACAAGCTTTCGGGGTATGTCCCCTTCTTCAAGGTCCAAGCAGTACTGATTCACACATTTTAAAGCAGAATGTTAAAGAAAAAAAGGAAAAAAAAAAAAAAAAAAAAAAAAACACATACAAATCAATGGTAATAAAGATAGCAGCAGAGTTAGTGAGATAAGACAGAGGGAGAGCTAGGAGGGAATGCAAGGGGGGGAAATACTAATCACAGAGCGGTCGTAAAACTTTAGCATAATGTGTAAGGAAACCAATGTCTAAATTCAGGCCATTATTCTTTGTGTCAAAAAGAAGTATCATTCTTAGTTCAAACGTTTTCCTTTCCTGGATAGTTCTGAAATTCCCTTTAAGAACTAAGACATTGAGGTCTTCTATAGTGTGGTCCGATTGTGAGAAATGATGTCCCACAGGTGTGCATAAACTGTCTTCTTTATGTTCTTTGATGGTATGTCTGTGCAAATTCATCCTCACTTGCAACTTCTGTCCTGTTTCACCAACATAAGATCCTTTGCTGCACCTTTTGCATTGGATGAGGTACACAACATTACTTGAGGTACAGCTGTAAGATCCCATGATATAGAAGGTCCCATTTGTGTGTGTAACACTTTTGGATAGATTTATCTGGTTGCATAGTTTGCAGCGTTTTTTATTGCAGGGTTTGCAACCATTATTTTTGACTTCATAATCAGAGTGAAGTTTCCTGCTGATTAGTTTGTGTCTGAGGTTGGGTGGTTGTCTGAAAGCCAATAATGGGGGTTGTTGGAATATTCCTTTCAGAGTTTCATCCTCTGTTATAATGGGTTGTAAATCTTTTAATGGGTTGTAAATCTTTTCTTTAACATTCTGCTTTAAAATGTGTGAATCAGTACTGCTTGGACCTTGAAGAAGGGGACATACCCCGAAAGCTTGTCCTGAAAAATTGTATGTTAGTGCAAATAAAAAAAGTATCACGGACAGTACTCAATTTTCTCTGTCACAATTGCACTAATACGGCTACAACAAATCAAGTATGATGGAAGATACTGCATATAGCCGCATAAAGAAGCAGTTAACCAACCTGATCACAAAGGAAACACAGGTCAACAGCGACATCTTCTTTCTCTCAAGATGCAAAAAGAGGAATCTCATACCACAGGGTCTCCGGATTAAAAATCCTTGTGCAAATACACTGAACTCTCCTTATGCAGAAGGACTCTGCAGACGTACCAGCGAGAGGTTAAGGAACAACCTCATTCATAAACTCTATGGTAAAAGGGAAACAATCCGGAAACAAAAGCAGTTGGTGTTTGAAACCTCAACACCATTGGATCCCACAAGCATCAACCAAATTAAGAATGAAATTGAAACCTTACAAAGACAACTGCAAAAACTTGCCATGAACAGGAAGCAAAAAAAACTCCAAAAGCTACACCAAGAGCAGACCTTTTGGATACAACCTAAACAACACAAAACAAACACAACTTCTATAACTCCTGCTATCAGCAACTTGGAAGCCAATCCAGAATCCCAAGGTATCCTTTGTGTAAATGCTGACTTTACAGAAAATGTGGATATAACAGAGGAACTCGGAATAATAAATTTGTCAAATCATCAACTTACTACACCAGAAACAACAGTCCTCTCCAAAGGCCTCACATTCTGCCCAACCACCAAATTGGATAAATTACAGGTATGGTCAGATATGGAGGAATTCTTTAGGAGACTAAGGCTCAAAGAATATTTTGACAGTAAGGAAAGGAATCCTAGGACAATAGATGGTTACAAAAGGAAAAAGAACAGCAACTTCACACCTCCACAAGGACGCAACCCCAAACTGGATACCTATATTGACAGCTTCAGGCTGCGAGTTACATCCCTGATATCCACCCAGCAAAAGAAAACATTATACAACCTTTCGCCACTGGAGCGAAGAGCTGTACATGATCTGCGCAATAATCAGGCCATAACCATCAAACCAGCAGATAAAGGGGGAGCAGTCGTTGTGATGGATACAGACAAATATATACAAGAGGGCCAGAGGCAGCTGGCAAATACTACTTACTACAAAAAACTGGATTATGATCCGACCCAGGATTTTACTAAGCAATTAAAAGGTCTCATTGCGACAATGCCAAGCCACCTACATTCAGAACTCATCGATGCAATTCCGGATAATCCAGAAATGGGAGACTTCTACATGCTGCCCAAGATCCACAAGCCAGGAAATCCAGGCAGACCCATTATAACAGGTATGAATACACTTACTGAACATATCTCAGGCCTTGTAGAAAACATGTTAAAACCTTTAGTCATGAACACTGCAAGTTTCCTGCTAGACACCACTGATTTTCTGAACAAGCTTAACAATATACAACAATTACCACCTAATACTCTTCTAGTCACTATGGATGTAGAATCTCTGTACAGTAACATCCCTCACAAGGATGGGTTGGCGGCATGTCACAGATTCTTATCATCCTCACCAGACCACAAATACACTGCTGAGGATGTGACACGGCTCATTGAATTCATTCTTACACACAACTACTTCACTTTCAATAATGACATCTATCTCCAGTGTATGGGTACTGCTATGGGAAGCAAAATGGCACCCCAATATGCAAATTTATTTATGGCTGACCTGGAGGACAAATTTCTGAACAGCATACAACAAAAGCCATACAGATATTATCGCTATATTGATGATATATTCATGATATGGACTGAAGGTGAAGAAAATCTAAACCAATTCTTTTCATTGATCAACACTTTTCACCCATCTATCAAACTAAAAATGGACTATTCGAACACACATGTCAACTTCCTGGACACTACAGTATACATCAGGGATGACAAGCTACACACGTCAATATACAGAAAACCGACTGACCGATGCAGCTATCTTCATAGTTCCAGTTTTCACCCCCAACACACCAAACGGGCCATCATACACAGCCAGGCCATCAGATACCACCGAATTTGTTCAGACCCAGAAGACAGAGATAAACATCTCAGAACACTGGCAGACTCCTTCCATAAGAAAGGTTACAAAGACAAAACCATAAACAACAGCATAAACACAGCCTTGAAAACCCGAAGAGAAAATCTCCTCCAATACACAGAGAAAAAAACAAATAACCGAGTACCTCTAGTGACCACATACAACCCAGCACTTGAAGGGATCAAAAAGATAATTAAAGATTTACAACCCATTATAACAGAGGATGAAACTCTGAAAGGAATATTCCAACAACCCCCATTATTGGCTTTCAGACAACCACCCAACCTCAGACACAAACTAATCAGCAGGAAACTTCACTCTGATTATGAAGTCAAAAATAATGGTTGCAAACCCTGCAATAAAAAACGCTGCAAACTATGCAACCAGATAAATCTATCCAAAAGTGTTACACACACAAATGGGACCTTCTATATCATGGGATCTTACAGCTGTACCTCAAGTAATGTTGTGTACCTCATCCAATGCAAAAGGTGCAGCAAAGGATCTTATGTTGGTGAAACAGGACAGAAGTTGCAAGTGAGGATGAATTTGCACAGACATACCATCAAAGAACATAAAGAAGACAGTTTATGCACACCTGTGGGACATCATTTCTCACAATCGGACCACACTATAGAAGACCTCAATGTCTTAGTTCTTAAAGGGAATTTCAGAACTATCCAGGAAAGGAAAACGTTTGAACTAAGAATGATACTTCTTTTTGACACAAAGAATAATGGCCTGAATTTAGACATTGGTTTCCTTACACATTATGCTAAAGTTTTACGACCGCTCTGTGATTAGTATTTCCCCCCCTTGCATTCCCTCCTAGCTCTCCCTCTGTCTTATCTCACTAACTCTGCTGCTATCTTTATTACCATTGATTTGTATGTGTTTTTTTTTTTTTTTTTGTTTTTTTTTTGTTTTTTTTTTTTTTTTTTTTCCTTTTTTTCCTTAACATTCTGCTTTAAAATGTGTGAATCAGTACTGCTTGGACCTTGAAGAAGGGGACATACCCCGAAAGCTTGTCCTGAAAAATTGTATGTTAGTGCAAATAAAAAAAGTATCACGGACAGTACTCAATTTTCTCTGTCACAATTGCACTAATACGGCTACAACAAATCAAGTATTTCATGTATTTGAATTTTAGAGTCTCTAGCTCCTGAGGAAGCGTTCTGCGTAACGCGAAACATGTAGAGCAACTAGAGAACACCTCACCGTGGATTACCAAACCTGCTGCATCTTGTCTGCTATAGTTATGTGCTTGCCTACTGTTCGATTTTCAGGGGAAGTATTTCTCCTGTATATGGAACGGAGCAATATATGTATATGTTTATAGCCTTCTTTATGCTACATAAATTTGCAGGATAGGATCCATACGGTGTATTACTATTAGGATCTATATCGAGCCTGAAGTGTTTTTAAACAATCTATGTGTGTCCAACGTCTTTTATATTTTTCTAATAAAATACCTCTATTAAATATATTTTTTGTAGTTTAATACTATTGTGCCCTTAAAGTCCCATACTTAGAGTTTCCTTATCCATACTCTAACTTAAATCAAATGACACTGTCTCTCTGTCTATCTCTCCACTGCCACCGCATCACACTATGAACGGTCGAACATGCGATGTCGAAGCTCATCCCTAGTGGGCACTGATGAGGTGGCACTGGTGGGCACTAATAGGTGGCATTGGTGGGCACTGAGAGGTGGCACTGATGGGCGGCACTGAAGGGCACTGATAGGGTGCACTGAAGGGCACTGATGGGTGGCAGTGATGGGCACTGATGGGTGGCAGCGATGGGCACTATTCGGCACTGGTAGGTGACACTGATAGGCAGCACTACTAGGTGGCACTAATGAGGCACTGATTGGCACCACTGGTGGGCATTGATACGTGGCACTTGTGGGCATTGATAGGTGGCACTAATTGCTGGCACTTATCTACTGGTGGGCACTGATTTGTGGCACTGTGGGCACCTATTCATGGCACTGGCAGGCGGTACTGGTGGGCACATATGAGGTGGCTTCGCCTCTTCCTCTTTGGGACAGACGTCCCTTCAACAGAAGCCGGTGATCGGCTTTTTTTCTCCTCACGCTGTCAGTATGAGAAGAAAAAAAAAAGATTACCGATCTTCTGTTTATATCACGTGATCAGCTGTCATTGGCTGACAGCTGATCATGTGGTAAGGGGCTGGGATCGACCCTTTACTCCAATCTGTGATCACCCGAGTCTCATTAACTCGGGTGATCACAGCACGTGCCGCACGCGCCCTTCAGGGGGGGGATGGCAAGCGTGCAAAGGGGAGGACGTCTATTGATGGCCTCCCGGCAAAGCAGATCTGTGCTGTAGCCGTCATTCGACTATAGCGCGGATCTGAAGGGGTTAAGGTGCAAATCTCAGGAAAGGGCCACACATTAAATATAAGATCATCACATTTTATTCAATACAAATATTAAAAATGGTATAAAAGAAATATTACAGGTCAGAAATAGCATACCAAATATGAGACACCATTTCACATCCAGCAGTATCACATAGATATGTAGCGCTACCCCCGTAGGAGGCGCTTACGTTTGCTCAGTCCGTTACTCTGACTCTCAACCCCAATAACAGTCTCAGCCCCCTCTGGCACACCTAGCAAAAGTGTAAGTGCAAGGACCAATGAGAAACACACACGTTATGATAAAACACAGAAATTGTCTTTACTGTGAGGTTTCTGTGGAATGTAATGAACAGTAACAATGCACATATGTCAAGTGAATCAGTTAAACAATAACTAAGACCAAGAGCAATATAGCTCAATACTGTATTCAGGCTGCTATCAGGGCATTCCCAACCTGACAATAACCCCAAGAGCAGAGGCCAATGCTTAGCATTGACAATCCTATAGTAAATTGGTTACCTCTATGTAAATTGGCTCTATGAGTCCAGGCAGGAGAAGAGCAGAAGAATGACCCTTTTTTATGTCACACCTCTCCCTTCTGACTCCTGACACCACAGGCTCAAAGACAAACACTGTATTAAAATCAGTATTTAATGGCTTAGCTTCCCAGATAAACTGTCCTGCACACACACTGCAAAGAAAGAGCCCTGAGTATGTGTGTGTGGGCCCATATAGCACTAGTAACTTCAGTCCCTTTGAAGAAAGATGAGGCTTTGTATCTTCAGCTAGCCACTCTCATTGGTGCACTTAAACTCCTGAATAGCAGGGCCAAACAACACAGCTGGCCCAGATTATCAAGGATCTTCCTCAGCATGGTGAAAGGACAATGGTGTCTATATACAGTGTCTCTGTATCTGAATAGCCTTGTGTCCTATGGCACTACAGGTGTCAGCAAGGCGACTAGGAGCAATGATGCCTGTATACAGTGTCCATACAACTCTGTGTGCAGTGTCCTTGTTTCCTGCAAATGGGCAGGTGCCCCCTCACCAAATCCTGTTGTCAGGCCTAAATGAACATCCTGGTCACCGACTGGTCACCTCACACTGGAACGATTCACCACCTTTGATGCAGGTGCACCTGTATATGCACCTGGGATCCCCCTCTCTCCGGCTGGATGTCCCTGACCGGCTGTGGATGCCTGAAATCACGTGGTGGACTGACCTGGGAGGCAGCACCTCTCCCCTAAGTCCAGTCTTTTCTCTTGCCTCATGGTGTCTGACCATCCCCTCAGATCATCAAGATGGAATCTCTAGTTCTTTTGCCCCAGAACATGCTGGCTCTTGTAGTTCTATGTCTGAAGAAAGCTATGGGGGCCTTTTAGATGGGGACTAAATATCCCAGAATCATTTGCAGTTGCTGCTGCTTGTTAAAGTTCTTCTGATTTGCTCCTGTAATTGCTCAGGTCATTGGCTCTCCTCCTCCTGCCAACAGGAAGGGACACAGGGAAGGGTGCAGAGTGAGCAGTTCTGTGTGAGTCAGTGAAGAGGAAAAAAAGGGAGGGGGGAAATTCCTCTGCAGAAACTGACAGGCATTTTCTCCCTCACAGAAGAACCTTGGCCAGCTTGGTCAGGCCGTGGGATATGCAGGGCACCCACTACAGATATTTAATATATCCTAGACTTCTAATGCAGAAGAATAAAGATGAATCATTGACATAACATTATAGTCCGGATGTGAGTTCTCAACAGATTTCACGAATAATGTTTTGTCAGAAATTTCAGTGCTGATAATATAGAAGATACACATCATTAAAGAGGAAATGCAGTCTGCTCACATAAATTTGTAATAAAAACATCTTTGCTATTCTGAAGCTTCCCTCCAACTACTTTGCATATTATTTTATATATACTATGATTCTGTACTTGCCAAATATGCTGCAGAAATTTCCCTCCACTGAGTCTGGCTGCAACTCTTTTAACTGTGGGCAGCTGAAGCTGCTGCCTGTTCACTTCCTGGATTTACAGAGAGGCACCCCTCCAGCTCTGCAGCCCTCATTGGCCCTGTTATGACTCACACCCCCCTCCCTTCCTGGAGAGAGAGCTGTGCATGATGTCATAAGCCTAGGCTTTTTACCAGACAAGAAACAGGAAGTGGGCTGTATAAGGTATTTACTAGCAGAAAAATGTTTTACTATCCAAAGTAAAAACAACAAGGACAGAAGAATTAATAGATTGAAAGTTGAAACAAATGACTGAAAGTCCACTTTAAGTGAAATTCAAAATACAGATACTGTTCCAAACATAATGACATATTGCTGCTTACAGATAATTAGCGGTATACCATAAATGTTGATCAAGCCATAAGAACATATTGCTACTTACAACTGATATGTACAGAATGCAGTTGATGTCAACATGCTGACTAAATAAGAGGAGATAGGGGAAGATCCCTGGACTTGGTTACTATTTACGCAACCCCATTGTTTTTTTTTCTGCCAAAAAAGGGTATTACTTTGTATTTTAGTGTATTTTTTCCCGAAAAGATTATTTTCAACAACTGTGTAAATATCATGCAAAATAAAAAAATTATAACTGCCACCAATTTATTCTAAATGACATTTACTTTCAGAAAATATATAATGTTTGGTTTATATATATATTAAGTGTATTTCTAGCAAAAACTGCAGATTTTAAACCGTGGACAAAAAATTGCCTCAGTGAACAATTGGTTAGTGCAACAGAAAAGGGGATAACAGTTGCACTTAACATTACCAGTAATGCAGTAGTTACCAATGCTCAGATATATAGTAAAAAGAGGTCCTAGAGAATTACTATGGTCCTGGTGCGTGCTCTGCGGCATTCTAACACAAAATACAATGGTTTGGAAAGCACCACAAGCACAGCCCAGTGCCTGAAGGTCACATTCTACGCAGGCCCCATCATCTTTGGTCCAGCCTGGGTCCAGATACTGTGTCCAAAGCTATTGCTAAATAGAGAAAATACATCCATCCTCCTAGGACACAAAATCTGAAGCTTGATCAGAGTATATTACCTAGCTGGTCAACTGATTTTTTTGTGTTTGCCAGTTCCTCCTGTATGTGGCAGTATAGCCCAATTGTCTGTGAACAACTGAATTCTGCATGTCTCCCCCCCATTCACTAAAAATCACATCAGCATGCAGCTATGCATGTTGAGATGAAACAACTTACATTTATTAGTTAAAGTGGTTCTATGCACGAAGGTGAAAAACCTTTTGGGCTGCAGTTCCCCCCCAGACCTTTTTCTTACTTGAGCCCAATCCGATCCAGCAGCATGCACGAGAACAGAACTCCTGCTGCTGTCTTCCTCCTCATTGAACAGATTGATAGCTCTTGCTGCTGTCAATCAGAGTGCTGTCTGTGTGAATGGATGCACCAGCAGGACTCGGGAGCGAGAACGCATGGGTGCCCCCATGGAAAACGGCTTTCCGTGGGGGCACCTACCAAAAAGGAGGGACCCCAGAAGAAAAAGATCAGGGCTGCTCTGTGCAAAACCATTGCACAGAGCAGGTAAGTACCGTATTTATCGGCGTATAACACGCACTTTTTTTCCCCTTAAAATCAGGGGAAAATCGTGGGTGCGTGTTATATGCCGATTCCCGCCAATCTCCGCTGATTGAGAGCGGAGCGAGCGCCAGCGATATACACATAGCCGAGTGTACTCGGCTATTCTCGGCTCTACTCACAGTCAGGGGCGGGACTGCGAGAGGAGTTGAAACTAGCCGAGTACAATCAGTGGAGATGGGCGGGAGTGCGAGAGGAGCCGAAACTAGCCGAGTACACTCGGCTTTGTGTTTCTTGCCAGCGCTCGCTTTTCTCCGCTCACAGTCAGCGGAGATTGGCACCAATTTTAAATAATCAGCGGCTGGGCAATGCTGCAAAGAGGCTGGCAAGGCTGCAAAGGCACTGGGCAATGCTGCAAAGGCGCTGGGCAAGGCTGCAAAGGCACTGGGCAAGGCTGCAAAGGCACTGGGCAAGGCTGCAGAGGCACTGGGCAAGGCTGCAAAGGCACTGGGCAAGATTGCAGATGGACACTGGGCAAGGCTGCAATGATGGACAAGGCTGCAGATGGACACTAATAAGGCTGCATTGATGGACATTTAAATATAAGTTATTTTCCTTAAACTTTCCTCCTAAAAGTTTTTTTCCTTAAAATTCGCTCCTAAACTTGGGGTGCGTGTTATACGCCGGCGCGTTTTATACGCTGATAAATACGGTATACCATGTTTTTTATTTTAATTTTATTTATTTTTTTAAATGAGGCTTTAATAACACTAAAATGTTTTGCAAGTATTGCAAGTATTCTTTTTCCACTTCCTGGTTAAGTGAGGCACTGGTAATGTAACCCTGGCCTCACATATTGCTACTGGGAAGGCTGCATCACCAGTGCCTTCCCCCTCATATGCGCATTGTCACATGTTTCAGGAGCAGTGTTGCCAACGCCCCAAAGTGAAATTTACTGTCAGGATGCCAAAATTTACAAATGGGACCAATTTTTTACTGGCAAAAAATCATGAAATTTGCTGACAGAGCCGCATTTTTTACTGACACTGCAAAAAATTATCTAAACTGGTTGTTTGCAGTGCTAATATCAATATTTAAACTATAAATATGTAGCTAGTGCTATTAGCAATGTGTTTATGTTAAACAAAAGTCAAAAACCATATTTCTCTATTTACATGAAGGTCAAATTAATATAGCCCACCCAGTTCCCCCATGTATCAGAGTTTGCAGGATTCCCCCTTATAGTGCAAGGGAACTCTGACATAAAGGGGAATGCTGCAAATCATGATCTAAGGGGGGACTCTGATGTAAGGGGGGCTCTGATCACCAGAGACCACCTTAAATCAGAGTCCACTGCATTCCCCTTTACATCAGAGTTCCCGCTTGCATCAGGGTCTGCAGCATTCCCCTTTACAACAGGGTCAGCCGCAAAGATCCCCCTTGCACTGTAAGGGGGACTCCTGCAGACTCTGATGTAAAGGTGGAATGCCGGAAATCTGATGTGGAGTGGGGGTAGGGAGGGGACTCTGGTGATCAGGGACCACCTTCCGCAGAGTGAATACACTAAGGTGGGGGGGCTCCTGATATAAGGGGGAACCTTTCAGTGCCCCCTTACATTATTGTATTCACTCCCCCTTACATCAGTGACCCCCCCCACCGTCAGACTGACCTAGCGGCACTGTCACTGACCTCCTCTCAGGTGCACTGTGGAAAGCTCAGTCAGACAGCTCCAGGTTGGTGGCTCTGGTTTTATCCTATAGTCTCCTCTCCACAGTCCACACATGTCTAACTCCTCCCATAATCCCCTCTCCCGGCGACGCTTTCACTCTTGATTCCTCCCAGACTCCGCCTCAGAGACTGCAGACATCATAAAAGACAGGAGATGGTCAGAGATTGTGGGCAGGATACAAGAGATGGTCAGAGGATGCAGACAGGGTACAGGAGGTGGTCAGAGGCTGCGGACAGGGTACAGGAGGTGGTCAAAGGCTGCGGACAGGTTACAGAGGTGGTCAAAGGCTGCAGACAGGGTACCGGAGTGGTCAGAGGCTGCAGACAGGATAGAGGAGGTGGTAAGGATGCGGATAGGATGCAAGAGGTGGTCATAGGATGCGGACAGGGTACAGGAGATAGCAAGAGAGATTGTGAACATTGTGATTTTGTACAATCTCACCACTGCCATTCTTGTCTGGTAACCGCTGCCTGTGCCTGTCTGTGGCCATCACATAGATGGCAGCCAGCCAAGCAATGGATGGATGTTGCAGGCCAGGGGTCTGGTGATGGGATGCACTCTAATTTCAAGTTGGCTTGTATGCATGCACAGCTACATGCCACCAGGGGGCTGCAGCCAGGGCAGGGTGTGTTCAGTGCTGGCCAGTGGCACTGATCAGGGCCTTTTAGGTCCATTGGGGGGATCGAGTCCACGCTGTCCATCTCTCTCACGGGACTGCTGGAGCTTCCACTGCCAGTCCCACTGCTCCATTGCACTGTCCATTATGAGGCTCCTCCGTCAGCACGTTTGGCTCCTGGAATTTCATAGGCCGGCGGTGACTTGCGGCATGACATCATCAGATCGGATAGTCTCGGCTCAGGGATTTCCAGAACTGCACATACGCAGTTCTCACCCGAGCCTGTTGCAGCCATTTTTACTGGCACTTTTCGGCTCCTAAGGGCATTTTATGTGCAGGAGAAAAAGTACTCTGTTTTTACGGGCTGCCCGTAAATCTACGGGCGGTTGGCCCGTAGGCAGAGCTCTAGGATCAATCTTCCCTAAAGCCTAGTTACACACAGGCCGAATGTCGACATTTGACCCGTGTGTATGGCAGCCTCATGACCAAAAAAGATCTGTTGATCCGCTCCTGATCAGTGCTCCTACACAATGGCTGAGAGCGCTGACTGGAGTATTCTGGCGGGAGACAATAGCACAGCAGGGGAGATCGCTACACTAACATTGGATTGTTAGTACAGTGGCTCCGACCTGAGCTGTCAGTTTTAGTGGTATGTACGAGGCTTTAGTGGCAGTGAGAACAGGGAGGAAAACAATGCAAAGAATAAAACACCTGCAATTATCTGCAAGTATATGTGTGTAGATTTCCATCACAAATTATTCCTAAAGGTTCCTTTGTTTTAATTTTTAATATACATAAAGATCCAGTTCGTCTTTAAGCAAAAAAGAGGGTTTCACCATGTCAGATCAGTGTGTTGTTGCTACAGCCCTAGTTGTGTATCAAGAAAAAGAATCCCTCTTCATTGGGACTTTGTAAGCAGCAACCACACATATAAATTTAGAAAATATGATTTATTGGGTATACACAAAATCATTTGATCATGTAATGACCGATGGTTAAAAGGACATAGAAAAAACTACACAAGTATACAAATAACATAGAAAAGACAAAAAACACCACAGGTTACATGGTGTGCATGACAAAAAGATAGTTGTTACTCTCCGGTATATAATGATCTCTGGTACCCATTTCTGGTTCAAGCACCTTCGTCAGGGGTATTTAATAAGAGTATATGCAGTCATAATCTTGTCTTACTAGAAAAGATAGAAAAAACATATCATAATGATACTGTCAGGGCTGGGCTCAGCCCTTCCTTCTCTTAGCTGGCCACTCAGCTGTCGGCTAATTGCCAGCTCCTTTCTCTCCACAGTGACTCAGCTGTTGATGATCTGCTCATCAGTCCTGGCTACTTAAAGCCGTCCAGCTCACTTCATCTCTGCCTTCGCCTTTGGTCACATCTCAGAGACTTTCTCCTGCATTCCTGTTGAAGACTTGCTCGGCTGACGTCCCTTCTGGCTCCTGATCCTGATTGCTCTACTACTACGTTGATCTCTGGCTCTCTGACATTGGCATTGGCTGACTACCCGATCTGGTTACTGAACTCTGGCTATGTATTGACTACGCTTACTCTGTTTACCTTTTTATTATTATTAAACAAGTGTGATTAACTATACTTCTGTCTCGGTTTGATTCATGGTTTCTGACAGTAGGTGAAGGCCATGAATTCAGAAGACGCAGTCAGTCCACTTGTTGGTAATATTTTTTCCAGATTGGATGACCAGGATCACCGGATGGATCAGTTTGCCTTGGCGTTACAAACGCTCCTGAGTCACACGGCTCACCTGGAATCTTCCACTATGGCTGCTCCGGTACAACCTGTGTTGCAGGCCATCCCTGCTGCTGCTCCAGTCTCTGTGCAGGCACCCGCCTCGAGTATTACCTCTATAAGAGGCATGTCTGGTTCCACTCCGCTTCCCCAGCAACTTGGGGGCGATCCAGTTCAATGCAGAGGGTTTCTCAACCAGGTTGAGATATACTTTGAGATGCTGCACCAGGCGTTTCCCACGGACAGAAGCAAAGTCGGTTTCATGATATCTTTGTTTTTTGAGAGAGCCCTGGCCTGGGCAAACCCTCTATGGGAGACGCAAAAACCCGTGGTCCCGAGTTACCCAGAATTTGTGGCTTCCTTCAAAAGGATATTTGATGTTCCCGCACACTCCGCTTCTGCTGCCAAGAGCCTCATGTCCATCAAACAGAGTATGAGAACTGTTGCCGATTACGCCATTGAATTCCGTACTCTGGCAGCAGAGGTTGCTTGGAACAATGAGGCCCTCATGGCTGCCTTCTCTCATTGTCTCTCAGATAACATCAAGGATGAGATAACAGCCCGAGATATACCCACTGAGCTGGAGAGGTTGATCACATTTGCCATCCTCCTTGACTCCAGACTCAGAGAAAGACTCTCTTTAAAGGAGCACTGGCGCAAGCCTCCTGTACATTTGTCTCCGAGCTTTGCAGTCCCACCCTTGCCTCCCTCACCTCCCATGCCTCCTGGTACCGAGTCGGTCTGTGAAGATGAACCCATGCACTTGGGCTTCACGTGTCTCTCTGCAGATGAGAGAGCCCTTAGGAGGAGGGAGAGATTGTGCCTTTATTGTGGCCAGGCTGGTCACTTTTTGAAGTCTTGTCCTACCCGTCCAGGGAACGCCCGAACCTTGACCTGACCCAGACCTTAGGTGGCATTGTTTCGTCTCCAGTTTCCCAGAAATATAAGCTCCTGGTTTTGGTTACCCTGTCTTGGGCTGAGTCATCCATCGAGATACAGGCTGTAATCGACTCTGGGGCTGCAGGTCTGTTCATTGATGCTGCCTTTGTATCGAAGCACGCGACTCGGCTGCAGCTGCGTGACACTCCACTTGCCATTGAGGCTCTTGACTAGGGATGAGCCGAACACCCCCAGGTTTGGTTCGCACCAGAACCTGCGAACGGACCAAAAGTTTGTGCGAACTTTAGATCCCCATTGTGACAGACTCACACAGGATAGAGGCTTTTAGAGGGGACTGAATGCAAGCCACTTGCCGACCGATTATGGGCCCAGGCATTTGGGGAACAATGCTGGTATTACTGTGGATTCGGGTCCTGGTCCCCCAGGACACACAGACTCTGGGGACCCTGTGTATGCCATATGGGAAATGGTGACTTGGAGGGTATGTCTTGAATTGCTTAAAATGGGACAGTAATATTTATCCCCAATATCTCTCAGGACATATATGTAAAGACTATCATTGCTTTGTTTGATTCTGAACTCAACATGTTAATTGAGTGAGCTGATCACAATGGCCTCCAGAACTGGCTAGGAGATGAACAGTCTACTCCTACTATAATTTGTTGATGACTAGGCTGAGGAGGGGGGATTCCTGCAGCAGCCCCCCTGCTGATACGACTGATTCATACTGTTGGGACACATACTGTGAGGAGATAGTCACCTAGTCTGGGTAAATGATTTAGTAAACTAGCTCATGTTAATTAGGTTACAATTGTATTGTTAGAGGAGGTTCCAACGGCATATAAAGTCTTGTAATTTTGATTCTAAATAATAAACAGTCCATGTTAGCAGTGAAACAAGTGTCGCCTTGTTTTGTGCTTGGGAGCAGTTGGAATATCTGATATCTGTATCCAGACTGGAAGGAAGTGGTATACTGACAGAAGCACTCAAGCGGAGTGTGGGACGTTCCGTGACACCCATTAATGTCAACGGGCTCTGCTGTGAAATATTAGTTCAAGAATTGTAATTACATGCCATTGTTGAACAGGAGCAGAAAAATTGGGCCTTTGGTGGTGGTAGTGGTGCTGGTGCCACAACGCTGTAAGTCCTCACGGTTACTCTTGGTGGGTGCTGGAATGGGCCCTGCTGTGAAATATTATATCAAGAATTGTAATTACATGTACCTGTTGAACAGGGGCAGAAAAATTGGGCCTTTGGTGGTGGTGGTGTTGCCACAACACTGTAAGCCCTCACAGTTACTCTTGGTGGGCGCAGGAATGGGCGCTGTGAAATATTAGATCAAGAATTGTAATTACATGTCCCTGTTGAACAGGGGCTGAAAAATTGGGTCTTAGGCACTGGTGCTGGTGCCGCAACACTGCAACACCTCACAGATTCTCTTGTTGAGTGCAGCAACGAACCCTCCAGCAAAATATTGCATCAAAAATTGTAATTACATGCCCCTGTTAAACAGGGGCTGAAAAATTGGGCCTTAGCCACTGTTGGCGGCACCCAGAACCAAAAATGTTCTTACAAGCTATCAGCATGATCATTGAGGAGGAAGAGGATAATCACTCAGCATAACAAGATAGTCACTCAGCATCAGCATAAGCAGTCTTGAAGGGATCTGACATTTCAAAAAAAATTATTCAGTTACATCAGCATCAGGTGCCTGGTAGCTGGTGGTGATCCAAGACTGATTCATTTTTATAAAGGTCAGTCGATCGACCGAGTCGGTGAACAGGCGCACCCTGTGATCGGTTACAAAGGCTCCAGCAGCACTAAATGTGCGTTTCGAAAGAACGCTGGATGCAGGACAGGCCAGTAGCTCAACTGCATACTGTGAAAGCTCTGGCCAGTGATCCATCCTCAAGACCCAGTAACCGAGAGGATTTTCAGTGGGAAAGGTGTCCAAGTCAGATTTTGCCCCTAGGTATTCCTGCACCATGTAAAACAGACGCTGGCGATGGTTGCTGGAAACGATCATACCTTGGGGCTGCGGACTAAAAAATTGTCTGAACGCATCGGTCAGACGGCCACCTTCTCCACCGCTCCTTCTTTGACTGACCGAAGCCTCAGCAACACGTTGTCCAGGAATAGGAGTTTGCAACCTCCCAGTATCTGGGAACGCGTTGCACAGACCTTTCTGCAAGGCCTCCCGAAGATGTTTCAACCTCTGCTCCCTCTGCGACGGCAAGATAAGGTCTGCAACCTTACCCTTGTAACATGGATTAAGGAGGGTTGCCAGCCAGTATTGATCGCTCTCCTTGATACCACGAATACGAGGATCCTTACGCAGGCTTTGCAGGATCAGGGAGGCCATGCAGCGTAGGTTTGCTGAGGCATTCGGTCCAGAGTCCTCTGGGTCACTAAGGACGACATGATCCGCAGCCACCTTCTCCCAGCCACGTACAAGTCCATGGGTTTCTTGGGACTGTAACTGATCCCTTGAAGACTGCTGCTGATGCTGAGTGCCAGGCTCCACCTCCATGCTGACACAATCCTCCTCCTCCTCCTCTTCCTGTGTGATCAGCTGGCACACAGGAACACTGTCTGGATAAAGGGGTCCTTGAGAGGTAAGGAAGTCCTCCTCTTCCTCCCTCTGTTCTGCCTCAAGTGCCCAGTCCATTATTCCACGCAGCGTGTGCTCCAACAGGTGGACAAGAGGTACAGTGTCACTGATGCATGCACTGTCACTGCTTACCATCCTTGTGGCCTCCTCAAATGGTGACAGGACAGTGCATGCATCCCTGATCATAGCCCACTGGCATGGGGAGAAAAAACCAAGGTCCCGTGACCCTGTCCTGGTGCCATAGTCGCATAGGTACTCATTGATGGCCCTCTGCTGCCTGTGCAGCCGCTGCAGCATGGCCAACGTTGAGTTCCACCCGTGGGCATGTCACAGATTAGGCGGTTCTTGGGCAGGTTAAATTCCTTTTGGAGGTCAGCCAGCCAAGCACTGGCATTATATGACCTGCAGAAATGCACACAGACTTTCCTGGCCTGCCTCAGGACATCCTGTGAGCCTGGGTACCTGCCCAAGAACCACTACACCACCAAGTTAAGGACATGAGCCAAACAGGGCACATGGGTCAGTTGTCCCTGTCAGAGGGCAGAGAGGAGGTTAGTGCCATTGTCGCAAACCACTATACCTGCCTTAAGCTGGCATGGCATCAACCACCTCTGAACCTGCCCCTTCAGAGCTGACAGAATCTCTGCCCCAGTGTGGCTCCTGTCCCCCAAGCACACCAGCTCAAGCACCGCATGGTATCTTTTTGCCTGCATGCTTGCGTAGCCCCCTGAACGCCTACGGAGCACCGCTGGTTCCGAGGACAAATCAACACAGGAAGAGGCCATGGAGGAAGAAGAAGAGGAGGGGTGGAGGAGAGAGGTGTGGCAGAATCACCACTCGTAGAATTTTGGAGCCATGGTGGCAGAACAACCTCCAACACTACTGCATCCTGTCCTGCAACCTTCCCAGCTGCCAGAAGAGTCACCCAGTACGCGGTAAGAGATAAACATCCCTGTCCATGCCGGCTGGACCATGAGTCAGCGGTAACATGCACCTTACCGCTGACCGTCCTGTCCAGCGAGGCCAAGACATTGCCTTCCCCATGCCGGTAGAGAGCCGGAATCGCCTTCCGTGAGAAAAAGTGGCGTTTGGGAACCTGCCACTGAGGAACCGCACATTCCACAAACTCACGGAAGGGGGCAGAGTCTACAAACTGAAAAGGCAGCAGTTGAAGTGCTAGCAATTTAGCCAAGCTAGCATTCAACCGCTGGGCATGTGGATGGCTGGGAGCGAACTTCTTTCGGCGGTGCAGCAGCTGGGGCAGGGAAATTTGCCTGGTACAATCTGACGTCGGTGTACAAATAGCAGATTGCCCCCAAGTACTTGGCTGTGACACACCTAATTTTACACTTTCATTCCTCTCAGTGCAGGTCTCAGAGAGGACTGAAGGTATTGGAAGGGTTGGAGATCCCAGCTGATGAGGAGCAAGGAGAGGTCCTCTTTGTTCTTTGGTGTGGGTCTTTTAGGTACGCTTGCCAATGAACTGCATGGCAGGTCGACATATGTCTGGTCAAGCATGTGGTGCCCAAGTGGGTGATGTTTTGGCCACGCGAGATACGCTTGAGACGTATGTTGCAAATAGCAGCAGTGGGATCCGATGCACTCATCTCAAAAAAGGCCCAGGCCAAAGAACTTTTGGAATAACACGCAGAGATAGCAGCACTCTGCACATGCGGAGCTCTGTGATGCAGTCGGTGTGCTGACCTTAAGCTGGCCCATGGAGGGCATCCTGTCTCATTGGTGATATGCCTCCTCCTCCTCCTCACTCCTATCAGGCACCCACGTGGAGTCAGTGACCTCATCATTCCCTCTCTCCTCATCACCGGAGCAAAGCTGGCAGTATGCTGCAGCTGGGGGAACATGACTGCCAGATTGCTGTCCTTCTTTGACACCCCCTCTCTCTGGGCTCACGTTACTGCCTTCCTCTAGCTGGGTACCATCATCGGAGCCTTCAAAATGCTGGGCATCCTCCTGGAGCATGTACCCAACACTGTGGTCAAACAGTTTGGGGGACTCCTCAGGAGGACATGGTGAGGCTAGGGAAGGATTGACTGATGCCATTGAGCTGAGGGAAGAAGCAGCATTGGCAGCTGCTTCGCCAGACAAAGTACCCTGAGCCTGGGTGAGAGAGAATGAGGAGGATGAGGACGGCTTGGTCATCCACTCTACCAAGTCTTCCGCATGTTGTGGCTTAACACGGCCAGCTGCCGAAAAAAAAGGCCAAGCGTGTCCCACGGCCACATGCTGATGAGGATGCAGCATCTTCATGACCAGCACTGTTGCCTCTAGACACAGAGCCTGCTTGCCCTCTTTTAC
The DNA here is from genome assembly GCF_042186555.1 of Aquarana catesbeiana. Classification (NCBI taxonomy): domain Eukaryota; kingdom Metazoa; phylum Chordata; class Amphibia; order Anura; family Ranidae; genus Aquarana; species Aquarana catesbeiana. The sequence continues at coordinate 265,571,939 of NC_133328.1, forward strand.
TGGCTTGTGACTGTCTGCCTCTCCTTGTTGGCCTTCCAGACATACTAATGGCCTGCAGTGAGATGTAGCTGCACAAAGCTGGGATGTATGTATATACTAATACTGCAGCTAGCAGAATCAACTGCCTGCCTGTATTATTATTAATATGAGAACACCAGCAATTGCCTTCAGGTAGCTTTAGGTGCACACTGTGCAGAGGACACAGTACACTAACTGTAAATACTGTAGCTGCTGCCTGTGGTATTAATAGGAGCAGAAGAACACCAGCAATTGTCTTCAGGTAGCTTTAGATGCACACTGTGTAGAGGACACAGTACACTAACTTTAAATAATAGGAGCAGAAGAACACCACCAATTTTATTAAGGTAGATTTAGGTGCACACTGTGCAGAGGACACAGTACACTAACTGTAAAAACTGTAGCTGCCTGTCTGTGATGTTATTGGATCAGAAGAACACCACCAATATTATTCAGGTAGCTTTAGGTGCACACTGTGCAGAGGACACGGTACTCTAACTGTAAATACTGTAGCTGCCTGCCTGTGGTATTAACAGGAGCAGAACAACAGCAATTGTCTTCAGGTAGCTTTAGGTGCACACTGTGCAGAGGACACAGTACACTAACTTTAAATACTGTAGCTGCCTGTCTGTGGTATTAATAGGATCAGAAGAACACCACCGATTTTCTTCAGGTAGCTTTAGGTGCACACTGTGCAGAGGACACAGTACACTAACTGTAAATACTGTAGCTGCCTGCCTGTGGTACTAATAGGATCAGAAGAACACCACCAATTTTCTTCAGGTAGCTTTAGGTGCACACTGTGCAGAGGACACACTACACTAACTTATAAATACTGCAGCTGCCTGCGGTACCAATAGAATCAGAAGAACACCACCAATTTTCTTCAGGTAGATTTAGGTGCACACTGTGCAGAGGACGCACTACACTAACTTGTAAATACTGCAGCTGCCTGCGGTACTAATAGGATTAGAAGAACACCACCAATTTTCTTCAGGTAGCTTTAGGTGCACACTGTGCAGAAGACACACTACACTAACTTGTAAATACTGCAGCTGCCTGCGGTACTAATAGGATCAGAAGAACACCACCAATTTTCTTCAGGTAGCTTTAGGTGCACACTGTGCAGAGGACGCACTACACTAACTTGTAAATACTACAGCTGCCTGCGGTACTAATAGGATCAGAAGAACACCACCAATTTTCTTCAGGTTGCTTTAGGTGCACACTGTGCAGAGGATGCACTACACTAACTTGTAAATACTGCAGCTGCCTGTGGTACTAATAGGATCAGAAGAACACCACCAATTTTCTTCAGGTAGCTTTAGGTGCACACTGTGCAGAGGACGCACTACATTAACTTGTAAATACTGCAGCTGCCTGCGGTACTAATAGGATCAGAAGAACACCACCAATTTTCTTCAGGTAGCTTTAGGTGCACACTGTGCAGAGGACGCACTACACTAACTTATAAATACTGCAGCTGCCTGCAGTACTAATAGGATCAGAAGAACACCACCAATTTTCTTCAGGTAGCTTTAGGTGCACACTGTGCAGAGGACGCACTACACTAACTTGTAAATACTACAGCTGCCTGCGGTACTAATAGGATCAGAAGAACACCACCAATTTCCTTCAGGTAGCTTTAGGTGCACACTGTGCAGAGGATGCACTACACTAACTTGTAAATACTGCATCTGCCTGTGGTACTAATAGGATCAGAAGAACACCACCAATTTTCTTCAGGTAGCTTTAGGTGCACACTGTGCAGAGGATGCATTACACTAACTTGTAAATACTACAGCTGCCTGAGGTACTAATAGGATCAGAAGAACATCACCAATTTTCTTTAGGTAGCTTTAGGTGCACACTGTGCAGAGGACGCACTACACTAACTTGTAAATACTACATCTGCCTGCGGTACTAATAGGATCAGAAGAACACCACCAATTTTCTTTAGGTAGCTTTAGGTGCACACTGTGCAGAGGACACACTACACTAACTTGTAAATGCTACAGCTGCCTGCGGTACTAATAGGATCAGAAGAACACCACCAATTTTCTTCAGGTAGCTTTAGGTGCACACTGTGCAGAGGACGCACTTCACTAACTGTAAATACTGTAGCCAATAGGACTAATAGGATCAGAAGAACACCAGAAATTTTCTTCAGGTAGCTGTAAATACTGTAAAAACACCTGCCTGCCTGTCAGTAGAAAGAGAATAAAAGGAACGTGTCACGGAACGTCCCACTCTACGCTTGAGTGCTTCCGTCAGTATACCACTTCCTCCCATTTTGGATACAGATATCAGATATTCCAACCGCTCCCAAGCATAAAACAAGGCGAGACTTGCTTAGATGCTAACATGGACTGTTTATTTTAGAATCAAAATGACAAGACTTTATATGCCGTTAGAGGAGGTTCCCCCCTTCTGTTCATATTACTCTAACAATACAACAGTAACCTAATTAACATGAGCTAGTTTTCTAAACCATTTACCCAGACTAAGTGACTACGTCTCCTAGCTCAGTACCATAAACATCAACACAGGGTTAATTAGAACAAACAACAATGTGTGGAATACCCTTAGAACCTGTGGTAAGCCAGACTAGACTCATTTACATTAAACACATTATAGCAGACATCAGACAGGTGAGTGGAGTTGATATTAGCATCTCCTCACAGTATGTGCCCTAACAGTATGACTCAGTCACTATTGCTAATATGGCAAATACAGGGTCCCCAGAGTCTGTGTGTCCTGGGGGACAAGGACCCAAAGCCAAAGTAACAATACCTCAAGGGTACCCCAAATGCCAGGGCCCATAATCTGTAGGCAAGAGGCTCACATTTAGTCCCCTCCAAAAGTCTCTGTCCCGGGTGAGTCTGTCACATTTTTCCTTCATCAAAAGTTGACTAACAAGGTCCCAGACCTCCACCTGGTCTGAACATGCGTTAGTCAGGCAGAGTGAACTCACAAAGTCTGTCCGCATGATCTCCTTTCTTGGCTGCAAGGAATAGTTGACCTCAGTAGGTATGAGGCAGAGGGCATTGACTCTCTGTCCATCTGTCAGCGCTTCAGCTGGGTAGTGTTTACCATTCCATGGCTTGGCCTGTTGCTGGGCAGAGGGGCCCACTATCCCATTTCCCTGAAGCTGAGAAGAAACTGTAGGTGCTAGGCAGAGGCCAGCAGCGCTCTGCCCTGTTGCCAGCAATTTAGCTGGGAGTAGCATCTCCACTACATCAGCTTGTTGCTGGAGAGAGGGGCCGACTGCCCCGGCTCCCTGGATCTCCACAGTTGTTGCCTGTGTTGGGCAGAGGTTGGTAGCACTCCGCCCTGTTGCCAGCACTTCTGCTGAGGACTTCACACCCTCTGCTCTGGCTAACCGTTGGGGCAGGAGGCTGGATTCCTCCACTCCCAAACTGTGTAGCTGCCATTGGGGAGTTGAGCTGGCTGCTTCCTGTTCCATTCCCTCATCTGGCTGCTGGGACGACATGTCTGTGGTACTGTCTCCCAGGTGCATGGATCTTTGCTGGGGAGGAAAGACCGCTTCCTCCACCCTGGCCAACTGTTGGGGCGGGATGAAGAACACTTCCTCTCCCTTCTCCCCCTGTATCTGCTGCTGTGAAGTGATTGCCACCTTCTCACCCTGAGCCTCCGAAACTGCCACAGGTGTGGGGCAGAGGTCTTGGACTGTCTGTCTGGTGACCAGCACTTCAGCTGGGGAAGTTCCTTGTAACTCCACAGATACTGCTGTTGGTGCTGGGCAGAGCACAGTGAAGTTTGGCCCTAATACCAGCTCTTCTGCTGGAGGCTCATCAGGTTGTTCTTCCTCAGCAGAAAAGTCTATTAAATCCCCTGTCTCTATAACTGGTGTCTGGGGATAGAGGTTCACCATCTCCTGTCCATGGAACTCAGAAGATGCTATCGGTGCTGAGCAGTGCACAGTGAAGTTTGGCCCTAATACCAGCTCTTCTGCTGTGGGCTCACCCGATTGTTCTTCCTCAGCAGAAAAGTCTATCAAATCCCCTGTCTCTGCAACTGGTGTCTGGGGATAGAGGTTCACCATCTCCTGTCCATGGAACCCAGAAGAAGCTACCAGTGCTGGGCAGAGGTTAGCAAAGCTCTGCCCTGTTGTCAGCACTTCAGCTTTGGGGATGGCAATCTCCAGATTTTCCACTGCTGACTCTCTGGCATGCTGCTGGACAGGCACATTTCTCCATCCAAGATCATCCCATGCAGAAACAGGATCATCAAGGTCAGTCAGCACTTGCTGCATCCGCCATAAGACCTCCGCCTTCATAGCTGTGGGGGCAGGTTGGCAAAGCACACTATTACTCTGCCACCTTCCCAACTCTTCAGCCAGGATTTCAGGGTTGTCAACTGGTATTCCCTGATAGTCCCAGGCAAAGGGAGCCCAGCCCTGGCACTGAGCAACGTCTAGCAGCCATCTGTAGGCGATCTCCAGCTCCCATTTCTGAACAGCCAGAAACTCCAAATCTTCCTGTGCCCAGTGCAATTCCGAAATGTTCAGTAGCCCTTCTCTGAAATCCATGATTTCATCCAACCGCCACTCCAAATCACTCCCAAAGTTAGGGTCCCCTGTCAGCTTCACATACAACAGTCCCAAGCCGCTGTAGCTTAAGTCTTCTGTTGGGCTGTCATCCGCTGTCCAGGGACATGCTTGGGATACATGCCACCGGAGGGCTCTGTAGCTCTCATCCAGCTTCATGTCTGCCCAGACCAGCCTGCTTAATTGAGCTGTCTGCTCCTTGTGTGGTTTTTCTCCCAATAACCGCACCCGCAATCCGTACTGCGACCAGTACCTTTCCTGGATGGAGGGGAGAACTTTTTCCTGGTGTCGCTGCTCACGGGCCAGCGCTTCTTTCCAGAGCTCGCAGTGAATAGAATCACACCATCCCAGCAGGTCCTGCTCTGATACTGGTCCTCTGTGCTGTATCTGCATCTCTCGCAACCTCCTTCTGAATTCCTCCTCAATGGCGGCTGGTATCTGTACCTTTCCTCTCCTGCTATCCAGACCTTGGATCCAGGTGGAGGTTTGGATGTCCCAGACTGCAGGAAGCGTCCCGCTGCTTGCCACCAATGTCACGGAACGTCCCACTCTACGCTTGAGTGCTTCCATCAGTATACCACTTCCTCCCAGTCTGGATACAGATATCAGATATTCCAACCGCTCCCAAGCATAAAACAAGGCGAGACTTGCTTAGATGCTAACATGGACTGTTTATTTTAGAATCAAAATCACAAGACTTTATATGCCGTTAGAGGAGGTTCCCCCCTCCTGTTCATATTACTCTAACAATACAACTGTAACCTAATTAACATGAGCTAGTTTACTAAACCATTTACCCAGACTAAGTGACTACGTCTCCTAGCTCATTACCATAAACATCAACACAGGGTTAATTAGAACAAACAACAATGTGTGGAATACCCTTAGAACCTGTGATAAGCCAGACTAGACTCATTTACATTAAACACATTATAGCAGACATCAGACAGGTGAGTGGAGTTGATATTAGCATCCCCTCACAGTATGTGTCCCAACAGTATGACTCAGTCACTATTGCTAATATGGCAAATACAGGGTCCCCAGAGTCTGTGTGTCCTGGGGGACAAGGACCCGAAGCCAAAGTAACAACACCTCAAGGGTACCCCAAATGCCAGGGCCCATAATCTGTAGGCAAGAGGCTCACATTCAGTCCCCTCCAAAAGCCTCTGTCCCGGGTGAGTCTGTCACAGAACGGATCTAGCTAAACTGAATACAGTGTATATATTTATATATATATATATATATATATACACAACACCTAGGATGTATATATATATATACACAATACACTGTAAGTGCAGCTAGCTGACTCATCTGCCTACTCTAACTTAAATCAAATGACACTGTCTGTCTCTCTCTCTCTATCTCTCTCTTAACACCGGAACACACTACACAGGGCCGACGTGCAGGCAGCCTTATATAGTGGGGGGCGTGTACTAAACCCCTGACCCATAATGCCGCAGTGAATTATGGGCTGTGACGTGCCACTCGAATTTGGCACGACTGGTCCATATCGTTTGTAATACAACGAACGGTCGAACATGCGATGTTCGAGTTGAACATGGGTTTGACTTGAACTCAGAGCTCATCCCTACTCTTGACGGGAGACCTCTACAGCCTGCCCATGTGACTCATGAGACTGTTCCGTTGTCCATGGCCGTAGGCGCCCTTCACCATGAGACAATCCAAGTTACTTCCTCACATAAGGTTCCGCTGGTTATTGATTATCCTTGGTTACAGAGGCACAACCCTTCTTTTGATTGGCTCCGTGCTGAGGTTCTGTCCTGATCTCCACAGTGCAGTGAGAGCTGCTTCCAGAAGGTAGCCAAGGTCCTGTGCACCTCTTCATTCTCCTCCCTGCTGCAGGAGTACCATGATTTTAGCAATGTCTTTGACAAAGGTCAAGCTGGTAATTTGCCTCTACACTGGTCATATGATTGCACAATTGACCTTCAACCTGGTGCCATACCCCCTCGTGGCTGGGTTTACCCTTTGTCGGTCTTGGTGGATAAGGCCATGGAGGAGTATGTTGCAGACGCACTTTCTCAAGGTTTCATCCGCAAATCCCCGTCTCCTGCTTCTGCTGGTTTCTTTTTTGTGAAGAAGAAGAGTGGTGAGCTGAGACCTTGTATCGATTATAGGGGTCTCAATCATTTCATAATTAAGAATGCCTATCCCATTCCATTGATTACGGAGTTATTTGACCGCCTCAAGGGAGCAACGGTTTTCACAAAACTTGATTTGAGAGGGGCATAAAATCTTGTCAGGATTAAGGAGGGCAACGAGTGGAAAACTGCGTTTAATACCAGATCAGGTCATTGTGAGTATCTCATAATGCCTTTTATAGTTCATTAACCACTTCAGCCCCGGAAGAATTTACCCCCTTCCTGACCAGAGCACTTTTTGCGATTCGGCACTGCGTTGCTTTAACTGACTATTGTGCGGTTGTGCGACGTGGCTCCCAAACAAATTTGGCATCCTTTTTTACCCACAAATAGAGCTTTCTTTTGGTGGTATTTGATCATCTCTGCGGTTTTTATTTTTTGCGCTATAAACAAAAAAAGAGCGACAATTTTGAAAAAACGCATTATTTTTTGCTTTTTGCAATAATAAATATCCCCCAAGAATATATAAAAAAAATTTTTTTTCCTCAGTTTAGGCCGATACATATTCTTCTATATATTTTTGGTAAAAAAAATCGCAATAAGCGTTTATTGATTGGTTTGCACAAAAGTTATAGCGTTTAGGGGATAGTTTTATGGCATTTTTATTTATTTATTTTTTTTACTGGTAGTGGCGGTGATCAGCAATTTTTATCTTGACTGCAACATTATGGCAGACACGTCGGACAATTTTGGCATGATTTTGGGACCATTCACATTTATACAGTGATCCGTGCGATTAAAATCGCATTGATTACTGTGTAAATGTGAGTGGCAGTGAAGGGGTTAACCACTAGGGGGCGGGGAGGGGTTAAATGTATCCTAGGGATGTGTTCTAACTGTAGGGGGGATGGGCTAGCAGTGTCACTACACTGATCGCTGCTCCCGATGACAGGGAGCAGAAATCAGTGACACTGTCACTAGGCAGAACGGGGAGATGCTTGTTTACCTTAGCATCTCCAAGTTATTCCTCTCCATGAGGCGATCGCGGGTATCCCCGCGGCGATAGAGTCCGCGGGACCCACGACCCAACTCACGGAGCTTCCAGCCGGCGCGCACATGCCGCCAGCGGCACGTACGCAATGGCACTGCGGCAATTTCAAAAGGACTTACAGGTACGTCCTTTTGCCTAGCCGTGCCATTGTGCCGACGTACATCGGCGTGCGCCGGTCGGCAAGCAGTTAACGATGTCCTCCGAGATTTGTTGCAGTTATGTGTGGTGGTTTATCTCGACGATATCCTCATATTTTTCAAGTCCCTGTGGAGCCACCACACAGATGTCTGTCCTGTGCTTCAGAGACTATGAGAGAACAATCTCTATTGTAAATTGGAAAAGTGCAAATTCCATTGTGAACAGGTTAAATTCCCATTTCCACTGCTGGTTTTTCGATGGACCCAGAGAAACTTTCAGCAGTCCTACAGTGGCCTCGACCCGTGGGTTTACGTCCTCTGCAGCGTTTTCTTGGCTTTGCCAACTATTATCAGAAGTTTATTTGTAACTTCTTGTCTCTGGTCAAGCCCCTGACTGATATGACCAGGAAAGACGGCAACCCACAGAGTTGGTCTCCGGAGTCCATTAAGGCCTTTGAGAGTCTCAAGGCTGCCTTTGTTTCTGCTCCTGTGTTGGCACACCCTTATCCTATGTTGCCTTTTATTCTAGAAATTGATGTTTCTGAGATTGGAGTTGGCGCCCTTCTGTCTCAACGTCCTAACTCTGAGTGTGCTATGCATCCGTGTGCATCCGTGTGCACCGGCAGAGTGCAATTACGAGATTGGTGACAGAGAGCTGTTGGCGATCATTTTAGCCCTGAAAGAATGGAGGCATCTCCTTGAAGGTACCACTATACCGGTTCTCATTCTTACTGACCATAATAATCTCACATTCTTGTCTGAGGCTAAGCGCCTCTCTCCCAGAAGGGTGCAATGGGCTCTTTTCTTGTCGAGTTTTAATTACATTGTCTCATTCTTACCTGGTACTAAGAATGTAAGGGCTGACGCCTTGTCACGACAATTTTCCTCTACTTCCAAGATGGAGTCGGTTCCGGTTCCTGTGATTCCTTCTGATCGTATTCTGTCTATGGTTCGCACCAGTCTTACTTCTCCTTTGGGTGACAAAATTCTTGCTGCTCAGGTCCATGCTCCTCCTGAGAAACCATTTGACCGCTGCTTTGTTCCCGAGAGTCTCCGTACAGCTGTGTCCCAGACTTACCATTCTCCCAAGGCTGCTGGCCACCCTGGGAAGAATCAACTCTTTTGGGCCATTTCCCAAAAATTCTGGTGGCCTAGTCTACGTGCTGATATAACCGCCTTCGTAGTTGCCTGTTACGTGTGTGCTCAGAGTAAGACTCCATGACACCTTCCAGTGGGCCTCCTACAACCCATACCCAATGGAGAGAGGCCCTGGACCCACCTGTCTATGGATTTCATTGTGGAGTTACCCAACCCCCAGGGCAACACAGTTATCCTTATGGTGGTTGACCGGTTCTCGAAAATGTCGCATTGTATTCCACTCAAGAAGTTGCCTACTTCTAAGGAACTGGCTTCTATTTTTGCTCAGGAGATCAACCAGCCAACCAATGTTAGTATTTGAAGGGGGAACTAGCCCACTCCTTCCCATACACCTGATGTAAAGCCCTCTAAAAAGAGGCAATAACTTATGCAATCATTAAGGCCTGGTGGTGAGGTGGCCCGTAATGCCATTATCCACCTTGTTTCTCTCTGTAGTAGGGTTTTGTCCCAATCCCTCCCTCTGGCACTGGGATGAACACGATCCAGTACCAAAAATTTGCCCTGATGAACATCCCGGGTATATCTACCTAGTAGAAGATCTGGGTTACAAGTTTTCAAGCTGTGTACATGTCTGTAAATCCTCTTATGCAATTCCAATTTTGTTTTGCCGACATAAAAACAGCCACAGGGGCAGATTAAAAGATAAACCACTCTGGGTGTGCGGCGATTTGCATAATGTGAGGGCCTATTTTTTAGTCCATTTGGTATTATCTGTTTACTATCTGTGTTGATGAATTGGCAATAAGCACAGCCCCCACATCTAAAGGTGTCCTTTCTCTTGCATGGATCTCCTCTGAACTCCCCCGTGTATTCACTGTGAACTAAGATGTCTTTCAGTGATCGTGTTCATCTATACGTAATGAGAGCATTTTTTTACACAAATTGGTTTAACATTGGATCAGTACAGAGAATGTGCCAATGTCTGGCTAGAATTTTTCTGATCCGCTCATGTTCGTGCAATGCTTCATCCATTTTTCCAAGTTATATGGTGGAACATTTCACATGGTAGGTGTTTTTTACAATCACTGCTGTTCATTCATCCTTTATGGTTGTCAAAGAAATATCCATGTTTTGTATCATTATGATATGTTTTTTCTATCTTTTGTAGTAAGACAAAATTATGACGGCATATATTCTTATTAAATACCCCTGACGAAGGTGCTTGAACCAGAAATGCTTCAGGTACCAGAGATCATTATATACTGGAGAGTAACAACTATCTTTTTGTCATGCATACCATGAAACCTGTCATGTTTTTTGTCTTTTCTATGTTTTTTTGTATACTTGTGTAGTTTTTTCTATGTCCTTTTAACCATTGGTCATTACATGATCAAATGATATTATGTATACCCAATAAATTATATTTTCCAAATGTATATGTGTGGTTGCTGCCTACAAAGTCCCAATGAAGGGGGATGCATTTTCTTGATACAAAACTAGGCATGTGGCAACAACACACTGGTCTGACATGGTGAAACCCTCTTTTTTGCTCTATATATATATATATATATATATATATATATATATATATATATATATATATATATATATATATATATATATATATATACACTTAGTAGATGCTCTATCCTCTGTTCTTTGGCTTTCACCATTTCAGTTACAATATTTGTATTTTCTATTTATCGTATTTTTTGTTTTTGCTGTTTTGCTTATTTTAGAATATTTGGATATATTTAGAAATTGATGCAATTTGTATTGGTATTATTTGACAACCTTTGGGGCGTAGGACTTCAGAATGTTCAGAGGGAAGGAATTTGAGACCTTAATGAGCAAATACAGAGAGCATTGTCAGAAGAAAAGCACAGGGATCGGAGATGAACTCTATGTTCTTCCAACTAAAAAAAATAGTGGAGAAAAAGGTTTCGATTTTTTGGCAGATGGAGAACGTTGAACACTACATCCAAGAGGATATTAATCCATTCAGATTGAGAGTTCAGATCTTTCCAACATTGGAGAATATCGATATTGTCTTTAAAAAACATTGGGAGAACAACCTCCAACAATGTACAAAAATTATGATGAAGTTGTTAATCGAAGAGTGTCAAAAACAGATTGTGAATATTAGGATAGACATTTAAAATGTATATGTGAAGTTTGATCCTTTTAAGGACTCACCTACATATAATGAACAGGAGGAGGGGATCAAAATCCATATAGATCAGATGGTTAAGGAATTGATAACCACAAAGGAAAGAAAATTTTGGAGGGACAAAACAGCCTTTAGAGAGGGTAATGCATATCGCTGGCAACAGAGAAATACCCAGACACGACAACAAAGAAAAACCAATCTAAAAAATTGGAATAAAGGGAAGGGATCTAATTCATCTTTAAACTCTATTTCTACTGCATTCTCACAGACATCGCAGGAATGAAAAGTACCCCAGAAGCATAAATGGCGTTCACCGGAGACGGAAGCAAGCAACAAAAAGCACATCACAGAATCCACAATGTCTACACAATCAACTTCAGTGGTGGTGGGTACTGAACACACACCTAGGGCAGGTAACTCACGTGCTGGCCCCTCTGGACAGGGTCGGCAGTCTGAGGATCCCCCGTGGAACTCACCACGTGCGGACCCTCAGAGGCTTATTGACATGAGGTACAGAATGAGCAAGATGGTTTAAGTATTATTAATTTAGCGGATTATACACTATCAGATGATGAAATAGTAATATTGAAATAAGGACTTATGCCGCGTACACACGGCGGACTTTTCGACCGGACTGGTCCAACAAACTTTCCAGCAGACTTTCGACGGGCTTCCGACGAACTTTCTAAGGAACGGATTTGCCTACACACGATCACACCAAAGTCCGACGGATTCCTACGTGATGACGTACACCAGACTAAAATAAGGAAGTTGATAGCCAGTAGCCAATGGCTGCACTAGCGTCAGTTTTTGTCCGTCGGACTAGCATTCAGACGAGCGGATTTCTGGGTCCGGCCGAATTACGACGTAAAGATTTGAAGCCTGTTCAAAATCTAAAGTCCATCAGATTTGCGACTGGAAAGGTCCGCTGAAGGTCCAGTGAAGCCCACACACAATCAGATTGTTCGCCGGATTTGGTTCGTCGGCGTCTGTCAGACCAGTCCGGACAAAAAGTCCGACCGTGTGTAGACCCCATTACTTTTTGCCCCACCTCTAACATTGAAACCTTTGAGATCATCAAAGATCTCCATCTCTTTGCCTGTAAGTTAATCCTTAAATGTTTATATGCAAAGCCCACACATGGAGAAGAACCATCGGCACAGGAAAAGAAAGCCTTATGGGGCGTACAAACTGTCAGACTTTTCGACCGGACTGGTCTGACGGACGCCGACGGACCAAATCCGGCGAACAATCTGATCGTGTGTGGGCTTCACCAGACCTGCAGCGGACCTTTCCAGTCGCAAATCTGACGGACTTTAGATTTGGAACAGAAATCCGCTCGTCTGTATGCTAGTCCGACGGACAAAAACCGACACTAGGGCAGCTATTGGCTACTGGCTATCAACTTCCTTATTTTAGTCCGGTGTATGTCATCACGTACGAATCCGTCGGACTTTGGTGTGATCATGTGTAGGCAAGTCCGTTCGTTAGAAAGTCCGTCAAAAGTCCGCTGGAAAGTTTGTCGGACTAGTCCGGTCGAAAAGTCCGCCCGTGTGTACACGGCATTAGATGATCTGATCTCCCTTTTGAAGGATCAGGAAAATAGTGATCTGATAGACAAGATAAACATAGAGGCTTTACTAGAGGAACAAATCACCCCAACTATCAGTGGGATTTTGGGTAAATCTAACTTAAAAAAGAAGTCAAATAAATTTCGCTCTCCAAATTTAAACTCTAATTTATTTTTTTTGTTTACCAACTTTTTTATTTGGTACAAAAATAATGGTAAAAAACATTATATCATAAGTTCAGAGAAATACAGTATATAAAAGTCATCGTTATTGGGGTTAATAATAAAGTAATACAATGAAAGAATAATTATTTCTTATAAGTAATACAAGTGGTAGTCAAATAAACAGGAAGTAAAATAGAGTATAGCTTTTTTTTTTATTATTATTTTTTTTTTCCATTAGTGAATTTAGTTGATTGATGAATCTTTATCTGGGGTTTGAGAGGTGATCAGAGTGTGTAAGCCAAGGGTTCCATTTCATTTCAAGTAGATGTGTGGTGTTGTATAAAGTGTGGAAACTTTTTTCCGTGAGGTAAATATTATTGATTCTATTTTTTCGTTGGGTTATTGGTAGCGATGAGGATTTCCAATGGTAAGTTATAAGCCAGTGAATGGAAACACAGATTGTGTGAACTAATCTTAAGCGATGAGTGGTTAGACCTGTGATTGGGGTAAATAATAGACAATTAGGGGGGGGAAATATTTATGTTGCTGTCTGAAATTCTGGAGGAAAATTTTTCGAGTTGTTTCCATATTAGACATACCTTATCACATTCCCAAAAAATGTGATTAAAAGATCCAATGGAATTGCAGCCTCTGAAACATGTTTGGGGAACTGAAGGAAAAATGGAGTGGAGTTTTGCTGGTGTGTAATACCATCTTGCAAATACCTTTCCGGACGCCACCATGGCAGCATACTAGTGATAGGCTCCGCCTTTCTCCCCTCCCTCAGGACCAATGAAATAGCATAAATTAAAGGCCAGTTAGGCCCCGCCCCATTCTTCTTTTTGTCCTCATACCTCCACGCACCAGTGAAGAGTAAGCAGTACTATGTCTCCCTCTGCCTCCAGGCAGCTGCCGGCTGGGTTAAGCCTCTCCCAGTATGAAGTCCCAGTATCAGGCTGCTAAAAGCGCCAGAGTAGCTTGGGAGCTCCTTCTGTGGGTCTTGATGGAGCTGAGCAGTTTTCCTATTTAGGAATGAAATCTGCCTTTAAGGTTGGTGTCTGCAACGCTTGTTGGGTTTGGGGAGGCCAGCTTTGCATCCTTCTTACCTTTGCCTTTGTCTCCTGTCATTTTCTCACTTTCTGCACCTCCTGTTCTTTTCCTCCTGCAGTGGCACTTGTCTGGGTACATTACTCCCCCTAGACAGGTTCTCCGTCCTTTGCTGTTCTAGGCCGGCTGTAGGTATAGCTTATGTTTGTAGGTTGTGTATGTATAGGTTTGGGGTAGGTGGGTATATGTGTGTGTATATGTATGTGTGTGTGTGTATGTATGTGTGTATGTATATGTATATATATGTGTATATGTATATATATATATATATATATATATATATATATATGTGTGTGTGTGTGTGTGTGTGTGTGTGTGTGTGTGTGTGTGTGTGTGTGTATATATATAGTCTCTCAGCTGGTCGTCCCATTTCTCCACGACACCACCCATACAAAAGACCCTCAACACTTAGGGTGGGGACCACTGTGTCGGTAAGTTTTCAGGAAAAGAGTGCCCTCTCATGCGGATTGCTTTGATTTGCTTCAGTTCCGCGCCCACGCTCTCAAAGGCCAGAGCCAGAGGCCATAGAAAGGCGGACGTTCTTCAGAGGAGCATAGCTCGGATGCCGCTCCCACTCAGGAGAGAGGTTCCAAGGAAAACGTCTTAGTTCTTTCCCAGACCCAGCACCCCAACACGAGTCCTGCAGGACCTGTGGCGCAGTGCCTATGCCCAGAAGGCTGGTGAGTGAAGTCGGCCTGGTTGAAGTTTGCAGCTGACAGGTAATACCGAATGTCCTTATTACTTATAAGGTGGCACAAAACTTCTGTTTTAAACTCACTGTAATTACTCTAGTTAGTCAGCCCCCTTGTTGCGGGTCTAGCCACTAGCAGAACAATCTGCCTCATGGATCACTCATCCTCTCAGTACTCATGAGGAGGGGGCGTAGCCTGCAAATGATTTTAGCTCCCTTGCACCAGAGGAAGATCTGGAGCTACTTGGTGTCAGTTTTTCTTTGGAGAACTGTGCATCCAGGCAGTCATGCAGACCATTACATGGGTTAAAAGACAAAGTCCTATTTACCCTTTCAATGAGCAATCACTTTTCCATTAGGAAACTGGTTTAATTCAAGGCGGATATAGCATTGCTGAAATCCATGCATACAGTGGGACTGGCTGTTGTCCAATAGGGTGGCGGCTGGGAAGGGCCTGCCACTCAACAGAGGCCCTTACCTTGGTGATGGGTACTTTGGGTTTCTGCTCCCAGGATATGGTTGGAGAGGAAATCCTTAGGGGTGATATCTTGGGACCTGGCCAAGATGTATCGGCAAATTTCACTGTGGAAGCAGCAATAGTCTCAACCTGGCGCCTGGCCAAGGCAATGCTATACTCAGTTACGGCTAGGGGTACCCATTGGGTTGAGACCCGGGGCTGTGTTTGGCTTCCTAGAAACAAAATTTGGAATAGCCACTTTATAGTGCAAGATCTCTGTTTGATATGAAACCAGAGACAGCCACGTCGGAAGTGACAGGAGGAGGGTCTGTTCTTCTCCCATAACAGAAAGCAGGAAAGTAAAAAAAATATTTATATATAACTAAAAATAAATAATACAAAAGGGAGAAATATGTTTCTCCCGCTAGGTTCTGCTCCTCTAGGGGCAACCTTTCATAAGGTCCATAAATGAAAATTTTTGGGTGTACCGCAGGTACCCACAAAACCCTTTTACCGGGTGCATGCCCAGACTTTTAAGGTAAGTTCCAGTGGACACACATCACGGGTTACTGGACAGTGGATTGTGCAGATCCTTGGAGGATAGGCACTCATGGTCACTTCGGTGGATTCCTCACTGTTCCTTCTCCGGACCTTTTTCTCCCCCTCGGAGCTGCCAGATCCACCGCAACCAAGGCGGTTACAATACTTACAGACACTTCAGACTCGGAGGGGAGCTGTCCTGGTCCCATCTCACAGGAGAGATTGTAGGTTTCCTACCCACCTCTGTTTGTAGGTTGCGGGGGTTGGAGAGAAGCATTCGCTTGCAGCAGATGGCTGGAGGCTTTTGCTAGATCGTCAGGATTCTTAGCCTCACAACCCGAAAATGTTTTCTTTTCTTTTTTATTCCAAAGTAAGTAAATTTGTTGATTGGTTGGACACATCTCCGCTTTATCAGCCTACCTTTTAGCCTATGAATATCTCTAAGAATATTCACAGAGGTTTCAGTGCCATGTAAGTTCCTCTTGGGGAACAGGGTCTCCAGATTCGCCACTACCTAGGCGTCATTCCTTTCTACATTAAAAAAAAAAGCCAACTTTTGTTTTCCAACAGTTAAAGTGCCTGTGGGGGCTCTACTGGTTCCTCTGTTTTGCTTCCATCAGAAAAGGAAGGTGATGGTCATAAGGAGAATTCTGAGATCAGATTCTTCTACTTCCGGGAGGACTTCTAGGTGTCTCAGCCTCCTGGCCGTAATGTTGTCATTCATACTGATGATACCTTGGGTACATGGGCACCGGTGCTAGTTTCAACTACAACAGAGGAAACGGGATCCGGCGCAGCTATGGTCAGTGTCACGCAGTATGTATAGCGGTCCGCGGTGATGGAAAGACTTTGAGGATGTCACGAACCATCTGACTGGATCGATGTGATGAATCATATTGGCAAGACAGCCTGGAAGGCGCACTGCAAGGGTCTGTTGGTCAAGGCAAGCGGAGTTTGCTAGCCAAGGAAGGTAGTCTCGAAAGCGCTGGAAGGTCAGGCAGCCTTTTTTATCACTTTGACCTTTGCTACACAGAATCAAGGGTGACCAGTCTTCTTGCGGTTGAGCAACAGGACAGCAATTGCGTATTTTCAGCTCCAGGGAGGATCTAGCTGCAATATGCTATTGAGAGATGTAGAACCCAGAATGTCTGGGTAGGAAGATCACCAGCAAATTCCGGAAGCAATTTACTTCCTAGGGGACTAGAATACACAGACATACTGTCCATCATGCAAGCTTGCCAGAGCATGAGGGGGAGGCTTGTCCACAGGTGGCCTACCACAGACAGGCTTCTTTGCTTCTCACAGCAAAGGCCAATTTAAGAAGAGGTCTGACTCGGTTTCCGCTCCCCAAAGCAGAGAATAGAAGCTGAGTTTCTCCATGAAACTGCAATCAAGCCTACTGTATATGTTTCCTCAACTTCTCTCGTAATGAAATTCCTCTGGAAGCTGTCAAGAATGAGCATGGTAGTCACGACCACCCCTCCATTCTGACCATAGGAGTCTTAGTGCTTCCTGGCTTTCTACTTCAGAATACAGAAGTCGATTCCCCTTCACACATGCACAGACCAGAGATGCAAGCATAATGGTGGGAAGGGGAAGCCGCAGAACCTAGATTGTTTCAGAGTTGCTCCAAGAGTGAGCTCTACTTTGGGGGGGGTGCGAAAGGCACTCTACTAACAGCCTCTATGCCAAGATCTGGAACAAACTTGTGTTTTTTTCTATTTTGCATGGCAAGATATTATTCTTACTGCGCCTCTGGTGGCAGCTGTTCTGGTCTTCTTGTAGGTCAGATTGGACATGAACCTTACCCTATACTCTTTTGAGGTTGCAGGTGTCAGCAAGAACAAGGTTTAATTTGGCCAAAGGCCCTTTAGTTTGCAAATATTTGAAGACAAGAGGTTTCATCAACCGCAAGAGGGAATTTTTCACAATTAAAATCTTTCCATGCTGTTGGGGTTTATTTCAACTGTTTACTCCAACAGGACAGTGTTCGGTTTAAGACATCGCTTACTAACCAGGATTTAGCGCAAATCGTCAAACAGAAGTCGGTTTGAGTTTCAAGCCCTTAGAGCTTCAGAAAAGCATATTGCTTTTGTTACAGGAGTAGCTGCATCCTGTAGTTCAGCTTATATCAGAGGTAGCGACAGCCCTCCATCTATCAATCATCTGTCCATTGCCTAACTTTCAAGACGTTCAAGCAAGAAAAACACACAAATTGGTCATTCCCAGAGCTTTAAAGAAGTTTCTGTCCACAATTGCTCTTTTCAGTTCATATGATAAGTCTTTCACTGTTCCAGATGGAATCCATCAGGCAAGAGAGGTTGCCTCCTGAACTTTAGCAAGATTGGTTGTGCAGATGGGAAATGGGTCGTGAGCCTCCTTCAGTGACAGGATGCATCCTCTTCGAGAGGGGTTGAGGCCTCATAGGCGGCCCAGTTGAAAACATCTATGGATTCATTCTAAAGGAAAGTGGCATGCTTTTCCCAGCATACCTTTCCAACCTTTACAGAATAGATCTGGGTGCCTTGTCATCAGTGGGCTTCGGGGGAATGACTGTTCAGTCTTCTGTCCCATTTGAAAATATATATATATAATATATATAAAGTAATTATTTTGGTTTGTTAAGTAGAACCCACCCTGTCAGCTAGGATATGTATCACTAGTATGCTGCCATGGTGGCATCAGGAAAACGGAAAATTGTATCATACTTACCGTAATTTTCCTTTCCTGACGCCAATCCATGGCAGCATACGGACCCACCCTTGTGCGTTTCGATATCTAGCTAATTACAAAGAATGGGGCGGGGCCTAACTGGTCTTTAATTTATGCTATTTCATTGGTCCTGAGGGAGGGGAGAAAGGCGGAGCCTATCACTAGTATGCTGTTATGGATTGGCGTCAGGAAAGGAAAATTTACGGTAAGTATGATACAATTTTCCGTTTTATTGCAGTTTCTCTGATTGTGATAGATCTTCTGAGTAAGTTGTTGATAAATGGTTGTCAGACCATTTGTCAGGGGGAAGTGAGATATCACATGACCAGTGTAGTTAAGATATCACCAACTTATCCTAACCCCATTTTACTTCACTTACCCCAAACCATTTTCTTTGCCCCCAATAATAAGACCACACAGGAGTTTTGGAGTTTAAATGGCCATAGCAGCCTTTTATTAACAAAACTTACATTATTTTCAAATACCAAATAACATTTTTAACGGCAACTCTTTTTCAAGATACATACAGCTTGTTGGTCTTTGATGGCACCCCCGACTTAACATTTTCCACCAATACACTGCGGGACATTTATACCAAAACCAGGCCTCCATCCATAAAACAGCTCGGAGACAACCCTCTTCCCGCAGTGCAACCATAACCCTATTCCAGCCACCGTTCCACTGGAATACCCCAGAGGGGCCTATACCACCGATGAGCCCCCCACCACTTCCATCACATATGTTATCTGCCACCGTCAAAGACCAAGGACACCGCCACAGCCCGCAAGGATAACACCTTACCCTTAAGAGCCCCTCCACACCCACAGAGCTCGCTGTATCCCATCCTGAAGACCCAGCGCCCAAAGGTCAATTCCCACAGCTGTCAAATCCCAATCCCACATTAAGCTCCAACTCCATGTGTCTAATGCCCTGTACACATGATCGGACATTGATCGGACATTCCGACAACAAAATCCATGGATTTTTTCCAACGGATGTTGGCTCAAACTTGTTTTGCATACACACGGTTGCACAAAGTTGTCAGAAAATCCGATCGTTCTGAACGCGGTGATGTTTTGTTTTTTTTTTTGATGCATTTGTCACTTAATTTATTCTGAGCATGTGTGGCACTTTGTGCGTCGGAATTGTCCACACACGGTCGGAATTTACGCAAACGGATTTTGTTGTCGAAAAATTTTATAGCCTGCTCTCAAACTTTGTGTGTCGGAAATTCCGGTGGAAAAAGTCCGATGGAGCCTTTCCGACAACAAGCTCCAATCGCACATATTCCATTGGAAAGTCCGACCGTGTGTACAGGGCATTATAACCAAACCCCCATTTCGTACCACAAATCTACCCACCACTTTGTTCACTTTTATCCGCGTTTTATTAATTCGCAATACCGATCTTGACATGTGCCAAGTAGTCCACGCAACTATTTCCTACCAAACCAGCAACATGTCAGGGAAGGCTAAACGGAGTGTCAGGAAATCCGACTTAAAAATCAGTTCCCTGCTCGGCCTGACCCTCAAATCATTCCCTCCCACATGGAGAACCAGAATGTCTGGCAGCCGATCGAATCGAGTATAGCGCTGCACCTTCGGCACAACCCTGCTCCACACCATCCCCCGAATTCCCAACCCCCGGATACATGCCTCCCTCCTCGATCTGCCCAGCTGTCTTCCATCATCAGCTCTCTTCACCCCCCAAAAGACATAAGAATGCCCCAAGATCCAGACCAGGTGTGGGTGACCTCCATCTGAAATGACATAATGACAAACACGGGTAACACCACACCAACATATATAAATCGTGAAAACAGTAAACTAACACGTCTACCTTGCCCTCTACACTCCCACCCTTAAAAACCCTCTGATAACAGTAACGGACGCACGTAAGAATGGAATCTCTTGGATTCCCAACGCCCAATTTTCTTAACACCTGCCTCATTCAACTCACACCGAGCAGCTTCTGTGGTCACCCCAATGTGGAAGGAGTGTGAAGCAAATTGCAGGCAATCGAACCCCGCCGCTCGCAGGCACTTCCGAGCAACTGCCACGAACTGGAACCTGGATAAGTAAGACCCATCCTCATGCAACAAAAACGGCCCACCCTTATTCGGCCGAACTCCCATGAAAGCCCTAACCCCACTGACAGGGCAAACTCTCAAACCAGGCAGGGAAAACAGCACGGCCCTCATCCCTTTTCCCCTCTGATCTGTTTTTGACTTGCGCAACCATAACACCACTCTGTCTTCCCCTGCTCCCACTTCCTGAACCATAAAACCCATTTACCCATTTAGATGGGCTTACCAACTCACCCACCCGAAATGCCCTCAAAAATGCAAGCGAAAAAGCTACTGTAAACAGAATTACCTCATAAACTGATGAACAAACATACTCCAACTGATCACACATTTTTTGAAGGATCACGAAGGAGACTGGCCTCCGAGTGTCTTTTTGTGAGTGGCACTTGCTATACCCTCTTATGGCCTGTTTCACCCAAAAATCTTTTGTGAAATCCAGCCGTCCCTGTAGCTTGTGAGTGTTCTCAATGCCCGGGATATGTACCGCATACAAAAAAAATGTGCAACTGTAAACAACGCAGCACTAAGTGACACAACAACCATATCACCGGTTGCGACGCCGCTGAGATCCGATTGATGACTTGGAGCACCCCCATGTTGTCATAGTTCAACCTAATCTTCAAATTCCTGCACGTTTCCCCCCACAGTTCCATTGCCAGGACCACTGGAAATAATTCCAGCTGTACCAGGTTCTTAAGGAAGCCCACCTTCACCCAGGATCTAGGCCAAGGTTCCGCACTCCACTGCCCTTGAAAGAAAGCCCCATAGCCCGTCGACCCATCTGCATCCGTAACCAATTCCAAATCAAAGTTACTCACCGGCCCCTCCATCCAAAGCGATAGACCATATATGTCTCCAAAAACATGTGCCAAACTTGCAGATCTTCCTTTAGCTTCCTAGTAAGTCTGATGAAATGAGTCGGTGCTCGCACCCCAGTGGTAGCTGCCGACAGCCGTCGGCAGAACACCCTACCCATTGGAATGATGCGACAGGCAAAATTAAACTTACCTAATAATGACTGCAACATCCGGAGTTGAACCTTACTCTGGCCCATCAACCCCCTAATCTCAATCCTGAGATTATCAACCTTGTCAGTCGGCAAGCGACACTCCATGGCTTCAGAATCAATCACAATGTCCAGAAAAGTAATCTCCGTACTAGGGCCCTTGGTTTTGTCCACCACCAAAGGAACACCAAACCTACCTGAAATGTGCTGCAATATGTACAAAAGAATCGCACACACACTAGAGGCAGGAGGTCCCAAGCACAAAAAATCATCCAGATAGTGTATAACAGAATCCAGACCCGACATATCAATAACTAGCCATTCCAAAAATGAACTGAACATCTCAAACTCTGCGCAGGAAATGGAGCAACCCATGGGCAGACATTGATCTACATAAAATTCCCCTTGCCAACAGCACCCCAACAGCCGAAAGCTGTCCGGGTGTACCGGCAACAAACGAAATGCCGACTCAGTGTCCAATTTTGCCATGAGAGCACCCTGTCCATAGCACCTAACCCACCCCACCGCAGCATCAAAGGAGGTGTAAGACACTGTACACTATTCTGGGTCTATGGAATCATTAACAGACCCCCCTTTGGGAAATGATAGGTGATGAATGAGCCGAAATGTATTCGGTTCTTTCTTAGGCACCACACCTAACAGCGAAACTGCCAGATCCCTCAATGGCTGAACTTTATACGGCCCCCCCATGCGCCCCAGAGCCACTTCCTTTGCCAATTTCTCTGAGACCACCCCTGGATTCAGTAGTGCAGATTTTAAATTCCGCGCAATCGGCAGTATTTCAGTCAACGAACATGGTATCCTAAAACCCTCTGAAAACCCCGATGCCAACATCCTAGCAGCTGCCCTATCCGGGTACCTATTGAGGAAAAGCCGCATCTTTTCCACCCTCACCGGAGTCCTCCCTCTTGTTTGCAGAGTCCCCGGCACGTTTTCCTCTCTTGAAGCAGCGGGATAGGGGGTGACTGCCGCCACACCCGGAGCACTCGTGCTTAAATCGGCATGAACCCCCAAACTTAGAGGACCATTCGTTAAAAGGCCAGCACACCCCCCACTTCTTTCCAGCCGGCAGTCCAGAGGCAAATGACCCCCCGGCCCCCCTTGAAGAAACTGGTTCGGGCGCCGCGGCGAAGACATAAGGCGCATCCAAAGGCTTATGTCTTTGTGGTCCCACCTAAGCGACGATCGAACCGCCCTACGTTGCCGAAACTGCTCATCATACCGCAGCCACGCGGTCCCCCCATACACATTATGAGCCTCCCCTATAGCATCCATATAACAGAACAGTGCCGAGCAATGTTCCGGGTTCTTTTCCCCTATGATGCTAGCCATGATGGCGAATGCCTGCAGCCAATTTACAAATGTCCGTGGGATTAAACGGTAACTCCTCTTCTCTTCGTCTTCTTTCTTTGAGTCATCGGGCTTAACCCTATCCAAATTAAATTTTTCTAAGGGGAGCAACGAGAAGATTTCCACATACTCACCTTTCATGATCTTGTCCCGCACCTCCTGTTTCAAGTGAGCCCCTAAAGGCCCCTCAAAACACACGTACACTTCACATTTCGCGGCATCCGCTATTCTTACCACGTCCGTTCTGATGGACTCCCCAATCTTGTCGCCCCCGCCATACTCATCGGCACTACTACCAACGTAACTGCCGGGCTGTCCGCCAGGGCCACCGTGGTTCCCCTCTCCCCAGTCTTCTCTGCACTCCTGCCAACCCATGGCGATACCTGTGACGACACCCCTTGGCCTGAAAAGCATTACAACAGGTACTGTAACCCCTTCACCAGATCCTGCAGCTGCCCGAATGCACCAGAGGTGGCAGGCAGACCACCTGACAACCATGGGCCAGCACCCTCCACCCCCGTAGCCCTCTGACAAGCTACCCCTGTCCCCGTGGACCCCCAGACCTAATAACCTGCACAGAGCATCCGATATATCTACATTATATAAGGACTTACTGGGCTGACCGGGCAGGTCTCCCACAGCCATGGCACCTGCGTCTCCAGCTGGCATACAATCCCTCTAATCTTCTGCCTATGATCCAGAGACTTCTCCCTCTGATCGAACCTCAGTGGCTGGCAGCATAGGCGTAAGCAGCCCTCCAAGCGAAGCCGTCCTTGCGGCTGTGGATTCTCTCTCTTCTGTACCGCGCTGCCCCTCACCAGTCCCTGCCAGATTTGTTGAGCTGCGCCCTCCAGTGCGCTTGGCTCCTCTGGTAGGCCTCAATGGCTGTTCTCCTCTCTCACGTGTCCCCCTGCCATCCCGTTGTGTCCGTGAACTGCTGGCCACGTCAGGGGGTGGCCCGATCCATGTACCGCTGCTCCTCCCCTGCCGGATCTCCCCCCTGGATGAGCTGGGTGTAACGGGGGGATCGTGTCTTCTGCTGTCTCCCGATGTGCGGGCGAGGAAGTTGTGGCCCGTAGCCCCGCCCCCGGGCTTTGCCAATGGCGAGAATTCCGTCCGGGCCCCCCGTGGAAGCCGGTGTTCGCTTCACCGGTGGGACCGACGGGTCCACTAGTGGGCTCCTGGGATGGCGCTGAGCCCTGCTAGAGGGGCCGGGCGAAAAGCGCTCCAGAGGCCGCAACCTCTGTGCACGTGGGGAAGCCTCACCTCCGGTGGATGACCCCTCTGCCTGGTCCTGTATTAGCGTGGCCACCTGGCTCTGCAGCCATTCCGACCATCTAGTTGCTGCCACTGCCCGCAGGCGAGCAAGAATGAGGTTATTATAGAGGAGCAGCGTGAAAAACTGCCTCCTCCTGTCTCTCACTGCATGGAACTGCTCCCGGAAGTCTCCGCATCCCCATTTATCTAGCTCCTCTCTTCCACCAACATTTCCACATCCTTGCCTCCTTCCCTTCACTGCACCCCTAATTTTTACTCCTTGTTGCCTCACTTTCCACCTTGTCATGCCCAGCCCTCCACTACTTGTCCTTTTTTCTCTTCTCCATTTCGGGCCTCACTTTCCTGTTCCCATTTAATCATGTAAGGAAGTTTGGCTTGTTTATCTGTATTGATCAAGTTTGAATATATCTTTGATATGAGACCTGCTCCTCTTGGGGATCTGGAACATATTTTTCATAAAATGTGGGTGCTACAATGTCTGTAATTGGGAAGTGTGAGTTGTAGGAAGATCTAATTTGGAGGAATCTCCTAAGTTCAATATTGGGGATGTTATATTTATTTTTTAGAGAGGAGAAGGAGGTAAATGAGGCATTCTGTATAAATTTCTTCAAGGTGGTTATGTTATTTTTAATCCACCATGTATATTCTTCAGTGTCTTGATGGTTTGCTAAGAATTTGGGATCGCCTATAAAAGAGGCATGAGGAGGTGTGGAAGAGATCATAATGAATTTCTTATTGTGTAATTTTCACAAATGATATGAGTGAGCTACTAGTTGGTTAAGCTTTTCTAGGGTGGGCAAAGATACTTTATTGCCCCATAATAACCCAGCTATTGAGTAGGGTTAAACTCTAATTAAAAAGGCCTTTCTTGCCATGACCACACGAGAGACCCAAAATTTAAGACAGACCCCCTTATCTGATAATATATCGAACAGAGATAAAAAGGCATTGGACAAACTCAGTAGTCAACATCAGCTTACAATTAAACCTTCGGATAAAGGGGGGAATATTGTATTAATGAGTAACCCCCAATATCAGACCATGTGTAAAAAAATGAGTTCAAACAAGGACTGGTACCAGCCAATATCAAAGTTAACGACTGAGAAATTCAATACTAATTTTTATCTTTTGATAAACCAGACATACCTCAATAACATCATCAGTAAACAGACATGGGACTTCATACGTACTAGTCACCCCCACGATTCCTACGATTTACAGTCTTCCTAAGGTCCACAAGAACCTAAAAAATCCTCTGGGGAGACCCATTGTCTCTGGGAGGGGCAGTATTACTGAAAACCTAAGTACAAAAGAGTAAGTACATAGACAAACAACTTCGACCTTTGGTCACAAACCTCCCTTCATACTTCAGGGACACAGCACATCTTCTGAAAAATCTGTAGGGCCTCTCCATATCACCGGAATCTATTCTGGTTACTGTGGATGTTGAAGCACTCTACAGTTCGATTCCACATACCAATGGCATTAAAGTGATCAAACACTTTATATCCCAATCACATAGAGACAATAAATAAATAAATAAATAGAGACATAGAGAAAATAAATGAACATCTGTTCATCTTGTCTGCTCTTGAGTTTATTGCTGTTTCTTTTGATGGCTGCCATTTCCTCCAGATACAGGGTGTAGCAATGGGAACATGCTGTGCCCCATCATACGCCAACCTGTAACTGGGGGAATGGGAGAGTTCTTTCCTTTCTGATGAACACCCTAAATGTCTTTACCAACAACATACTAGTCTGGTATAGATATATCGACAATATTTTCCTCATTTGGAATGGTTCGATCGATACTCTAAACCAATGCGTCTTGGCTATGAGTTGCAATGACTTCAATTTGAAGTTTACAATGATATGTGACCTTCACAAAATAACCTTCCTGGATGTTATCATCTTAAAGGATTCAAATGGCCACCTCTCATGTACACTTTATCGGAAAGAGACAGCTGGCAACACAATCCTACATGCCACCAGCTTCCACCCTAATTCATTGATTAAATCAATACTGTATACCCAATACCTCCGCATCCGACAGAATTGCTCCGAGGAGAGTACATTCCAGGCGGAGGCAAATAAATTACAAACTAGACTGTTACAACGGAGATACTCATCTACTTGTCTAAAAAAGGCCTTTAAAAGAGCTAAGGAAAAAATAGACATAGTTTGCTATTTGGCACTCCCAAGAGGGAATACAATCAGTCAAACAATGGGGGGGGTCACAGATAAGAATCATCACGACGTATAATAAACACAAATGGATCAGAAACATTCTAGCCAGACATTGCCACATTCTCTGTATTGATCCAATGTTAAACCAATTTGTGTCAAAAAATCCTCTCATTTCGTATAGACGAACACGATCAGACAGACATCTTAGTTCACAGTGAATACACGGGGGAGTTCAGAGGAGATCCATGCAAGAGAAAGGGCACTTTTAGATGTGGGGGCTGTGCTTATTGCCAATTCATCAACACTGATAGTAACCAGATATTACCAAATGGACTAAAATATAGGCCCTCACATTATGCAAATTGCCACACACCTGGAGTGGTTTATCTTTTAATCTGCCCCTGTGGCTGTTTTTATGTCAGCAAAACAAAATTGGAATTGCATAAGAGGATTTACAGACACGTACACAGCATGAAAACTTGTAACCCAGATCTCTCACTAGGTAGACACACCCGGGATGTTCATCAGGGCAAATTCCCAGACATCAGATTTTTGGTACTGGATCGTGTTCATCCCAGTGCCGGGGGGGGATTGGGACAAAACCCTGCTACAGAGAGAAACTAGGTGGATAATGGCATTACGGCCACCTCTCCACCAGGCCTTAATGATTGCATAAGTTATTGCCTCTTTTTAGGGGCTTTACATCAGGTGGATGGGAAGGAGTGGGCTAGTTCTCCCTTCAAATACTAACATTGGTTGGCTGCTTCTCTTTTTGTTTTGTATTGCTTTTTGTTAATAAAAATAAATAAGATGCAGCGCTTATAAGAAAATTCCTCAGGATAACCCTTAAGGGTGAATATTCAACTGGTGAGTCATAAATGTTGAAAAACAAATAGTATGCTAATGCACACTGAAACTAATAGTGCGTGAATAATAACACAATAAAAATTCATATATAACATAACAAATGCTAGAAAATGCTTGTATAAATAAAACATAGGCTAAAAATAGAGAAAAGTCTGTGAGGAACAAAGAGCGTATCTAAAAACTCCTCTAAGTGGTGCTGTATAGTCTATTAAAAGAAGCATTGGAGGATGTCTCTTCTGATGGTGATAAAAGTGAGAGATTAAAACTTCTCCATGTAGCAATCACAGGTGTGCATATAGAACAACAGAGAGAGAGTAAAACTTCTCCATGCAGCAATCACAGGTATGCATATAGAACAACAGAGAGAGTGAATACTCTTACCCCAACACGTGGACACACTCGCCGTATGGCGGTGGGTCAAACAGGCATCAAGCAGTTGTTTCCAGCAGGCTCTTCGACCGGGACTTTTGATGGTATGATGGTATATACCCGCATCCACATCCGCATCCGAGAGGGTGGACGGTGAATGTTTCACACCAGGAACTCAAGATGACAGGCATGCCTAGTCCTCAGATCGAGAACCAGCTAGCAGGTGTATGCAATCCTCCACACGGCCTCCAATCAGTAGTACAAATCATAAGGGGAGAGAAGGGAACAAAAGGGCCTCCACATAGTGCAGGTGAATCCAAGATAAAAAATATTTATTAAAAAACTAGAGCTAAAAAATGTACAGACCATCAATCATGATGCGTACCTGAAGTGATCACATAAAAAAAAAAGTACAGCGTGGTATAGCAAGCACAATAGGCTATAAACCCGACATGTTTCGAACAAAAGTTCTTCTGCTGGGGCATAGGACCTACTGCTAAAAACCACGCTAATATAAGGAATAGTATAATCATTTGACACAAAATAGCTGGTGCTTGCTGACACTGAGAACTTCCAATAGCCAATCAGGACTCTCCAGTGTACACCAGCTCCTCCTCACTGTGTCATGTGTCCACCAGCTTGAGACCTTACAGCCAATCAGGCACCACCGTCACGTGATCATGTTGTTTTCATGCTGCCGCCATATGACGTCATCGCACACCAGTGCTTGTGCTCCAAGCCTCGTGTTGCTTCCCGTACCAGGAAGGCATGTCTAGATTGGTTGGGCAACGGAATGACCCCTAGTGAATGTCATATGACATACAGTCATCAATGGCCAAGTCTGACATAGGTAGGCAGAAAGCTTCAAACGGACATAGATCCCGTGTGTGTATAAGAGTACATAGCACAGTGAGGAAAAATGACACGCCACGGCAAATTGCCAGTGCTAAACCTACTTTACAAAAAGTAAAGTAAAACATTTAAAAAAATGTTATTTGTCATCTTTTTTGCAAATATATTTTTTGAGGTCTAATATTCAAGGATTTGGAATGTGTTGCTGCTATACATGGACCAGGAGCCATATTTAAGACTTTCGGATATCGCTTTCACTTAAAAAGTTACACACCTTGGTAAATATCTTCTTCCAGTTTTCATTATTTTATTTTTCTATTGATTTCTTTTTTCTTTCTTTACATGACTTTTTGTACTATGCATAAGTAGATGAGTGAAAGAGGATATGGAAATTCAAGTACATTCCCTTTCCTTAGACATCTCTTATTATTTTTTGTATGGAATTTGTTCAGGAATTTTTCTTTTCTTTTTTACAGCATTATTTTATGCGTTCATTTTTTCTCTTTTTTTCGTTAGGCAATCCACCATAGATGACTCCTTGCGATCACCAGGCAAATTGAAGGGGCAAATTCCCTTTTCTGATATTATTGTGCATTTTTGGTGCTCTTGGTGGGTATCTATTGACACCCCCGCTGGCAGTGCTTCATCCATTTTTCCAAGTTATATGGTGGAACATTTCACATGATAGGTGTTTTTTACAATCACTGCTGTTCATTCATCCCTTATGGTTGTCAAAGGAATATCCATGTTTTGTATCATTATGATATGTTTTTTTTTTATCTTTTGTAGAAAGACAAAATTATGACTGCATATACTCTTATTAAATACCCCTGATGAAGGTGCTTGAACCATAAACGTGTCGGGTACCAGAGATCATTATATACCAGAGAGTAACAACTATCTTTTTGTCATGTTTCTATGTTTTTTGTATACTTGTGTAGTTTTTTCTATATCCTTTTAACCATCGGTCATTACATGATCAAATGAATTTATGTATACCCAATAAATTATATTTTCTAAATTTTTATGTGTGGTTGCTGCCTACAAAGTCCCAATGAAGGGGGGATTCTTTTTCTTGATACAGTTCGTCTTTAATAGTTACATATAAGTTACATATTTAGTCTGTCTTAAAAAATACACAAGTCCACCCATTTCAACCCACAGAGTAAAAACAAAACACACACGCAAATTGAAACCTCCATATACAGTACAGTACATAATCCCATACCCACAGTTGATCCAGAGGAAGGCAAAAAAAAACATGAATGAGAAAGAAATAATTTTCCTGAAAGTGGCCCTACTTTTCTATAGTGTCTTTAGAAAAAGCCCATGCTATAAAAATAAAAAAAAACATGCTTATTTATTACATATATTTTATTTATATAGTAGCTGCATGACAAGTCATATCCATGTCACAAGTGAACAGTGAACTTTGAAATTAAAACATTTACTAATAATTGCTTTAAAAATGAAGAAATAATGATGGTCATAAAATAAATACATCTCCTTAATGGTGCATTGATTAATTCGCTTGCCTAGTAATTATTGCACAAAATCATATCTGATCTTACGTCAAAAGTAGAAACTGAATGTTTGTTCGTGTTCAACAGTAGTTGTGGTTATCTAAACTATTTAAATTTCAAAATAACACTGATTTTGATTTAAAGCCCCATTCTGAACAAAAACTATTTTTTAACAGCGCTCCTTTCCACCCACCTCTAACCCACTGTGACAGTATTAGGCCTTACCTCAGTATTCATTTTGGAAATGGACTGATTTAAATGAAGTAGGAGTAAGTCAGCAGCATGTGTGACCATAGATTTACTGATGTGTACAACCCTGGGAAGTGGGCAGGCATGGGGTGAAGCCCAACCTGCACTGTCGTGGATATTCCACTATACTCTTGCGCTAATAAGCGCCCTTTCAGCATAATGGTATAATACATCTTTAAATAATCCCTGTTACTTAAATCATGTCTCCCGCATTTCCCCAGTAAACAGACATAACCATACTTATGTCCTCATCTCAGCATGACTGCCTTGCTGAGCAGTTCACTGGTTCTTTTATTGAAAGACAACAAAAGGAATCAGAAACAGGAGGTCCTGGCTCCAACAGCCAATCGCCTCCTACACAGGATGTGAACTCATAGGTATATATAGATAGATAGATAGATAGATAGATAGATAGATAGATAGATAGATAGATAGATAGATAGATAGATAGATAGATAGTAGATAGAGTGTATGTATATATATATATATATATATATATATATATATATACAGTCAGGTCCATAAATATTGGGACATCGACACAATTCTAATCTTTTTGGCTGTATACACCACCACAATGGATTTGAAATGAAACGAACAAGATGTGCTTTAACCGCAGACTTTCAGCTTTAATTTGAGGATATTTACATGCAAATCAGGTGCAAATCAGGGACCAAAAGTAATGGGACAATTGGCTGCTCAGTTGTTCCATGGCCAGGTGTGTGTTATTCCCTCATTATCCCATTTACAAGGAGCAGATAAAAGGTCCAGAGTTCATTTCAAGTGTGCTATTTGCATTTGGAATCTGTTGCTGTCAACTCTCAATATGAGATCCAAAGAGCTGTCACTATCAGTGAAGAAAGTCATCATTAGGCTGAAAAAACAAAACAAACCCATCAGAGAGATAGCAAAAAACATTAGGTGTGGCCAAATCAACTGTTTGGAACATCCTTAAAAAGAAAGAACGCACTGCTGAGCTCATCAACACCAAAAGACCCGGAAGACCACGGAAAACAACTGTTGTGGATGACCGAAGAATTCTTTCCCTGGTAAAGAAAACACCCTTCACAACAGTTGGCGAGATCAAGAACACTCTCCAGGGGGTAGGTCTATGTGTGTCAAAGTCGTCAAAGTCAACAATCAAGAGAAGACTTCACCTTGAGGCAATTCAGTTCGCATTTGCAGCGCTATACAAACCATTCATTCAGAGTGAATACAGAGGGTTCACCACAAGATGTAAACCATTGGTGAGCCTCAAAAACAGGAAGGCCAGATTAGAGTTTGCCAAATAACATCTAAAAAAGCCTTCACAGTTCTGGAACAACATCCTATAGACAGATGAGACCCGGATCCACTTGTACCAGAGTGATGGGAAGAGAAGAGTATGGCGAAGGAAAGGAACTGCTCATAATCCAAAGCATACCACCTCATCAGTGAAGCATGGTGGTAGTAGTGCCATGGTGTGGGCATGTATGGCTGCCAATGAAACTGGTTCTCTTGTATTTATTGATGACAAAAGCATCAGGATGAATTCTGAAGTGTTTCGGGCAATATTATCTTCTCATAGTCAGCAAAATACTTCAGAACTCATTGGACGGCGCTTCACAGTGCAGATGGACAATGACCCGAAGCATACTGCGAAAGCAACCAAAGAGTTTTTTAAGGGAAAGAAGTGGAATGTTATGCAATGGCCAAGTCAATCACCTGACCTGAATCCGATTGAGCATGCATTTCACTTGCTGAAGACAAAATTGAAGGGAAAATGCCCCAAGAACAAGCAGGAACTGAAGACAGTTGCAGTAGAGGCCTGGCAGACATCACCAGGGATGAAACCCAGCGTCTGGTGATGTCTTTGTGTTCCAGACTTCAGGCTGCAATTGACTGCAAGGGATTTGCAACCAAGTATTAAAAAGTGAAAGTTTGATGGATGATTGTTAATCTGTCCCATTACTTTTGGTCCCTTAAAAAGTGGGAGGCAGATATACAAACTGTTGTAATTCCTACACCGTTCACCTGATTTGGATGTAAAAACCCTCAAATTAAAGCTGAAAGTCTGCAGTTAAAGCACATCTTGTTTGTTTCATTTCAAATCCATTGTGGTGGTGTATAGAGCCAAAAAGATTAGAATTGTGTCGATGTCCCGATATTTATGGACCTGACTGTATATACACACACACTCTGCATTCAGTGTAAACTTTACTGTATATACAGTGCATTTGTTGGTGTACAGTATATAATACACTTCAGGCGGTGTATTCATATATACAGTCCAGTATGTGTTTATGTGTATATATATATATATATACTCTGCATTCAGTGTAGACTGTATACACAGTGCATTTGGGGGCATACAGTTTCTAATACACTTCAGGAGGTACACACTGTATATAATACAGTGCAGCCAGTGTACAGTTTCTAATACAGTGCAGGCGGTGTACAGTATATAATACACTGTAGTGCAGTGTTAAAAAAAAGTCCCCATCATGTGCAGAAGGCCACCAAGGAGAGGCAGACGCTCACAGGCCATTAAAAGAGGTCAAGCAGCCTCTGTGTGTCTACAGTGAACAGTGGTGGTCATGGACATCCTCTGCAGGCGGATCACACTCGTCCTTTTTTTCTGCTAGTGGCCATGTTATTGAGCCATAACATGCAGAAGAGTTGGTGGAGTGAATAACAAAGCCATCCTCATCCTCCTCATCCTCTGTCACCCAGCCTCATAGTAGTTTGCCTTCCAATGCAGCTGCCAAAGCGGCCTATTCCACTGGCTCTTTGTCTACAGTTACTCCTTCCTTAGCTCCACCATCATGCACAGAGGAGTCACCAGAATTATTCAACCATAGTGTCGGTTACATGCTGCTGGAGGATGCACAGCAATTTAAAGGCTTCGACATTGGTTCCCAGGTTGAGGAAGGGAGTAACGTGAACCTAGAGAGTGGGTGCCACAGAAGGACAAGAAACTGGCAGTCATGTTCACCCAGCTGCAGCGTACTGCCAAGTTTACTCCAGTGATGAGGATGGAGGGGATGATAAGGTCACTGACTACTTGGGTGCCTGAGAGAAGACAGGAGGAAAGTGAAGAGGAGGAGAAGGAGGAGGCACAACTCCAACTAGGCAGGATGTCCTCTAATACATTTCAGGTGGTGTACACAGTATATAATACAGTGCAGCCAGTGTACAGTTTCTAATACAGTGCAGGCGGTGTAAAATATATAATACAGTGTAGTGCGGTGTTAAAAAAAAAAAATACCCATCATGTCCAGAAGGCCACCAAAGACAGGCAGACGCTCACAGGCCACTAAAAGGGGTCAAGCAGCCTCTGTGTGTCTACAGTGAACAGTGGTGGTCATGGACATGATGCATCCTCTGCAGGCGGATCACACTTGTCCTTTTTTTCTGCTACTGGCCGTGTTATTGAGCCATAACATGCAGAAGAGTTGGTGGAGTGGATAACAAAGCCGTCCTCATCCTCCTCATCCTCTGTCACCCAGCTTCATAGTAGTTTGCCTTCCAACACAACTGCCAAAGCGGCCTATTCCACTGGCTCTTTGTCCACAGTTACTCCTTCCATAGCCCCACCATCATGCACAGAGGAGTCACCAGAATTATTCAGCCATAGTGTCGGTTACATGCTGCTGGAGGAGGAGGCACAACTCCAACTAGGCAGGATGTCCTCTAGGGGTCAGCTTAAGCTTTTTTTTCTCGTAAGGCCATTCCAGCTCTCTACATTCATGTGGAAGGCAATGTTTTGGCCTCGTTGGACAGGGCGGTCAGCAGCAAGGTTCATATTACCGCTGACTCATGGTCCAGCAGGCATGCGCAGGGACGTTACCTTTCATTCACGGTGCAATGGGTAACTCTGCTGGCAGCTGGGAAGGATGCAGGACAGGGTTCAGTGTTGGAGCTTGTTCCGCAACCACGCCTCCAAAAAGCTGGTGGTGATTCTGCCACAACATCTGTATTCTCCCCTCCCTCCTCTTCTTCTTCCTCTATGACCTCTTCTGCAGAATTGTCCTCTGAACCAGAGATTCTGTCAGCTCTGCAGGGGCAGGCTCAGAGATGGTTGACGCCACAGCAGCCAGGAATGGTTGTATGTGACAATGGCACCAACCTTCTCTCCACCCTCTGACAGGGACACTTTACCCATGTTCCATGCTTGGCACATGTCCTGAATTTGGTGGTGCAGCATTACTTGACTAGATACCCAGGCTTACAAGATCTCCTGAGCCAGGTCAGAAAAGTCTGTGGTCATTTTCGGCGGTCTAACAATGCCAGTGGTCGGCTGGCTGACATTCAAAGGGAATTTAACCTGCCCACCAACCGCCTCATTTTTGACATGCCCACCATGTGGAACTCAACATTGGCAATGCTGCAGTGGCTGCACACACAGCAGAAGGCCATCAATGAGTGCCTGTGTGAGTATGGCTCTAAGTAAGGGTCAGGGGAGCTTGGCCTCTTTTTGCCATGCCAGTGGCTACTGATCAAGGATGCATGCACAGTTCTGTCACCATTTGAGGAGGTCACAAGGATGGTGAGCAGCGACAATGCATGCATCAGTGACACTGTCCCTCTAGTCTTCCTGCTGGAGCATGCGCTTCATGGAATCATGAACAGGGCACTTGAGGCAGAACAGCGGGAGGAAGAGGAGGACTTCCTTTCCTCTCAAGGACCCCTTTATGCAGATAGCATTCCTGCGAGGCCGCAAACACACAGAAAGAGGAGGAGGAGTAGTAGTAGGAGGATTGTGTCAGCATGAATGTAGAGGATAATACGCAGCAGTCTGCAAGGGGTGGTTTTCAGTCCCCAGAAACCTGGGGAGTTTACATATAACCCATGGAGTTATATGTGGCTGAGTGGAGGTAGTTCCTGATAATGTCATCCTTAGTGACCCAGAGGGCTCAGAATCAAATGCCTCTGCAAATTTATGCTGCAAAGCCTGTGAAAGAACCCTAGGATTTGTGATATCAAGGAGAGGGATCAATACTGACTGGTAGCCCTTCTTGATCCACGTTACAAGGGTAAAGTTGTAGAACTCATCCTGCCTTTGCAGAGCGAGCAAAGGACAAAACAGTTTCAGGAGGCCTTGAAGAAAAGTTTGTGTAACGCCTTTCCAGACACTGGGAGGTCACCATTTCCTGGTGTTGGACAACGTGTTTCTGAGGCTTTGTTCGGTCACAGGAAAAGCGGTGGAGAAGGTGGCTGGATGACCGATGCCTTTAAACAATTGTTCAGTCCCCAGCGCCAAGGTCTGATAGGTTCAAGCAACCATCGCCAGTGTATGCGTTATATGGTGCAGGAAAATCTAGGGGCAAGAGCAGACTTGGAGACCTTTCCAGCAGAGCATCCACTGGGTTACTGGGTCTTGAGGATAGACCACTGGCCAGGACTTGCTCAATATGCAATCG
Organism: Aquarana catesbeiana; assembly: GCF_042186555.1. NCBI lineage: Eukaryota > Metazoa > Chordata > Amphibia > Anura > Ranidae > Aquarana > Aquarana catesbeiana. The sequence goes on from NC_133328.1 coordinate 265,607,520, forward strand.
AGCTACTGGCCTGTCCTGCATCCAGCGTGCTTTCTGAATGCACATTCAGTGCTGCTGGAGGGTTGGTAACGGATAAAAGAGTGCGCCTGTCCACAGACTCTGTTGATAGGCTCACATTTATCAAAATTAATCAGTCCTGGATCAACAGCTATCAAGCCCCTGATGCTGATGTAACTGATTGAATTTGCTATGGATCTGAGATTCCTTGAAGACTGCCTATGCTGCCTATCCAATTCCTCCTGAATCTTGATGAAGCTAGCTTCCAACAATATTTTTGATTTAGGGCACCACCAACACCCAAGGACCAATTTTTCTGGCCCTGTTTAACAGGGGCATGTAATTACAATTTTTGAAATAATATTTAACAGCAGGAGCCGTTCCTGTGCCCAACAAGAGTAACTGTGAGGAAAAGTTAGTGTTCAGGCACCACCAACACCTAAGGCCCAATTTCTCTGCAGAGTATATAGTGCAGTCCTTTATAGTATATATACTGCAGTTCTGAGTATACAGTGCAGTCAGTGTAGTATATATAATGCAGTGCAGGGTATATAGTGCAGTGTACAGTATATAATATAGTGTATTGAAGTGGTTAAGGGGAACCCTATGACAGAATTAAGAAAAAAGTTGGCGTGAGTCCCCCCCCCCCCCCCCCCACAGTCTATACCAGGCCCTTTGGATCTGGTATGGCTATTAAGGGGAACTCCACGCCAATTTGTTTTTTAAATGGTGTGGGGTCCACCCCAAAATCCATACCAACTAACGAGCACCCCCCTCCTGAACCATACTTGGCCGCTTGCATACATATGTTCATGTGCGCTCTGTCAGCTCAAATAGAGAGAAATGGGCGATTAATATACTCTCTATAGTGGGGAGTCCATGCATGAGAGGTCAAATGCAGCAAGTGGTATGTAGATGGTCAGATTCTGATAAGGCCCCCCGCCCGCAGACCCCCACAACCAATGGCCAGGGTTGTGGGGACAAGGCCCTTGTCCCCATCAACATGGGGACAAGGTGCTTTGGGGGGACCCCAAACTACCCTCCCCATGTTGAGGGCAAGCGGCCTAGTATAAAACAAAGAAGAGAGCAGCATCATCTAAGTGCAGTGTGATAAAAACATTTTAATATAGGACAGAAGATTTTAAACTCACAAGATTGTAGAGATTACAGAGCATGTGAAATGGTATAGGAAGTTCATCCACTCCTGGGGGAAGGTGGTCGGCTCACAGGTGGAGAGGCAGCTGATGTTCCCAGTTGCGCTGGTGGCTCCCAACAACACTTCCTGGTTCTCAGATTCAGCTCAGGGGCGGCTGGACATGTCACGCATGCTCTGAATGCGCGCTCCTCCCCACTCTCTCACAATCCGGAAGTGACGTGTCCAGCCGCCCCTGAGCCGAATCTGAGAACCAGGAAGTGTTGAGAGCCACCAGTGCAGCCGGGAACATCAGTTGCCTCTCCACCTACGAGCCGACCACCTTCCCCCCGGAGTGGATGAACTTCCTGTACCATTTCACATGCTTCTCCCAGGAGTCGATGAACTTCCCTTTTTATACTAGGCCGCTTGCCCTCATCATGGGCTGGGTACATTGGGGTTCCCCCCAAAGCACCTTGTCCCCATGTTCATGGGGACAAGGGCCTTGTTCCCACAACCCTGGCCATTGGTTGTGGGGGTCTGCGGGCGGGGGGCTTATCAGAATCTGGAACCCCCTTTTAACAAGGGGGCCTCAGATCCCGGCCTCGATGGGAGACGTCCCACCGACTGCTGTGTCTTGGCTGTGACAGCTGTTATATAGGCAAGGGAAGGGCCACCCAGGGATGTAACCGAGTGACCCCACCCCTTCTGACATCATTTGCCATCAGAGGGGGGCAGAGTAATATATATATAAGAGCTGTCACAGCGAAAAGACAGCAATCTATTTTTGAGGTCCGTTGGCTCCGTGATTGACGATGGATGGACATTGCGGGACATTTTTTTCTTTTTTAATAAGGGACTTGTCAAAAACTGTGTATTGTGGTTTTTACTTCTTGACACTTTTTTTGGTGAATGGGTAGGGGTACAATGTACCCCATACCTGTTCACATAGGGGGTTGGGATCTGGGGGCCCCCTTGCACCCTTCCTATGTTGAGGACAAGTGACCTTGTATGGTTCAGGAGGGGGGGCTCGCTTTTTTATAAAAAAATTTTGGTGTTGAGTTCCCCTTAATACCCAAACGGCCTGGTATGAACTGGGGGGGGAGAACACACGCCAAACTTTTTCATTGATTTATATCTATATTGTCGGGACCCAGCAATACATTATAGCCGCGAGAAATTTTAAATGACATTTTTTCGTTTAGAAATGTCATTTTGCTGGGGCACAGTAAAACACATCAGAAAGATGTGCCACTTTATAGGCAGACTAAGGGGACCCCCAGTCACAATATTTAGAGGAACATTTCATTTTTATTGTTTCACTTTAAGCATTATTAAAATCACTGCTCCTGAAAAAACGGCCGTTTTAAAAACTTTTTTTTCCATTGAGACATGTCCCCTGGGGCAGTACCTGGTCCCCAAGAACTTTTTATGGCAATAACTTGCATATAAGCATTTAAAATTAAAACTTTTGATTTTTCACGTTCGTGTCCCATAGCCGGTGTTCGCATGTTTGCACAAATTTTTTGTTTGTTTGCATGTTCTGGTGCAAACCGAACCGGGGGGTGTTCGGCTCATCCCTATTCCCTAGCGACAGTGCCAGGTGCTACAGAGATGTCAAAGGGAAGCTCCCAGGAGCACGCAGTGATGGTGTAGAGAGTTTGCCAGAACAGCTGTGGAGCTGCCCAAGTGGAAAAGTGGGTCGCTTTAAAGAAAAAGGGTGCTGTGAGGAGCAGGTCACAGGCTCCAGTGTGTAGAGGCCTATACATATAGGCTATAGACAGCCTATAAAAGCCAGGAGTACTGATAAGGTCGTGAAATGTTTTACAATTGATAATATTGCTGAGGAAGGTGGGATATCTCCCATGACAATCAAAGACTGAGTTGCAGGGTTGTCCATGAAGGTCTCTTAGTGTGGTGGAGCCAGAGATTATCCAGGATAGCTCTGATACTGCTCTGGTGGAACAGAGGTGGCCTCTGATGTGTTGCATCTGATGTATTTTTATGTATATAATATTATTCTACATAATTTATATAGCGCCAACAGTTTGCGCAGCACTTTACAACATGACGGCAGACAGTACAGTTACAATACAATTCAATACAGGAGGAATCAGAGGGGCCTGCTCATTAGGACTTACCGTCTAGAAGGGAGGATCAAGTGAAACAAAAGGTAATAACTGTGGGGGGGGGTGGGCTGATGGAGAAAATGAAAATCCAGTTGTTAGGTGTGGGTAGGATAGGCTTCTCTGAAGAGGAGGGTTTTCGAGGTATCGCCTAAAAGCTAATAGAGTAGGAGATAAGCGGGTAGATTGGGGTAAGGAGTTCCATAGGATTGGAGAGGCTCTGGAAAAGTCCTGAAGGCGAGCATGGGAGGAGGTGATGAGGGAGCTGGAGATCTTGAGAGGAACAAAGAGAACGATTAGGTTGGTATTTTGAGACTAGGCTACTGATGTAGCTGGGGGCTAAGTTGTGGATGGCTTTGTAAGTAGTTGTTAGTATTTTGAACTTAATTTGTTGGGTGAACGGAAGCCAGTGGAGGGATTGACAGAGTAGCAGACACAGAGTAATTGGTAAGGTGGATGATTCTGGCAGCAGCATTCATGATGGATTGAAGGGGGGTAGACTATGTAGAGGTAAGCCAATGAGAAGGGAGTTGCAGTAGCCGAGGCGAGAGATGACCAGGGAGTTTATTAAGAGCTTTGTTGTGTCATTGGTTAGAAAGGGGCGTATTTTGGAGATGTTGCGGAGGTTGAGGCGGCAAGATTTGGACAGTGATTGGACCTGGGGTTTAAAGGAGAGATCAGAGTTTGGGACTAAACCTAGGACCTTGGCATGTGGGGATGGGCTTATAGTTGTGCCCATGATTTTGACAGAGATATCAGGGGAAGGGGCACGTGGGGAGGAAAAATTATAAGTTTGGTTTTGAATAGATTGAGTTTGAGGAAGTGGTGTAACATCCAGACTGATTTATCGGTTAGTAAATTAGTGATACGTGAGGAGACAGCAGGAGTGAGCTGAGGGGTAAAGAATTAGATTTGGGTGTCGTCAGCATAGAGATGATATTGGAAGCCATAGGAGGCTTTTAGCTGACCCAGGGAGGAGGTGTAGCTTGAAAATAGAGGTCCAAGAACAGAACCTTGGGAGACCCCAAAAGAGAAATATGGAGATGTGTGTGTGTGTGTATATATATAGATAGATATATAGATATATAGATATATAGATATCTATATATCTATATATCTATCTATATATATATCAGTGTTGCCAACCGCCCGTTAATTTACAGGCAGCCTGTAAATTTTAACCCATTTTCGGGCTGCCCGTAAATGTCTGTTACGGGCAGCGGCGCCCATAAAAAATATGGCTGCGGGCCGACCGCACAACTGTGCATGTGCCGTCTTGGAGCCTGCCGGGCTCGGGAAAGCTTCTATGCACTCCACCATTTTCAGATGGGCAGACGCATGCACAGTGATGTGATGGAGCCGCATGGCGCCATTTTTGAATTGAGCTTTCAGACGGATTACAGCCTCATAGACTCTGACAAGCAGATCTCCTCTTCTTGCTCTCATCTCATCTTGCACCGTGTCCCATGGGCTGGGGGTTCTGGGCTGGTAAGTGAGGACAAGCCACCCCTTATTAATGGAACTCCTGCTTCAGGAGAATGTAGAAGATGGCCCCAAGCAAGGAAGGGGTTAAATTGGCAGAGAAGAAAAGGCGGCAATTTTCACTGAGGTTGTGTATAGGATTAAGAGACGCTGCTAACCAGTGCAAAGTGCGAATGAAGGGATTGGGCACCTCTGGGAGGAAGAAAATAGGTTCCAACATCAACAGGATCAGATGTTTGGTCACCACATCCCGGTTATATAGAAAAAAAGGAAAAAACCCCTTGGGAAAGTGGGATTTTAAAAGTGACCAAAACACCAATTGGTAATATAAAGAATATTTGATTACAAAAAGTTCTTGCCATAGTTTAAAAATCTGTCACACAATGAACTGAAATGCATCAATATGTGAATAAATAGTATTGATACATATAGAGACACTCATGACATCTCTGATGAATATCTGAGTACTACTTCTATACACTGGGTGGAGAACCTCTGGGTGAATCTAGGATGGAAAAGGACCTGGGGGTTCTAGTAGATGATAGGCTCAGCAATGGCATGCAATGCCAAGCTGCTCCTAACAAAGCAAACAGAATATTGGCATGCATTAAAAAGGGGATCAACTCCAGAGATAAAACGATAATTCTCCCGCTCTACAAGACTCTGGTCCGGCTGCACCTAGAGTATGCTGTCTAGTTCTGGGCACCAGTCCTCAGGAAGGATGTACTGGAAATGGAGCGAGTACAAAGAAGGGCAACTAAGCTAATAAAGGGTCTGAAGGATATTAGTTATGAGGAAAGGTTGCGAGCACTGAACCTATTCTCTCTGGAGACGCTTGAGAGGGGATATGATTTCAATTTATAAATACCGTACTGGTGACCCCACATTAGGAATAAAACTTTTTCGCAGAAGGGCGTTTAACAAGACACGTGGCCACTCATTAAAATTAGAAGAAAAGTGGTTTAACTTTAAACTTTGTAGAGGGTTCTTTATTGTAAGAGCGGCAAGGATGTGGAATTCCCTTTCACAGGTGGTGGTCTCAGCGGGGAGCATCGATAGTTTCAAAAAATGATTAGAGGGAGGGCCGAAACATACAGGGATATACAATTTAAAGGGGTTGTAAAGGTAAAAATTTTTTCACCTTAATGCATTCTATGCATTAAGGTGAAAAAACATCCGACAATACCACTGCCCCCAGCCCCCCTGTTTTACTTACCTGACACCTTGAAAGTCAGCCGCTCACTCCCGATATCTATTAACCACCTCAATACAGTGCACTTACACCCCCTTCCTGCCCAGACCAATTTTCAGCTTTCAGCGCTCTCACACTTTGAATGACAATTACGCAGTCGTGCAACACGGTACCCATATGAAATTTGCGTCCTTTTTTTCACACAAATAAAGCTTTCTTTTGGTGGTATTTAATCACTAGTGGGTTTTTTATTTTTTGTGCTATAAATAAAAAAGACCGTAAATTTTGTGAAAAAAATGCCTTTTTCTTTGTTTCTGTCATAAAATTTTGCAAATTAGTAATTTTACTTCATAAATTTTGGCCAAAATTTATACTGCTACATAGCTTTGGTAAAAATAACCCAAATTAGTGTAAATTATTTGATCTTTGTGAGAGTTATAGAGTCTACAAACTATGGTGCCAATCACTGAAAATTGATCACATCTGATCACACAGATGTAGTGATGGTCTATCTCATTTCTTGGTACACTAAGGCTCGATTCACACAGGGGCAACACGACTTTAACGCGACTTTGCACGGCGACTTCAACGCGACTTCGGCGCGACTTCAGCGCGACTTTAGCAAATTACAACGCGACTTCAAGTCGCCTCCAGGACAGGCGACTTCGGCTGTGGCCAATCACAGGACAATCAGCTCTCTGGGAGGGAGGGGTTTTCCCTGCAAAGTCGCTTGACTTTGAGAGAGAGATCCAACTTGGAGGCGACTTCCATTGATTTCTATGGTACAGGTCGCCTACCAAGTCGGATCCAAGTAGTACAGGGAGTACGCTCTGAAGTCGGAGCGACTTCAGTAGTGTCTATTCAGACGCTCCCATTCACTTAAATGTGAATCTCTTTCTGAGGCGACTTGGGGCGACTTGAGGGCGTACAAGTCGGATCCCAAGTCGTCCCAGTGTGAACAGACCTTTACAAGTCAGAAAAGTACAAATACCCCCTAAATGACCCCTTTTTAGAAAGTAGACATTCCAAGGTATTAAGTAAGTAGCATGGTGAATTTTTTTAAGTTTTTTCCCACAATTCTTTGCAAAATGAAGATTTTTTTTTTTTTTTAATTTTTTTACAAAACTGTCATATTAACAGGTTATTTCTCTCTCAGAGCATATGCATACAACAAATTACACCCCAAAATACATTCTGCTACTCTTCCTGAGTATGGCGATACCACATGTGTGAGACTTTTACACAGCCTGGCCACATACAAAGGCCGAACATTGAAGTAGCATCTTCATGCGTTCTACGAGCCTAAATGACACATCTCATTTCTCAACCACCATTTACACTTTTGAAGGTCCTGGAGCACCAGGACAATAGAATTGCCCCCAAACTGACCCCATTTTGGAAAGCAAACACCCCAACGTATAATCTATGAGGCATAATGAGTCTTTTGAACGGTTCATTTTTTTCCAGAAGTTTTTGGAAAATGTGGAAAAAAATGAAAACGCATTTTTTTTTACACAAAGTTGTCCATTTATCAGATATTTCCAACACATAGCATGTACGTAGCAAAGATGACACCCCAAAATACATTCTGCTACTCCTCCTGAGTATAGCGATACCACATGTGTGAGACTTTTACACAGCGTGGCCACATACAAAGGCCCAACATTGAAGTAGCACCATCAGGCGATCTACGAGCATAAATGACACATCTCATTTCTCAACCACCTATTGCATTTTTGAAGGCCCTGGAGCATCAGGACAATGGAAATGCACCCAAAATGACCCCATTTTGGAAAGCAAACACCCCAACGTATAATCTATGAGGCATAATGAGTCTTTTGAACGGTTCATTTTTTTCCAAAAGGTTTTGGAAAATGTGGAAAAAAATGAAAACGCATTTTTTTTTTACACAAAGTTGTCCATTTATCAGATATTTCCAACACATAGCATGTACGTAGCAAAGATGACACCCCAAAATACATTCTGCTACTCCTCCTGAGTATAGCGATACCACATGTGTGAGACTTTTACACAGCGTGGCCACATACAAAGGCCCAACATTGAAGTAGCACCATCAGGCGATCTACGAGCATAAATGACACATCTCATTTCTCAACCACCTATTGCATTTTTGAAGGCCCTGGAGCACCAGGACAATGGAATTGCCCCCAAAATGACCCCATTTTGGAAAGCAAACACCCCAACGTATAATCTATGAGGCATAATGAGTCTTTTGAACGGTTCTTTTTTTTCCAGAAGTTTTTGGAAAATGTGGAAAAAAATGAAAACACATTTTTTTTTTACACAAAATTGTCTATTTATCAGATATTTCCAACACATAGCATGTACGTAGCAAAGATGACACCCCAAAATACATTCTGCTACTCCTCCTGAGTATAGCGATACCACATGTGTGAGACTTTTACACAGCGTGGCCACATACAAAGGCCCAACATTGAAGTAGCACCATCAGGCGATCTACGAGCATAAATGACACATCTCATTTCTCAACCACCTATTGCATTTTTGAAGGCCCTGGAGCATCAGGACAATGGAATTGCACCCAAAATGACCCCATTTTGGAAAGCAAACACCCCAACGTATAATCTATGAGGCATAATGAGTCTTTTGAACGGTTCATTTTTTTCCAAAAGGTTTTGGAAAATGTGGAAAAAAATGAAAACGCTTTTTTTTTTACACAAAGTTGTCCATTTATCAGATATTTCCAACACATAGCATGTACGTAGCAAAGATGACACCCCAAAATACATTCTGCTACTCCTCCTGAGTATAGCGATACCACATGTGTGAGACTTTTACACAGCGTGGCCACATACAAAGGCCCAACATTGAAGTAGCACCATCAGGCGATCTACGAGCATAAATGACACATCTCATTTCTCAACCACCTATTGCATTTTTGAAGGCCCTGGAGCATCAGGACAATGGAATTGCACCCAAAATGACCCCATTTTGGAAAGCAAACACCCCAACGTATAATCTATGAGGCATAATGAGTCTTTTGAACGGTTCATTTTTTTCCAAAAGGTTTTGGAAAATGTGGAAAAAAATGAAAACGCATTTTTTTTTTACACAAAGTTGTCCATTTATCAGATATTTCCAACACATAGCATGTACGTAGCAAAGATGACACCACAAAATACATTCTGCTACTCCTCCTGAGTATAGCGATACCACATGTGTGAGACTTTTACACAGCGTGGCCACATACAAAGGCCCAACATTGAAGTAGCACCATCAGGCGATCTACGAGCATAAATGACACATCTCATTTCTCAACCACCTATTGCATTTTTGAAGGCCCTGGAGCACCAGGACAATGGAATTGCCCCCAAAATGACCCCATTTTGGAAAGCAAACACCCCAACGTATAATCTATGAGGCATAATGAGTCTTTTGAACGGTTCTTTTTTCTCCAGAAGTTTTTGGAAAATGTGGAAAAAAATGAAAACACATTTTTTTTTACACAAAGTTGTCTATTTATCAGATATTTCCAACACATAGCATGTACGTAGCAAAGATGACACCCCAAAATACATTCTGCTACTCCTCCTGAGTATAGCGATACCACATGTGTGAGACTTTTACACAGCGTGGCCACATACAAAGGCCCAACATTGAAGTAGCACCATCAGGCGATCTACGAGCATAAATGACACATCTCATTTCTCAACCACCTATTGCATTTTTGAAGGCCCTGGAGCATCAGGACAATGGAATTGCACCCAAAATGACCCCATTTTGGAAAGCAAACACCCCAACGTATAATCTATGAGGCATAATGAGTCTTTTGAACGGTTCATTTTTTTCCAAAAGGTTTTGGAAAATGTGGAAAAAAATGAAAACGCATTTTTTTTTTACACAAAGTTGTCCATTTATCAGATATTTCCAACACATAGCATGTACGTAGCAAAGATGACACCCCAAAATACATTCTGCTACTCCTCCTGAGTATAGCGATACCACATGTGTGAGACTTTTACACAGCGTGGCCACATACAAAGGCCCAACATTGAAGTAGCACCATCAGGCGATCTACGAGCATAAATGACACATCTCATTTCTCAACCACCTATTGCATTTTTGAAGGCCCTGGAGCATCAGGACAATGGAATTGCACCCAAAATGACCCCATTTTGGAAAGCAAACACCCCAACGTATAATCTATGAGGCATAATGAGTCTTTTGAACGGTTCATTTTTTTCCAAAAGGTTTTGGAAAATGTGGAAAAAAATGAAAACGCATTTTTTTTTTACACAAAGTTGTCCATTTATCAGATATTTCCAACACATAGCATGCACGTAGCAAAGATGACACCCCAAAATACATTCTGCTACTTCTCCTGAGTATAGCGATACCACATGTGTGAGACTTTTACACAGGGTGGCCACATACAAAGGCCCATCATTGAAGTAGCACCATCAGGCGATCTACGAGCATAAATGACACATCTCATTGCTCAACCACCTATTGCATTTTTGAAGGCCCTGGAGCACCAGGACAATGGAATTGCCCCCAAAATGACCCCATTTTGGAAAGCAAATACCCCAACATATAATCTATGAGGCATAATGAGTCTTTTGAACGGTTCATTTTTTTCCAGAAGTTTTTGGAAAATGTGGAAAAAAATGAAAACGCATTTTTTTTTTACACAAAGTTGTCTATTTATCAGATATTTCCAACACATGGCATGTACGTAGCAAAGATGACACCCCAAAATACATTCTGCTACTCCTCCTGAGTATAGCGATACCACATGTGTGAGACTTTTACACAGCGTGGCCACATACAAAGGCCCAACATTGAAGTAGCACCATCAGGCGATCTACGAGCATAAATGACACATCTCATTTCTCAACCACCTATTGCATTTTTGAAGGCCCTGGAGCATCAGGACAATGGAATTGCACCCAAAATGACCCCATTTTGGAAAGCAAACACCCCAACGTATAATCTATGAGGCATAATGAGTCTTTTGAACGGTTCATTTTTTTCCAAAAGGTTTTGGAAAATGTGGAAAAAAATGAAAACGCTTTTTTTTTTACACAAAGTTGTCCATTTATCAGATATTTCCAACACATAGCATGTACGTAGCAAAGATGACACCCCAAAATACATTCTGCTACTCCTCCTGAGTATAGCGATACCACATGTGTGAGACTTTTACACAGCGTGGCCACATACAAAGGCCCAACATTGAAGTAGCACCATCAGGCGATCTACGAGCATAAATGACACATCTCATTTCTCAACCACCTATTGCATTTTTGAAGGCCCTGGAGCATCAGGACAATGGAATTGCACCCAAAATGACCCCATTTTGGAAAGCAAACACCCCAACGTATAATCTATGAGGCATAATGAGTCTTTTGAACGGTTCTTTTTTTTCCAGAAGTTTTTGGAAAATGTGGAAAAAAATGAAAACACATTTTTTTTTACACAAAGTTGTCTATTTATCAGATATTTCCAACACATAGCATGTACGTAGCAAAGATGACACCCCAAAATACATTCTGCTACTCCTCCTGAGTATAGCGATACCACATGTGTGAGACTTTTACACAGCGTGGCCACATACAAAGGCCCAACATTGAAGTAGCACCATCAGGCGATCTACGAGCATAAATGACACATCTCATTTCTCAACCACCTATTGCATTTTTGAAGGCCCTGGAGCATCAGGACAATGGAATTGCACCCAAAATGACCCCATTTTGGAAAGCAAACACCCCAACGTATAATCTATGAGGCATAATGAGTCTTTTGAACGGTTCATTTTTTTCCAAAAGGTTTTGGAAAATGTGGAAAAAAATGAAAACGCATTTTTTTTTTACACAAAGTTGTCCATTTATCAGATATTTCCAACACATAGCATGTACGTAGCAAAGATGACACCCCAAAATACATTCTGCTACTTCTCCTGAGTATAGCGATACCACATGTGTGAGACTTTTACACAGGGTGGCCACATACAAAGGCCCATCATTGAAGTAGCACCATCAGGCGATCTACGAGCATAAATGACACATCTCATTGCTCAACCACCTATTGCATTTTTGAAGGCCCTGGAGCACCAGGACAATGGAATTGCCCCCAAAATGACCCCATTTTGGAAAGCAAATACCCCAACATATAATCTATGAGGCATAATGAGTCTTTTGAACGGTTCATTTTTTTCCAGAAGTTTTTGGAAAATGTGGAAAAAAATGAAAACGCATTTTTTTTTTACACAAAGTTGTCTATTTATCAGATATTTCCAACACATGGCATGTACGTAGCAAAGATGACACCCCAAAATACATTCTGCTACTCCTCCTGAGTATAGCGATACCACATGTGTGAGACTTTTACACAGCGTGGCCACATACAAAGGCCCAACATTGAAGTAGCACCATCAGGCGATCTACGAGCATAAATGACACATCTCATTTCTCAACCACCTATTGCATTTTTGAAGGCCCTGGAGCATCAGGACAATGGAATTGCACCCAAAATGACCCCATTTTGGAAAGCAAACACCCCAACGTATAATCTATGAGGCATAATGAGTCTTTTGAACGGTTCATTTTTTTCCAAAAGGTTTTGGAAAATGTGGAAAAAAATGAAAACGCTTTTTTTTTTACACAAAGTTGTCCATTTATCAGATATTTCCAACACATAGCATGTACGTAGCAAAGATGACACCCCAAAATACATTCTGCTACTCCTCCTGAGTATAGCGATACCACATGTGTGAGACTTTTACACAGCGTGGCCACATACAAAGGCCCAACATTGAAGTAGCACCATCAGGCGATCTACGAGCATAAATGACACATCTCATTTCTCAACCACCTATTGCATTTTTGAAGGCCCTGGAGCATCAGGACAATGGAATTGCACCCAAAATGACCCCATTTTGGAAAGCAAACACCCCAACGTATAATCTATGAGGCATAATGAGTCTTTTGAACGGTTCTTTTTTTTCCAGAAGTTTTTGGAAAATGTGGAAAAAAATGAAAACACATTTTTTTTTACACAAAGTTGTCTATTTATCAGATATTTCCAACACATAGCATGTACGTAGCAAAGATGACACCCCAAAATACATTCTGCTACTCCTCCTGAGTATAGCGATACCACATGTGTGAGACTTTTACACAGCGTGGCCACATACAAAGGCCCAACATTGAAGTAGCACCATCAGGCGATCTACGAGCATAAATGACACATCTCATTTCTCAACCACCTATTGCATTTTTGAAGGCCCTGGAGCATCAGGACAATGGAATTGCACCCAAAATGACCCCATTTTGGAAAGCAAACACCCCAACGTATAATCTATGAGGCATAATGAGTCTTTTGAACGGTTCATTTTTTTCCAAAAGGTTTTGGAAAATGTGGAAAAAAATGAAAACGCATTTTTTTTTTACACAAAGTTGTCCATTTATCAGATATTTCCAACACATAGCATGTACGTAGCAAAGATGACACCCCAAAATACATTCTGCTACTCCTCCTGAGTATAGCGATACCACATGTGTGAGACTTTTACACAGCGTGGCCACATACAAAGGCCCAACATTGAAGTAGCACCATCAGGCGATCTACGAGCATAAATGACACATCTCATTTCTCAACCACCTATTGCATTTTTGAAGGCCCTGGAGCATCAGGACAATGGAATTGCACCCAAAATGACCCCATTTTGGAAAGCAAACACCCCAACGTATAATCTATGAGGCATAATGAGTCTTTTGAACGGTTAATTTTTTTCCAAAAGGTTTTGGAAAATGTGGAAAAAAATGAAAACGCATTTTTTTTTTACACAAAGTTGTCCATTTATCAGATATTTCCAACACATAGCATGCACGTAGCAAAGATGACACCCCAAAATACATTCTGCTACTTCTCCTGAGTATAGCGATACCACATGTGTGAGACTTTTACACAGGGTGGCCACATACAAAGGCCCATCATTGAAGTAGCACCATCAGGCGATCTACGAGCATAAATGACACATCTCATTGCTCAACCACCTATTGCATTTTTGAAGGCCCTGGAGCACCAGGACAATGGAATTGCCCCCAAAATGACCCCATTTTGGAAAGCAAATACCCCAACATATAATCTATGAGGCATAATGAGTCTTTTGAACGGTTCATTTTTTTCCAGAAGTTTTTGGAAAATGTGGAAAAAAATGAAAACGCATTTTTTTTTTACACAAAGTTGTCTATTTATCAGATATTTCCAACACATGGCATGTACGTAGCAAAGATGACACCCCAAAATACATTCTGCTACTCCTCCTGAGTATAGCGATACCACATGTGTGAGACTTTTACACAGCGTGGCCACATACAAAGGCCCAACATTGAAGTAGCACCATCAGGCGATCTACGAGCATAAATGACACATCTCATTTCTCAACCACCTATTGCATTTTTGAAGGCCCTGGAGCACCAGGACAATGGAATTGCCCCAAAAATGACCCCATTTTGGAAAGCAAACACCCCAACGTATAATCTATGAGGCATAATGAGTCTTTTGAACGGTTCATTTTTTTCCAAAAGGTTTTGGAAAATGTGGAAAAAAAATGAAAACGCATTTTTTTTTTTACACAAAGTTGTCTATTTATCAGATATTTCCAACACATAGCATGTACGTAGCAAAGATGACACCCCAAAATACATTCTGCTACTCCTCCTGAGTATGGCAATACCACATGTGTGAGACTTTTACACAGCCTGGCCACATACAGAGGCCCAACATCAAAGTAGCACCATCAGGCGTTCTAGGAGCATAAATGACATATATAATTTCCTGGCAACCTATCATTTTTGAAAACCCTTCATATTTCTAACACATAGCATGCACATACCAAGAATTACAATCCAAAATAAATTCTATTGCAGAAAGGGTAAAAAAAAAGCATTACCTGTGCTTTTAGTAGTATCCACAGAGGAGAGCACTGGTCCAGGCAGCAGGCAGGGAGGTGCTTAGCGACAGCAATATTAACTATCCAGGCAGCAGGCAGGAATATTGTCTATAGTCGGCACAGCACAGTCCATAGAAATTGTCCAGGCCAGCCAGCACAGCCATAATATTGGTCCTGGTACACTGTTAACTGCAGACACTCATTATTGTACCGCGACAGGCATGGGCATGGTGGCAGTAAGTCAGCAGCAGGCTGAGGGCCACAATCAGGTAAGACCTGTGCACAGGGGCACAGGGGTAGAGGCTTCGACCCACCCAAATCTCTATGAAGCCTCCGGACTCCAGACCCTAATTCCGAAACCCGGAGAAAACAAAAATAATTGTTTTCTCCAACCGGAAAAACAATTCTGAAGCCCCTCACATATGTGAGACCCCTGTGTACTACAGTAGCAGGGCAACAGATCAGTCCAAGCGGTAGGCAAAAGCATAGTCCATAAAACAGGCCAGGGTCGGTTCACATGTAAGCAGTCCAAGCGGTAGGCAGTAGAGTAGTTGATAAAACAGGCCAGGGTCAGTTCACGTGGAGGCAGTCCAAACGGTAGGCAGAAGCATAGTCACAAAACAGGCCAGGGTCAGTTCACATGAAAGCAGTCCAAACGGTAGGCAGAGGCATAGTCAAAAAACAGGCCAGGGTCAGTTCACATGGAAGGCAGTGGCATGGTTATTTGGGAAAGAATGGAAAATGGTCAGCACAGATGATGAAAATGGGGAAATGGTTAAAAATATGGGCTAATATTTTATGGATGTGTGATAAATTTGGAAGCATTCACCAATGCAAAGGCCAGGTTGGGAGGGACACTGGGGACAATGGTAGCTGGTATCTCTTCTAAATCCTCTTTTGGTGCACACGCGACATTTTTTTTGCCGTCTTCGGCCTGCTTCAGATGGTGGAATGCTGAAGAGGAAGTGGCGCTCATGGAGTCGGCAAACAGCCTCAGAGCGAAGGTCTTCTTGGGGGGGTCTTTGGTGATAGATGAGGGACGTGACAACTTCTTCTATGAATTTTAGGAAGGGGGCGGGGCCTTCAATGGATTTGGTGTAGACTACGTAGGAATTGTAAATGGCCAAATGGATGAGATAAATTGCTACCTTATACCAGAATCGGGACCTCCTGATTGACAAATAGGGCTGAATCATTTGATCGTTAAAATCTACCCCCCCATGTAGAGATTATAATCTTGGACACATGTTGGCTTTTCAATGGGACCTTGTCTTCTTTGTACCACAATTGCAGTGTCTTCATGGATGGTGGACATCATGTGCACGTCCCTCTTATCCTTCCACCTCAAGGCCAGCACTTCGTTGCATCTCAATGATGCTCTTTCCCCCCTTCGCAGCTTTTTGTTCACTAAAGATTGTGGGAAGCCCTTTCTATTTTTTCTGGAGGTTCCACAGGCCAGGGTTTTTGTGATGTATAAGTGTTTGAAAAGGGGCAGGCTGGTGTAAAAGTTGTCAACGTAAATGTGATATCCTTTGTTTAGAAGTGGGTATGCCAGGTCCCATACAATCTTTCCAGTTGTGCCCATGTAGGCCGGGCACTCAGGGGGCTGGAGCTGGGAATCTTTTCCTTCATATATGCGGAATGCATACAAATATCCCGTGGCTCTCTCACATAGCTTGTATAACTTTACTCCGTATCTGGCCCTTTTGCTAGGAATATACTGCTTTATTCCTAGCCGGCCTGAAAAGGGTACCAGGGACTCATCGACACAAATTTTCTGATCGGGGACATAGAGTTCTGCAAATTGTTGAGAAAAGAAATTTATCAGTGGGCGAATCTTGTATAACTTGTCGTAATTTGGATGATTGTGGGGAGGGCACTGGGTGTTGTCGCTGAAGTGAAGAAAGCGCATTATCATCTTGTATCGGGACCTGGACATTAGGGCAGAATAAATGGGCATATTGTGGATGGGGTGGGTGGACCAATAGGCATGTCCTTCATTTTTTTTGTAATCCCCATGTTTAGGGTGAGGCCCATAAACATTTTGAACTCCTCCAAATTCAGATCTCTCCACTCAAAAGGACGGGCATAGGATGATTGGGGGTTGTTGGCAATATATTGCTGGGCATACAAATTTGTCTGGTCCACAATAAATTGCAGCATAGTGTCGGGCAAATACATATGAAAGAAATCAATCTCTGAGAAATTTTGGGTGTTGGTCTGCACACCTGGCAGTGCTGTGAACGGGGGAATAATTGGCGATGCCGAGTTGGAAGGCAGCCATATTGGGTTGGCAAGACCATCTGGCATGTATGTAGAGGCCCTGGCTCTTGGGGGGTGTGACACTCCAGTAGTTGGATTGGAATTTCCTGTGCTGGTACTCAGGCGTGATGTGGCAGGACTGGTACTGGGTCTGGGCATTTGTTCCTGGGGCCTATCGCCGGTGGCAGCGCTGGTACTGGGCAATTGTTCCCGGGGCCTAACGCTGGTGGCAGCGCTGGTACTGGGCCTGGGAATTTGTTCCTGGGGCCTATTGGTGGTGGCAGCGCTGGTACTGGGCATTTGTTCCCGGGGCCTAACGCTGGCGGCAGCGCTGGTACTGGGCCTGGGAATTTGTTCCTGGGGCCTATTGGTGGTGGCAGCGCTGGTACTGGGCCTGGGAATATAATCCTGGTTTCCAGAGTGCCATGCCCTTTTGGGAGGGACCCATTCTTCCTCCAAATCATTTGTCGATTCACTATTTGGTTCAAATGCTGAACTTGAATCAGAATCCAAATTGGAATCTGATGAGAACTCCCCGTTGCTCTCATCAGTCATGGAGAGGATCTGGAACGCCTCCTCACTGCTAAATACTCTTTTGGACATGACGCGGTGTGACAGGTGGCAGGTGACGGTCACTGATGGGCTGTGCGATAGGTGGCAGCTGACGTTCACTGATCGGTGATGACGGTGTGACAGGCGATGGTCACTGATGGGTGACAGGCCACGGACACTTTCTGGTGATGGGTGACGGTCACTAAAAGGTGACAGGTGATCGGTGATGGCTGACGGTCACTGATGGGTGACAGGTGATGGGTAACGGGTGATGGCTGGCGGTCACTGATGGGTGACGGGTGATGGCTGATGGGTGACAGGTGCACCGCTGATGGTCACTGATTTGTGACAGGTGACAGGAGCACCGCTGGCGGTCACTGATGGGTGACGGGTGATGGCTGGCGGTCACTGATGGGTGACGGCTGGCGGTCACTGATGGGTGACGGGTGATGGCTGGCGGTCACTGATGGGTGACGGGTGACGGCTGGCGGTCACTGATGGGTGACGGGTGACGGCTGACGGTCACTGATGGGTGACGGCTGGCGGTCACTGATGGGTGACGGGTGACGGCTGGCGGTCACTGACGGGTGATGGCTGGCGGTCACTGATGGGTGACGGGTGACGGCTGGCGGTCACTGATGGGTGACGGCTGGCGGTCACTGATGGGTGACGGGTGACGGCTGGCGGTCACTGATGGGTGACGGGTGATGGCTGACGGGTGACAGGTGCACCGCTGATGGTCACTGATTTGTGACGGGTGACAGGTGCACCGCTGACGGTCACTGATGGCAGTCCCTTATGTGACAGGTGCACTTTATTGGGTGACACTGGTGACTGTTGGTTGACAGATGACAATTGGGGGGGGCGATGGGACAGGTGTGGTGTTGGTGCAGACACTACAGAACACAGATCGGTAACTCACTGCTTCTGGCTCTTCTCTCCTCACACTGGAAACGGTGTGTGAGGAGAGAAGAGCTGGTAACAGCTAGTTACCGCTCTGTGTTTACATTTATGATCGGCTGTGAATGGATCACAGCCGATCACGTGGGTAAACAGCCAGCCAATGGCTGTTTACCGGCGTCGGTGACGAGTAGTGTTCCTGGGAACACTCCGTCACCGACGTGCACGCGCAGCGCGCTCGCGATCGCGTGCATGCGCCGTGCACAATGGGGTGGACCTATCTGTGATCGGCCGTGACTTCATCACGGCCGATCACGTGGTAAACAGCCATGTCCAATGGCTGTTCACCCCCCTCGGTGGCGAGCGGTGTCTCCGTGACACGCCGCCACCGAAGGAACAGGGATGCGCGTGCACGATCGAGCGCATTCCCTGTTTAAATGGGAGGACGTCATATGACGCCCTCCCGCAACGAGAGCCGCGCCGCCTGGCCGTCAATTGACGGCCAGCGGTCGGCAGGCGGTTAAGCCGCTCAGCCTGGCCGCTGATTGGCTACAGTGGATGGATTGAAAGCAGCGCAGCCATTGGCTCGCGCTGCTGTCAATCACATCCAATGACGTGGCGCGCCGGGGGGCGGGGCCGAGTGATACAGTGAGCGGCTATAGCCGCCGGCTGTATCACGGGAGCGCGCCCGCAAGAACTAACCACCATGTGAGGGAGCTTGCATTAAGGTGCTTAGTTCTTGCGGGGAAGAGCTGAAACAGCCGCCGAGGGACCCCAGAAGAGCAGGTTCGGGGCCACTCTGTGCAGAACGAGCTGCACAGTGAAGGTAAGTATAACATGTTTGTTATTATTTTTTTTTTTTAAATTACCTTTACAACCCCTTTAACCAGTTGCCGACCGCCGCACGACGATGTACATCGACAGAGCGGCACGGGCAGGCAAAAGGGCTTACATGTACGTCCTTGCCTGCCCGCGGGTGGGGGGTCCGATCGGACCCCCCCGTTGCCTGCGGCGGTCGGCAAATCTCCCCCGGCGATCGGTGGTGAGGGGGAGGCCATCCATTCGTGGCCCCCCCCTCGCGATCGCTCCCAGCCAATGGGATCATTTCCCTGCCTCTGTATTGTACACAGAGGCAGAGGAAATGATGTCATCTCTCCTCGGCTCGGTATTTTCCGTTCCGGGCCGAGGAGAGAAGACTGTAATGTGAGTGCACCAACACACACACAGTAGAACATGCCAGGCACACAAAACACCGCGATCCCCCCCCCGATCGCCCTCCGATCCCCCCCAATCACCCCCCCCCTGTCACAAACTGACACCAAGCAGGTTTTTTTTTTTTTTTCTGATTACTGTATTGGTGTCAGTTTGTGACAGTTACAGTGTTAGGGCAGTGAGTGTTAGGCCCCCTTTAGGTCTAGGATACCCCCCTAACCCCCCCTAATAAAGTTTTAACCCCTTGATCACCCCCCGTCACCAGTGTCGCTAAGCGATCATTTTTCTGATCGCTGTATTAGTGTCGCTGGTGACGCTAGTTAGGGACGTAAATATTTAGGTTCGCCGTCAGCGTTTTATAGCGACAGGGACCCCCATATACTATCTAATAAATGTTTTAACCCCTTGATTGCCCCCTAGTTAACCCTTTCACCACTGATCACCGTATAACCATTACGGGTGACGCTGGTTAGTTTGTTTATTTTTTATAGTGTCAGGGCACCCGCCGTTTATTACCGAATAAAGGTTTAGCCCCCTGATCGCCCGGCGGTGATATGCGTCGCCCCAGGCAGCGTCAGATTAGCGCCAGTACCGCTAACACCCACGCACACAGCATACGCCTCCCTTAGTGATATAGTATCTGATCAGATCAATATCTGATCCGTTCAGATCTATACTAGCGTCCCCAGCAGTTTAAGGTTCCCAAAAACGCAGTGTTAGCGGGATCAGCCCAGATACCTGCTAGCACCTGCGTTTTGCCCCTCCGCCCGGCCCAGCCCAGCCCACCCAAGTGCAGTATCGATCGATCACTGTCACTTACAAAACACTAAACGCATAACTGCAGCGTTCGCAGAGTCAGGCCTGATCCCTGCGATCGCTAACAGTTTTTTTGGTAGCGTTTTGGTGAACTGGCAAGCACCAGCCCCAGACAGCGTCAGGTTAGTGCCAGTAGCGCTAACACCCACGCACCGTACACCTCCCTTAGTGGTATAGTATCTGAACTGATCAATATCTGATCTGATCCGATCAGATCTATACTGGCGTCCCCAGCAGTTTAGGGTTCCCAAAAATGCAGTGTTAGCGGGATCAGCCCAGATACCTGCTAGCACCTGCGTTTTGCCCCTCCGCCCGGCCCAGCCCAGCCCACCCAAGTGCAGTATCGATTGATCACTGTCACTTACAAAACACTAAACGCATAACTGCAGCGTTCGCAGAGTCAGGCCTGATCCCTGCGATCGCTAACAGTTTTTTGGTAGCGTTTTGGTGAACTGGCAAGCACCAGCCCCAGGCAGCGTCAGGTTAGTGCCAGTAGCGCTAACACCCATGCACGCACCGTACACCTCCCTTAGTGGTATAGTATCTGAACTGATCAATATCTGATCTGATCCGATCAGATCTATACTGGCGTCCCCAGCAGTTTAGGGTTCCCAAAAACGCAGTGTTAGTGGGATCAGCCCAGATACCTGCTAGTACCTGCGTTTTGCCCCTCTGCCCGGCCCAGCCCAGCCCAACCAAGTGCAATATCGATCGATCACTGTCACTTACAAAACACTAAACGCATAACTGCAGCATTCGCAGAGTCAGGCCTGATCCCTGCGATCGCTAACAGTTTTTTTGGTAGCGTTTTGGTGAACTGGCAAGCACCAGCCCCAGGCAGCGTCAGGTTAGTGCCAGTAGCGCTAACACCCACGCACGCACCGTACACCTCCCTTAGTGGTATAGTATCTGAACTGATCAATATCTGATCTGATCCGATCAGATCTATACTGGCGTCCCCAGCAGTTTAGGGTTCCCAAAAACGCAGTGTTAGTGGGATCAGCCCAGATACCTGCTAGCACCTGCGTTTTGCCCCTCCGCCCCGGCCCAGCCCAGCCCACCCAAGTGCAGTATCGATCGATCACTGTCACTTACAAAACACTAAACGCATAACTGCAGCGTTCGCAGAGTCAGGCCTGATCCCTGCGATCGTTAACAGTTTTTTTGGTAGCGTTTTGGTGAACTGGCAAGCGCCAGCGGCCTAGTACACCCCGGTCGTAGTCAAACCAGCACTGCAATAACACTTGGTGACGTGGCGAGTCCCATAAGTGCAGTTCAAGCTGGTGAGGTGGCAAGCACAAATAGTGTCCCGCTGCCACCAAAAAGACAAACACAGGCCCGTCGTGCCCATAATGCCCTTCCTGCTGCATTCGCCAATCCTAATTGGGAACCCACCACTTCTGCAGCACCCGTACTTCCCCCATTCACATCTCCAACCAAATGCAGTTGGCTGCATGAGAGGCATTTTTATGTCCTCCCGAGTACCCCTACCCAACGAACCCCCCCAAAAAAGATGTTGTGTCTGCAGCAAGCGCGGATATAGGCGTGACACCCGCTATTATTGACCCTCCTGTCAATCCTGGTCTTTGCATTGGTGAATGTTTTGAACGCTACCATTCACTAGTTGAGTATTAGCGTAGGGTACAGCATTGCACAGACTAGGCACACTTTCACAGGGTCTCCCAAGATGCCATCGCATTTTGAGAGACCCGAACCTGGAACCGGTTACAGTTATAAAAGTTACAGTTACAAAAAAGTGTAAAAAAAAAAAAAAACACAAACAAAAATATAAAATAAAAAATAATAGTTGTCGTTTTATTGTTCTCTCTCTATTCTCTCTCTCTCTATTCTCTCTATTGTTCTGCTCTTTTTTACTGTATTCTATTCTGCAATGTTTTATTGTTATTATGTTTTATCATGTTTGCTTTTCAGGTATGCAATTTTTTATACTTTACCATTTACTGTGCTTTATTGTTAACCATTTTTTTGTCTTCAGGTACACCATTCACGACTTTGAGTGGTTATACCAGAATGATGCTTGCAGGTTTAGGTATCATCTTGGTATCATTCTTTTCAGCCAGCGGTCGGCTTTCATGTAAAAGCAATCCTAGCGGCTAATTAGCCTCTAGACTGCTTTTACAAGCAGTGGGAGAGAATGCCCCCCCCCCACCGTCTTCCGTGTTTTTCTCTGGCTCTCCTGTCTCAACAGGGAACCTGAGAATGCAGCCGGTGATTCAGCCAGCTGACCATAGAGCTGATCAGAGACCAGAGTGGCTCCAAACATCTCTATGGCCTAAGAAACCGGAAGCTACGAGCATTTTATGACTTAGATTTTGCCGGATGTAAATAGCACCATTGGGAAATTGGGGAAGCATTTTATCACACCGATCTTGGTGTGGTCAGATGCTTTGAGGGCAGAGGAGAAATCTAGGGTCTAATAGACCCCAATTTTTTCAAAAAAGAGTACCTGTCACTACCTATTGCTATCATAGGGGATATTTACATTCCCTGAGATAACAATAAAAATGAATAAAAAAAAAAAATGAAAGGAACAGTTTTAAAAAAAAAGCACCCCTGTCCCCCCTGCTCTCGCGCTAAGGCGAGCGCAAGCGTCGGTCTGGCGTCAAATGTAAACAGCAATTGCACCATGCATGTGAGGTATCACCGCGACGGTCAGATCGAGGGCAGTAATTTTAGCAGTAGACCTCCTCTGTAAATCTAAAGTGGTAACCTGTAAAGGCTTTTAAAGGCTTTTAAAAATGTATTTATTTTGTTGCCACTGCACGTTTGTGCGCAATTGTAAAGCATGTCATGTTTGGTATCCATGTACTCGGCCTAAGATCATCTTTTTTATTTCATCAAACATTTGGGCAATATAGTGTGTTTTAGTGCATTAAAATGTAAAAAAGTGTGTTTTTTCCCCCAAAAATGCATTTGAAAAATCGCTGCGCAAATACTGTGTGAAAAAAAAAAAATGAAACACCCACCATTTTAATCTGTAGGGCATTTGCTTTAAAAAAATATATAATGTGTGGGGGTTCAAAGTAATTTTCTTGCAAAAAAAAATAATTTTTTCATGTAATCAAAAAGTGTCAGAAAGGGCTTTGTCTTCAAGTGGTTAGAAGAGTGGGTGATGTGTGACATAAGCTTCTAAATGTTGTGCATAAAATACCAGGACAGTTCAAACCCCCCCCAAATGACCCCATTTTGGAAAGTAGACACCCCAAGCTATTTGCTGAGAGGCATGTCGAGTCCATGGAATATTTTATATTGTGACACAAGTTGCGGGAAAGAGACAAATTTTTTTTTTTTTTTTTTTTGCACAAAGTTGTCACTAAATGATATATTGCTCAAACATGCCATGGGAATATGTGAAATTACACCCCAAAATACATTCTGTTGCTTCTCCTGAGTACGGGGATACCACATGTGTGAGACTTTTTGGGAGCCTAGCCGCGTATGGGACCCCGAAAACCAATCACTGCCTTCTGGCTTTCTAAGGGCGTAAATTTTTGATTTCACTCTTCACTGCCTATCACAGTCTCGGAGGCCATGGAATGCCCAGGTGGCACAAAACCCCCCCAAATGACCCCATTTTGGAAAGAAGACACCCAAAGCTATTTGCTGAGCGGTATAGTGAGTACCGTATTTATCGGCGTATAACACGCACCGGCGTATAACACGCACCTCAATTTAGGAGGGAATTTTAAGGAAAAAAAACTTTTAGGAGGGAAGTTGAAGGGAAAAAAACTTACATTTAAATGCCCATCATTGCAGCCTTCTCAGTGCAGCCTTGCCCCAGTCCAGCCTTGCCCAGTGCAGCCATGTCAGTGCAGCCTTGCCAGTGCAGCCATGTCAGTGCAGCCTTGCTAGTGCAGCCATGTCAGTGCAGCCATGTCAGTGCAGCCTTGTCAGTGCAGCCTTGCTAGTGCAGCCATGTCAGTGCAGCCATGTCAGTGCAGCCATGTCAGTGCAGCCTTCCCCAGTGTCCAGTCCAGCCTTGCCCCAGTCCAGCCTTGCCCCAGTGCAGTCTTGCTGAAGCCTCTGAGCTTCAAAATCGCCGACCGCGATTTGAAAATGGCGCCGCCGGCGCCGAAATACACAGAGCCGGTCCTCGGCGGCTCTCGTTTACTTTCAGTTCCACTCGGACGGTGAGCGGAGCTATCCGAAACTAGCCGAGTATACTCGGCTAGGTTCGGGCGGCGCTCGAGTGAAACCGAAAGCCGCCGAGAAGAGCCGAGGACCGGCACTGTGTATTTCGGCGCCGGCGGCGCCATTTTCAAATCGCGGTCAGCGATTTTTTAGTTCTGACAGGTCAGGATCGCAGGGGATCGGCGTATAACACGCACCCGCGATTTTCCCCTGATTTTAAGGGGAAAAAAGTGCGTGTTATACGCCGATAAATACAGTATTTTGCAGACCTCACTTTTTGTCACAAAGTTTTGAAAATTAAAAAAAGAAAAAAAAAATTATTTTTTTTGTCTTTCTTCATTTTCAAAAACAAATGAGAGCTGCAAAATACTCACCATGCCTCTCAGCAAATAGCTTGGGGTGTCTACTTTCCAAAATGGGGTCATTTGGGGGGGTTTGTGCCACCTGGGCATTCCATGACCTCCGAAACTGTGATAGGCAGTGAAGAGTGAAATCAAAAATGTACACCCTTAGAAATCCTGAAGGCGGTGATTGGTTTTCGGGGTCCCCTACGCGGCTAGGCTCCTAAAAAGTCCCACACATGTGGTATCCCCGTACTCAAGAGAAGCAGCAGAATGTATTTTGGGGTGCAATTCCACATATGCCCATGACCTGTGTGAGCAATATATCATTTAGTGACAACTTTGTGCAAAAAAAAATAAATAAATAAATAAATTGTCACTTTCCCGCAACTTGTGTCAAAATATAAAATATTCCATGGACTCAACATGCCTCTCAGCAAATAGCTTGGGGTGTCTACTTTCCAAAATGGGGTAATTTGGGGGGGTTTTGTGCCATCTGGGCATTTTATGGCCTTCAAAACTGTGATAGGTAGTGAGGAGTAAAATCAAAAATGTACGCCCTTAGAAATCCTGAAGGCAGTGATTGGTTTTCGGGGCCCCGTATGTGGCTAGGCTCCCAAAAAGTCCCACACATGTGGTATCCCCATACTCAGGAGAAGCAGCTAAATGTATTTTGGGGTGCAATTCCACATATGCCCATGGCCTGTGTGAGCAATATATCATTTAGTGACAACTTTTTGTAATTTTTTTTTTTTTTGTCATTATTCAATCACTTGGGACAAAAAAAATGAATATTCAATGGGCTCAACATGCCTCTCAGCAATTTCCTTGGGGTTTCTACTTTCCAAAATGGGGTCATTTGTGGGGGTTTTGTACTGCCCTGCCATTTTAGCACCTCAAGAAACGACATAGGCAGTCATAAATTAAAGGCTGTGTAAATTCCAGAAAATGTACCCTAGTTTGTAGGCGCTATAACTTTTGCGCAAACCAATAAATATACACTTATTGACATTTTTTTTACCAAAGACATGTGGCCAAATACATTTTGGCCTAAATGTATGACTAAAATTAAGTTTATTGGATTTTTTTTAGAACAAAAAGTAGAAAATATCATTTTTTTTCAAAATTTTTGGTCTTTTTCCGTGTATAGCGCAAAAAATAAAAACGGCAGAGGTGATCAAATACCATCAAAAGAAAGCTCTATTTGTGGGAAGAAAAGGACGCAAATTTCGTTTGGGTACAGCATTGCATGACCGCGCAATTAGCAGTTAAAGTGACGCAGTGCCAAATTGGAAAAAGTGCTCTGGTCAGGAAGGGGGTAAATCCTTCCGGGGCTGAAGTGGTTAATACTGACATATAATCACACACATAGGTTGGACTTGATGGACTTGTGTCTTTTTTCAACCTCACCTACTATGCAACTATGTAAGGTTTTTAAACTGTCAAAAACTTTTTGTAATAAAATATTCTTTATATTACCATTTGGTGTTTTGGTCACTTTTAAAATCCCACGTTCCCAAGGGGGTTTTTCCTTTTTTTCTCTGGGAGGAAGAGAGCTGGCAGAGGAAGCGTTAGGCCAGCCAGCTGTCCAAGACTGTGGCAGACAGAGAAAGGGAAAAAAAAAATTGAAATGAGCAAGCGCACTAGGAGAGTTTGCTGAGTTGCGTGTCTGTGGTAGTAAAAGGGTTAACAGTGGAATTTTTTTCTGTCTGCGGCAGAAAAAGGGTGGGAAAATCGGTGCTAGCAGATATATTAATTATCTATTATGTCCACATCCTCTAAGCATATCCTGTACTATGTCTGCATCCTCTAACCAGCTCCTGTACCATGTCCACATCCTTTAACCATCGTTTAGCACTGAAAACAGCCATTTCAGGTACTTTTTTGCAGTAGCAGCAAAAAACGTGGCTCTGCCAGTAAATTTCATGATTTTTGCCAGTAAAAAAAACTGGTGCCGTTTGTAAATTTTGGCATCCTGTCAGTAGATTTCACTTCAGGGGGTTGGCAACACTGATACAGTCTATATAAATGTGTGTATGTATATATATTTATTCTTGTGACTTTACCAGACTCACACGCACACTGAGGGGAGTGTTTGTTCATTTGTCAAACAAATGTCCTGGTATGCTTACACAAGATATCCTCTCTGCTTCCATTGTTTTTACAGGTGTTCTGGTCAGCTAAATATTTGTAATAGTCTAGCTTGAACTTTTGACATGGATGACCTATGGCATGACTGATACAATTGAGCAATCTAGAGGCTGAATTTGAGAAAGTTTTACTATATTTGTAATAGGGCAGAAAAGGATACGCCCAGGTGGGATTGTCTTCTCAAGACTTTCCAAATAAAAGCCAAGAACACAAACTGAGAGCAGGACTCTATAATAACTTAATACCAAGGAAGGTCTCTGCCAGAACCCGAAGACATGTTTTGCCCGATCTCCTGCAAACGCTGTAGAGTAAGCTTGGGGTCCTCATTGATTACGGAGATTGGGAAGCCTCTATAAGTGGAGCTAAGTAACCTTTTAGCGTATTCTTATTGTATACAGATCATAGTAGGAAGTAGATAGCATATTTTCTTGTTATAGGTAAATCTGTCAGTCTTGTGTTGTATTCCTATAATTGTAATTAATTGTGTGTACAGAATTTTCGTTTAGTAAAAGCACATTAGTATACCACAGGGTTCTCAACTTCCTTGGCTTTTACTGCAAGAACCTTTTGAAAGACTCAAGCAAAACAAATTGAGGGCTCGTGGCCGGAATTTGCACTAAAGCTCAACTGAAGCAGACCAGTTTACTGTGGTGTGTTCTGTAGCTTCCACTAAGTAAAAATGCTGTGTAAGCGGTTTAGAAAAAGCAAGGCTGCAGAGGTTTTTGGTGACAAGGAATGCATCCTACTTACTTGGGCCAGAGACAATGAGTGGATGCCTATTGCTAAGGAATTTGCAAAGTATGCTTCTCCCTTGAATAAGACTTGGGGTAATAAAGTCTCAGATAATTTTGTGAAACTAGAAGAGGGGCGCCTCTGAGAATATATCAAAAACAATTTATTGCAATAACAATATCCACTCACACGGAAGTAAATGGCATTGGGTACATCTCTGAGATGAGCAGGTGGGACTACAGGTAGCAGAGAGTCCTTTTTCAGGCTGGCAGGAAGCAGCACGTCAGATCTCAGGGACGATGAGGGCATCGAGTCATCAGGTCCTTGCAGAGTAACACCGCTGGTCACCGCAAAGATGGAGGACGGCTGTGCAGTGTGGGAGACAAAAAGAGGCTTGGATCGCAAGCGGCATGGCACAGGATAGTGACGTCACTATAGTCCGACGCATTTTCGAGCGTGCGTGCTACGAGTGGTACGGTAGCCGTGCTCCTTTGTCAAGCATGATAGACAGGGGGAAAGGACGATGTTTTGTAGTGGAGCGGGGGGCGGGGGCAGGAGGGATACAATACAATACAATAATAGCAGGAGAGAATCAGACACGATAATAACAGTTCGTAAATGCAAATTAGAAAAAATGTATTAATTAGTAACAAGTTAATAAACTAATGAGGGATAATACTAAAAACTAATGAGAAATGGATAATTACAAACAGATAACAAAAAAACACAGAAAAAACTAACAATAGCGCTGTAGCAAGTACATGATGTAAAGATTTTGGCATACTGAAAATGTATAATATATATCTCGCCTATATGTGGTATACATATAGGTATACATATAGATATATAGTAGGTATGTAGATATATATGTATATAGATACTAATAGTTCCTTGAACATTCCTGACTTATCTGCAGCTGTTTACCTGATTTACTACAGCTCTGTGGATGTTCCTGAGTCAAAACACAAAAGAGAGAGGCGCCTCTGGGTGTAGACGTAAAAACAGTTTATTCTTAAATCACATGTATAAACAACTCACATTTAGGAAGTCATCAGAAAGCATGTGTGTATAAGACATCCATCAAAGGGGTGACCATCAGATATGTCAAGAGCTCTTCCTGCCTGCTAAATACTCAGCCACGTGTAGAGGGCACCGCAAGATGGTAAAGCCGGCCTCGGTGAATACAAAACTCAGAACGAGGCCTGGAGCGCAGATGGACAGCGGGCAAGGGAAGATGACGTCACTGGCAAGCAACGCATTTCACAAACGTACGGGCTGCAATGACGTGACAGCCGTGCTCTTTCATCAAGCTCTGAGCCAGGTGGCCTTAATGAGATCATCAAGATTGCGACTATACTTTAATTATTTTAATATAGACCATCTAAACGACATTTTCTTTAACCACTTGCACTTGCTGACCGCTGCACGCCGTATCACGTTGGCAGAATGGCACGGGTGGGAAAATGGGTGTACCTGTACGTTAGAGCTGCACGATTATGGCCAAAATGAGAATCACAATTTTTTTGCTTAGAATAAAAAGATCACGATTCTCGCAAAGTAAAATCTTTCACATTATACAAAAAAATTGGGCTAACTTTACTGGTTAGTTTTTTTCTTTAATTCATTAAAGTCATTTTTTCCAAAAAAATTGCATTTGAAAGACCTCTGCGCAAATACAGTGTGACATAAAATATTGCAACAACCACCATTTTATTCTCTAGGGTCTCTACTAAAAAAAAATATATATATAATGTTTGGGGGTTCTAAGTCGTTTTCTAGCAAAAAAAAAATTATTTTAACTTGAAACCAACAAATGTCAGAAAAAGGTTTAGTGTTTAAGTGGTTAAACTTTCCTAGCTTACACAGGAAGTCTATTCCATTGACAAATTGTTACAATGTTTCTAGTTTAGTTCACTGCTAAAGAATGTTGTGATTCTTGGCAGACTGCTCGGATTTTTTCTTCCTTTCTTTTGACAGCTGTGGCTTCAGAAGAGCAGAGAGAATTCTTTGCATAGCAAGAATCGTGAAACACTTTTTCAAGGTCGCAACGGGGAAAAAAATTGCGATAACGATTCTTGACGATTAATCGTGCAGCTCTACTGTACGTCCCTCCCCGTGGACTGGGGGCTTGATTTTGCCCCTCCCATGCCCGTGCCCGCAGCGGTCGGATTCGTTAGAGGACCGATCAGTCCCCAGGGCCAGACAAATGATTTATGGTCTGGACCTGCTGATCGGTCCTAATGAATGGAAATCTTCCCCTGTCTGTGTAAGTGTAAACACAGACAGGAGGAAGTGATGTCATCTCTCCTCGTGGAGTCTTCGATTGCAGTGAGAGAAGAGATAACATCTATCTGTGAGTTGCACAACACTACACTAACACCAGTACACACAGGTACACTTGCCACCCCCGATCACCCCTCGATCATGCCCCAGTTAACCCCTTCACTCCCTGTCACTGTGTCACCAATTGCAGTTTTCAGATTTTTCACTTATCACTGCATTGGTGTAATTTGTGACTGAAATAAGTGTTAGGGCATTTAGTAGTAGGCTCCGTTAGGTCTAGGGTACTCCGTAAACCCCCCTAATAAAGGTTTAACCCCTTGATCACCCCCCAGTTAACCCTTTCAACCCCTGTCGCCAGTGTCACTAAATGATCTCCGTATTTGCGTCACGGGTGACGCTAGTTAGTTGAATAGTTTCATAGCGTGAGGTACCCCCATATATTACCTAATAGAAGTTTTAACCCCCTGATTGCCCCCTAGTTAACCCTTTCACCCCCTGTCACCAGTGATCACTGTATTAGTGTTACAGGTGATGCTGGTTAGTTTGTTTGTTATAGCATCAGGTGTTTGTTATAGCATCAGGGTATCTGCCGTATATTACCCAATAAAGGTTTAACCCCCTGATTGCCCGGTGGGTGATATCAGTTAGGTTTTAGCATCAGTCAGGGTCTGTGTCGCCCTAGGCAGCGTCAGATTAGTGCCAGTAGCACTAACACCCACGCACGCACCATACACCTCCCTTAGTAGTATAGTGTCTGATAGGATCGATATCTTTGATCTGATCAGAACTATATTAGCATCCCCAATAGTTCCCAAAAATGCAGTGTTAGCAGAATCAGCCCAGATACCTGCTAGCACCTGCATTTAGCCCCTCCTCCCAGCCAAGCCCAGCCCATCCAAGTGCAGTATCAATTGATCACTGTCACTTACAAAAACACAACACAGCAGTTTTAAATGACTTTTTTTCCTTTAAAAATTAAATTTTGTGCAGGGACTGTTCTAAGCACAGGAAACACGTGCCACTTTACAGGCATACTATAGACACCCCACAGGTACGATGATTAAAGGAATATTTCACTTTTTTTTTACTACTCATTAAAATCACTGCTCCCGAAAAAACGGCCGTTTTTAAAAGTTTTTTTTGCATTGATACATGTGCCTTGGGGCAGGACCCGGGTCCCAAACCCTTTTTAGGACAATACCAAGCAAATTAGCCTTTAAAATGAGCACTTTTGATTTCAAACGTTCGAGTCCCATAACTGCAGCGTTCGCAGGGTCAGGCCTGATCCCTGCAAAGCTGCAGTTATGTGTGTTGAGTTTTTTTTATAGCATTTGAATCAGTCGCTGACAGTAAGGAGCTCTTTTTCCCGTGAGTCTCACTTGTGCACCAGTAAATTTAGAGATCAAAATGTCAAATCGAAGGTACACTAATGAAGAGTAGGGATGAGCCGAACACACCCCGGTTCGGTTCGCACCAGAACCTGCGAACGGACCGAAAATTTGCACGAACGTTAGAACCCCATTGACTTCTATGGGACTCGAACATTTGAAATCAAAAGTGCTCATTTTAAAGGCTAATTTGCTTGGTATTGTCCTAAAAAGGGTTTGGGACCCGGGTCCTGCCCCAAGGCACATGTATCAATGCAAAAAAAACTTTTAAAAACGACCGTTTTTTCGGGAGCAGTGATTTTAATGATGCTTAAAGTAAAAAAAAAGTGAAATATTCCTTTAATCTTCGTACCTGGGGGGTGTCTATAGTATGCCTGTAAAGTGGCACGTGTTTCCCGTGCTTAGAACAGTCCCTGCACAAAATGTAATTTTTAAAGGAAAAAAAGTCATTTAAAACTGCTTGCGGCTTTAATGTAATGTCGGGTCCTGGTAATATGGATGAAAATCAGTGAGACAAACGGCATGGGTACCCCCCAGTCCATTACCAGGCCCTTTGGGTCTTGTATGGATATTAAGGGGAACCCCGCATCCAAATTAAAAAAGGAAACAGCAGTATATAGGCTCTGTACTCTGAACAGCAGTATACAGGCGGTGCAAACAAGACAGGGACTGTAAGTTTGTTGTTAAATAGAATCTGTTTGTAATTTTGAACTGGTACATTTTGAACGTGTTTAGCTCCAGCCAAAAAATCTATTTCAAGCTTTTTGGAAAACATAGGGAAGTTTTATCACCCCTGTGACATTTGTTTTGCTGTCTGTGCTCCTCTTCAGAAGATTTCACCTCACTTTTTGTCCCAATGACAAATGTTTTTTGAAAATTTGTTTTTTTTTGTGAAACAAGGATTGGTGATAAAGTATCAGTGGAAAGGAGAAATGTTTTTCCCATATTAACTCTTACAGGAAAGAATTTCCCTTCCTAGGGGTAGATTTCATCTCACTTCCTGTTGTCTCCTTCCGTTTGCAAGTAGGAGCCATTTGTAAGTTGGATGTTTGAAAGTAGGGGCCTGCCCTATATACTCAGCAGAAATTTGGGCCTTAGGTGTTGTTGTGGCCACAACACTGTAAGCCCTCACAGGGCCCTGCTGTGAAATATTAGATCAAGAATTGTAATTACATGCCCCTGTTGAACAGGGCAGAAAAATTGGGCCTTTGTGGTGGTGGTGGTGGTGCTGGTGCCACAACACTGTAAGTCCTCACTCGCTCTTGGTGGGCGCAGAAACAGGCCCTGCTGTGAAATATTAGATCAAGAATTGTGATTACATGCCACTGTTGACCAGGGGCTGAAAAATTGGGCCTTAGGCACTGGTGCTGGTGCCACAACATTGCAACCCCTCACAGATACTCTAGTTGGAACGCAGGAATGAGCTTTGCTGCAAAGTATTGCCTCAAAAATTGTAATTACATGCCCCTGTTAAACAGGGGCTGAAAAATTGGACCTTAGGCACTGGTGGCGGCGCTCAGAACCAAAAATGTTCTTACAAGCTGTCAGCATGATCATTGAGGAGGAAGAGGATAATTACTCAGGATAGTCACTCAGCATCAGCATAGGCAGTGTTTGAAGGGATCTGAGATTTCAAAAAAAATTATTCCATCATCCATTATTACATCAGCATCAGGTGCTTGGTAGCTGGTGGTGATCTAAGACTGATTCATTTTTATGAAGGTCAGTCGATCGACCGAGTCGGTGGACAGATGCACCCTGTGATCGGTTACAAAGCCTCCGGCAGCACTGAATGTGCGTTCCAAAAGAACGCTGGATGCAGGACAGGCCAGTAGCTCAATTGCATACTGTGCAAGCTCTGGCCAGTGATCCATCCTCAAGATCCAGTAACCCAGAGGATTTTTGGTGGGAAAGGTGTCCAAGTCAGATCTTGCCCTTAGGTATTCCTGCACCATGTAAAACAGACGCTGGCGATGGTTGCTGGAACCGATCATACCTTGGGGCTGCGGACTAAAAAATTGTCTGAACGCATCAGTCAGACGGCCACCTTCTCCACCGCTCCTTCTTTGACTGACCGAAGCCTCAGCAACACGTTGTCCAGAAACAGGAGTTTGTAACCTCCCAGTCTCTGGGAACGCGTTGCACAGACCTTTCTGCAAGGCCTCCCGAAGATGTTTCATCCTCTGCTCCTTCTGCGATGGCAAGATAAGGTCCACAATCTTACCCTTGTAATGTGGATCAAGGAGGGTTGCCAGCCAGTATTTTTTGTCCTTCTCCTTGATACCACTAATACGGGGACCCTTACGCAGGCTTTGCAGGATCAGGGAGGCCATGCAGCGTAGGTTTGCTGAGACATACGGTCCGGAGTCCTCTGGGTCACTAAGGACGACATGGTCCGCAGCCACCTCCTCCCAGCCACGTACAAGTCCATGTGTTTCTTGGGACTGATCCCTTAAAGACTGCTGCTGATGCTGAGTGCCAGGCTCCACCTCCATACTGACACAATCCTCCTCCTCCTCCTCATCCTCGTCCTCTTCCTGTGTGATCGGCGGACACGCAGGAACACTGTCTGGATAAAGGGGGCCTTGAGAGCTAAGGAAGTCCTCCTCTTCCTGCCTCTGTTCTGCCTCAAGTGTCCTGTCCATTATTCCACACAGCGTGTGCTCCAACAGGTGGACAAGGGGGACAGTGTCACTGAATCATGCACTGTCACTGCTCACCATCCTCGTGGCCTCCTCAAATGGTGACAGGACAGTGCATGCATCCCTGATCATGGCCCACTGGCGTGGGGAAAAAAAACAAGCTCCCCTGACCCTGTCCTGGTGCCATAGTCGCACAGGTACTCATTGATGGCTCTCTGCTGCGTGTGCAGCCGCTGCAGCATGGCCAACATTGAGTTCCACCTGGTGGTTATGTCACAGATTAGGCAGATCTTGGGCAGGTTAAACTCCTTTTGGAGGTCTGCCAGCCGAGCACTGGAATTATATGATTGGCGGAAATGCACACAGACTTTCCTGGCCTGCCTCAGGACATCCTGTAAGCCCGGGCACCTGCCCAAGAACCGCTGCACCACCAAGTTAAGGACGTGAGCCAAACAGGGCACATGGGTCATTTGTCCCTGTCGGAGGGCAGAGAGGAGGTTGGTGCCATTGTCGCAAACCACCATTCCTGCCTTAAGTTGGCGTGGCGTCAACCACCTCTGAACCTGCCCCTGCAGAGCTGACAGAACCTCTGCCTCAGTGTGGCTCCTGTCCCCCAAGCACACCAGCTCAAGCACCGCATGGCATCTTTTGGCCTGCATACTTGCATAGCCCCTTGAACGGCTACGGAGCACCGCTGGTTCCGAGGACAAATCACAGGAAGAGGCCATGGAGGAAGAAGAAGAGGAGGGGGTGGAGGAGAGAGGTGTGTCAAAATCATTAGTAGTGGCATTTTGGAGGCGTGGTGGCGGAACAACCTCCAACACTACTGCACCTTGTCCTGCATCCTTCTCAGCTGCCAGCAGAGTCACCCAATGCACGGTGAAACTTAGGTAACGTCCCTGTCCATGCCTGCTGGACCATGAGTCAGCGGTAATATGCACCTTACCGCTGACCGCCCTGTCCAGCGAGGCCAAGACATTGCCTTCCACATGCCGGTAGAGAGCCGGAATCGCCTTCCATGAGAAAAAGTGGCAGTTGGGTACCTGCCACTGAGGAACCGCACATTCCACAAACTCATGGAAGGGGGCAGAGTCTACCAACTGAAAAGGCAGCAGTTGAAGTGCTAGCAATTTTGCCAAGCTAGCATTCAACCACTGGGCATGTGGATGGCTGGGAGCGAACTTCTTTCGGCGGTGCAGCAGCTGTGGCAGGGAAATTTGCCTTGTACAATCTGACATCGGTGTACCGAAAGCAGGTTGCCCACAAGTACTTGGCTGTGACACACCTAATTCTACACCTTCATTCCTCTCAGTGCAGGTCTCAGAGAGGACGGAAAGTATAGTGGGGTTGGAGATCTCAGCTGATGAGGAGCAAGGAGAGGTCCTCTTTGTTCTTTGGTGTGGGTCTTTTAGATATGCTTGCCAACGAACTGCATGGCAGGTCAACATATGTCTGGTCAAGCATGTGGTGCCCAAGCGGGAGATGTTTTGGCCACGCGAGATACGCTTGAGACATATGTTGCAAATAGCAGCGGTGCGATCTGATGCACTCGTCTCAAAAAAGGCTCACACCAAAGAACTTTTGGAATAACGCGCAGAGACAGCAGCGCCCTGCACATGCAGAGCTTTGGGGTGTGATGCAGTCAGTGTGCTGCCCTTAGGCTGGCCCCTGGAGGGCATCCTGCCTCGTTGGTGATGTGCCTCCTCCTCCTCCTCTCTCCTATCAGGCACCTACGTTGAGTCAGTGACCTCATCATCCCCTCCCTCCTCATCAC
Source organism: Aquarana catesbeiana (assembly GCF_042186555.1). NCBI lineage: Eukaryota > Metazoa > Chordata > Amphibia > Anura > Ranidae > Aquarana > Aquarana catesbeiana. The sequence continues at coordinate 265,643,592 of NC_133328.1, forward strand.
TGGAGCAAACCTGGCAGTATGCTGCAGCAAGGGGGGCATGACTGCCAGATTGCTGTTCTTCTTGGGCACCCCCTCTGTCCGTGCTCACGTTACTGCCTTCATATAGCTCAGTATCATCATCAGAGCCTTCTAAACGCTGGGCATCCTCCTGGAGCATGTAACCAACACTGTGGTCAAACAGTTCGAGGGACTCCTCAGGAGGACATGGTGGGGCTAGGGAAGGAGTCACTGATGCCATTGAGCCAAGGGAAGAGGCCATGTTGGCAGCTGCTTTGCCAGACAAAGTACCCTGAGCATGGGTGAGAGAGGATGAGGAGCTCATCCACTCGACCAAGTCTTCCGCATGTTGCAGCTCAACACGGCCAGCTGCCGAAAAAAAGGCCAAGCGTGTCTCACGGCCACGTGCTGATTAGGATGCACCGTCTCCAGGACCAGCACTGTTGCCTCTAGACACAGAGCCTGCTTGCCCTCTTTTATTGGCTTGTGACTGTCTGCCTCTCCTTGTTGGCCTTCCAGACATACTAATGGCCTGTAGCTGCACTAAGCTGGGATATATATATATATATATATATATATATATATATATATATATATATATATATATATATATACATATATACATATACATATATACATCTATATATATATACATATATGTATATATATATATATATATATATATATATATATATATATATATATATATATATATATACTGATACTGCAGCTAGCAAAATCAACTGCCTGCCTGTAGTATGAGAACACCACCAACCTTCTACAGGTAGCTTTAGGTGAACAATGTGCAGAGCTCGCAAAAAAATAACTTGTAGCTTATTTAGCTGCCTGCGGTAGTGATAGGATCAGGAAAACACCACCAACCTTCTACAGGTAGCTTTAGGTGAACACTGTGCAGAGCTTGCAAAAAATAACTTGTAGCTTATTTAGCTGCCTGCGGTAGTGATAGGATCAGGAAAACACCACCAACCTTCTACAGGTAGCTTTAGGTGAACACTGTGCAGAGCTTGCAAAAAAATAACTTGTAGCTTATTTAGCTGCCTGCAGTAGTGATAGGATCAGGAAAACACCACCAACCTTCTACAGGTAGCTTTAGCTGAACACTGTGCAGAGCTCGCAAAAAACTAACATGTAGTTTTAGCTGAACACTGTGAGGAGGACGCACTACACTAACTTGTAGCTTTAGCTGAACACTGTTCAGAGGACACACTACACTAACTTGTAGCTTTAGCTGAACACTGTGCAGAGGTCGCACTACACTACCTTGTAGTTTTAGCTGAACACTGTGAGGAGGACGCACTACACTAACTTGTAGCTTTAGCTGAACACTGTGAGGAGGACGCACTACACTAACTTGTAGCTTTAGCTGAACACTGTTCAGAGGACACACTACACTAACTTGTAGCTTTAGCTGAACACTGTGCAGAGGTCGCACTACACTACCTTGTAGTTTTAGCTGAACACTGTGAGGAGGACGCACTACACTAACTTGTAGCTTTAGCTGAACACTGTGAGGAGGACGCACTACCCTAACTTGTAGCTTTAGCTGAACACTGTGCAGAGGTCACACTAAACTAACTTGTAGCTTTAGCTGAACACTGTGAGGAGGACGCACTACACTAACTTGTAGCTTTAGCTGAACGCTGTGCAGAGGTTGCACTATACTGACTTGTAGTTTTAGCTGAACACTGTGAGGAGGATGCACTACACTAACTTGTAGCTTTAGCTGAACACTGTGCAGAGGTCGCACTACACTAACTTGTAGCTTTAGCTGAACACTGTGCAGAGGTCACACTACACTAACTTGTAGCTTTAGCTGAACACTGGGAGGAGGACGCACTACCCTAACTTGTAGCTTTAGCTGAACACTGTGCAGAGGTCACACTAAACTAACTTGTAGCTTTAGCTGAACACTGTGAGGAGGATGCACTACACTAACTTGTAGTTTTAGCTGAACACTGTGCAGAGGTCACACTAAACTAACATGTAGCTTTAACTGAACACTGTGAGGAGGACGCACTACACTAACTGTAAATAGTCTAGCTGCCTGACTGTGGTACTAATAGGATCAAAAGAACACCAGCAATTTTCTTCAGGTAGCTGTAAATACTGTAACAAGACAAGCCTGCCTGTCAGTAGGAAGATAACAGGAACGGATCTAGCTAAACTGAATACAGTGTATATATATATATAACACCTGGGATGCATATATATACACAATACACTGTAAGTGCAGCTAACTCACTGACTGTCCTGCCTAATCTAGCTAACTCAAATGAAATGTCACTGTCTCTCTCTCTCTCTAAGCACGCCGGAACACACTACACAGTTCCGCCGTGCAGGTGGCCTTATATAGTGTGGGGCATGTTCTAAACCCCCTGAGCCATAATTTGTCAATTGGCTTTGGCCAATTACAGCTCTCTCTACTGACGGCGCTGTGATTGGCCAAGCATGCAGGTCATAGTGCATGCTTGGCTAATCATCAGCCAGCAATGCACTGCAATGCCGCAGTGAATTATGGACCGTGACGCGCCACACGAATTTGGCGCGAACGGCCCATATCGTTCGTAATTCGGCGAATGATCGAACAGACGATGTTCGAGTCGAACATGGGTTTGACTCGAACGCGAAGCTCATCCCTAGTGAAGAGCCTACACGTTTCTGAGCATGACAAATATGGAAGAGGAAGTCACTCATCTGTCAGATTCAGGCTCAGAATACGATCCTGTAGTCGGCAGGAGCAGACCAGATAGCTCTGACGACAGAGTTGTGATCCCTGCCAAGATCAGGCGTACCCGACCCTGTTCTTCTGCTGTTGTTGAGATGCAAGAACCGCAGGGCTCTCATATGGAGCAGAGAGCCATTACTAGTGCCGCTCATCTTTCTGGTGAACTGGCAAGCACCAGCGGCCTAGTACACCCTGGTCATAGTAAAACCAGCCCTGCAGTATCACGTGGTGACGTGGCGAGTCCTATAAGTGCAGTTCAAGCTGGTGAGGTGGCTAGCACAACTAGTGTCCTGCTGCCACCAAGAAGAAGACAAACACAGGCCTATCAAGCCCATAGTGCCCTTCCTGCTGCATTTGCCAATTCTAATTGGGAGCCCACCACTTCTGCAGCACCCATACTTCCCCCATTCACTGGCCAACCCGGAATTCAGGTGGAAACAGTTGATTTTATGTCACTTGATTTTTATTCTTTTTATTCGCTGTTTTTCATGATAGATCTCTATAGATCTGGACCAAAGCAATTTGTATGCTGGTCAATTCATCGCCGCTAATTCCCATTTGACCCTTGCCAGAGAATGGAAACCTATTATGGTTTCCAAATTTAAGACCTTTCTGGGCCTATCCCTCCTCATGGGCATAACTAAAAAGAGTAAGTTGCGGTGATATTGGTCCACTGACCCACTTCACCATATGCCCGTGTTCTCTGCCTCCACTGCAATTCAAAGACAATGAACTCTGTCATCCTCGGGGTACCCCTGGATACAATCGGCTCTACAAAATTCGGCCCCTTGTAAACCACTTCAACCAACAGTTTGCAGCCTTGTTTACTCCCGATCAAGTTGTCTGCATTGATGAGTCCCTGATTAAGTTTTCTGGCTGCTTGACTTTCAAACAGTATCTTCCGAGCAAGCGTGCCAGATATGGGGTAAAGATGTATAAGCTCTGTGACAGGGCCACAGGCTAAACACATAGTTTTATGGTTTACGAGGGAAGAGATAGTCACGTAGAGCCGGAGAACTGCCCAGATAACATAGAGAGCGCTGGTAACATTGTGTGGGACTTGGTGTTACCCTTATTCAGAAAGGGGTGCCACTTGTATGTGGACAATTATTACACGAGCATACCACTTTTTAGTCACTTGTTTGATCATGGAAATGGCGCATATGGCACCGTGCGATCTAACCGTAGGATCTCAGGGGGAGAGAGCCTGCTTGAAGTGTAATAATTTGCTTGCTGTGAAGTGGAGGAATAATAATCGGAATGTTTTCATTCTGTCCTCCCTTCACGCAGACACAACGGTCCAAATTCCTACGGCGACTGGTGTTGTGGAGAAACCCCTCTGTGTCTATGAATATAACCTTAATATGGGAGAGGTTGACCTCAACAACCAGTTGTTGGCGTCGTACCTAGTTGCCCGTAAGGCCAGACGGTGGTACAAAAAAGTGTCTGTATACTTATTTCATTTGGCTCTGCTAAATGCTTATGTGTTATACAAAGCTTCAGGACGAACTGGATCCTTCCTTAAATTCCAGGAAGAGATCATCACAGCTCTTCTGTTTCCAGACTGTGCTGTGGCCCAACTTCCCAATCCAAATGCAGTAAGCTGGCTACATGAGAGACATTTTCCGTATGTCCTTCCTGGTACCCCAACCCAACGAGCCCCCTCAAAAAAAATGTTGTGTCTGTAGAAAGCGCGGATATAGGCATGACACCCGCTATTATTGTCCCTCCTGTCCTGACCATCCTGGTCTTTGCATTGGTGAATGTTTTGAACGCTACCACACACTAGTGGAGTATTAGCGTAGGGTACAACACTGCACAGACTAGGATACACATTCACAGTCTCCAAAGATGCCATCGCATTTTGGGAGACCCGAACCTCGAACCGAACCATTACAACCGTTACAGTTACAAATAAAAGTGTAAAATAAAAAAAAAGTAAAATATATATATATATAATTACATAGGTTGGACTTGATGGACTTGTGTCTTTTTTCAACCTCACCTACTATGTAACTATGTAACTATATATATGTGTGTATATATATATATATATATATATATATATATATATACATAATAAAAAAACAAAAATAGTTGTTGTTTTATTATTCTCTCTCTCTCTCTATTCTCTCTCTATTGTTCTGTTCTTTTTTACTGTATTCTACAATGCAATGTTTTATTGTTACTATGTTTTATCATGTTTGCTTTTCAGCTATGTAATACTTCTATACTTTACTGTTTACTGTTTTTTATTGTTAACAATTTTTTTTGTTTTCAGGTACGCCATTCAGCTGCAGCACTGATTTATTTATCTTGACAGCAAAAGCGTTTGCTCCCACGGTATGTAAATCAGCGATTCCAGCACTGTAGAAGGTGATTTCACAATCACAGTTAAAAAGAAAAAAAGTGCATATATGCCGAAGCATGGGGGCAGGGGTGGAGGGGCGATTTGCCCCTAACATTAGGGGCGGATTGCCCCCATCCTTCGGCATATATTTTTTAGGCACAGATTGCGTTAAAAAATGTTTTATTTTTACTGTTTTATTGTATTTGCTTTGCAGGTATGGTAAGTCTAATGCCCCGTACACACAGTCGGATTTTCCGATGGAAAATGTCCGATCGGAGCATGTTGTCGGACATTCCGACCGTGTGTGGGCTCCATCGGACTTTTTCCATCAGATTTTCCGACACAAAAAGTTTGAGAGCAGGCTATAAAATTTTCCGACAACAAAATCCGATTGCGTCAATTCCGATCGTGTGTGGCCAGTTCCAACGCACAAAGTGCCAGACGAAATTCCGAAACGGAACAGCTCGGTCTGGTAAAATTAGCGTTCGGAATGGATAGAGCACTTTCGTCACGCTGCAATGTTTTCAATAGTTTAATACAGCGCACTCTCTTCTTCTTTATAATGTGAGAAGAATAAAGTAGTTTTGTTGCTCATATTCACATAGACTTCTCACAAACTTCTTTCTTTATTATTTATTGTGATTCCCTCAATATATTTAGATTTGTCACATCTGACCAAATATTTTTTTGGTTGTTTTTAAATATTATTTTTTTTATTCAAGGCTGTTTTTGTCTTTTTTTGTGGTTTGTATTTTTTTCAAGGCTGTTTTTTTTTTTTTGGGGGGGGGGGGGGTTTGTATTTTTTTCAAAGCTGTGTTTTTATTGGTGTTTTTTGGTGTTTTACTACATAATATTTTTGTGTGTGTTTTGTGTGTCAAGTTACCACAACACCATTGATATCTTGTATTATTGAATCTCAAGGAGATTGTTTGGTGTTGGTGTCCCTTGTTAATTTCAAATTGTATATTTGAAATGTACCTGCCTCCTCACAAAAAACATACATAGATAGGCGAGTATAATTGAAAACAAAAATCCTTTATGAAGGGCTCAGAACCAAACAAAGAGGGAGGCAATGCTGGAGAAACAGCTGAAATTAGCGAAGCCTTGGACCCCCAGGGCAGACATCAATTCTTTTCCAGCAAAATTGGTGGCCTGAGGAGTCCATATCTAAGGGAGTGCAGTCTGGTCCAGAAGTCCCAGAGATCCGGAAAGCAGCAGATGACATGTATTGTCCCCAGGCTGTGGTACTACAAGAGGCTGCATATTTTGCCAGACCAGACTGAACCCAGGGCCATCACTCTCTGGTATTCTTTAGATTCTCCCTTCCACACTGTGGCTCTGGTGTTGGAGATGTGGCAGGAGGAGGAGTAGGACCTGGAGGAGGAGGAGGAAGAGTAGGACCTGGAGGAGGAGGAGAAGGAGGACTATGTGTGAGGTCACAAATGTGGGTAGCACATGTTATTTCGCCCCTCAACCCCTTATTGAGAGCTTCCAAAATTAGGAACTCACACAGGAGTCGTTGGCCCTCCTCCATCTGCATCATTTTGCAGGCAGTTATGCCAGCAAAGTCCTCTTCCACAGTGTGGGGTGTTCTCAGGGCCTCTGTAGCCTTCCAAAATAGGCCTATGGTAGCCTCCTCCAGGTTACTCCTCTTCCTGGCACTTTGTCTTTGCAGGTGTAGGGGAGGGACCTGGATATCAGGCAGCCTGCTTGGCCTGGCCACCTCCTGGCTGAGACTTCCCTGTGTATGAAAAAGGGACATGGTTTTAGTTTTTGCTTCATCAATCACAATCATAAATTAGTACTCCAAACTAACATCATTGATTGGACAACCAGAAATATTTAGAGGAATGCTATACCTGGCTAAATCTGGGCTCCTCCACATGTTGCTGCCTGGAATGCCCAGGTTGGGCGTCAGAAGACTCAGCTGGGGGGGAAGGAAGCGTGGAAGGAAGAGTGGAGAGTGATGACCCGGGTTTAGTCTGACCTGCCAGAAAATGCAGTCTGTCATAGTACCACAGCCTGGGGACATAAATGTCATCTGCAGCTCCTGATCTCTGGGAATCCTTGACCTTCTTGTGCTCCCTTAGATAAGTGCTCCTCAGGCCACCAATTAGAACCTTCAAATAGGTGATGTCTGCCGTGGGGATCACCGACTTCACAAATTCCAACAAATTATCCAGCACTGCCTTCCTCTTTGTTTGGTTCTTATATTCAGGGTGGTTTATCTGCCATAGACAAGGCAGCTCCCTGAACATATCAATGAATATGAGCATAAATTCCTCATCTTTAAAGATCTCCATTTTCACTGCAAGACACAACACAAGACAAACCCTAATGTCAACCTAAAGTCTACTAAACTTGTGCAAATATAGGCCTCAATCTAGAAGCAGTATAGGCCCAATGTAAGATCTTACCTTCGCTTTCACGATTGGAGCCTCCGTTACTCCTTCCTCCGCTCACAGATCGTACGTACTACCTCAAATTAAGAGAGCATGAGCAGTACAGAAAGATCCGGAGAGTGCTGCAAAAAAGTAAGTAGTTGTGCTGTGTTCCGATTCTTTTTATGTTTATTACGTTCGTGCTGCTCCATGTGCTTTTCTTACCTGTTATCCAGTTTAAAATATCAACTTTCATGTTCATAGGCACATTATTCGTTCATATCAAACATTGTTCGTTCGGCCTAGAAAATACCATTGTTTTTGCCATATGCATTTCCCCACATTTTTTACGGCCTACTTGTCTGAAACTAATTTGGTTGTGTAGATGGGTTTGTTACTAGAATTAAATGTCAACTAGATTCTGTGGAAGGAGAGGACACTCAGCAGCAGTTTTCACATCTGGACGCTGGAGCACTAGTGTGGAACACAAGAACACCCTTTTTATTAGGGGGCCCCACAGAGGTGTTCCAGTGTATACTATAGGGGTGTCTTCATCTGTGAAGCTTGTACAAGACAGGTAAAGTATTCAAGCTTGACAAAGGACAAGACAAATGCAACATCTTTGAACTCTGCCAAAATAGACAATTGTACCCCACTTCCAAGCAATGTTTCATATTCCTATTTCTGCCATCAAATATCTGTGTGCTAAGTATACCTATTTTTTTGTACATAGGGGATAAAAGACTCAGAGGACACCCCTCATCCGAGGAAACCACAGACCTCACACCTCTGGAAGAAGGGGAAATCCAACGAAGTCCAGCAGAGCAGGAGGAGGAAGACGTGGTGGAAATTGGCACCACAACAGTGTCTGCGACCACAGGCTCAGGTAAGAGATGGATGCCAGCATATTTATAATATATGGTGTGTTTTTGTTTCTATCTTTTTAGGTGATCGTGATGTTGTGGATCCAGATCCTTTCACCTCGGAAAGTGCACAGATCCTGATCGGGGAGATCATGGGGTGTAATAGGGACTTGGAAAACATCCTTAAAAACATCAATGATGTACAACAAAAAATGAAGAACATCATTGATGTTTTAGGGAGAGTTTAAAACCCCTCAAAATCCCTTTTTTTTTTGCACTTTTTGTGAGCTAAAAATTTTTAGCATTTTTTGACATATTTGCGAAAAGCCAAATTTTGAAGAGGCACACAGTGTGTCAACTATCTGCCATCACGGGAGATCAATGGACGCGTTTTGGGTGTGTAACCCCTTCCTCAATAATAAAGTAGCTGTGAGGAAGGGGTTGCACCCCAAAAACACGTCCCTTGATCCCCCATGATGGCAGCTAGCACATGTTGACATTCGGCAATTAGTGTGCATCTTCAAAATTTGGCTTTTCTAGGGGTGACTTCATCCCATCTGAACGCAATATCAAACACAGTTTGTAAATACTCATGTCTGATATTGCCTTCAAGTTCTACCAAATGTGAACTTTATAAGTTCAAGATTTGTGTCTTTCTTGTTGGTTTTAAACATACCTGTTTTATCTTAAATGGACATTTCTACTTTTTCTAATGTGACCCCAAAAATTGTTCTACAACAAACATGTTGGTTTGTTTTAAAAACCTTTTCTAAATGCACATGTGATTGTGCTGGTATTAAAAAGATTGTTAATCAAGAATGTGTGGATTATTGTTTCAACGCTCCAACACTTTCGTTGTGCTCTAATTGGTGTTTTCAGTGACAATGGGGGTTATTTCCTAAGGGCAAATCCACTTTGCACTACAAGTGCAGTTTCAAGTGCACTTGTAGTGCAAAGTGTCTTTGCCTTTAGTAAATAACACCCAACAATGCTTTGTAATGTTACACAATCACGCCATTTTCAGGACTCATCACATTTCTGTCAGGGTCAGCTAAAAGAAACACAAGCAGTAAATGTCACCAAAGATTTTAGTAGGTAAATTTTTTTTTTATTTGAAAAAGGTTTCAGACATTGTCTGGCATATTGATAGCCCCCCTACCCGCAAAGTATTCAAGGTATCTTAGACGGACATCACGGGCATTCAGGGGGGGCAAGCCAGGACAGCCACTTTCAAGCGCCGTCAGGGTTGGTTCATTTTGAATTCCAGCCTCAGGTCCAACTGAGCCAGCATAGTTGGCAGAATGTTGCCGTAAAAAGTTGTGTAGAACACAGCATGCCAGGATGATATGATTCAGTTTGTACGTGGGTGTAAGAAATAGGCGGAATCGGCTGGCCATGATTCCAAACGTGTTCTCCACCACTCTTCTGGCTCTGGACAGCCGGTAATTAAAAACCCTCTGGTCCGGGGTGAGGGTCCTCATCGGGAATGGCCACATAAGATGGTCCCCCAGCGCAAACGCTTCATCAGCAATGAAGACGAATGGGAGTCCTTCCACATTGTCTTCTGGAGGTGGCAAGTCCAAGCTGCCATTCTGGAGACGCCTGTAGAACTCCGTCTGGGCGATGACTCCACCATCGGACATCCGGCCATTCTTCCCATGTCCACATACAGGAACTCATAAGTAGCCGACACCACCGCCAACATCACAATACTATTGAACCCCTTATAGTTGAAATAGTATGACCCTGAGTTGGGTGGTGGGATGATGTGGACGTTTTTCCCATCAATTGCCCCTCCGCAGTTAGGAAAGTCCCACTGCTGGGCAAAGTGGGAGGCCACAGTCTGCCATTCCTGTGGCGTGGAAGGAAACTGTGGAGTCAAACAAGAAAAAAAAATTGTCATTTTGCACATAAACAGGGAAAGCAGATTCGACACAAACATTCTTGGCCAACATCAAGATAACATTTATTTGAGGGTGTTTTTAAAGACCAAAGTATAAGGTACACCTATCAGATTCCCCCTCCCCCACCCCCTCTCATGGGCCATTTCTAACATTATGGGGGGGAAACTCTTGGACAGGTAACCCTCTCCACTTCATTGAGAAATGAATGCCTAAATAATGGGTATTACTTTGGCCAGAACCTCCTTAGTTACACTATTGGCAGCCCACTGGACAGGTAAGAAGTGTCATAATACAAAGATATAAATACACATTGTACACATTTGAGCACATTTGTACATTCTGCTATTACCTATCAAGATAATAATAGTATACAGAAACTTTTAACAGTACCATTTGAAAGTATACAGGCAGGCCCTTGCACTACATGCTTTGGGGAATTCATCCATAAATCTGACCACAAAAGAGATGGGTATAGTGTGTATGGGTTTGGCAAAGTCAGCAGATAGATGACTGAGGATAGATAGAGAATTGGTATCAGCTGACTTAGCAGTTGGGGGGAGAGAGGGTTCCAAATGATTTGGGGACCCCCCAAAAAAAGCCACTGGCACTCTGCCTGAATTGAAAGCACAAATCACATTTAACCACTTGCCGACCGGGCCATAGCCGAAAGACGGCTGCAGCGCGGTCGGCTAGTTCTGAGTGGACATCCGTGGGGCGCGCACCCGAGAACTTCCGTGACCGCCGGGTCCGGATCACGGTAAACGGCCGCTGATCGCGGCCGTTTACCATGTGATCGCTTCGTCAAATGACGGAGCGATCACATGTCAACAGACCGGCGTCATGTCATGACACCGGTTCCTCCCGCCCCTCTCTGTACCGATCGGTACAGTGCGAGGGGAGAGGGGGAGGGATCGGATGGCAGCACCGCTGTGGGCTGCATGTGTAGTGCCCACAGCGGTGCTCAGTGACAATTGCAGTCACATCCATCTATCCCTCCATGCTCATCCATCCCTGCAATATACCCCGCAATACTCTGCATAATACCCCGCAATACTCTGCATAATACCCTGCAATACTCTGCATAATACCCCGCAATACTCTGCATAATACCCCGCAATACTCTGCATAATACCCTGCAATACTCTGCATAATACCCTGCAATACTCTGCATAATACCCCACAATACTCTGCATAATACCCCGCAATACTCTGCATAATACCCCACAATACTCTGCATTATACCCCGCAATACTCTGCATTATACCCCGCACTACTCTGCAATATACACGCCACTACTCTGCAATATGCCCAGCAATACTCTGCAATATACCCAGCAATATACCCTGCACTACTCCGCAATACCCCGCAATACTCCTCAATTTTTAACCAGTTCCCACCCACAGTCATATGACATCCTTGACTTTGAGCGGGGATATTTGAATGATGCCTGCAGCTACAGGCATCATTCAGATATCAGCTTTTTCAGCCGGCGATTTCCTACACCATAAGAATGATCATAGCGGCTGTTCCACTGCTTGATCATTCTTATGTGAGGCGAGAGGGGACGCCCCCCCCTTCCCGCCACCCTCCGGTGCTTCTACCGACTCACCGCTACGATCGAAGCCAAGATCTTTTTTTTTTTTTTTTCGTTTCAGGCTTCCCAGCCTAGAGGTGAGATGTGGGGTCTTATTGACCCCATATCTCACTGTAAAGAGGACCTGTCATGCCATATTCCTATTACAAGGATGCTTACATTCCTTGTAATAGAAATAAAAGTGATCAAAATTTTTTTTTGGGGGGAAAAAGTGTCAAACTAAAATAAATAAAGTAAAATAAACAATAAAAAAAAAAAAAAATGTTTAAAGCGCCCATGTCCATGTGCTCGCATGCAGAAGCGAACACATACGTAAGTCCCGCCCACATATGAAAACGGTGTTCAAACCACACATGTGAGGTATCACTGCGAACTTTGGAGTGAGAGCAATAATTTTGGCCCTAGACTTCCTCTGTAACTCAAAACATGTAACCAGTAAAAAATTTTAAAGCGTCACCTATGGAGATTTTTAAGTAGCGACGTTTGGCACCATTCCATGAGAGTGTGCAATTTTAAATGGTGACATATTAGGTATCTATTTACTCGGCGTAACTTCATCTTTCACATTATGCAAAAACATTGGGCTAACTTTACTGTTTTATTTTTTTTTAAAGCACAAAACTGTTTTTTTTTCCCAAAAAAAGTGTTCGAAAAATTGCTGCGCAAATACCGTGCGAGATAAAAAGTTCCAACAACCGCCATTGTATTCTCTAGAGTCTTTGCTAAAAAAATATATATATATATATATATAATGTTTTGGGGTTCTATGTAATTTTCTAGCAAATAAATTATTATTTTTACATGTAGGAGAGAAATATAAGAATTAGCCTGGGTGCTCCAGAACGCCTGGAGGTGCTCCGTGCATGTTGGGCCTCTGTATGTGGCCACGCTGTGTAAAAGTCTCACACATGTGGTATCACCATACTCGGGAGTAATAGCAGAATGTATTTGGGGTGTAATTTGTTGTATGCATATGCTGTGTGTGAGAAATAACCTTCTAATATGACAATTTTGTGAAAAAAAAAAAAGAAAAAAAAAATCTTGATTTTGCAAAGAATTGTGGGAAAAGATGACAATTTCAAAAAAACTCACCATGCATCTTTCTAAATATCTTGGAATGTCTTCTTTCCAAATAGGGGTCATTTGGGGGGTATTTGTACTTTTCTGGCATGTTAGGGTCTCAAGAAATTAGATAGGCCGTCAGTACTTCAGGTGTGATCAATTTTCAGATATTGGCACCATAGCATTTGGACTCTCTAACATTCACAAAGACCAAATAATATACACCAAGTTGTACTTATTTTTACCAAAGATATGTAGCAGTATAAATTTTGGCCAAAATTTACGAAGAAAAATTACTAATTTGCTAAATTTTATAACAGAAACAAAGAAAAATTCATTTTTTTACCAAATTTTCAGTCTTTTTTCTTTTATAGCGCAACAAATAAAAAACCCAACGGTGATTAAATACCACCAAAAGAAAGCTCTATTTGTGTGGAAAAAAAGGACAAAAATTTCATATGGGTACAGTATTGTATGACTGAGTAATTGTCATTCAAAGTGTGAGAGCACCGAAAGCTGAAAATTGGTCTGGTTAGGAAGGGGGTTTAAGTGCCCAGTGGTCAAGTGGTTAAAAACATTTTAGGGGGTGTTTGGGGTAAAGCACTACCATGGAGCTGATAAAATACATTGTTAAGTGACTACATGAGGTGAATATAGGGCCAGGAGACCATGCTGGGGAGGTTAGTGAAGGCAAATATGTATGAAGGACAAACAAAAAAATTAAATAAAAATCCAGCATACGTGAGGCAAAGGGGACATTCACAGCATATTACAATCATGGTAATTAGGGAATGAGGAAAGAAATACAATCCATTAGCAAACATTATATACAATAAAATGTGATACTAAAGGATACAAATCTTACCTTAATATACTCCTTCTGCAGGACCTGGATGATGGCAGAACAGGTCTCTGGGATAATGATCCCCAGAGCTTGGGGGGAGATGCCTGTTGAGAACTTGAGGTCCTGCAGGCTTCTCCCCATCGCCAAGTACTGAAGGGTGGTGACTAGCCTCTGCTCCGGAGTGATGGCTTGCGTCATGCAGGTATCCTGCCTGCTAATATAAGGGGTCAGCAAAGCCAACAAATGGTGAACGGGTCCGTCATCCGGAGAAAGTTCCTGAAATCATCAGGATTATTCTCACGGATCTCACGGAGCAAAGGCATGTAACAGAACTGGTTACGCTGAAGCAACCAATTCTTGGTCCATGAACTCCTCCCCACCCTGTTCATGGACTGGACTTGTGTCAAGGTAAGGACCCCAACACCAAGCCCCTGCACAGCACGAACTCTACGAGGAGTACGTATACGCAACATGGCTAGAAAACAGTCGGCTGCTCAGAATGAAGTAACAGAATGCACTGAAGAACAGCAAGGCTTGTGAAGAGCGACCTGAAAAACAGTAACGAACGAAAAAGAACAGAATGACAAGAGTCACGCATCACTTTCTGCACACACTGAAGAGCAGATAAAAACCCACAAGCACAAACTGAACAGCAGAAAACGATCTGAAAACCACGAGTCTGAAAAAGCGCGAATCGTCTCTCACCAAACTTTTACTAACACAAGATTAGCAAAAAGAGCCCAAAGGGTGCAGCGCTTGGTTCTGAACTGGCCTTTTCTAGTCTCATCGTACATGGTGTGCGTCACCGCGTTCTTGGCGAGCGGAAATTCCGACAACTTTGTGCGACCGTGTGTACGCAAAACAAGTTTGAGCCAACATCCGTCAGAAAAAATCCATGGATTTTGTTGTCGGAATGTCCAATCAATGTCCGATCGTGTGTGCGGGGAATTATTGTTGGTCTGTCCCAATAGCCCCCCGTGTCCACCCCCAGGGGGAACACCTGTTTTTGGGTGTCTCTAAATTGCCGTCTGTTGCCCGTCTGGGCATTTATTGATGTTATGGTTGGACGCCTACTGAGGAAGCGGCATTGGCCGGGAAACTGTTGAGGTCAATGTCTATACCCATATCAGAATGCCTCTACACATCCGTGGGGGTTTTTCAAATGCCAATTTTAAACAATACTGTTTATATGTATTTTGTGCAACAACTACTATATTGTCTTTGTTGTAATTTGTACTGTTTGTAATTATATAATAAATTGTAATTTTTACTTATGTCTTATCGTATATTTGGGTACCGTGATAGTCCAAACCATTCCTGGTGATTTAGGGCATTTTTTGGAGTAGCCCTTGTATATTTTCCCCCCTTCTCTCTGCTTAGCATGTATGCCATTCAGCTGCAGCACTGATTTATGTATCTTGACAGTAACAGCGTTTGCTCCCACGATACGTAAATCAGTGACTCCAGCGCTGTAGGAGGTGATTTCACCACCACAGTTAAAAAAAAAATTGTGCATGTGTGCCCATCATTATAAGTGGGTGGATGAAGGGAAGTATTGTAATGGTGGGCATACCCACCTATCAATCTCTTTTTTTCATGCAGCCCACAGGCTGCATGAAAAAAAGAACATTACAATGTATGCCCAACAAGGACCAGCAACGTAGTGGTATGTTGCTGGATTTTGAGTGGTTATACCAGAATGATGCCTGAAGGTTTAGGTATCATCTTGGTATCATTCTTTTCAGCCAGTGGTCGGCTTTTTTGTAAAAGCAATCCTAGCGGCTAATTAGTCTCTAGACTGCTTTTACAAGCAGTGGGAGGGAATGCCCCCCCCACTGTCTTCCATGTTTTTCCCTGGCTCTCCTGTCCCAACAGGGAATCCGAGAATGCAGCCGGTGGTTCTACCAGCTGACCATAGAGCTGATCAGAGACCAGAATGGCTTCAATCATCTCTATGGCCTAAGAAACCGGAAACTACGAGAATTTCATGACTTAGGTTTCACCAGATATAAACAGCACCATTGGAAAATTGGCAAAGCTTGGTGTGGTCAGATGCTTTGAGGGCAGAGGAGAGATCTAGGGTCTAATAGACCCCATTTTTTTAAAAAAAGAGTACCTGTCACTACCTATTGCTGTCATAAGGGATATTTACATTCCCTGAGATAACAATAAAAATGATTGAAAAAAAAATGAAAGGAACAGTTTAAAAATATAATAAAAAAGCAAAATAAATAATAAAAAAAGCACCCCTGTCCCCCCGTGCTCACGCGCAAAGGCGAACGCAAGCGTCGGTCTAGTGTCATATGTAAACAGCAATTGCACCATGCATGTGAGGTATCACCGCGAAGGTCAGATCGAGGGCAGTAATTTTAGCAGTAGACCTCCTCAGTAAATCTAAAATGATAACCTGTAAAGGCTTTTAAATATGTATGTAGTTTATCGCCGCTGCACGTTTGTGTGCAATTTTAAAGCATGTTGTGTTTGGTATCCTTGTACTCAGCATCTTTTTTATTTCATCAAACATTTGGGCAATATAATGTGTTTTAGTGCATTAAAATAAAAAAAGTGCGTTTGAAAAATCGCTGTGCAAATACTGTGTAAAAAAAAATTGCAACACCCACCATTTTAATTTGTAGGGCCTTCGCGTTAAATAAATATAATATGTTTGGGGGTTCAAAGTTATTTTCTTGCAAAAAAATGATTTTTCATGTAAACAAAAAGTGTCAGAAAGGGTTTTGTCTTCAAGTGGTTAGAAGAGTGGGTGATGTGTGACATAAGCTTCTAAATGTTGTGCATAAAATGCCAGGACAGTTCAACCCCCCCCCCCCCAAATGACCCCTTTTTGGAAAGTAGACACCCCAAGCTATTTGCTGATAGGCATGTTGAGACCATGGAATATTTTATATTTTGCCCGAAGTTTCAGGAAAATTACACTTTTTTTTTTGCACAAAGTTGTCATTAAATGATATATTGTTCAAATATGGCATGGTTATATGAGGGATTACACCCCAAAATACATTCTGCTGCTTCTCCTGAGTATGGGGATACCACATGTGTGAGACTTTTTGGGAGCGTAGCCATGTACAGGACTCCGAAATCCAATCACCACCTTCAGGTTTTCTAAGGGTGTAAAATAGTGATTTCACTTCCTCACTACCTATCACAGTTTCAGAGGCCCTGAAATGTCAAGATACCACAGAAACCCAACAAATGACCCCATTTTGGAAAGAAGACACTTCAAGCTTTTTGCTGAGAGGCATGTTGTGTCCATGGAATATTTGATATTTTTCCACAAGTTTTGGGAAAATTTAATTTTTTCTTTTTTACACAAAGTTGTCACTAAATGATATAGTTCAAACATGGCATAGTTATATGTGGAAGTACACCCCAAAATACATTCTTCTGCTTCTCCTGTGTACAGGGATACCATGTGTGAGACTTTTTAGGAGCCTAGCCGCGTACAGGACCCCAAAAACCAAGCACCGCCTTCAGGCTTTCTAAAGGCGTAAAATTGTGATTTTACTCCTCACTACTTATCACAGTTACGGAGGCCCTGAAATGTCCAGATAGCACAACCCCCCTCCCAAACTACCCCATTTTGGAAAGGTATTTGCTAAGAGGCATGGTGAGTATTTTGCAGATCTCATATATTTTTGAAAATGAAGAAAGAAAACTAAAAAACATTTTTTTTCTTTTTCAATTTTCAAAACTTTGTGACAAAAAGTGAGATCTGCAAAATACTCAACATGCCTCTCAGCAAATAGCTTGGGGTGTCTACTTTCCAAAATGGGGTCATTTGGGTGGTTTTGTGCTATCTGGGCATTTCATGGCCTCTGAAACTGTCATAGGCAGTGAGGAGTGAAATGTACGCCCTTAGAAAGCCTGAAGGTGATTGGTTTTCGGGGTCCTGTACGCGGTTAGACTGCCAGAAAATCCCACACACGTGGTATCCCCATACTCAGGAAAAGCAGCAGAATGTATTTTGGGGTGAAATTCCACATATAATCATGCCATGTTTGAACAATATATCATTTAGTGACAACTTTGTGTAAAAAAAAATTGATTTTCCCGCAACTTGTGGCAAAATATAAAATATTCCATGGACTCAACATGCCTATCAGCAAATAGCTTGGGGTGTCTACTTTCCAAAATAGGGTCATTTGGGGGGGGGGGGGTTGTGCTATCTTTGTGTTTTATGGCCTTCAAAACTGTGATAGGTAGTGAAGAGTGAAATCAAAAATTTACATCCTTAGAAATCCTAAAGGCGGTGCTTGGATTTCGGGGTCCTGTACGCAGCTAGGCTCCAAAAAAGTTTCACACATGAGGTATCCCCATACTCAGGAGAAGCAGCAGAATGTATTTTGGGGTGTAATTCCACATATAACCATGGAATGTGTGAGCAATATATCATTTAGTGACAACTTTGTGTAATTTTTTTTTTTTGCCATTTTTAAATCACCTGTGACAAAAAAATAAAATATTCAATGGGCTCAACATGCCTCTCAGCAATTTCCTTGGGGTGTCTACTTTCCAAAATGGCATCATTTGGGGGGATTTGTATTGCCCTGCTATTTTAGCACCTCAAGAAATGAGACTAAAAGCTGCGTAAATTCCAGAAAATGTACCCTAGTTTGTAGACTCTATAACTTTTGCGCAAACCAATAAATATATGCTTATTGACATTTTTTTACCAAAGACATCGGGCTGAATACATTTTGGCCTAAATGTATGACTAAAATTGAGTTTATTAATTTTTTTTTATAACAAAAAGTTGAAAACATCATTTTTTTTTTTCAAAATTTACTTGAACCATGTCCTGTGGTCTGATGAGACCAAGATAAACATATTTGGTTCAGATGGTGTCAAGTGTGTGTGGAGGCAACCAGGTGAGGAGTACAAAGACTAGTGGGTCTTGCCTACAGTCAAGCATGGTGGTGGGAGTGTCATGGTCTGGGGCTGCATGAGTGCATGAGAAACTATTGAGAAACTATTAAATGGGATGACAATTTCTGCTGGATCTCATGTGATGTCTCCAGCCTTTATTCTTCAATACCTTATATTTCTGGGTTGCAGGCTGTTTCTTTCTTTCTACAGAGATCGGGACTTTTTTCTTCTGTTTTACAGGAATTTATATTGATGTGTCTGGAATTTCTGCTAACTCATAATTTTTTAATGTTTGACGGGGGCTACTACCTCCAAAAGTGCGGTGCATCTATGGGGGCCAAGTTCTCACCGTCCCTGGCCAACCTGTACATGGGGTGGTGGGAAAGGCACCGCATTTTTGGGGCTGGTGGCCCCCCGTCGTTCAGATACCATCTTTTATTGCAGATATATTGATGATCTCTTGTTTATTGTTTCTAATCCCATCAATGATTTTGAAAATTGGTTGATGTACTTAAATGACAACAAACTTAATTTGAAATTCACAGGTACTAGGAATCCTAAAACTATAGAATTTTTGGATGTTAAGCTAACAGGAGAAAATGGCAGGATTTTTTTTTTTAAGAAGCCTAGTACCGGCAATGTGTTGCTACAGGCAGATTCTGGCCATCCTAGCCACACCATTAACAGCATCCTGGTAGGCCAATTTTTGAGGCTAAAAAGGTTATGCAGTAAACAATCTGACTTTCACCAAGAATCTAAACTCATGGCAGCGAGATTTGAGTCTAGAGGCTATTCAAAATCAATCATTAATAGAGGCCTCAAAATAGGGAATCAAGTCTCTAGAGACAAACTTCTTGCCGACAGATCCTCCAACAAACATGTTAATTCTAATAAATCGAATCCTATTCCTACCTTCTCTACCCCCTATAGTGAAGAATTCGATAAAATCAAAAAAATAGTTAAGAAGTATCTCCCAATTTTGCAGCATGACCCAACATACTCTCACATTCTTCAAAGAGGGATTCGTACTGTCTCCAGAAGATCTCCATTCTTAGGTAGCCTTTTATCACCTAGCCTTTTTTCCAGCATAAAATCTTCCAGTTCTTGGCTATCTTTCCAGGGCACGTTCGGATGTGGGGGCCGTTAGTGCTCCTACTGTCCTTTTATTTATAAAGGAGACATTATTATGTCAGCCTCCACAGGCAACAGTCACAAGATACGTTCTTTTAAAAATTGCAACACACGGTACATTGTATATGTCATCACCTGTACAATGTGTCAAGTACAGTATGTCGGAAGGACCACCCGTAGGCTAAAAGATAGGCTTTATGACCATCTCTATGACATCACAAAAAGTCATCCAACCAACATAGCACGACACTGGAACATCCACCACCAGAAGGATACAAAAGGTCTTGTCATCCAGGGGATTGAGAAAATTAAGAAACCATCTAGAGGAGGGGACAAGTTTAATATTTTATGCAGACAAGAGGTGAAATGGATTTTCATTCTAAACACTAGACAGCCCTCCGGGTTAAACTATGAATGGGACGTGTCACATTTCTATTAGAATAATCAGAGAATCACCACCTATACTGGTGTGCATTCCAGTAGTTTTCATTTGAAAACACTGTAATAGGTTTAGACTCTGCAAATATTTGAGTATTGCAGCACGGGGAGTGAGACTTTCTGCCTCTACAGTGCAACTTACCTTTGATGGGACATGAAGTTCTAGTTGAGATTCGCTTAAGCGGCATCTGTTCCTACAATTATATATATATATGTTGTTTGTACATTAGAATCGCATCAGCCAACTTTAATTTTAGGCATAACTTTTTGGATTTTGTGCAATATATATATATCTTTTTTCACTTTTTCAATCTAAGTAATATAGGACAGATTGCCACACATTAAATAGCACTCTTGCTCTAATATTAATTTTTACTCCACCCCAACGGATGGACTGTATCTAACGATATTGATATCGCGGTTCACAGCCTATTTAATATGTCGTTTTTCTTTCTATACAGTTCATTTACCGCTGTTTTTGAGCTCATATAACATAGTATTAGAATGGAAGGAATTCGCTAGTGAGTTGTGCATTGCAGCACATGGAGTGAGACTCTTGCTTTTACAGCGCTACTCACTTTTTATGCTGGGACACGACCTTTTGTTTGAGACTTGTTTTTTGTTTTTTGTTTCCTTGTTGCTGCATAAGCAGTACCTGCCTTTACACATTTTTGTAAATTGGAACTTCCATCAGTTAATTTCTGTTATAAATAATAGGCTTTCCATTACATAGTGGCAAGGTCCCCTATGACTTTTATCATGACAACTTATGGCGGATAGCTAATACTCCAAGTAGCATTTTTTTGCTTCATTAGTGATTGTTACTTCACTTTGATAGACGGACGGTATCTAATGTGGCGTACACACGATCGGACTTTACGGCATACTTGGTCCGGTGTGCCGGATTTCGTCAGACAATTCGATCGTGTGTGGGCACCAGCGGACTTTGTTTTCTCAAAAGTTTGACGGACTTAGATTTGAAACATGTTTCAAATCTATCCGACGGACTCGAGTCCGGTCGAATGTCCGGTCATCTGTATGCTAGTCCGATGGACAAAAAACAATGCTAGGGAAGCTATTGGCTACTGGCTATGAACTTCCTTGTTTTAGTCCGGTCGTACGTCATCACGTACGAATCCGTCAGACTTTGGTTGATCGTGTGTAGGCAAGTCCGTTCATTCAGAAAGTTCATCGTAAAGTCCGCCGAAAAGTCCGCCGGGCAAAGTATGCCATAAAGTCCGGTCGTGTGTACGCGGCATAACGATACCGACATTGTGGCTCAGTTAGTTTATAGTTCATTATGTTATTTTATATATACTACTGTCATGCCACTTTAAGGACTCATATTTGTCATAAGTTCGAGCCATTCATTTTTTACATTCACATTTCTGTGTGCCCTATTTTTGGATGAGCCAAGGAGTGCCTTATTGAAGAAATGTTTCTCCTATATTTTTCGATACTATTGGCACGACTTTGGTATTTCCCAGATGGGGTACGCTGAAGTCTGTATGTGGACCGCATAATTTCAGCACGATTTGTAACAACTTCTGTTTCACACAGAATATTTAGTTACAACACTTCAGTACATATTCTTTGGTGTTTTTTCATTCATATACATCTGTGTTTCGATTTATAGACTTACACCTATCTTATATGTACACAAACATGTGTGGTTTTTCTATAACCACTTTCAAGTAATGTGCGAATAATTGTGATTATCCAGAATTTTATTGTATGTAAAAAATTTTTTTAATCTACTAGTTTTCACCAACATTCCACATTTTCTGGGCGTTTGAAGGTTAAAATATATAACGGGGGCGGTGTTTTTTCTTTGTTTCCCTGCCTTGCCCTTTATTTATTGTCAGGTGTTCCATATGATTTTAATCACCTACCTGTTATATGTTCATGTTGTGACAACCTTCAACCTAGCTATGAGTAAGCATCGGTTGATGTGAAACGCATTAGCAGTTGTCCTGTGTCATCCACTTTTTATGTGACCTGTTTGTCTACATTTTTTGCAACAGTAAAGGTGCTTTTTTCTTCACGGAAGTGCGGCCGTCCAGGCCAATTTTTTTGTCTTCTACTAATTGTGCAGAGCCATCACCTGTGAGGCTGAGTGAGGGCGTTCACTATCATCCAGGAGTGGTAATCCTGTGAGCGGCTTTCTTTTCTCGGCTGCATGAGTGCTGCCGGAACTGGGGAGCTACAGTTCATTGAGGGAACCATGAATGCCAACATGTACTGTGACATACTGAAGCAGAGCATGATTCCCCCCCCTTCTGAGACTGGGCAGCAGGGCAGTATTCCAACATGATAACCACCCTAAACACACCTCCAAGACAACCACTGCCTTGCTAAAGAAGCTGAGGGTAAAGGTGATGGACTGGCCAAGCATGTCTCCAGACCTAAACCCTATTGATCATCTGTGGGGCATCCTCAAACATAAGGTGGATGAGCGCAAGGTCTCTAACATCCACCAGCTCCATGATTTTGTCATGGTGGAGTGGAAGAGGACTCGCTTGAGGGCTTGCGATCCAAGCCTCGTTTTTGCTCTCACACTGCACGGCCATCCTCCATCTTTGCGGAGACCAGACGGGAGTTCTAAAGCTGCACCGGTGTTATTCTGCAAGGACCGGACAACTCACTGCCCTCATCGTCCCTGGGATCTGAAGTGTTTCTTCCTGCCAGCCTGAAAAAGGACTCTGCTACCTGTAGTCCCACCTGCTCATCCCAGAGATGTACCCAATGCCATTTACTTCCATGCGAGTGGATATTATTTTTACAATAAATTGTTTTTGACATATTCTCAGAGGCGCCCCTCTCCTTGTTTCTTTCCTAGCTCTACTGGAATTTGCTTCCGGTCTCCTTTTTACTTGTTAAATGTCAGATAATTTTGTAAACTTTAGTCTTGGAGAGTTTTATCTAGGCAAAGCAGAGAAGAAAACAGTGTCTCTCTTTGGGTGGTACTTTCTTCATGCTCTCTATACAGAATCACAAAGGAGGGAAAAGGCAGAGGCAGAAATTAAGGTATTGAAAGACCAGGTATCAGTTGCTTCGGAGTGCGTACATTCAACTGCTAGTCAGGCTGATGATTTGCAAGAGCGGTGTGCAGCCCTCATGACCAAATCAATTAATGCCTTAAGGAAATAGAAGGGCCGTAAACCTGTGAGCAAAGCCAGGGTATATGCCATTGTCACATCCCACAACTGGGATTGTGACGATGTGCTCTCCTCAAATGATGGTGAGGCTGAGGAGCTAGAATTTGATATTTCTGATGATGATCATCCAATGGGAAAGAAAGTGTGCCAGACCTCTCATTACGAAGCATAAGAAAAGGCAAAAAGTGAAACTGAACCAAACTCAAACTGAGCTCCACGAGCTGGCAAAACAACACAAACAGAGGTCTGGGGAACCCCTATTAAGTTGGCTCCTACGTTTGTGGGATGAAGGGGTGGACAGTTTTGTTTTGTCAGGCAAAGAAGCAGTGGCTATGAGAGTGTTAACCCATGATCCACAATTACACCAGGTCAACGTCAAGGATAAGGACAGGAGGTGAAGAGAAACCCAGGCTAGTTATCTCTAGGAAATAAAGGCAGGAATACCTAAAGTTAAGATAAATGGGTTTTCTACTGCAGAATTGCTGAAGAGGTGGAAACAGTTAGTGAGGGCAACTTTCAGGGTTAGAAACATTACTCCTAGTGAAGATAACATAAGCCTACATTTAGAGGAAACAGAACAGACCCCTCCTGTTAGCCCCAAATCTATTCCCAAAACTACACATGAACCCAAACCCAAAACCCTTTTTTCTGGGGAGGAATTAGAGAGACTCAGAAAGGGGGATTGGGAAGTTCCTTATCCTTCCCATCACAAAGGAGAAAGTGATTTATGTAGAAGGTTTGGGAGGGCAAACCATACAAGCAGTTAGGACACGGGTGAGATTTTGGTATCAGTGTTACCCGAAAATATTCCTGGGATGGTTGTACTTAAAGTGATTGTAAAGTCTCGTTTTTTGTCTTTTTTAAATAACAAACATGTCATGCTTACCTCCTCTGTGCAGTTAGTTTTGCCCTGACCCGGTCCTGCCCCCGCCCCCTCTCTTCCCCGATTAACAGTCGCGGGAGCCAATGGCACCTCTGCTGTGTCTCAGCCAATGAGGAGGAGTGTCCTGGATGGCTTAGACATTCGTGGACATCGTTGGAGAGAGATGGTAAGTAATTAGAGGGTGCTGGGGTGGCTGCTACACACAGGTTTTTTATCTTAATGCATAGAATGCATTAAGATAAAAAACCTTCTGCCTTTACAACTCCTTTAAAGGTCAGTCTATTCAGACTGAACAGGGTACATTCACATTTGGGTATGCTGATGAATTGTATCAAAGCGTTACTAGACCTACTGATTACCAACAATACAGACTTGATCATGGATGTAGAAATATGGGGCAATTTAGGAAACAGCGATCACAGGTCAATTCGTTTCAGTATAAATCACACTAATAGGAAACATGAGGAGAATACAAAGACACTGAATTTCAAAAGAGCCAACTTCCCTAAATTATGAGCCTTGCTAGAAAATACAAACTTCTAGCAAAATGGATATGCTTTAAGAGCATATTAAATAAGGGCATTAGCCAGTGCATCCCAATGGGAAATAAATGTAAAAGAGCTAATAAAAGTCCTGAGTGGCTTAACTCCAACGTAAGAATGCATATAAAAGCAAAAGAGAAGGCCTTCAAAAAATGCAAGGCTGAGGGATCATCATCAGCATTCCAACTTTACAAAGAATACAACAAGACATGTAAGGGTGAAATCAGGGTGGTTAAGATAGAACATGAAAGGCACATAGTGGAGGAGAGTAAGACAAATCCCATGAAATTCTTTAAGTACACAAATAGCAAGAAAGGGAGGTTAGATCATATTGGTCCCATAAAGCATGATGAAGGAAATCTGGATACTAAGGATGGATAGATGGCAAAGGTATTGAATTTATTCTTCTCCTCAGTCTTCATGAGGGAATCGGGGGGCTTCAGTAACCAAAACTGCAATGTTTATCCTCATGACACGTCACAGGAAGCACCCTCATGGCTAACAGAGGACAGAATTAGAAATAGACTTGAAAAACTTAACATTAATAAGTCACTGGGACCAGATAGCTTGCACCCGAGGGACCTTAAAGGAACTCAGTCAAGTAATTGCCAGACCATTGTTCCTAATTTTTACGAACAGCCTACTGACTGGAATGGTACCAGCTGACTGGAGAAAAACCAATGTAGCACCAATATTTAAAAAAGGGCCAAGATACAGTACATCACTGGGAATTACAGACCAGTTAACCTAACATCAATTGTATGCAAGCTCTTGGAGGGGATGATAAGGGACTATATATAAGATTTTAGCAATGACAACTGTATTATTAGCAGTAATCAGCATGGATTCATGAAGAATCGTTCTTGCCAAATCTATTAACCTTCTATGAGGAGGTGAGCTGCCATCTGGATAAAGGCAGGCCCGTAGACGTGGTGTATCTGGATTCAATGCAGTCCCCCATAAATGTTTACTGTACAAAGTAAGGTCCGTTGGCATGGACCATAGGTTGAGTACATGGATTAAAAACTGGCTACAGGGGCGAGTTCAGAGGGTAGTAATAAATTGGGAGTACTTGGAATGGGCAGGGTGGAAAGTGGGGTTCTGTCCTGGGACCAATCCTATTTAATTTATTCATAAACGACCTGGAGGATGGGATAAACAGTTCAATCTCTGTATTTGCGGACGATACTAAATTAAGCAGGGCAATAACTTCTCCCCAGGATGTGGAAACCTTGCAAGAAGATCTGAACAAATTAATGGGGTGAGCAACTACATGGCAAATGAGGTTTAATGTGGAAAAATGTAAAATAATGCATTTGGGTGGCAAAATTTGAATGCAATCTATTCCCTGGGGGGGGGGACCTCTGGGGAAATCTAGGATGGAAAAAGGACCTGGGGGTCCTAGTAAATGACAAACTCAGTAATGGCATGCAATGCCAAGCAGCTGCAAGCAAATCAAATAGAATATTGTCATGCCTTAAAAAGGGGATTAACTCCAGAGATAAAATGATAATTCTCCCACTCTACAAGACTCTGGTCCAGCCGCATCTGGAGTATGCTGTCCAGTTCTGGGCACCAGTCCTCAGGAAGGATGTGCTAGAACTGGAGCAAGTCCAGAGAAGGGCAACAAAACTAATAAAGGGTCTGGAGGACCTTAGTTACGAGGAAAGGTTACGAGCACCGAACTTGATCTCAATTTCAAAAAACTATTAGATAAGCACCTGAACGACCACAACATACAGGGACATACAATGATATACTGACATAAAATCACACACATAGTTGGACTTGATGGACTTGTGTCTTTTTTCAACCTCGCCTACTATGTAAATATGTAACTATGTATCTGATAAGGGTGGTGAAGACTGTGGTCATGCGAAATGGACCCCTGTCTATAACCCTCCACCAGTGAAGCCAGTTTATACTTCCTGGAGGCCACAAAGAAATTGGGGAGACGATTCAAGAACTGTTGAGAGTAGGTATCCTTAGACCAGCTGTAAGTCCTTTCTCATCTCCAGTGTTTCCAGTAAAGAAACCTGGTAGGACATATAGAATGACTGTGGATTACAGAGGCCTAAACAAAGTAGCACCTCTATTGAAGTCAGCTGTACCTGATATGATCTCAATCATTGAGAAAATTGCTAAAGAGGCAGGAAAATATCATGCTGTAATAGACCTGGCTAAAGCCTTCTTTTCGATTTTGATAGACCCAGAGTGTCAGGACCAGTTTGCTTTTGTGTGGGATGTCCGCCAGTACACCTTCACTGTCCTTCTGCAAGGCTACCATCATTCTCTAAAGATTTGTCATGGACTGATTGTCCGAGATTTAAGTACCCTGAATTTGGAAGTCGCTGTGTTTCACTACATTGATGACATCATGATCTCTGGGACAAAAGAAGATGTAACTAAAGCACTGCACCTGCCACCACAGAGATGAAATTCCTAGGAATAATGTGGACTGGGCCAAAGAGGAAAATTCCAGAAACAGTTGTGCAAATTATCCAGACACTGTCGCCTCCTATTACCAAAAAGGAGGCACAGAAGTTCATTAGAGTTGTGGGATTCTGGAGATTATTCATCCCACATCTTGGTCTGATCCTGAGGCCTATATACAATGTCACCAGAAAAAAGATTGAGTTATTATGGGGTTTTGAGTAGTAGACTGCATTCCTTGCTGCTAAAGAAGCCATTTGCAGCATCAGGTTTTGGGACCCATGAGACAAAGAGTACCATTTCAGCTGGATGTAGTGGAGCAGGATGGTATCATACCTTGGAGTCTGTGGCAGCCAAATGAAAAGAAGGGACAGAGAGTAATACCCATTGGCTTTTGGTCCAAGCAACTGACAGGGGCACAGAAGAGATATACACCCCTAGAGAAGAACCTGTTTGCAGCCTACACAGTACTTCAACATGTAGGGACCATTACAGGAAAGGACCTAGTCACCATCCATACTGTATTGCCAATAGCGGGATGGGTGAGAGATGATAGACTGACCACTAGGGCAACTGTAGCTTAGAACCAGACACTGATGAAATGGATGTGGTACCTTCAAAAAAGAGGGGGCATTACAGCTGGGTATGTCAGAGACATTTCAAAACAGTTGGCAGGTGGTGTGGGGAGGCAAGGAAGTCTGGGACTACATCTGGAAGGAAGCTCACTCCCATACCATAAAAGTGGGGCATGTTAACGCACATGTCCCCCTAGTCCCAGACTTCGAGAACTACAACAGAGTGGCAGATGAAATCGCCAAAGTGAATGCAGTTGTGACAATTGATCCTGTCTTGATGAACATGGCCAACTGGGCCCACAAGCAATCTGGACATTTGGGGCAGAAAGAGACATATGAATGGGCACAGCAGAGAGGATTGCCCATGGACATGATAAAGACTAATAGGGAACTGTACAGTGTGTGTGTGTGGAGAAGTGTGACAATGGTCATTGCAAAAGTACTCCACCAGGTCGATTAGAAGGGGCGAGTGGCCTGCAGAGATTTGGCAGATTGACTTCATCAGTCCCCTGACCCGGGGAAACAATGGACTGAAGTATTGTTGCACTGCAGGGGACAGCTACAGACACCTATGTACCTCTCACTTTTTAAGGGACCAAAAGTAATGGGACAATTGGCTGCTCAGCTGTTCCATGACCAGGTGTGTGTTATTCCCTCATTATCCCATTTACAAGGAGCATATAAAAGATCCAGAGTTCATTTCAAGTGTGCTATTTGCATTTGGAATCTTGCTGTCAACTCTCAATATGAGATCCAAAGAGCTGTCACTATCAGTGAAGCAAGCCATCATTAGGCTGAAAAAACAAAACAAACCCATCAGAGAGATAGCAAAAACATTAGGTGTGGCCAAATCAACTGTTTGGAACATCCTTAAAAAGAAAGAATGCACCGGTGAGCTCAGCAACACCAAAGACCCGGAGGACCACGGAAAACAACTGTGGTGGATGACCGAAGAATACTTTCCCTGGTGAAGAAAACACCCTTCACAACAGTTAGCCAGATCAAGAACACTCTCCAGGAGGTTGGTGTATGAGTGTGGTGTATGTGTGTCAAAGTCAACAATCAAGAGAAGACTTCACCAGAGTGAATACAGAGGGTTCACCACAAGATGTAAACCATTGGTGAGCCTCAAAAACAGGAAGACCAGATTAGAGTTTGCCAAACAACATCTAAAAAAGCCTTCACAGTTCTGGAACAACATCCTATGGACAGATGAGACCAAGATCAACTTGTACCAGAGTGATAGGAAGAGAAGAGTAATTAGAAGGAAAGGAACTGCTCATGATCCAAAGCATACCACCTCATCAGTGAAGCATGGTGGTGGTAGTGACATGGTGTGGGCATGTATGGCTGCCAATGGAACTGGTTCTCTTGTATTTATTGATGATGTGACTTCTGACAAAAGCAGCAGGATGAATTCTGAAGTGTTTTGTGCAATATTATCTACTCATATTCAGCAAAATGCTTCAGAACTCATTGGACGGCGCTTCACAGTGCAGATGGACAATGACCGGAAGCATACTGCGAAAGCAACCAAAGAGTTTTTTAAGGGAAAGAAGTGGAATGTTATGCAATGGCCAAGTCAATCACCTGACCTGAATCCGAGATTGAGCATGCATTTCACTTGCTGAAGACAAAACTGAAGGGAAAATGCCCCAAGAACAAGCAGGAACTGAAGACAGTTGCAGTAGAGGCCTGGCAGAACATCTCCAGGGATGAAACCCAGCGTCTGATGATGTCCATGCGTTCCAGACTTCAGGCTGTAATTGACTGCAAAGAATTTGCAACCAAGTATAAAAAAGTGTGAAAGTTTGATGGATGATTGTTAATCTGTCCCATTACTTTTGGTCCCCTAAAAAGTGGGAGGCACATGTACAAACTGTTGTAATTCCTACACCGTTCACCTGATTTGGATGTGGGAGGCACATGTACAAACTGTTGTAATTCCTACACCGTTCACCTGATTTGGATGTAAATACCCTCAAATTAAAGCTGAAAGTCTGCAGTTAAAGCACATCTTGTTCGTTTCATTTCAAATCCGTTGTGGTGGTATATACAGCCAAAAAGATTAGAATTGTGTATATGTGCCAATATTTATGGACCTGACTCTATTTAGGACCTTTGCTTGTTCATCCTTGTAAACGTGCAGATCAAGAAGACTTCGTGGGACATTTTTATTTTTTTATTTTTTAATAAAGGACTTGTCCCAAGCCATGTCTTGACATTTTTACCATTTTGACACTTTTTTTGTGAAATGGTAGGGGTACATTTGTACCCCGTTACTATTTCACACAGGTGGGAGGCCAGGATCTGGGGGTCCCCTTGTTAAAGGGGGCTTCCAGATTCTGATAAGCCCCCCGCCCGCAGACCCCCACAACCACCGGGCAAGGGTTGTGGGATGAGGCCCTTGTCCCCATCAACATGGGGGAAAGGTGCTTAGGGGGGCTACCCGGGGGCTACCGTATTTATCGGGGGGAATCGTGTGTGCACGTTATATGCCGAACGGCTGCCTTGGAGGGGAAGGAGGGAACGAGCGCCACCGAAATAGACAGAGCCGAATCTCCTGTTTACTCGGCTCCGCTCACAGTCACGCCCAGCCCTGCCTCCTAGCATTGATGTCCCGTCATTGGACCGGTGTTATGTCCATCATAGGAGCCGGGCCAAGGGGAGGGACTGGGCAGGACTGCGAGCCGAGCCGAGTACACAGGAGAGCCAGCTCTGTCTATCTCGGCAATAACAAGGCTGCAGATGTGCACTGATCATGCCGCAAAGATGGGTAAGACTGTAAATGGGCACTGATCATGCTGCAGTGATGGACAAGGCTGCAGATGGGCACTGATCATACTGCAATAATGGGCAAGGCTGCAGATGGGCACTGATCATGCTGCAATGATGGGCAAGGCTGCAGATGAGCACTGATCATGCTGCAATGATTGGCAAGGCTGCAGATGAGCACGGATCATGCTGCAGTGATGGGCAAGGCTGCAGATGAGCACTGATCATGCTGCAATGATGGGCAAGGCTGCAGATGGGCACTAATCAGACTGCAATGATTGGCAAGCTTGCAGATGGGCACTGATCGTACTGCAATTATGGGCAAGGCTGCAGATGGGCATTGATCAGGCTGCAATGATACGCAAGGCTGCAATGATGGGCACTGATCAGGCTGTAATGATGGGCAATAGTGAGGCTGCAGATGGGCACTGATAATGCTGCATTGATGGGTACTGACTAAGGATGAGCTCCGGCATGTTCGCACAGACCACATGCAGAGCCCACTTGTCAAGTTCTAGGTGTGAGGCTGAATTGCTGAGAGGGCACCCCTTGCGGCTAAGTGCAGCATAGCCCTGGAAGTGAGACAGGGAATACGATGCCCAAAGGTGCACGGATTGCCGGATGCTGATGGCTGGATCGCTGAGAGTTGCTGGGGTGCGTTGGGCAACCGTGCATGGAAGTATTCCAGTGGAGGATCCGGGAGCAAGGTCAAGGCAAGCCAAGGGTTAAGTACCGAGGAGCAGACCGAGAAAGGCACAACAGGGTTAATCAGGAACAGGGTCAGTAGCCAGGCCGGAAGTCAGGACCGTTCAGACAAGCAAAGGTACAAGGGTATAGACATTAGCATAGCCGAGTCCAAACCGGGGGTCGGTGCAGGCGGAGATCAGGGTAAGTCAGGCAAGCCGAGCAGTAACAGGAACCAGGAAATCAGATACAGGTAGCAGGTACTGGGAACACAGGGAGCTGATGATAATCCAGCAACTTGCACACTACTGCAGCAGGTTTAAATAGGCCAGAGGGCGCCAAACACTGTTAATGTGCCCGGGCACGTGTCTGCGGGCACCTGCCGTAATGCATCTGCGTGTCCCCATTGTCCCGCCCCACGTGCGCGCATGCGCCTAGCGCGACCATGACTGTTATTGGCAGGATCATCAGTCCTCAGATTACTTCCCTGACAGTGCCCCCCCCCCAAGGGGCAGCCTCCGGATGCCCAACCGGGCCCATTTCTCAGGATGGCGGGTTCAGAACAACTGCAACAGTCTGGGAGCATGGATATTATTTGCTGGTTCCCAAGAATTCTCTTCCATAGTGTAACCTTTCCATTTAATAAGAAACTGAATTGTCCTACCTCTCCGTCGACAGTCCAGAATGGCTTCCACTTCATATTCAGTTTCATCTTCCACTGAGACTGGAGGGGGAGGAACTTCTTCTCTTCCTGGAAAGGGACTAGAGACAACAGTTTTAAGCAATGATATATGGAATACTGGATGTATTTTATAAGAACCTGGTAATACTAGTTCAAACGCTACTGGGTTGATTTCTCGTTTAATTGTAAATGGCCCGATAAACCTAGGACCCAACTTCCGAGAGGGACAAGGCAGTTTCAGATTTGCTGAAGAGAGCCATACGCTATCTCCCACCTTAAACACAGGATTCTTCCTCCTTTTGTCATACTGCTTCTTGTAATCCTCCTGGGCCTTTTGCATGGTCATCTGGAGGGTCTGATAATTAGCCTGGATAGCGTTAATTCTGTCCTGAGCTGCTGGAAATGAGGCCTCTGGAATGACATTGGGCAGAAATGAGGGATGGAACCCGTAGTTGGCCCAAAAGAGAGATTGATTGGTGGTAGCATGGACTGAATTATTATATGCGAACTCCGCACATGGGAGTAAGAAGATCCAATCGTCCTGGGAAAAAGAGCAGAAGCAGCGTAGATATTGTTCTAGGGTTTGGTTTGTTCTTTCGGTTTGACCATTGCTCGGGGGATGATAAGCAGAGGATAGATGTATCTTAATTGATAGCATTTTGCAGAGCTCCCTCCAGAATCTGGAGGTAAATTGTACCCCTCTATCGGAAACAATACTGTTAGGTAAGCCATGTAATCTGACTATTTCCTTTATGAAAGTCCTTGCCGTGTCAGTGGCAGATGGTGTATTCTTCATGGGCAGGAAGTGAACCATTTTGGACAGACGATCCACGACTACCAGAATAGTCGTGAATTATTCTGAGGGAGGTAACTCCACAATAAAGTCCATTGAAATTTCTTTCCATGGCTGTTCTGGCACAGGCAATGGGCGTAACAGACCCCAAGATTTGAGCTTGGACCCCTTATTTCGCTGGCAAATGGTACAGGAATCAACATATTTTTTACAGTCAGACCTTAGAGACGGCCACCAAAAAGATCGTTGGACCAGTTCCATAGTCTTTCGCACCCCGAAATGGCCAGCAAGTTGATGGTCATGCAAAGTCTTCAGGACCTGGATTTTGGTTTGCTGCGGAACAAAGATTTTATCCTGGTAACGAAGAAACCCATCCAAGTTTCTTAGAGAAGAGGCTTCTGGTTCTGAGCAGTGGAAGGACGCCTGTCTGAGTGCGGAGCTTAGGTCAGGTTGGATCATAAGAAAGTTCTGTGGTGACAGGATGGTGCTGGGAGCCACCTCTTCGGAAGTGTCAGAGAACATACGGGATATGCCTTCCCATTCTTAGATCCAGGGCGGAAGGTTATATGAAAGTTAAATCTGGCAAAAAACAGAGCCCACCGGGCCTGTTGAGGTCTTAACCGCTTGGCAGTGCAGAGGTACTCTAGGTTTCGGTGGTCCGTAAATATCATTATGGGGTGAGTGACACCTTTGAGGAGATATCTCCACTCCTCCAGAGCAGTCTTCATGGCCAAAAGTTCTCGATCACCCACATCATAATTTCTCTCGGACTGACTCATTTTTCAGGAAGAGAAGGCTACAGGATGCAGTAATGACTTAGACCCCTGGCGTTGAGACAGAACTGCCCCAGTGGCTACTTCAGAGGCGTCAACCTCCAGGACAAAAGGCAGAGCAGGATCAGGGTGTCATAAGATTGGACAAAAAACAGAAAAGAAAGGGCGCACCGGCCTTGTGCATTATCCTTCAAAAAGTTTATTACAAAAGAACACATAAAAAAAACCTAATCACAAGGGTAGATAGAAATCACACATAAATGGTAGTGGTGATGAGTGTACCGATAGCAGTCTCCAGACCTGAGGACGAGGCGTGCAGACAGCTTCTGGCTAATGCGTTTCAAAGGAGGTCCCTTCTTCTTCAGAGCCTCAGTGTACATCTCTTACGGCTACTTAAATATATGTGCTCATCAAGGAGGCACAGCCCAGACTGACTCAGGTGTCACTCCCATAGGATGGGCGGTCTAGAGGTGGACCCTGACACAGCACCATAGAAACCATTGGTGTACACATATACAATCAAACAGAAATGTATGGGGAGCACACGTGCACAAGACATGGGTATGTCATAATAGCAGAAGTGCAGGATACGTAAGATTGGGGCTGAGGCAAATAAGGACTTCAATTTGTCCAAGGCGAATTGAGCTTCTGGAGTCCACAGGAACCGAGCATGTAGACGGGTTACTTGGGTTATCGGTGAGATAATGGAAGAAAAGTTCTTAATAAATCTTCTATAAAAATTTGCTAAACCCACAAATCTTTGCACCCCCTTCTTGTCTGATGGAGTTGGCCAATTCAGGATTGCCTGTATCTTCTGTGGATCCATGGCTACACCACCCGTGGAGATGATTAACCCCAAAAATTGTATGGATGCTTTTTCAAAATCACATTTCTCCGCTTTCATGTAGAGTCTGTGTTTCCTCAGTGTGTGTAGCACTGTTTTTACATGCGTACGGTGAAGCTCCAGGGTTGTTGAAAAGATAAGGATATCATCCAGGTAGATGATTACGAAGAGATCTAAGTATTCACGGAAGATATCGTTCACGAAATGTTGGAACGTAGCTGGGGCGTTGCATAGCCCAAAGGGCATCACCAAGTATTCGAAATGTCCGAAGCGTGTCCTGAGCGCTGTCTTCCACTCGTCACCCTCCCGGATGCGAACGAGATTGTAGGCCCCCCGTAGGTCAAGTTTAGTGAACACCCGAGCAGTACGAAGTCTCTGGAAGAGTTCAGGAACAAGGGGGAGAGGATAGCGATTTTTTATGGTAATTTTATTAAGTTCCCTGTAATCCACACAAGGCCTTAGGGTCTTGTCCTTTTTTTCAACGAAAAAGATCCCGGCACCAGCAGGAGAGGAAGAAGACCGGATGAAACCTTTTCTAAATTTTCGTCAATATATTGACGCAGGGTTCCTAGTTCCATTTCGGAGAGAGGGAAAATATGTCCAAAAGGAATTTCGGCTCCAGGGAGTAATTCAATTGGACAGTCATATGGCCTATGTGGAGGTAGAACATCAGCTTTCTTCTTATCGAAGACATCCGAAAATTCATGGCAGACTGATGGCACATTGGGATAACTGACTGATACGGGTTGAACTGTTAGACAACTGGTAGTGTCCTTGTGGCTAGGAGCCAGGCAATGCTGCAAGCAGTAAGGAGATGTGAACACAAGTTCTCTCTTAGCCCAATTGATTTGAGGTTTGTGTGCTTGGAGCCAAGGAGTACCCAGGATGACTGGAAACATAGGAGAGCTCAAAACGTCAAATTGTATGAACTCCTGATGACTATCAGGAGTAGTGACAAAAAGAGGAGCAGTCTCTTGGGTAACAGGACCAGAACTAGGCAGGGTACCGTCGGCCAGGAGAACTTCCAGCCGATGTTTCTTTGGGAGCAGGGGTAGGCCAAGTCTTTTTGCCAGGTTCAAGTCCAGGAAGCAGCTACATGCCCCGGAATCGATTATGGCTTGCAGCTGAATGCTCTCTTCCACTAACTGCAACATAATGGGAAGGACAAGGTGGGAAGTGGAAGTTCTGGAGACCTGGAAGTATACTGGAGAGTACTTGGATGGCTTGCAGGGCCTAATAGGACAGTGGCACAAGAAGTGTCCATATTCTCCCCAATAAAGACATAAATTGGCTTGTCGCCGATGTTGTTTCCCCTCAGGGGTCAGTGCAGTTCTCTTTCTA
The DNA here is from genome assembly GCF_042186555.1 of Aquarana catesbeiana. Classification (NCBI taxonomy): domain Eukaryota; kingdom Metazoa; phylum Chordata; class Amphibia; order Anura; family Ranidae; genus Aquarana; species Aquarana catesbeiana. The sequence continues at coordinate 265,679,269 of NC_133328.1, forward strand.
CTAGCGGGCATAGCCCTGGTCTCTGGACTAGATATACAGAGGATCCGTGATCGTTCGGCCTGTCGCTCCCGTAGACGTCTGTCCAACTGGATGGCACTTTGGATGAGACCCTCTAGAGTAGCAGGAATACCACTTCTGGCCAATTCATCCTTGAGGGATTCAGAAAGTCCTGAACGGAATTGGTATTTTAAAGCGGCCTCATTCCAGCCTGTATCTGCAGACCATTGATGGAAGTTTATGGTGTAATCCTCTACCGGCCGTTGCCCCTGCTGTAGAGAGTGCAGGGCAGCTTCAGAGGTGGCTGCGAGCAGAGAATCCTCGCAGAGTTGAGACATGGCTGCGAGGAAGGTGTCAACTGTATGGATAGCTGGGTCTTTTTGTTCCCATAGATTGTGGGCCCACGCTTGGGGGTCACCGCATAACAGAGAAATGAGGAAACCAACTTTAGTAGCTTCAATGGAGAATGTCCAGGGCTGCAGGGCCAAATACAGCAAACAGGAATTTTTAAAAGATCTGAACTTTAGTCGATCTCCAGAAAATCGCTCAGGCATTGGTACTCATGGCTCTGGGGGCGGAATCATCACCGTAGGGGTAGCTGGTTCCATTAATAGCTTTAGCCTGTCCTCCAGATGCAGGTATCCTTCCTGTAGTCTTTGGACTAGGTTAGCGAGAGTGGAAGTCTGTTGGCACACAGCCTCCACAGGGGACGCACCTCTGCGGGCCTCAGTCATGGCTGGATTACACTGTCAAGTTCTAGGTGTGAGGCCGGATAGCTGAGAGGGCGCCCCTTGCGACTAAGTGCAGTTTAGCCCTGGAAGTGAGACAGGGAATACGATGCCCAAAGGTGCGCGGATTGCCGGATGCTGATGGCCAGATCGCTGAGAGTTGCTGGGGTGCGTTGGGCAACCGTGCATGGAAGTATTCCAGAGGAGGATCCGGGAGCAAGGTCAAGGCAAGCCAAGGGTCAAGTACCGTAGGAGCAGACCGAGAAAGGCACAACAGGGTTAATCAGGAACAGGGTCAGTAGCCAGGCCGGAAGTCAGGACCGTTCAGACAAGCAAAGGTACAAGGGTATAGGCAGAAGCGTAGTCAAGTCCAAGCCGGGGGTCGGTGCAGGCGGAGATCAGGGTAAGTCAGGCAAGCCGAGCAGTAACAGGAACCAGGAAATCAGATACAGGTAGCAGGTACTGGGAACACAGGGATCTGACTATAATCCAGCAACTTGCACACTACTGCAGCAGGTTTAAATAGGCCAGAGGGCGCCAAACACTGTTACTGTGCACGCGTGCGCGTCTGCGGGCACCTGCCGTAATGCATCTGCGTTTCCCCTTTGTCGCGCGCCCACATGCGTTCATGCGCACGGGGGTGCGCCTAGCGCGACCATGACTGTTATTGGCAGGATCATCAGTCCTCAGATTACTTCCCTGACAGAGCTAAACCTTCTTATTCCAGAAAACTTCAGATACCATATTTCTTCGATCTCAGTTTTATTAGAACAAGCCAGGTGAAACTACAAATTAACAAAAATAGACCTCAATAAGTACAGTATTGCATACATTAAAGAAACAACGTTCTACAATGCAGAATGAGATAATAAAAACGTACTTTTTAAGTTCTCTAATGGGTGATGGCGATGGATTGAGAAAGACATGTCTTGCTTCCTGCAATATCTTTTAAAAGAATGGTGGCTGATTCAGTTCCTGTGAAGACTCTACCCAGAATTCCCTGCTTTTTATTAACTACACACACAATGTATCAGATAAACAGCACAACTGAAGCAATACCAAGAGAGAACGATAGATGGCGCCTTCACTCTGCATAAGATTGACTTATGTAAATTAGAACCTTACATGTTATTCCAAACAACACAGATACAAATAATCAGAATAGAAATCTGGTGGACAGAACATTCCCCTCCTGACATCAAGTGATGTCACTAGCACAGTCCTCCGTAGAAAGCAACAGAATAAGTTTGGTCACTGGTCTTAAAAATACTTTAACCTCATTCTGTTGGAAGATCTTGACCTCGACCTTACGGACACGATTATCTTTTCTTGGCAGTACTTTGGTGATCAGACCTAAAGGTTACATATTCCTTGGTGTCTGACAATCTTTCATGAGCACAACATCACCAGGTTTAAGATTGGGTTTTTTCGTGTGCCACTTTCTCCTTAGTTGTAGAGTAGATATATATTGTTCCCTTCACCGACTCCAGAAGGTATTGGCAAGGGTTTGTACTTGTCTCCATTGGCGTTTGTAAAGGTCCTTTTCATGAAACTCTCCAGCTGGAGCACCGACAAGACCAGTCTTTTGCATGAGTAACATGGCAGGTGTGAGATAAATAAACAAAAAAGTGTAGCGCTAAAGTATATGCTGTGGAAAAAAGGGGTTTTAGAGCAGGGGGAGGTCAATCCACATTTGAAGTGGCACGTAACCCCATCCAGGCCAAAACCAAATAGGTGTGTAAACAAACAATATCACCACCTAAATAAAAAGGTGCAATGCTCTTTCTTTTAGGAAAGATGCAGATATACATGAAAGTGAAAATAAAGTGAAATATATCAACAAATACTAATCTCAAAAGTCCACATTTTTGATAGTGAAGAAATATAAAAAATGTCCACAATGATGGTGGGGAAGTGTAAATCCCAAGTGAATAATAAAGACTTAAAAATTTAGTCCATATATTGCATAGTGCAGTTGAAACAAATGGAACCCAAGGCAGATATCCTCACAGTAAAGAGACTCCAAATCAAAATGGCAGGTGTGAGAACTACCGGATTTTCAGAGTCACTTGAAATTGATGTCAAAGGTCTGGCATTAATGATAGCTGTAACCTCTGCCATGAATGTCACTAAACATTCGTGAGTAAGCCTTGCAATTCCTACTTGTAAGAAGATAGAGTCAAGAATTCTGAGGGCTATGCCTGTCATTCTGTCCCAAACACCTCCCATGTGAGAAGAGTGAGGTGGGTTGAAGATCCACGTGCAGTTTTGCTTACTCAAGTATCTTTCTACACTAAGAACGCTCAAGTTGGAAGGAATTTGCAGTTCTTTTACTGCTCCCACAAAGTTAGACCCTCTGTCGGAGTAAATGAGTTTCACTGGGCCTCTGATTGCAATGAGTTCAGCTAGCTCTGTGGCTAATACTGCAGCACAAAGTTCCAGCCTGGGTATGGTGTGTTCGGGAAGTGGTGCAAGTTTTGCTTTCTCCATTATGTGGCATTGTCCTTTAGTGTCTATGGTTTTCAGGTAAGCTACAGCAGCAATTGCTTTAACAGAAGCATCCGAAAACACACAAAGTCTTTGCATCTGAACATCAGCAGATGACAGAGGATCATATGGGCGTGGAATTTTAAGGTTGGATAGAGCTGTTAGTGAGTCCTTCCACTCTAGCCATAGGTTCTTCCTGTCGGTGGGGAGAGGGTGGTCTCAATCTAACGACTCACAAGTTAAGTCTCTAAGTAGTGCTTTACCCTGGATGGTGACAGGTGCTGCAAAGCCTAAAGGATCATACAGGCTGTTTATGGTAGACAGGACACCTCTACGGGTAAAGGGTTTTTCTTCTGTGTTTACTTGGAAAGTAAAAGTGTCAAATTTTAAGTCCCAAAGCAAACCAAGGCTGCATTGCATGGGAAGTGAGTCTGTGCCTAGATCTAAGTCTTTTAAGAATGATCTTGAGCAGGAAAGGCTTCTAAAATTTCTTGACTGTTGGAAGCAATCTTGTGGAGTCTTAAGTTGGAACAAGCAAGCATTGCCTGAGTTGATTTGAGGAGACTGATTGCGGCTTCATTTGTGGGTTGTGATTTCAAGCAATCGTCTACATAGAAATCCTTGTCCACAAATTGTCTGACATCTGACCCATACGCTGACTCTCCCACTCTAGCAGAGTGTCTGAGGCCATATATAGCAACTGCAGGGGAAGGACTGTTGCCAAATATATGCACCCTCATGCGTTATTCTGTGATGTCTCCAGAGGGGTCGTTGTCCCTGAACCAGAGAAATCTCAGAAAATTTTGGGGTTCCTTTTTTACAAGAAAGCAATAGAACATTTGTTGTATGTCTGCCATGAATGTGACTGAATCTTTGCGAAAGTGGAGAAGTACTCCTAATAGTCTGTTGTTAAGACAGGGCCAGAGAGAAGGACATCATTTAGAGAGACGCCCTCATGTTTGGCGCTGGAATCGAACACCACTCTAATCTGTCCTGGTCTCTTAGGGTGGTAGACTCCAAATATGGGTAAGTACCAGCATTCCTTTGAGTCCTTGGGGTTTGGGGCTATCTCAGCATGACCATTCTGGAATATTTTCTCCATGAAGGAAAGGAAATGTTCTTTCATCTCTGGTTTCCTTTGAAGATTGTGTCTCAGGGAAGTGAGACGTTTATATGCTAGTTCTCTGTTGTTAGGCAAACATCGTCTTTGTGGCCTAAAGGGAAGAGGTGCAACCCAGCTATTAGTCACGTCTTTCTCCATACTCTTTTTCGTGACCTCTAGGAAGAGCCTATCCTCAATGGACATTGCTACCTGGTTGTCTTCCTTTGTTCTCCTGAACACTGTGCGTCCTAAATTGCTTTGGTCGCTGTAATAGATATTGCTGTCACAGAGGGGACTTAGGAAAGCAAGAGGTACAGAGATGTTGTGTGGTAGTGTAATGGATATGAGTATGTCATGATGAAATGTCTATTCCAATATATATAATAAATGCTTTATAGCCTGACATATATATCAGCTTCTGCTTATCAACCTTAAAACATATTCAGCAGATATTTGCAAACCTTATCCCTCCCTTGCTGTGGAACTGAAGAGTTAACTGGACAGTTAACAGAAGAAGCACACCTCTTCTAAAAATACACTCAAAGATAACACCAACGTTTCAGAAGAAGCAAGAACATTGCAAGAACATAGCTACTTCCCCATATGGACGACCCAGCTCAAGCTTATATTTTTTGTCACAATATTTATATATCTTGCGGTTGTTTTGTGGTTTGCATACGCCAGCCTTATCTGACGTATCTTAATCTTAACGAAATGGTATATAAGTCTTGAAAAGAGGAAATATTAAAAAGAAAGTAATTTGACTCTGAACTAAGTGTCAGTGTGAGTTGCTTGAGTGTGCACGCTTAATATTCAATTTGACCAGGGGTTGATAAAAAAGTACCAGACCTTGGTTCTGGTTCTGATCCAATACATCTGGCACCCAACGTGGGGCTCGAGGCTAGGCCAGAAGGCTAGCCGATCCAGAGGAAACTGAGGAGAACCAACATGGGCGGGGCAGAGACTGATCACCTCTGAGAAAACGGTAAGACGCTTTTCATATCTAGCCTACTGTTTATCCTGTACCCGTGGCTGGTTAATCTCTGTGTCCATATCAGCTTCCTGCGGTCCTCAAAGACAGGTATATATCTTGCCTCGAGTCTGATGATATAATAAGGAATCTGCAATTATATCTGCCGCCTGTTTTGTTCTGTTCTGTTTTGTTGATCGATCTTGTGTCTTGTGGCGGCTGTTGGGAATGAGGGATTGATTATATAGTGATGGATGAGAATCGTTAACGTGGATTAAACTCCTCCTGGGGGAATAAATAATTGTGCGGTAAAGCACGGGAGAACCAGGAGGGGGCATCAGGAATACTCCCAAGGGTGTGGGGATCCCGTGAGGATCTGAAGAATCCTGTATTTCTCTACGGTCGTCATACATCTTGTTGGTCACATATTTTGTTTGGTAATGTCATGTCCTAAGTGTATTTGTGGTCTGTTATTCAGTATATATGAAGAGGGTTGGGGGCTGATCGAAGTGGTAGAGCCAGGATATAAAAGGGAGTCTCTTGGTTATAAACCCTTGTTAGCGGAGATCACAGATGTGTTGGTATTCAGATTAAATGTGCATTACCCAGTTAACTTGAGGTGTCAGTTACAACCTCAACAACCAGAATAGCTTGAAGAAAGGGAAAAAGCCAGAGTGAGAAATTTGGGCTTTGAGTTGGGACATGTAGATGACATTTAACCACTTTAGCCCCGGACCATTATGCTGCCTAAGGACCAGAGGACTTTTTCTAATTTGGCACTGCATCGCTTTAACTGCTAATTGCGCGGTCATGCAATGCTGTACCCAAACTAAATTTGCGTCCTTTTCTTCCCACAAATAGAGCTTTCTTTTGATGATATTTGATCACCTCTGCCATTTTTATTTTTTGCGCTATAAATGGAAAAAGACCGAAAATTTTGAAAAAAAATTATATTTTCTACTTTTTGTTATAAAAAAAATCCAATAAACTCAATTTTAGTCATACATTTAGGCCAAAATGTATTCGGCCACATGTTTTTGGTAAAAAAAAATGTCAATAAGCGTATATTTATTGGTTTGCGCAAAAGTTATAGCGTCTACAAACTAGGGTATATTTTCTGGAATTTACACAGCTTTTAGTTTATGACTGCCTATGTCATTTCTTGAGGTGCTAAAATGGCAGGGCAGTACAAAACCCCCCAAATGACCCCATTTTGGAAAGTAGACACCCCATGGAAATTGCTGAGAGGCATGTTGAACCCATTGAATATTTATTTTTTTGTCCCAAGTGATTGAATAATGACAAAAAAAAAAAAAATATTTACAAAAAGTTGTCACTAAATGATATATTGCTCACACAGGCCATGGGCCTATGTGAAATTGCACCCCAAAATACATTCAGCTGCTTCTCCTGAGTACGGGGATACCACATGTGTGGGACTTTTTGGGAGCCTAGCCGCGTACGGGGCCCCGAAAACCAATCACTGCCTTCAGGATTTCTAAGGGCATACATTTTTGATTTCACTCCTCACTACCTATCACAGTTTTGAAGGCCATAAAATGCCCAGATGGCACAAAACCCCCCCAAATGACCCCATTTTGGAAAGTAGACACCCCAAGCTATTTGCTGAGAGGCATGTTGAGTCCATGGAATATTTTATTTTTTGACACAATGATACCTCACATGCATGGTGCAATTGCTGTTTACATTTGACGCCAGACCGACGCTTGCGTTCGCCTTTGCGCGAGAGCAGGGGGGGACAGGGTTGCTTTTCTTTTTTCTTTTTTTTTTTCTTTTTTCTTTATTATTTTTTTGATTTTTTTTATCTTATTTTTAAACTGTTGCTTTCATTTTTATGTTTTTTAATCATTTTTATTGTTATCTCAGGGAATGTAAATATCCCCTATGATAGCAATAGGTAGTGACAGGTAGTCTTTTTTTTTTAAATTGGGGTCTATTAGACCCTAGATCTCTCCTCTGCCCTCAAAGCATCTGACCACACCAAGATCGGTGTGATAAAATGCTTTCCCAATTTCCCAATGGCGCTGTTTACATCCGGCGAAATCTAAGTCATGAAATGCTCGTAGCTTCCGGTTTCTTAGGCCATAGAGATGTTTGGAGCCATTCTGGTCTCTGATCAGCTCTATGGTCAGCTGGCTGAATCACCGGCTGCATTTTCAGGTTCCCTGTTGGGACAGGAGAGCCAGAGAAAAACATGGAAGACGGTGGGGGGGGAGCATTCCCTCTCACTGCTTGTAAAAGCAGTCTAGAGGCTAATTAGCCGCTAGGATTGCTTTTACATGAAAGCTGACCGCTGGCTGAAAAGAATGATACCAAGATGATACCTAAACCTGCAGGCATCATTCTGGTATAACCACTCAAAGTCCAGCAACATACCAGTACGTTGCTGGTCCTTGTTGGGCATATATTGTAAACTTTTTTTTCATGCAGCCTGTGGGCTGAACGAAAAAAAGATATTGATCGGTGGGTATGCTCACCATTAGAATACCTCCCTTCATCCACCCACTTCTAATGATGGGCATACATGCACCATTTATATATGCCGAAGCATGGAGGCATCCTCCCGCAAAAGGCAGGAGCAAATCGCTCCTCCACCCACTGCTGCCCCCACGCTTCGGCATATATGCTGAAGTATGTAACTGTGGTGGTGAAATCACCTCCGACAGCGCTGGAGTCACGGCTTTATATATCATGGGAGCAAACGCTGTTGCTGTCAAGATAAATAAATCCGCGCTGCAACTGAATGGTGTACCTGCTAAGCAAATGATGGTTAACAATAAAACAAAGTAACATTACAGTATAACAGTAAGACTTACCATACCTGCAAAGCAAATAAAAAAAAACATAGTAAAAAATAAAACATTTAACGCAACCTGTGCCTAAAATATATATATATATGCCGAAGCATGGGGGCATCCTCCCACAAAAGGCAGGAGCAAATCGCTCCTCCACCCACTGCTGCCCCCACGCTTCGGCATATATGCTGAAGTATGTAACTGTGGTGGTGAAATCACCTCCGACAGCGCTGGAGTCACGGCTTTATGTATCCTGGGAGCAAGCGCTGTTGCTGTCAAGATAAATAAATCCGCTCTGCAGCTGAATGGCGTACCTGAAAACAATAAAATGGTTACCAACAAAACACAGTAAACAGTAAAGTATAAAAAAATTGCATATCTGAAAAGCAAACATGGTAAAACATAATAACAATAAAACATTGCAGAATAGAATACAGTAAAAAAGAGCAGAACAATAGTGAGAAAATAGAGAGAGAGAGAACAATAAAACAACAACTATTTTTGTTTTTTTTTATTTTATATATTTTTTTGTGTTTTTATTTTATATTTTTTTTACACTTTTTTTAGTAACTTTTTACTTTTGTAACTGGTACCAGGTTTGGGTCTCTCAAAATGCAATGGCATCTTGGGAGACCCTGTGAAAGTGTGTCCTAGTCCTTGCAGTGCTGTACCCTACGCTAATACTCAACTAGTGTATGGTAGCGTTCAAAACATTCACCCATGCAAAGACCAGGATTGCCAGGACAGGAGGGACAATAACACCGGGTGTCACGCCTAAATCCGCGCTTGCTGCAGACACGACATCTTTTTTGGGGGGCTTTTTGAGTAGGGGTACTCGGGAGGGCATAAGGAAAATGCCTCTCATGCAGCCGGCTTACTGCATTTGGTTGAGGATGGTGAGGTGGAGCACCGTCTGGATACAGAAGGGCTCTGACGATCTCTTCCTGGAATTTAAGGAAGGATCCAGTCTGTCCTGAAGCTCTGTATAGCACATGAGCGTTCAGCAAAGCCAATTGAAATAAATAAACAGACACTTTTTTGTACCAGCATCTGGCCTTACAGGCAACTAGGTACGGCGCCAACAAATGGTCGTTGAGGTCCACCCCTCCCATATTTTGGTTATATTCGTGGACACAGAGGCGTTTCTCCACAACACCAGTCACGGTAGTAATTTGGGTCGTCGTGTCTGCATGAAGGGAGGTGAGAACGAAAACATTCTTCTTATCTCTCCACTTCATAGCGAGCAAGTTATTACACTTCAAGCAGGCTCTCTCCCCCAGCCTAAGACGGGAATCTACAAGCCGCTGGGGAAAGCCCCAGCGATTAGGTCGCATGGTGCCACATGCTCCAATCTGCTGATCAAACAAGAGACTAAAAAGTGGCACGCTCGTGTAATAATTGTCCACGTACAAGTGGTACCCCTTTCTGAATAAGGGTGACACCAAGTCCCACACTATCTTGCCAGCGCTTCCTATGTAGTCAGGGCAGTTTGTCGGCTCTACGTGACTATCTTTGCCCTCGTAAACCATAAAACTACATGTATAGCCTGTGGCCCTGTCACAGAGCTTATACATCTTGACCCCGTATCTGGCACGCTTGCTGGGAAGGTACTGTTTGAATGACAAGCGGCCAGAAAATGTAACCAGGGGCTCATCAATGCAGACAACTTGATGGGGAGTAAACAAGTCTGCAAAACGTTGGTTGAAGTGGTTTACGAGGGGCCGAATTTTGTAGAGCCGATCGTATCCAGGGTCTCCACGAGGACGACAGAGTTCATTGTCATTGAAGTGCATGAACCGCAAAATCTGCTCGTATCGTGCCCTGGCCAGGGAGGCAGAGAACACGGGCGCATGGTAAATTGGGTCAGTGGACCAATATGACCGCAACTTACTCTTTTTATTCAAGCCCATGTTGAGCGAAAGGCCCAGAAAGATCTTAAATTCGGAGACCGTAATTGGTCTCCAATCTCTGGCAAGGGAGGACTGGGGATTAGCGGCGATGTGTTGACCAGCGTATAAATTGCTTTGGTCCACAATAGATCTATAGAGATCTTCGGTGAAAAACAGCGAATAAAAATCCAGTGGCATAAAATCAACTGTTTCCACCTGAATTCCGGGTTGGCCAGTGAATGGGGGAAGTACGGGTGGGTGGGTTCCCAATTCGGATTGGCGAATGCAGCAGGAAGGGCACTATGGGCACGACGGGCCTGTCTTTGTCTTCTAGGTGGCAGCGGGACACTACTTGTGCTTGCCACCTCGCCAGCTTGAACTGCACTTATGGGACTCGCCACATCACCACGTGATACTGCAGTGCTGGATGTAAGACCAGGGTGTACTAGGCCGTTGGTGCTTGCCAGTTCACCAGAAGGAATAGCGGCACTAGTACTGCTCTGCTCCATACGAGAGCCCTGCGGTTCTTGCACTTCAAGGACAGAAGAAGAAGATTGGGGTCTGGTACTCCTGACCTTGGCAGGGACCACAACTCCGTCGTCAGAGCTATCTGTCATGAAGCCGCTGTCCTCTACAGGATCGTATTCTGAGCCTGAATCTGACAGATGAGTGACTTCCTCTTCACTATCTGTCATGCTCAGAAACGTGTAGGCCTCTTCACTAGTGTACCTTCGATTTGCCATTTTGGGCTCTAAATTTAGGGGTACACTAGTGAGACTCACAGGCAAAAAAGCTCCTGACTGTCAGCGACTGTATCAAAACGCTACCAAAAAACTGTTAGCGATCGCAGGGATCAGGCCTGACTCTGCGAACGCTGCAGTTATGTGTGCTTAGTGTTTTGTAAGTGTCAGTGATCCTGCACTTGGGTGGGCTGGTCAGGGCTGGGCCGAGGGGCAAAATGCCGGTGCTAGCAGGTATCTGGGCTGATCCCGCTAACACTGCGTTTTTGGGAACCCTAAACTGCTCGGGAGTATAGATCTGATCGGATCAGATATCGATCCGTTCAGATACTATAGCACTAAGGGAGGTGTATGCTGCGTGCGTGGGTGTTAGCGGTACTGGCGCTAACCTGACACTGCCTGGGGCGACGCAGACCTTATCTGACCCTAAAAACTTAACTTATATCACCGCCGGGCAATTAGGAGGTTAAACCTTTATAAGGTAATAAACGGCGGGTGCCCTAAAACTATAAAATACAAACTAACTAACCAGCGTCACCCGTAACACTTATACGGTGATCGCTGGTGAAAGGGTTAACTAGGGGGCAATCAGGGGGTTAACACCTTTAGTAGGTAGTATATGGGGGTCCCTGTCGCTATAAAACACTGACAGTGAACCTATATACTTACCTCCCTAACTAGCGTCACCTGTGTCACTAATACAGCGATCAGAAAAATGATCGCTTAGCGACACTGGTGACAGGGGGTGATCAAGGGGTTAACCTTTATTAGGGGGGTTTAGGGGGGTACCCTGGAACTAAAGGGGGTACCCTAGACCTAAAGGGGGCTAACCTAACTGCCTTAACACTTATAACTGTCACAAACTGACACCAATGCAAAAAAAAAAAAAACTGCTATTGGTGTCAGTGTGACAGGGGGTACAGGGGGGTGATCGGGGGGTGATGGGGGGGTGATGGGGGGTGAAAAGTGTGCCTGGCGTGTTCTACTGTTAGTGTAGTGTTGGTGTAATTTACATTGATGTCTTCTCTCCTCTGCGCCGGATCGAAAAGATAGGCTCGAGGAGGGATGACATCACTTCCTCTCCCTCTGTTTACATTACAGAGGGAAAGGAAACTTTTCATTCGCCGGAGCAATCGGGAGGGGGTGGCCACGAATGGATGGCCTCCCCCTCACCTCTCATCGCCCGGGAAGAAATGGCGACCACCTCGGGCACCAGGGGGGGGGTCTGATCGGACCCCCCACCCGCGGAAGGCAGATCACGTATATGTACGTGATTCTGCCTGTCCCTGCCACCTTGCCGACGTATATCGGCGTGAGGCGGTCGTCAAGTGGTTAAAGTAGTGCATTATTGAATTTTATTTTATCTGTTTTATCTGTTATGTCTTATTGAGAGTAATAAGTGGTCACATATTACTCGGCTCCCCTACCTGGGGCCACCTTGGGTGGACAGGGCTGTGACTAGTCTACATTTTGGGAAGGCGCATGCAAGGAAGCTTGCTTGGCAGCCGAACACTGTAGACATTCCTTTCTCTCTCTCTCTCTCTCTCTCTCTCTCTCTCTCTCTCTCTCTCTATCTATCCTTTTGTCCTCGTTAACTTGAGACTGTGATATAGTCTGAACCGGTACCAGGTGACGGATAGAGGAATTGTCGGACCCTTGAGTCCAAGACAGCTTACAGTCTAAAATCCTGAGCAGACACATAAATATCCCAGTCATCAAGACAGAACGTAGCAAGACAGCGTTATATATTGGAAAGTGGTCTGAAAGAGGACAGGTGGCTGTCAAAGGAATTGTTCAAAGTTGCAAAAGCTATTCATGAGGAAGGTGGACAGAACAGGAAACAAATCAAAATGGTTGTATTGTATATTTGTATAAAAAAACAGAAAAGAGGAAGCTAAGTAGTCAGCCACCGCCCTATAATGGCTTCTGGACCCCAAGAAGTAGGTACACCCCTTCGTCTACCGCCCATCTGTTCCAAATGACACCTCCCCCTACCGCCCATCTGTTCCAAGTGACACCTCCCCCTACCGCCCCTCTGCTACAAGTGACAGAGGAGCCTCTGACACCTCCCCCACCGTGCTTAACAGTAAACAAGGCAAATTTGTCTTTGTACGGCTTGGGTGTTTGCTGCCACACACGCCTGACCCAATCTGTACCACATGCACTACCGCCCACTCCGGAACCTACACACATGTATCCCGTGATACACCAGTCCTCGGGATCATATTACAAGGCCCACCCCATTAATGACAAGTGTTACTGACAACAGCTCCGTGGAGGGGGGGGAACCCAGGCACCTCCCCCACCCAAGCCTCAGGAAGCTCCTGCCCCAACAAACCCAGAACTAGGGACTCAGAGTCAGCCTGATTCCTCCCCTCAAAGCCCAGACCAAAGTCGCGCCGGCCCTGTCAGGGTGCCCGGAGCTGACATGCAGACTGTTACATTTCAAGGCACACCCCGCATTGAATCCATTCCCCTGTATGACTCACAAGCTGAAGGCCCAGTGTCCGGTAACCCGTTTGACAGCTTGCCACTTGACAACCCACTCTGGCCATTTGGTAGTGACTCACTTCCCCTGTTATGTCCCTCACAGCAGCCCATGGTCCCTCGAGCCTGAAATGAACCACCTCCATCGAGACCCTCACACCACCAAAGACAACGGCCCAAATACGGCCCCTTCATTTCTCCCCCAAAATGGATGCCTACGGCACAAGGGGCTCCCCTGATATACGTAAATTTCACCCCCTCTCAGGCTGTATTTCTTGTTGCGAGCCTACCATACCCTGAAAAACAGCCCATTTCATTTTACAGAAGGATCACCCAAATCCAAAAGACATACGCGGCTGCGTGGTGGGATTTGGTGAGCCTGTGTGATATAAAGGCAGGAGATGCCTACTGGCCAGTGATGGAGAAACGCTTTGATCAGTACTACTGTGACGATACTTATGACTCAGGATGTGACTTTATGAGTCAGTTAAAAAGATGGGTTCAAGACTGCTTGGCAGACCAAGCGACTAGTATATAAGAGGTCACACAAGAAAAAGGTGAATCTGTTGAGAAATATCACAATAGAATAGCACAAATGTTTACTGATTTGGGTTTTAGCACGCTGAACAAAGCACACAGACACATGCTAGTTGCCTCATTTGTCTCAGGTCTTAAAGAGTCAATCTGAAAGGGTCTGATCCTATCACACCCAGAGTATAGAGTAATGGAGCTTGAGACATTGTTATTAGTAGCAAAAGGTCTGATCCTATCACGCCCAGAGTATAGAGTAATGGAGCTTGAGGCATTGTTATTAGTAGCAAAAGCTCTAGAATCCTCACAGAGCAGTAGAAAGGTAGCTCCTCTCATGATGGCCTCTGACACACCTTATCTGCGCACACCAGTACCAACTCCGCGTGTCTGCTACCCACCTCGCCCACCGCCCCGCCCCTCTCCGGATCACATGTACCTTCTCCGCTAGGATTCAGGCAAGCCTGTGTCACCTGCCTATGCCATGGTATCCTCTGGAGACTTAGGAGGCCCTCTTACAAAATAACCCTAAATGCACCTCACCAAAGAAATAGTTGCTGTAATCAAGGCCATCCCTTTGCCTCAAGGTCAAAAGCCCCTTCACGCCTTTCTAGGATTGATCTCCTACTGCCGTTCTTGAATCCCAGGAGCCTCTCCACTTGGTGCAACCTCTCTACGACGCCTTAAAATCTAACCCTTTCTCGCTTTTCCCAGAAGCTGTGGACAATTTTGAAACTCTGAAGGAGATCCTCTCAACAGCCCCTGCTTTGGGCCTCCCAGACTATGAAAAGACTTTCAAACTGTTTGTCTCAGAGAGACAAGGAGATGCCACAGGAGTTTTGGCTCAGGCTCATGGCAACAGACTCAGACCCATTGGGTATTACTCCTGTCAACTGGACTCAGGGGCCAGGGAAGGACCCTCTTGTCTCAGAGCCGTCTTTGCAGACCAAACCCTTTTGGACAAGACCGCTGACCTCGTGTTGGGCCACCCTTTGATCCTCCTTGCCCCTTATGACATAACTGCCATTCTAAACCAAGTACAGACCAAACACCTGTCCTCACAGAGGCACCTCAGACTCCAGTGTGCCTTGCTTCTCCCCGATAGCATCAATATAATCCGATGTGATATCCTTAACTAGGGATGAGCCGAACACCCCTCTGTTCGGTTCGCACCAGAACATGCAAACAGAAAAAAAGTTCGTTCAAACACGCGAACACCATTAAAGTCTATGGGACACAAACATGAATAACCAAAAGTGCTAATTTTAAAGGTTTATATGCAAGTTATTGTCATAAAAAGTGTTTGGGGACCTGGGTCCTGCCCCAGGGGACATGGATCAATGCAAAAAAAGTTTTAAAAACGGACGTTTTTTCGGGAACAGTGATTATAATAATGCTTAAAGTGAAACAATAAAAGTGTAATATCCCTTTAAATTTCGTACCTGGGGGGTGTCAATAGTATGCCTGTAAAGGGGCGTATGTTTCCCGTGTTTAGAACAGTCTGAAAGCAAAATTACATTTCAAAGGAAAAAAAGTCATTTAAAACTACTCGAGGCTATTAATGCATTGCCGGTCCGACAATACAAATAGAAGTTCATTGATAAAAACGGCTTGGGAATTCCCCACAGGGGAACCCCGAACCAAAATTTAAAAAAAAAATGATGTGGGGGGGTCCCCCTAATTTCCATACCAGGCCCTTCAGGTCTGGTATGGATATTAAGGGGAACCCTGCGCCCAAAAAAAAAACCGGAGTGGGGTCCCCCCAAAAATTCATACCAGACCCTTATCCAAGCATGCAACCTGGCAGGCTGCAGGAAAAGAGGGGGGGATGAGAGAGTGCCCCCCCCTCCTGAACCATAGCAGGCCACATGCCCTCAACATTGGGAGGGTGCTTTGGGGTAGCCCCCCAAAACACCTTGTCCCCATGTTGATGAGGACAAGGGCCTCATCCCCACAACCCTGGCCGGTGGTTGCGGGGGTCTGCGGGAGGGGGGCTTATCGGAATCTGGAAGCCCCCTTTAACAAGGGGACCCCCAGATCCCGGCCACTTTCTCGCCCCCCCTCTTTTCCTGCAGCCTGCCAGGTTGCGTGCTCGGATAAGGGTCTGGTATGGATTTTTGGGGGGACCCCACGCCGTTTTTTTTTTTAATTTTGGCGCGGGGTTCCCCTTAATATCCATACCAGACCTGAAGGGCCTGGTATGGAATTTAGGGGGACCCCCACATCATTTTTTTTTTAAATTTTGGCGGGGGTTCCCCTTAATATCCATACCAGATCTGAAGGGCCTGGTATGGAATTTAGGGGGACCCCCTACGTCATTTTTTTTTTTTTCATTTTGGTTCGGGGTTCCCCTGTGGGGAATTCCCATGCCGTTTTTATCAATGAACTTCTATGTGTATTGTCGGACCGGCAATGCATTAATAGCCGCGAGTAGTTTTAAATGACTTTTTTTCCTTTGAAATGTCATTTTGCTGTCAGACTGTTCTAAACATGGGAAACATGCGCCCCTTTACAGGCATACTATAGACACCCCCCAGCTACGAAATATAAAGGGATATTACACTTTTATTGTTTCACTTTAAGCATTATTAAAATCACTGCTCCCGAAAAAACGGCCGTTTTTAAAACTTTTTTTTGTATTGATCCATGTCCCCTGGGGCAGGACCCAGGTCCCCAAACACTTTTTATGACAATAACTTGCATATAAGCCTTTAAAATTAGCACTTTTGATTTCTCCCATAGACTTTTAAAGGGTGTTCTGCGGCATTCGAATTTGCCACGAACACCCCAAATTGTTCGAGTCAAACGTGAGTTCGACTCAAACGCAAAGCTCATCCCTACCCTTAACCCATCCACTCTGCTTCCTCTTCTCGAGGGGGGAACCTCTTTGGAAAATGACCCTCATCTCACCGCTCATGACTGCTTCGAAGTGATGAAGATGAGACATCACTCCTACCGACAGTCAGTGAAACAGCCCTTGAGAATCCTGACTTGACAATTCACCACCGCAGATACAGTTCTTCAGGCTTCAGCATTACCTTCCTCCATGTCTGCCCAGGAAGCAGAACTCCAGGCCCTAACTATGGCATGTAAGTTGGCAGAAGGAAAAAGAGCCAACATCTATACAGATTCAAGATATGCCCTCGGTGTTGCCTGCGATTTTGGCATCATCTGGAAAACCAGAGGGTTCCTTACAGCAGCAGGTACACCTGTAAAGCACAGTTCAGCTATCAAGGACTTAATGGATGCCCTACTCCTCAAAGCACAAGTGGCCATACTTAAGGTGAGGGCACATGGCAAATTGGTATCCCAAGAAGCACGGGGCAATCACCTGGCAGATACCTCTGCAAAACATGCTGCAAATGGAACGCGAGAAGTGGTCAGCAGAGCGAATGCACCCATCCTGGATGACCCAACAGATGCCCCTAAAGAGACTGTGCAAACCACCATGATTCTACAAAACCCTCCTGTGAACAGGACCCACCTCAAGGAGCAACAGGGGGCAGCTGACAAAGAAGAAAAAGAAGTGTGGATCAAAAGTGGAGCCACAGAAGTTGAAGGAATCATGGAATTAAACAAGAGACCGTGTTTGCCACAATCAATGTTTCCTGCAGTGGTACAGTGGGCCCACGGTGCCTCTCATCTGTCAAAAACTTTTATGAACGCCCTAATCAACAAATACTACTTGGCTCCGGGGATCACCCCACTCACTAACAACTTCTGCAAGTCATGCACTTTCTGTGCTAAGTGCAATCCAGGAAGAACGGTAAAGGTACCTTTGAAGCATCTAGCAAAAGCCCAGTACCCCTTCCAAAGGATACAGATCGACCACATCCAGATGCCAAAGAGAGGCCGATATGAATATGCATTGATTTCATTGAAATGTTCTCCGCATGGCCGGAAGGCTATCCCGTTACAAACATGCTGGCAAAGACCATGGCTAAAAGACTTCTAACAGAAATAGTGTGCAGATATGGTGTCCCAGAGGTCATAGAGAGCGATCAGTGGTTGGATTTCATGGCCTCAGTGACCAAGGAAATATGGGCAGCTTTAGGGGTCACACTAGCTTTCCACACTCCATATCATCCTCAGAGCAGTGGGAAGGTGGAAAGATTGAATGGCACAATAAGATCTAGAATGCTAAAAATGTCTCAGGAAACAGGAATGAGTTGGTCAGACATTGCCTTATTCAGTGTTAGGTACACTCCAAGGGGAAACCATGGCCTGTCACCCAATGAGATTTTGTTTGGTTCAGCCCCCAGACTGGATTGTTACTTCCCACAGCAATAACAGCTCCAATCTGATGTACTGACTGATTATGTGACTGCTTTATCTCGAGAATTAACCCGTATCCATTCGCAAGTGTTTTCTTCCGTTCCAGATCCTGAGTTAGATACAGAACACACAAGCTGGTTCCCGGTGATTGGGTCCTGGTAAAGAAGTTTGTGAGAAAACATACTCTTAAACCCAGATATGATGGTCCTTTCCAGGTTCTCCTAACAACTACCACATCAGTAAAGGTGGCCGGAAAAAACTTGTGGATACACGCCTCCCACTGCAAGAAAGTCCCTGTACCTGAGGAAGAGGCTGAGGAGACCAAACCATGATTCTGTATATCCTTTTCATTGTAATCATTGTTCAGGCACAGGAGGTAGCCATCAAACAGAAGGATGGTATAACACAATTCTGGTACAATTCAATCAATACACATGTTGCCACCTTTATATCCTCTTATGAACAGATAATTCCAGGTACTATGTACAAGATCCGGTCCTGGGATGAAACAGTAAGATCCATGACTGTGTATGTATGCGTTACTGATTCCTATTGGGGTAACAACTTTGATTCCTGCGGAGCCATGGGTTGGAACACTGGGGATACAAACTGGGGGTACAAGCCTGAGAATGCCTTGAATAGAAAGGACAAAAATGGGAAGTCACTCATAGATAGAATGACAATCAACAAACACACAGATTAGTATTTCACGAAAGAGTTCAGGCTGACCATTGAGAATCCTAGCCCAGGAGACAGCGGGACCTATGTTCTGGGCCTATGGTGGAGGAGTGGGTATCCCAGTTTTAGAAAATCTTTCCAACTGAAAGAAATGTTCAACAACCCAGAGTGGGAAGTTCCCCAATCTACATCTAGCTCCAACCCCCTGCGGCCCCATATACAGACATTAAAGGACATGGTAGCCATAGCATCCTCCTTTGAGGATACTATGGCTGCAGAAACCGGGTTCTCAGATGTCAACTTGTGGCTCGAGTGGATGAGGTACAGTGCAGGGAAACACAATAAGACCAATTGCTATGTGTGTGGGTAGGCTAGACCGCATCTAGGAACAGTACCCCTAAACATACCCTAGACATGTTTCCTCAGCCTGTTTATCAACACAACCACTAACCACTCTCTGTATGAACATTGGAAGAAGGAATATCCCAAAGTCACCAAGACCCCTAAGCCAGGAGAAGGTATCACCATATATCCTGGCAATTTCACATGCTATGGATGGTATCAGGGAGTGGGGAAACCCCTTGGGAATTTCACTAAGGGTTACTGTGGATCTTTATAGTGAGGCCTCTGCAGATCTGGTGCAAAATCAAGTCCAGTCTTTGGGAGACGTGTACTGGATCTGCAGAGCCGTGAAAATCAGAAGCAGATTGACAGGACAATGGACAGGGGAATGTGCATTGGCCAAGGCTATAATGCCTCTGCATATTTTCTCAGAGGCCACTCCACAGATAGAACCAGAAGCAAACAACACACCCAGGCCTAATAGGAAGCATAGGAGTGCCCCAGCGGGAAGCTTTGACCCTCATGTATACATAGATGCCATAGGGGTCCCCAGATGAATTCAAAGCAAGAGACCAAGTATCAGCAGGATTTGAGTCCCTGACCTCCATCATCACTGTAAACAAGAATGTAGACTGGATAAATTACATCTACTATAACCAACAAAGGTTTGTTAATTACACTAGAGATGCACTCCAAGGTTTAGCCGAACTGGAAGCCGCTTCACACATGACTTTCCAAAACTGTATGGCCTTAGATATGCTCTTAGCTGAAAAGGGGTGTGTGTAAGATGTTACCTGAAACGAGTAAATGCTGTACTTATATCCCAGATAACACTGGCCCAAATGGTAAAGTGACTTTAGCCATCAAGAAACTTGAGGATTTGTCCAATGAATTAAAGAAGGGCTCACCAACCCCTGGGATCACTACTTCACCTAGATCAAGGGGGGATGGCAGGGGATTTTAACACAGATCGGAATATTCATTCTGATAATTCTAGTGACCCTAGTTGTCATGGTCTGCTGTGTTCTTCCCTGTCTTAAGAAGTGTGTGGAAAAAGCTGTTGACCAATCTACTCCCACGTTTGTGAACCAGGAAATACCAGATGTTGATGGTTATGTAAGACTTGATGATGATTATGTGTTACACTCAGTTACAGTCACTTCCCCCCGAGATGCAACACCATAGGATGACAGGGACAGACAGCACCTGATTGCCCTTCTCTAAGCTGTATCGAGGGGGGTAGTGAGTTAGTCACTGCTTTTCTCTATATACAGCTCAAAAGAGTTGCTGAGGAGAATGGGCCAGGTGAGTAGGACCTTCAGTATGAGGGACAGTATTGAAATAGACAGTTTCAAGGGGGGACTGTAATGGATATGGGAATGTCATGATAATATGTCTATTCCAATATATATAAGTACATGCTTTATAGCCTGACATATACAGTGGGGATGGAAAGTATTCAGACTCCCTTAAACTTTTCAGTCTTTGTTATATTGCAGCCATTTGCTAAAATCATTTAAGTTCATTTTTTTCCTCATTAATGTGCACACAGCACCCCATATTGACAGAAAAACACAGAATTGTTGACATTTTTGCAGATTTATTAAAAAAGAAAAACTGAAATATCACATGGTCCTAAATATTTAGACCCTTTGCTGTGACACTCATATATTTAACTCAGGTGCTGAACTTAAATGATTTTAGCAAATGGCTGCAATATAACAAAGAGTGAAAAATGTAAGGGGGTCTGCTTCTGCTTATCAACCTTAAAACATATTCAGCAGATATTTGCAAAGCTTATCCCTCCCTTGCTGTGGAACTGAAGAGTTAACTGGACAGTTAACAGAAGAATCGCACCTCTTCTAAAAATACACTCAAAAATAACACCAACGTTTCAGAAGAAGCAGGAACATTGCAAGAACATAGCTACTTCCCCATATAGATGACCCAACTCAAGCTTATATTTTTTGTCACAAAATATATATGTGAACTGTATTTTAACCCCTTATCAAAAGAATAAGTGATAATAGAACAAAATAGTGGCGCTAAATAAGCGCTGAACAAAGAGTGTTTGTTCAACCCAATATGACATAAAACTATCAAATAAATAAATATATAATTAAACATGTGAATGTATAAGTACTGATTCCACCCTGTGACAAGCGAGACTTGAAACAAAAATAATAATATCACAAAAAATAGTCCACAAAGTGTTCAAGTGAATTCATATTCAATGTGAAATCTTCCTGTTCCATCCACCACACCAATGTGCCAGTGATTCCACTCCCCTAAAGAAACGCACTCACCGAATTTCAATGCCTACACTCTCGTGTCAGGCTAAGGCGCTTTTACAGGGTTTCAAACGAGTATCCAGAATCCAACCGTATATGTAAGGTATTCCTCCACATGTAAATAATAAAGGCGCTCAAATAGTGTGATAAAACAGTTTAATAAAATCACTTCACATCTTCAAACTTTACACTCACATTGTAGAACTTCACAACCAGCAAGAGTAATCACAGAAAAGCTTCAAGTGACAGTAGCACAGTGGATCTTACGGTCACGGCGGACCCAAGGTTTGCTAGCATGTAAACCAATCTCACCCCTTCCTTGGTCCTAGATTTTAACTCGCTCCTCCACCTCTTAGTTTGACGTTTCGCATCCTACGTCAGTGATGATGATTGCCGTACAGCCACGCCCCTCGGGGGGAGAGAGTTGAGACCTAGAACCCTCGGGGGCGTGGCTGTACGGCAATCATCATCACTGACCGCAAGATCCACTGTGCTACTGTCACTTGAAGCTTTGCTGTGATTACTCTTGCTGGTTGTGAAGTTCTACAATGTGAGTGTAAAAGTTGAAGATGTGAAGCGATTTTATTAAACTGTTTTTTTACGTTATCACACTATTTGAGCACCTTTATGGATGGAACAGGAAGATTTCACATCAAATATGAATTCACTTGAACACTTTGTGGACTATTTTTTGTGATATTATTATTTTTGTTTCAAATCTCACTTGTCACAGGGTGGAACCAGTACTTATACATTCACACATTTATTTATTAATTTGATAGTTATATGTCATATTGGGTTGAACGAACATTCTTTGCTCAGTGCTTATTTAACGCCACTATTTTGTCCTATTATCACTTATTCTTTTGATAAGGGGTTAAAATACAGTTCACATTCTTGATTTTTCAAGTGGCAGATTCTAGTTAAGTCTTCTGTCCTTAAGCGCAGTGGTGGTATTTTGAGTGGTGGCGAGGTTATCTTAAATTACCAACAGGTATTGTTAACAATATATATATATTGTGGTTGTTTTGTGGTTCACATACGCCAGCCTTATCTGACATATCTTAATCTTATCTTAACGAAATGGTATATAAGTCTTGAAAAGAGGAAATATTAAAAAGAAAGTAATTTGACTCTGAACTAAGTGTCAGTGTGAGTTGTTTGAGCGTGCACACTTAATATTCAATTTGACCAGGGGTAGATATATACGTACCAGACCTTGGTTCTGGTTCTGATCCAATACAGTAGTTCCTTTATGAGGATGTGGTTTTGACAGGGTTGGAAAAGAGAATGATGACCATTTTCGAGGGTACTAGTGAGCAGGGTATTAACGGATGTCGATTTGTGTGCACCTCCCAGGCAGACATCACCTATAATGACCCACCCGAGATCCAGCTTTTGGGCATATGTGGGATTTTCCAATCTGTTGTCTGGGATCTGGTTGCACTCTATTATGGTCGGTAAGGGTAGGCATGTCTTACCATCCATAGATTTGTAGGCCGTCAGCTCTTCTCCCCGCCGTTTCCACTGTACCTGCACAGGTCCTAAGGGAGTAAGGGCTGCTGGGGCCTTTAAGGTTTAGAATGTCAAAAAACAGGTCTAGCTAGTGACTTATTACTCTGATCATCCAAGATGACGTAGAGCTTGACTGCTATGTCTCTGCGTCCTTTTGAGTAAACTCTCACTAGTCAGATTTTAGAGCAGGATCTGCTACCTGTACTTCCTTTGCAGACTTCAGTGCACTCTGAAGTGATTGCTATTGCATCTGTACTAGAGTCTTTGGTCTCCCTGCCTTGCTCCTTGTCTCCACGGACAGGTGGGAAGGTTCTTGGAGTAAGTGGGTGTAGAGCTGCGAGGTGCTCTGTGCTGTCACACTCTGTACATTTGACACTGACCTTACAGTCTTTGGCGAAGTGTGTGGATGAAGCGCAGCACTTGTAACAGATGTTGTTGTCTTTGAGGAAAGCCTTGCGATCCTGGATGGTCTTTGCCCTGAAGGCTCTGCATTTCAGAAGATGATGTGGCATGTTATGCAGAGAACAGAACTTAGTAGGGTCGCTGTCTTGATCCTCTGGCTGAGACTCTGCAAATCTGTGGGAAGAAATGTTAGTCTTGTGCACTGCTACTGGAGCTCTGAGTTGCTTAGGGCTAGAAGAAGTGGTATAAGACACTGGAAACATGAAGTTGGAGCCATCTTTCATTCCTGCTTGTCTGTCTACAAAGTCCACAAACCCTCTAAAGAGTGAAAAGGGCACATTGTGTATTCATTTGTAGTTACAGCCATGAGCGATCCATCTTTCGTGTAACTCATAAGGAAGTTTCTGTGCTAAGGAGTGAATACCTCTAACAGAGTCAAGATAAGAAAGGCCAGGTAAGTCTCCTCCTGTTTTAGCAACTTGTAACTCCATACACAGGTCACTGAATTCTCTGAGTCTTTGACAACCTCTGCTGGGTATTCTTGGGAAGTCCTCTATCCTTTTAAACAGTGTACTCTCTATAGCCTCTGGTGAGCCATAACATCTATCCAGTCTGTTCCAGATATTTGTAAGGCCTATCTCAGGGTGGTTTATGTTAATGTCTCTGATCCTTTTGGCAAGTTCAACAGAATCATTGCCAAGCCACTTTACGAGGAGGTCTATCTGATCCCTGCAGGATAGATCTAGACCTTGGCACTCTGGAAAGAGGATCGCCACGCCCTATATAGGGTTGCATAGGTGTGGGTCATTCGTATCCATTTGTTGCATACCCTCTTGGAGTGAAGACAGGTGTTTGCTGTTTGTATGAAGGCTGGGTACCTTGTGGAGTAGAAGGTTTGGTTGGGACTGGGTAGTCTTGACTGTAGCACTGGGGTCCAAGGTCGGCTAGTTGCTGCTTTATTTGCTGCTATCTACTCTTGGCTCATCGTAGACGGCTGCTTCTAATGCTTCTGCTTCTGCGATGGCGGTGGCAGCGCCTCGGTCCACTGCCAGCCTCTTCATGTTAGCTTCTAAGATAGCTTGCTGCAATTTCAGAGCTGCCTCCTGCTGAGCTAGCTCAACCTCCATGCGTATTCTTTGTTGTCCTTTCTCTTGCTCCAAGTGTACTCTTTCCTTCTCTCTCTCTTTTTCTAAGCGTACTCTTTCCTTCTCTCTCTCTTGTTCCTGTCTCACTTTTTCTGCATCAAGGTGGGCCTTTTCTTTTTTCATCTGCAACTCTTGGTCTGCGAATGCGGCCCTGGCTTTCGCTGCTTTGGCTTTCAAACAGGCTATAGCTGCTGCATTTGCGACAGATGACCTAGATGAGCTTGTTTATGATTGTGTTTTGTAAGAAGATGTCCCACTGTGGGACATGGCTGTGGGAAGAAGCTGTCCTGCTGTATAGAGACCGCTCTAGTGTCGATGCTGCTTGACAGAGCACGTCTCTGTGTAGCGTGGCTGCTTTCTTAGCCTACCGCAGGCCTGTATCTTTAAGGCTTCTGTCTATCTGGATACTGTCTAGCCCCAGGCTGTACAGACTTCTGAAGTCAGCTTATCTTCCTTTAGATGTCAGCTTAAAAATGTCACTGTTCTGTCTCTAGGACAGAGAGCTAAACCTCCCTATTGCAGAAAACTTCAGATACCATATTTCTTCAACCTCAGTTTTATTAGAACACGCCAGGTGAAACTACAAATTAACAGAAATAGACTTCAATAAGTACAGTGTTGCATACTTTAAAGAAAAAATGTTCTACAATGCAGAATGAGATAATAAAAACTTAATTTTTAAGTTCTCTAAGGGGTGATGGCGATGGATTGAGAAAGACATGTCTTGCTTCCTGCAGTATCTTCTAAAACAATGGTGGCTGATTCACTTCCTGTGAAGACCCAGAATTCCCTGCTTACTAACAACTTTATTAACTACACACACAATGTATCACATAAACAGCACAACTGAAGCAATACCAAGCGAGAATGATAGATGGCACCTTCACTCTGCATAAGATTGACTTATGTAAATTAGAACCTTACATGTTATTTCAAATAACACAGATAATCAGAATAGAAATCTGGTGGACAGAACAACCACCAGGAAGTCGGCACTGCGCTGCGCTAATCACAGGCAGTGAGACATTTCCCGATCTCTGTAGCCGCGCATCAGGACAATATCTCACTGCCTGTGATTAGCGCAGCACAGTGCTGACTTCCTGGCCACCTCTGCACATGGGCTGTGTGAACACGCCAAAGCTCATCCTTAGCATTGACCCTTATTTTGCGTCAAAATTATTTTTTAATGTAAGTTTTTTTTCCTGAAACTAACCTCTTAAAATTAAGGTGTGTGTTATATGCTGATAAATACAGTGTGTGTATATATATATATATATATCTATATATATATATATATAGATATATATATATATAGATATATATATATATATATATAGCGGTCACATTTTTGATATATAATTAATGTTATGTTATAGCTTAGCATCTGGCACCATCTAGCGGCCAAAATATGAAAGGACTGCATTTTTATTTTTCATTGTTCAAGAAGTTGACATGGAAGTGTTTTGTTTGTTTACACTGGACATTAACTTGACCTACCCATAATGCCCATTAACTCCCATGAACATCAGGAGAACAGAACTGCATTGTGGGAAGACTATAAAAGGGCTCGGAGTATTCTTCTGATCCTATTAGTACAGTACCGCAGGCAGCTGCAGTATTTACAAGTTAGTGTAGTGCGTCCTCTGCACGGTGTGCACCTAAAGCTACCTGAAGAAAATTAGTGGTGTTCTTCTGATCCTATTAGTACAGTACCGCAGGCAGCTGCAGTATTTACAAGTTAGTTTAGTGCATCCTCTGCACAGTGTGCACCTAAAGCTACCTGAAGAAAATTAGTGGTGTTCTTCTGATCCTATTAGTACAGTACCACAGGCAACTGTAGTATTTACAAGTTAGTGTAGTGCATCCTCTGCACAGTGTGCACCTAAAGCTACTTGAAGAAAATTAGTGGTGTTCTTCTGATCCCATTAGTACAGTACCACAGGCAGCTGTAATATCTACAAGTTAGTGTAGTGTGTCCTCTGCACAGTGTGCACCTAAATCTACCTGAAGAAAATTAGTGGTGTTCTTCTGATCCTGTTAGTACATGTTAGCGAAATTTGGTTGTACGCAAAGCACACAGCCAAATCTCCTGTTTCTAATCATAATAACAATTTCGTCTAATGATATAATCTCACCTTTTGATCATATGTCTCTCCTCTGGTGTAGCTCATCCTCTGGTGTGTGTGTGTGTGTCTCATGCTCACAAATAGACAAAACACATCCTTCTTACATTCTCATCTCAGCAAGACTGCCTTACAGCCCTGTCACAGCTGTCTGCATGAGCCACTTTATTAGCATATCAATAGCAAGTCCCAAAGCTTGAGGGTTGGGCCTCCAACAGCCAAACACCTCTTACAAAGCTTGTGATCTCACAAGAAATGGACGCAGGATATGACCTCACAGGATGTAAGTGACCATATAAGGATTTAACAACAGAACACAAAACAACCAATGAACAATGACTACAGGACAAGATACAATATACTAAATGACGATGACTAAAGTTCCTTGTGCATTGGAGATTATCTGCAGGTGCACGTCATGGCACCCCA
Source organism: Aquarana catesbeiana (assembly GCF_042186555.1). Classification (NCBI taxonomy): domain Eukaryota; kingdom Metazoa; phylum Chordata; class Amphibia; order Anura; family Ranidae; genus Aquarana; species Aquarana catesbeiana. The sequence continues at coordinate 265,706,213 of NC_133328.1, forward strand.
AACATGTTGATCAGGCATACCAGGGGCGACAAGAGCAAAACACCTCTAAACCGATAATGTCTTTGCAGAGTGAACGCATCCCCACCAGACGATCGTTCTGTGCATTGCACAGGGGCCCTTTTGCTGGCGGACATGTCCTCTCTCCGCAAACACCTCTCTCCAAACACCAGGAAGTTTTCCATTACCTAACAGGTCTCAGCCAGCGTTGATCTGCCCCAGTCAGCTCTTTAGAGCGGGCTGTGGTTGAACACACACTGGGAGACTTATGACAACACATTAATATAAAATTTTCCACAACATACAGTACCGCAGGCAGCTGCAGTATTTAACAAGTTAGTGTAGTGCGTCCTCTGCACAGTGTACACCTAAAGCTACCTGAAGAAAATTAGTGGTGTTCTTCTGATCCTATTAGTACAGTACCGCAGGCAGCTGCAGTATTTACAAGTTAGTTTAGTGCGTCCTCTGCACAGTGTGCACCCAACGCTACCTGAATAAAATTAGTGGTGTTCTTCTGATCCTATTAGTACAGTACCACAGGCAGCTGTAGTATTTACAAGTTTGTGTAGTGCGTCCTCTGCACAGTGTGCACCTAAAGCTAACTGAAGAAATTAGTGGTGTTCTTCTGATCCTATTAGTACAGTACTGCAGGCAGCTGCAGTATTTACAAGTTAGTGCAGTGCGTCCTCTGCACAGTGTGCACCTAAAGCTACCTGAAGAAAATTAGTGGTGTTCTTCTGATCCTATTAGTACAGTACCACAGGCAGCTGTAGTATTTACAAGTTAGTGTAGTGTTTCCTCTGCACAGTGTGCACCTAAAGCTACCTGAAGAAAATTAGTGGTGTTCTTATGATCCTATTAGTACAGTACCACAGGCAGCTGTAGTATTTACAAGTTAGTGTAGTGCATCCTCTGCACAGTGTGCACCTAAAGCTAACTGAAGAAATTAGTGGTGTTCTTCTGATCCTATTAGTACAGTACTGCAGGCAGCTGCAGTATTTGCAAGTTAGTGCAGTGCGTCCTCTGCACAGTGTGCACCTAAAGCTACCTGAAGAAAATTAGTGGTGTTCTTCTGATCCTATTAGTACAGTACCACAGGCAGTTGCAGTATTTACAATTTAGTTTAGTGTGTCCTCTGCACAGTGTGCACCTAAAGCTACCTGAAGAAAATTAGTGGTGTTCTTCTGATCTTATTAATACCACAGGCAGGCAGCTACAGTATTTATAGTTAGTGTAGTACGTCCTCTGCACAGTGTGCACCTAAAGCTACCTGGAGACAATTGCTGATGTTCTACTCCTATTAATATCACAGGCAGGCAGCTACAGTATTTACAGTTAGTGCACTGTGTCCTCTGCACAGTGTGCACCTACAGCTACCTGAAGAAAATTAGTGGTGTTTTTCTGATCCTATTAATACCACAGGCAGGCAGCTACAGTATTTACAGTTAGTGTAGTGCGTCCTCTGCAAAGTGTGCACCTAAAGCTACCTGAAGAAAATTAGTGGTGTTCTTCTGATCCTATTAATACCACAGGCAGGCAGCTACAGCATTTACAGTTAGTGTAGTGCGTCCTCTGCAAAGTGTGCACCTAAAGCTACCTAGAGACAATTGCTGTTGTTCTGCTCCTATTAATACCACAGGCAGGCAGCTACAGTAATTACAGTTAGTGCACTGTGTCCTCTGCACAGTGTGCACCTAAAGCTACCTGAAGAAAATTAGTGGTGTTCTTCTGATCCTATTAATACCACAGGCAGGCAGCTACAGCATTTACAGTTAGTGTTGTGCGTCCTCTGCAGAGTGTGCACCTAAAGCTACCTGGAGACAATTCCTGTTGTTCTGCTCCTATTAATACCACAGGCAGGCAGCTACAGTATTTACAGTTAGTGCACTGTGTCCTCTGCACAGTGTGCACCTAAAGCTACCTGAAGAAAATTAGTGGTGTTCTTCTGATCCTATTAATACCACAGGCAGGCAGCTACAGTATTTACAGTTAGTGTAGTCTCATCCTCCTCATCCCCTCTCACCCAGGCTCAGGGTACTTTGTCTATTAAAGCAGCTGCCAACGTGGCCTCTTCCCTCGGCTTAATGGCATCAGTCACTCCTTCCCCAGCCCCACCATGTGCTCCTGAGGAGTCCCTCGAACTGTTTGACCACAGTGTTGGGTACATGCTCCAGGAGGATGCCCAGCGTTTTGAAGGCTCCGATGATGGTACCGAGCTAGAGGAAGGCAGTAACGTGAGCCCAGAGAGAGGGGGTGCCCAAGAAGGACAGCAATCTGGCAGTCATGTTCCCCCAGCTGCAGCATACTGCCAGCTTTGCTCCAGTGATGAGGAGGGAGGGGATGATGAGGTCACTGACTCCACGTGGGTGCCTGATAGGAGAGAGGAGGAGGAGGCACATCACCAACTCTCTGCACTGAGAGGAATGAAGGTGTAGAATTAAGTGTGTCACAGCAAAGTACTTGGGGGCAATCTGCTATCGGTACACCGATGTCAGATTGTACCAGACAAATTTCCCTGCCACAGCTGCTGCACCGCCGAAAGAAGTTCACTCCCAGCCATCCACATGTCCAGCGGTTGAATGCTAGCTTGGCTAAATTGCTAGCACTTCAACTGCTGCCTTTTCAGTTGGTAGACTCTGCCTCCTTCCGTGAGTTTGTGGAATGTGTGGTTCCTCAGTGGCAGGTTCCCAAACGCCACTTTTTCTCATGGAAGGCGATTCTGGCTCTCTACCGGCATGTTTAAGGCAATGTCTTGGCCTCGCTGGACAGGGCTGTCAGCGGTAAGGTGCATATTACCACTGACTCTTGGTCCAGCAGACAGGGACGTTACCTATCTTTCACCTCGCACTGGGTGACTCTTCTGCCAGCTGGGAAGGATGCAGGACAAGGTGCAGTAATGTTGGAGGTTGTTCTGCCACCACGCCTCCAAAATACTACTAGTGGTGATTCTGCCACACCTCTCTCCTCCACCCCCTCCTCTTCTTCTTCCTCCATGGCCTCTTCCTGTGATTTGACTTCAGAACCAGCGGTGCTCCGTAGGCGTTCAAGGGGCCACGCAAGCACGCAGGCCAAAAGATGCCATGCGGTGCTTGAGCTGGTGTGCTTGGGGGACAGGAGCCACACTGGGGCAGAGATTCTGTCAGCTCTGCAGGGGCAGGTTCAGAGGTGGTTGATGCCATGCCAGCTTAAGGCAGGTATGGTGGTTTGCGACAATGGCACCAACCTTCTCTCCGCCCTCCGACAGGGACAACGGACCCATGTGCCCTGTTTGGCTCACATCCTTAACTTGGTGGTGCAGTGGTTCTTGGGCAGGTACCCGGGCTTACAGGATGTCCTGAGGCAGGCCCGGAAAGTCTGTGTGCATTTCCGCAGGTCATATAATGCCAGTGCTCGGCTGGCTGACTTCCAAAAGGAATTTAACCTGCCCAAGAACCGCCTAATCTGTGACATGCCCACCAGGTGGAACTCAACGTTGGCCATGCTGCAGTGGCTGCACATGCAGCAGAGGGCCATCAATGAGTACCTGTGCAACTATGGCACCAGGACAGGGTCAGGGGAGCTTATTTTTTTTCCCCACGCCAGTGGGCCCTGATCAGGGTTGCATGCACTGTCCTCTCACTATTTGAGGAGGCCACGTGGATGGTGAGCAGTGACAGTGCATGCATTAGTGACACTGTCCCCCTTGTCCACCTGTTGGAGCACACGCTGCGTGGAATAATGGACAGGGCACTTGAGGCAGAACAGAGGGAGGAAAAGGAGGACTTCCTTAGCTCTCAAGCCCCCCTTTATCCAGACAGTGTTCCTGCATGCCTGCCGATCACACAGGAAGAGGACGAGGAGGAGGAGGAGGAAGAGGAAGATTGTGTCAGCATGGAGGTGGAGCCTGGCACTCAGCATCAGCAGCAGTCTTTAAGGGATTATTTACAGTCCCAGGAAACCCATGGACTTGTACGTGGCTGGGAGGAGGTGGCTGCGGATCATGTCGTCCTTAGTGACCCAGAGGACTCCGTACTGAATGCCTCAGCAAACCTATGCTGCATGGCCACCCTGATCCTGCAAAGCCTGCGGAAGGATCCTCGTATTCGTGGTATCAAGGAGAGGGATCAATACTGGCTGGCAACCCTCCTTGATCCATGTTACAGGGGTAAGGATGCGGACCTTATCTTGCCATCGCAGAGGGAGCAGAGGGTGAAACATCTGCGGGAGGCCTTGAAGAAAGGTCTGTGCAACGCATTCCCAGAGACTGGGAGGTTACAAACTCCTGTTCCTGGACAACGTGTTGCTGAGGCTTCGGTCAGTCAAAGCAGGAGTCAGACAATTTTTTAGTCCGCAGCCCCAAGGTATGATCAGTTCCAGCAACCATCGCCAGCGTCTGTTTTACATGGTGCAGGAATACCTAGGGACAAGATCTGACTTGAACACCTTTCCCACCGAAAATCGTCTGGGTTACCGGGTCTTGAGGATGGATCACTGGCCAGAGCTTGCACAGTATGCAATTGAGCTACTGGCCTGTCCTGCATCCGGCGTTCTTTCGGAACGTACATTCAGTGCTGCTGGAGGTTTTGTAACCGATCACAGGGTGCGCCTGTCCACCGACTCGGTCGATCGACTGACCTTCATAAAAATGAATCAGTCTTGGATCACCACCAGCTACCAAGCACCTGATGCTGATGTAACTGAATAATTTTTTTTGAAAAGTCAGATCCCTTCAAGACTGTCTATGCTGATGCTGAGTGACTATCCTGTTATACTGAGTGACTATCCTCTTCCTCCTTAATGATCATGCTTATAGCTTGTAAGAATATTTTTGGTTCTGGGCGCTGCCACAAGTGGCTAAGGCCCAATTTTTCAGCCCCTGTTTAACAGGGGCGTGTAATTACAATTTTTGATGCAATATTTTGCAAGGAGGGTTCGTTGCTGCACTCAACTAGAGTATTTGTGAGGCGTTGCAGTGTTGTGGCACCAGCACCAGTGCCCAAGGCCCAATTTTTCAGCCCCTGTTTAACAGGAGCGTGTAATTATAATTTTTGATGCAATACTTTGCAGCAGGGCTCGTTCCTGCGCTCCAACTAGAGTATCTGTGAGGGGTTGCAGTTTTGTGGCACCAGCATCAGTGCCTCTTCCTCCTCAATGATCATGCTGATAACTTGTAAGAATATTTTTGGTTCTGGACTCCGCCACCAGTGGTTAAGGCCCAATTTTTCAGGCCCTGTTTAACAGCCCACCACCACCAAAGGCCCAATTTTTCTGCCCCTGTTCAACAGGTGCATGTAATTACAATTCTTGATCTAATATTTCACAGCAGGGCCCGTTCCAGCTCCCACCAAGAGTAACTGTGAGGACTTACTGTATTGTGGCAACAACACCACCACCAAAGGCCCAATTTTTCTGCCCCTGTTCAACAGGTGCATGTAATTACATTCTTAATCTAATATTTCACAGCAGGGCCCATTTCTGTGCCCACCAAGAGTAACTGTGAGGACTTACAGTGTTGTGGCACCAGCACCACCACCACCAAAGGCCCAATTTTTCTGACCCTGTTCAACAGGGGCATGTAATTACAATTCTTCATCTAATATTTCACAGCAGAGCCCATTCCTGCACCCACCAAGAGTAACTGTGAGGGCTTACAGTGTTGTGGCAACACCAACACCTAAGGCTGCAATTTCTGCAGAGTATATAGGGCAGGCCCCTACTTTCAAACATCCAACTTACAAACGACTCCTACTTGCAAACGGAAGGAGACAACAGGAAGTGAGATGAAATCTACCCCTAGGAAGGGAAATTCTTTCCTGTAAGAGTTAATATGGGAAAAACGTACCTCCTCTCCACTGATGCTTTATCACCAATCCTTGTTTCACTAAAAACCCCAAATTGTCAAAAAACATTTGTCATTGGGACAGAAAGTGAGGTAAAATCTTCTGAAGAGGTGCACAGACAGCAAAACAAATGTCACAGGGGTGATAACCCTTCCCTATGTTTTCCAAAAAGCTTAAAATTAGATTTTTTGGCTGGAGCTACACTTTAACCACTTCAGCCCCGGAAGGATTTACACCCTTCCTGACCAGAGCACTTTTTACAATTTGGCACTGCATCGCTTTAACTGCTAATTGTGCGGTCATGCAATGCTGTACCCAAACAAAATTTGCGTCCTTTTCTCCCCAGAAATAGAGCTTTCTTTTGATGGTATTTGATCACCTCTGCGGTTTTTATTTTTTGCGCTATAAATGGAAAAAGACCGAAAATTTTGAAAAAAAATGATATTTTCTAATTTTTGTTATAAAAAAAATCCAATAAACTCAATTTTAGTCATCCATTTAGGCCAAAATGTATTCGGCCACATGTCTTTGGTAAAAAAAAATGTCAATAAGCATATATTTATTGGTTTGCCAAAAGTTATAGCTTCTACAAACTAGGGTACATTTTCTGGAATTTACAGAGCTTTTAGTTTATGACTGCCTATGTCATTTCTTGAGGCGCTAAAATGGCAGGGCAGAACAAAACCCCCCCAAATGACCCCATTTTGGAAAGTAGACACCCCAAGGAAATTCCTGAGAGGCATGTTGAGCCCACTGAATATTAATTTTTTGTGTCCTAAGTGATTGAATAATGACAAAAAAAAAAAATTACAAAAAGTTGTCACTAAATTATATATTGCTCACACAGGCCATGGGCATATGTGGAGTTGCACCCCAAAATACATTAAGCTGCTTTTCCTGAGTATGGGGATACCACATGTGTGGGACTTTTTGGGAGCCTAGCTGCGTGCGGGGCCCCGAAAACCAATCACCGCCTTCAGGATTTCTAAGGGCGTAAATTTTTGATTTCACTCTTCACTGCCTATCACAGTTTCGGAGGACATGGAATGCCCAGGTGGCACAAACCCCCCAAAATGACCCCATTTTGGAAAGTAGACACCCCAAGCTATTTGCTGAGAGGTATAGTGAGTATTTTGCAGACCTCACTTTTTGTCACAAAGTTTTGAAAATTGAAAAAAGAAAAAAAAATTTTTTTTCTTGTCTTTCTTCATTTTCAAAAACAAATGAGAGCTGCAAAATACTCACCATGGCTTTTTTTTTTCTTTTTTCAATTTTCAAAACTTTGTGACAAAAAGTGAGGTCTGCAAAATACTCACTATACCTCTCAGCAAATAGCTTGGGGTGTCTACTTTCCAAAATAGGGTCATTTGGGGGGGTTTTGTGCCACCTGGGCATTCCATGGCCTCCGAAACTCTGATAGGCAGTGAAGAGTGAAATCAAAAATTTACGCCCTTAGAAAGCCTGAAGGCGGTGCTTGGTTTTCGGGGTCCCGTACGCTGCTAGGCTCCCAAAAAGTCTCACACATGTGGTATCCCCATACTCAGGAGAAACAACAGAATGTATTTTGGGGTGTAATTTTACATATTCCCATGGCATGTTTGAGTAATATATCATTTAGTGACAACTTTGTACAAAAAAAAAAAATGTGTCTTTTTCCCGCAACTTGTGTCACAATATAAAATATTCTATGGACTCGACATGCCTCTCAGCAAATAGCTTGGGGTGTCTACTTTCCAAAATGGGGTCATTTGGGGGGGTTTTGAACTGTCCTGGCATTTTATGCACAACATTTAGAAGCTTATGTCACACATCACCCACTCTTCTAACCACTTGAAGACGAAGCCATTTCTGACACTTTTTGTTTACATGAAAACATTTTTTTTTTTTTGCAAGAAAATTACTTTGAACCCCCAAACATTATATATTTTTTTAAAGCAAATGCCCTACAGATTAAAATGGTGGGTGTTTAATTTTTTTTTCACACAGTATTTGCGCAGCGATTTTTCAAATGCATTTTTTTGGGAAAAAACACACTTTTTTTAATTTTAATGCACTAAAACACACTATATTGCCCAAATGTTTGATGAAATAAAAAAGATGATCTTAGGCCAAGTACATGGATACCAAACATGGCATGCTTTAAAATTGCGCACAAACGTGCAGTGGCGACAAACTAAATACATTTAATAACATTTTAAATTACTGCCCTCGATCTGACCTTCGCGGTGATACCTCACATGCATGGTGCAATTGCTGTTTACATTTGACGCCAGACCGACGCTTGCGTTCGCCTTTGCGCGAGAGCAGGGGGGACAGGGGTGCTTTTTTTTTTTTATTATTTTATTGCTTTTTTATCTTATTTTTAAACTGTTCCTTTCATTTTCTTTTTTTTTAATCATTTTTATTGTTATCTCAGGGAATGTAAATATCCCCTATGATAGCAATAGGTAGTGGCAGGTACTCTTTTTTTGAAAAAATTGGGGTCTATTAGACCCTAGATCTCTCCTCTGCCCTCAAAGCATCTGACCAGACCAAGATCGGTGTGATAAAATGCTTTCCCAATTTCCCAATGGCACTGTTTACATCCGGCGAAATCTAAGTCATGAAATGCTCGTAGCTTCCGGTTTCTTAGGCCATACAGATGATTGGAGCCATTCTGGTCTCTGATCAGCTCTATGGTCAGCTGGACAATTTCACCGGCTGCATTCTCAGGTTCCCTGTTGAGACAGGAGAGCCAGAGAAAAACACGGAAGATGGTGGGGGGGGCATTGTAAAAGCAGTCTAGAGGCTAATTAGCCACTAGGATTGCTTTTACATGAAAGCCGACCACTGGCTGAGAAGAATGATACCAAGATGATACCTAAACCTGCAGGCATCATTCTGGTATAAACACTCAAAGTTGTGAATGGCGTAAAAATGGTTAACAATAAAACACAGTAAACAGTAAATTATAAAAAATTGCATACCTGAAAAGCAAACATGATAAAACATAATAACAATAAAACATTGCAGAATAGAATACAGTCAAAAAGAAGAGAACAATAGAGAGAGAATAGAGAAAGAGAGAACAATAAAACGCCAACTATTTTTTTTTTATTTTATATATTTGTTTTGTTTTGTTTTTTTTTTTACACTTTTTTTGTAACTGTAACTTTTATAACTGTAACCGGTTCCAGGTTCGGGTCTCTCAAAATGGCATCTTTGGAGACCCTGTGAAAGTGTGCCTAGTCTGTGCAATGCTGTACGCTAATACTCAACTAGTGTATGGTAGCGTTCAAAACATTCACCAATGCAAAGACCAGGATTGTCAGGACAGGAGGGACAATTTAGGATTAGGTGAATGCAACAGGAAGGGCATTATGGGCACGACAGGCCTTTGTTTGTCTTCTTGGTGGCAGCGGGACACTACTTTTGCTTGCCACCTCACCAGCTTGAACTGCACTTATGGGACTCGCCACGTCACCAAGTGTTACTGCAGTGCTGGTTTGACTACGACCGCTGGTGCTTGCCAGTTCAGCAAAACGCTACCAAAAAAACTGTTAGCGATCACAGAGATCAGGCCTGACTCTGCGAACGCTGCAGTTATGCATTTACTGTTTTGTAAGTGACAGTAATCGATCGATACTGCACTTGGGTGGGCTGGGCCCGGCGGAGGGGCAAAATGCAGGTGCTAGCAGGTATCTGGGCTGATCCCGCTAACACTGTGTTTTTGGGAACCCTACACTGCTGGGGGCCCTAGTATAGATCTGATAGGATCAGATATTGATCCGTTCAGATACTATGCCACTAAGGGAGGTGTACGGTGCGTGCGTGGATTAGGGTGACCACATTCCCAAACTGCCATTCAGGGACAACCCCCATCCCCCCACACCCACCCAGAATAGGATGGTTTTGATACTTTTTTTGCCAATTTTTTGGGCAAAGAAGCAAACAGTGGTTTTCAGCTCAATAGAACTTGATTTGGAATAGATAGCCAGACTTTAAAGGTGCCACACAGAAATACATATGTAACAAAAAAAAAAGGAAATTTTATTGTTACAAACATACAGTATCTAGAAGGAACATTGTTAAAAGCAATACATGATTGCATTGCAAGCAAGCATGTTCTCATAGAATAGTGAGTACAAACCTCAGGCACTCAGTCGGGACTCGGGCGGCTCGGGTGACGGTCGCGGCCCTTGTAGACGGGAGGAGGCTCAGGAGGAGAGAAGAAGTCGGGCTGCTGGCAGACGGCAGTGCGCTGCAGCAGTGGCGGTACTAACTCAGTACTTCCAGAGCGCCCCCTTAGATCCTTCAGAGTGCCCCCTTACATCCACCTGAGAGCTACCTTACATTCTCCTCCAGAGTGCCACCTTACATCCTCCTCCAGAGTGCCTCCTTACATTCTTCTCCAGAGTGCCACCTTACACCCTCCTTCAGAGTGCCTCCTTACATCCTCCTCCAGAGTGCCTCCTTAGTATTACTGTACTAAAGGGGCACCCTGGAGGATATAAAGGGGCACCCTGGAGGATGTAAAGGGTCACTCTGGAGGTACTAAGGGGTCACTCTGGAGGTACTAAGGGGCACTCTGGAGGAGGATGTAAGGGGCACTCTGGAGGTACTAAGGGGTCACTCTGGAGGGGGATGTAAAGAGGCACTCTGGTAGCACTAAGTTAGTACCTCCGGAGTGTCCCCTGCAGAGAGACCTGAGGAGCGATGGCTGCCATAGATGCATTCCATGCAGTCCAGCCTGTTATCATCATGTCAGTGTTAAGAGAAGCAGAGCACGCTGTCTACCTGCCAGCCAATCTAGTTCTGTCCTGCTCACCTTCACCCTACCACGGTCCGACATTCAATCGTTCCAGCTTGTGGTGTATGTTTCTATGTTAACTGTGGATTACTGTGGCTTCTTGTTGTCGGCTTCACCTCCAGCAGCAGGTGTCTTCCGTCTTTCTGGTGGAGTGCAGGGAGGTGGGGGGGAGAAGTCTGGTCTACAGATGACACATCAGCCAAAGTGCAGGGACAGGAATCCTGACACCGCATCCTCCTTCACTCATGTCAGCCAAGAAACCTCTGCAACTGTTTTGCTAGCCGGGAATCAGGGATTCTGCACTGCCACTCTGCCAGTACTGGACCCAACCCCTGCTGCCCGAGCAGAAGGGAGTAAGCCCCGGGACTGGCACTGGCTGCCGTGGATCCTGGCTTACCAGCACTGCAGAATGCCGCTGGACTGGAGTCAGGACTCAGGAGGAGGAGCTACAGAAGACGCTCCCTGGCAGGCCTGGGCTCTGAGTCTGGCTGCTCTCTGCTGCGGTGCGGCTGGAGGCGGAGAAGGAGAGGAGGTGGTTGGACTCGGAGTGCTGCGCAGGGCAGCTCTGGGTAAGGCCACGCTCAGCCGATGTCACTGGTTGCTAGACGCGAGGCGGGGCGGCCCTAGCAACCAGTTCGGTAATGTTTATCAGGGTGGATTTGTGTGCTTATTTCATTCCGGGACACTTTATTGTCCCGGAATGAAGGTGCCCGGGACACGGGACACAAACTTAAATTAAGGGACAATCCCGGGCAATCCGGAACACGTGGGCACCCTAGCGTGGGTGTTAGCGCTACTGGCACTAACCTGATGCTGCCTGGGGCTGGTGCTTGCCAGTTCACCAAAATGCTACCAAAAAAATTGTTAGCGATCGCAGGGATCAGGCCTGACTCTGCGAACGCTGCAGTTATGTGTGTTTAGCGTTTTGTAAGTGACAGTGATTGATCGATACTGCACTTGGGGGGCTGCGCTGGGCCGGACAGAGGGGCAAAACGCAGGTGCTAGCAGGTATCTGGGCTGATCCCGCTAACACTGCGTTTTTGGGAACCCTAAACTGCTGGGGACGCTAGTATAGATCTGATCGGATCAGATATTGATCTGTTCAGATACTATACCACTAAGGGAGATGTATGCTGCGTGTGTGGGTGTTAGCGCTACTGGCACTAACCTGACGCTGCCTGGGGTGACGCAGACCCTATCTGACCCTAAAACCTAAGTTATATCACCGCCGGGTGATCAGGGGGCTAAACCTTTATTAGGTAATAAACGGCGGGTGCCCTGATGCTATAAAAAATAAACTAACTAACCAGCGTCACCCGTAACAGTTATACGGTGATCACTGGTGAAAGGGTTAACTAGGGGGCAATCAGGGGGTTAAAACCTTTATTCGGTAGTATATGGGGGTCCCTGACGCTATAAAACGCTGACAGCGAACCTATATATTTACCTCCCTAACTAGCGTCACCAGTGACACTAATACAACGAACAGAAAAATGATCGCTTAGTGACACTGGCGACGGAGGGGTGATCAAGGGGTTAAAACTTTATTAGGGGGGGTTAGGGGGGTATCCCAGACCTAAAGGGGGCTAATACTAACTGCCCTACCACACTAACTGTCACAAACTGACACCAATGCAGTAATCAGAAAAAAAACTGCTTAGTGTCAGTGTGACGGGGGGGGGGTGATCAGGGGGTGATGGGGGGTGTAATGTATGCCTGGCATGTTCTACTGTGTGTGTTGTGCACTCACTCAGATGTCTTCTCTCCTCGGCGCCGGAACGGAAAATACCGAGCCGAGGAGAGATGACATCATTTCCTCTGCTGCTGTTTACCATACAGCAGCAGAGGAAGAATCTCATTGGCTAGGAGCGATCGCGAGGGGGGGGGCCACGAATGGATGGTCTCCCCCTCACCTCTCATTGCTCCCAGACAGAAGCCGACCGCCTCGGGCACTGGGGGGGGGGTCCGATCCCGCGGGATGCAGATCACGTACCAGGTACGTGATTTTGCCTGCCCGTGCCATTCTGCTGCAGTATATCTGCGTTAGGCGGTCGGCAACTGGTTAAAAATGTACCAGTTCAAAATTACAAACAGATTCTACTTAACAACAAACCTACAGTCCCTGTCTTGTTTGCACTGCCTTTATACTGCTGTTCAGAGTATATAGGGTCTGGGGGCCCCACGCCTTTCCTTTTTTTAATTTGGGTGCGGGGTTCCCCTTAATATCCATACAAGACCCAAAGGGCCTGGTAATGGACTGGGGAGGGTTCCCATGCCGTTTGTCTCATTGATTTTCATACATATAACCGGGACCGGCAGTTTTAAATGACTTTTACTACTTTAAAAATGTCATTTTGTGCAGGGACTGTTCTAAGCACGGGAAACATGCGCCACTTTACAGGCATATTATAGACACCCCCCAGGTACAATATTTAAAGGGATATTTCACTTTTTTTCACTTTAAGCATCATTAAAATCACTTTTCCCGTAAAAACAGCAGTTTTTAAAACTTTTTTTTGCATTAATACATGTCCCCTGGGGCAGGACCTGGGTCCCCAAACCCTTTTTAGGACAATACCATGTAAATTAACCTTTAAAATTAGCACTTTTGATTTTGAACGTTCAAGTCCCATAGATTTCCATGGGGTTCTAACGTTCGTGCAAATTTTTGGTCCGTTCGCAGGTTCTGGTGCGAACCAAACCAGGGGGTGTTTGGCTCATCCATATTGGCCACTATGCTGCAGCTCAGTTTCAGGTTCTTGGCAATCTTCTTATAGCCTAGGCCTTCTTTATGTAGAGCAACAATTTTTTTATTCAGCTCGTCAGAGAGTTCTTTGCCATGAGGTGATATGTTGAACGTCCAGGGACCAGTATGAGAGAGTGAGAGCGATAACACCAAATTTAACACACCTGCTCCCCATTCACACCTGAGACCTTGTAACACTAATGAGTCACATGACACCGGGAGGGAAAATGGCTAATTTGGCCCAATTTGGACATTTTCACTTAGGGGTGTACTCACTTTTGTTGCCAGCCGTTTAGACATTAATGGCTGTGTGTTGAGTTATTTTGGAGGGGCAGCAAATTTACACTGTTATACAAGCTGTACACTCACTACTTTACATTGTAGAAAAGTGTCATTTCTTCAGTGTTGTCACATGAAAAGATATAATAAAATATTTACAAAAATGTGAGGGGTATACTCACTTTTGTGAGATACTGTATGTGTTTTGTAAGTGACAGTGATTGATTCTGCACTTCGGTGGGCTGGGCTTGGTGGAGGGGCTAAACGCAGGTGCTAGCAGGTATCTGGGCTTATCGCGCTAACGCTGCGTTTTTGAACCTAACTGATGTCACTCGCCAGGCGATCAGGGGGTTAAACATATTTATTCAGCAATATATGGCGGGTACCCTGACGCTATAAAAACCTGATGTGACAGTAACTAGCTAACTGGCTAACTACACACTGACAGGGGGTGATTAAGGGGTTAAACCTTTATTAGGGGGGTTTAGGGGGGTCCCTAGATCTATCTGAGCCTACTACTAAGTACTCTGATTAGTGTCACAAATTATACCAATACAGTGATTAAAGAGAAATATGAAAACAGCACTTGGTGACACTATGACAGGGAGTGAAGGAGTTAACTGGGGGGGGCGATTGGGGGGGTGAAATGTATGCCTATGTGTACTGTGTCAGTGTAGTGTTGGTGCAACTCATGTTTGGATGTCCTCTCTCCTCTCTCTGGAACAGAAAAGAATTCCAGAGAGGGAGATGACATCACTTCCCCTGCCTGTGTTTACATTTACAGGCAGGGGACAGCCTCCCATTCGTCAGAACCGATCACCAGGTCCAGGCCAGAAATCATTGGCCTGGACCTGGAGACTGATCTGTTCTGAAGCGAACCCAATCACCGCGGGTACGTCGGGTGCTCCGACGTATAGCTTTGACGCCTCACCCAGGAGAGTCAACCTGCCGCAGTATAACTGCGGCAGCTGGTCCGGACCAGGTTAAGGAAGAGAGTGTCACATCTACGGCGGGCATGCTCCATTTCTTAACAAACTTTTCCTCCATGGGATATAAAAAAAATCCTGTCAGGATGTTCCCAATCAGCATACACCACCTGTTCCAACAGCGGGTGCAAGGGGAAAGCTTGTGCAGCCTGAGGAGGCTTCAGGGACCCAAAAGAGGACAAGGGAGGCTCAGAAACCTCTGCAGGAGTTAACTTAAAGGCAAAACGAACCATCTCGGTAAGAGTCTGGATCAAAAGCTTCTGCGACTGAGAGGCTGATACCAACTGGACATCTTCTGGCCCAGATTCAGAAGCAGATTCATCTGCCGGGCCATGTCCTAAATCCTTCGCATCTAGCTCTTCCCCTTCCTCAACCCATTCCTGCTACAAATTAGGAGGCTCAGGGGAGGGGGATCTGTCAGGCTTCTTGCCACCCTGCGGGATGGAGGCAGTCATGCTATCAATCCTGTGCTCCTAACCCGGCTAGGGCGGAGGACAGTTCATCCCTAGTTGTGCCCTTTCCTGTAGTGTTAGCCCCGCTCCTCTTTTTGAAGACATTGCAAGCCACACAAAGGGAGTACCTGGTTCAGTATTTTACCCCAGGAGGGAGACCCTTTAATAGGGCTCACTAAACCCCTGTGCAACATTCCTGCTAAGCTCTTTAGCTTGCCAACCAACACCTGGTGACTCACGCGACCCGGGTAAGGAGGAATGAAGTGCTAAAGCGAAAGATTTTCAGACTCTGCACTGTGTCCTACAGCTGTCCCCTGGAAGCACCGCATGTTAGACACTCTCAGCTTAACCAGGATGTCTGTGTGTTGAGATGCTCTGCGCCTGCGTGCACATGCACTTGCCCAGTCACAGTCCTGTGTGCACGCACGCAACAAATTTTCATGCGTGGACCATCCACAAAAAACAAGACAGCAAAAGACAATAAGAAAGCTCACTCTTTCCAACAGTCAGCCCAAAAACTCCCCCCTGCAGTCACCACTACACAGGTGTCGAGCCTTAGCTAGATTGACAGATTGTTACAGATTGTTACACACATGGGGCACCCCACAATAAGTAAATAAGGGGGATTTCACTTAGCCGTCCAGGCACAGGACAACCTTAGAAACTAAGAGCTCAATCTTCACCCATCACAGCGGGTTCTTGTCACTTGAGGACATTCAAGGACTGGGTACCTTTTTCACGTCTTAGGGTCCACTCCCTTGGACCTGTACAGCACCCTGCAGGAATGCCTTAGCTCTGTGGTGTCCAGGATTCCACTATGCAGGGTCCAGCGCCCAGAGGTCGCATTACAGACAAATCTTGCAGGATCCTTGCATCTTCTTTGAGAGGCTTGGGTACCATTTATCTTAGCATATAAGCTTGTTTGAAATGGATCCAATCGGTCAATTCCTTGATTCATTTTGGAACCATGCTGGGACTTCAAGACCTGGAGCTCGAGAGAGCTCAAACAAACATGCCCAGCCACCTTGCAAACACTGGTAAAAAAATGAAGTACTTCCTGTATGGGAGGGGTTATATAGGGGATCACTTCCTGTCTAAAGACCTTTGGTCTACCAGTGTCCATTCACCTGGAGATGAAGTATAATCCAGTAAGCAAGGAATAATAGCCTCACTCTGTGTCCCATGATGTATGATAAAGAAAACTGCATTTTTGCTTGCACATGATTCAATGATAGAAGTCAGCAGAGCTCCCGATCATTTACTAAGCACTGGAGCAACTGCTCTTGTCAGTCAATTTGCCTTTAGTAAATCAACCCCATTATGGCTAACAGTTGATTGATTGCTTTGTATCTTTTGAGATTGCCTTGTATCGTATATCGTCAGAATTTTCCTTTTTGCGAGACATGGTTCACATCAGCTGATGCTTCCTACAAACAGCAATCTTAAAATGTTTCAGTCTCTTTTATTAATCAAAGTAGCTCTAAACCACACCTCCAAACCTATTTAATTAATTGGACCCAAGGTGTGCAAACTACTGACTGCAGTTAGCTTTCGTTGAAGTAATTAATCTATGGGTATGTAGCGCCCTTGTCCCTAGAACAGGGCTATAGGTAAATTTAGTGTGACAGGTGGTAGTTAGCCTGGCCAATTTGTAGTATTCAGTGATTACATGACTTCTGTTAATTCAATTCTAAGTGTGGCTTCTCCTTTCTGTCAGTAAGTGGCGCTGTTGCCTTTGACATTAGAATGATGAGCTACAGTGAAGTTCAGGGTATGATAAAACATTCTTTTCTCAGCCAATCATATTTGCGGCTAAGCATGCTGGGAAAGGGTACTTAATGAAGAAGTCAGGTTATCAGTCAGAGCATTCCTATCCAGGGCTATGGCCTGGGTGGATTGTGTATGCAGAGTTTATGGCTGCTAGGCCCGAAGCCTGGGGCCTATCCAGGTGGTTTCCGGCTGCTAGGCCTGTCCGATGCCTATCCAGGTGTTCATGTGTACAGTATCTCACAAAAGTGAGTACACTCCTCACATTTTTGTAAATATTTTATTATATCTTTTCATGTGACAACACTGAAGACATGACACTTTGTTACAATGTAAAGTAGTGAGTGTACAGCTTGTATAACAGTGTAAATTTGCTATCCCCTCAAAATAACCCAACACACAGCCATTAATGTCTAAACCGCTGGCAACAAAAGTGAGTACACCCCTAAGTGAAAATGTCCAAATTGGCCCCAATTAGCCATTTTCCCTCCCCGGTGTCATGTGACTCATTAGTGTTACAAGGTCTCAGGTATGAATGGGGAGCAGTTGTGTTCAATTTGGTGTTATCACTTTCCCTCTCTCATACTGGTCACTGGAAGTTCAACATGGCATTTCATGGCAACAGCGGTTTAACAGGGCAGGTTCCACTCAGAACAGGCCTCGCATGCTTGACCAAAGATGTTGAGTTCACATGCTCAGCATCATATCCGGAGGTTGTCTTTGAGAACTAGACATTTGAGTGCTGCCAGCATTGCTGCAGAGGTTGAAGGGGTGGGGGGTCAGCCTGTCAGTGCTCAGACCATACATCGCACACTGCACCACATTGGTCTGCATGGCTTTCATCCCAGAAGGAAGTCTCTTCTAAAGATGATACACAAGAAAGGCTGCAATCAGTTTGCTGAAGACAAGCAGACTAAGGACATGGATTACTGGAACCATGTCCTGTGGTCTGATGAGACCAAGATAAACTTATTTGGTTCAGATGGTGTCAAGTGTGTGTGATGGCAACAAGGTGAGGAGTACAAAGACAAGTGTGTCTTGCCTACAGTCAAGCATGGTGGTGGGAGTGTCATGGTTTGGGGCTGCATGAGTGCTGCCGGCACGGGGGAGCCCAGATCATTGAGGGAACCATGAATGCCAACATGTACTGTGACATACTGAAGCAGAACATGATCCCCCCCTTCGGAGACTGGGCAGCAGGGCAGTATTCCAACATGATAACGACCCCAAACACACCTCCAAGACAACCACTGCCTTGCTAAAGAAGCTGAGGGTAAAGGTGATGGACTGGCCAAGCATGTCTTCAGACCTAAACCCTATTGACCATCTGTGGGACACCCTCACATGGAAGGTGGAGGAGCGCAAGGTCTCTAACATCCACCAGCTCCGTGATGTTGTCATGGAGGAGTGGAAGAGGACTCCAGTGGCAACCTGTGAAGCTCTGGTGAACTCCATGCCCAAGAGGGTTAAGGCAGTACTGGAAAATAATGGTGACCACACAAAACATTGACACTTTGGGCCCGATTTGGACACTTTTGTTGCCATTGGTTTAGACATTAATGGCTGTGTGTTGAGTTATTTTGGGGGGACAGCAAATTTACACTGTTATACAAGCTGTACACTCACTACTTTATATTGTAAACTTCAGAGAGAGCTCATCCAAGGGAATCAGTGCATGAAGCAGTGAATAAAGCTTAGTTGCTAGAGGAGACAGCTTGTCCTACAAAGTACAGATGTGCTGGTTCAGCTTAAAGGATCTTATTCCTGTACTGCTGTCTGCCTTACCTCACCTATTTTCGTCTAAGGAGTCTGCCAATCTGCTGGTTGCTGATCATTACTAAGGGTGTCCTGTGCCCTATTCCCCTCTCTCCCACATTTTTCCTGTTTGAGAAATAAACTTCTCTATTGTTTAAAGCATAAAAGTGACTGGCGCCCAACTTCTTTCTTGTTCATCACCCACCATGCCCAAAAACCTGCAACCTGAGGATGTATGTCAGCCATCCCTACCCCGGTGGTCCCCATCGGGCTCCCAGAAAGTCAGGAGCATGGCTACAGGTACTACTTGTGCGAGGAACCATCCTTTCATCTACTCGATGGCATACAAAAACCTAAGATCTTTAAATTTTGATTCATTGGTCCATAAGACCTTCTTCCAATCATCAGTAGTCCACTGGTGGTGCTTCATGGCCCAGGCAAGCCACTTTCTTCGTTTGCCATCTTAGCAATGGCTTTGTTATAGCCACTCGACCCTGTCAAAGCTGCAGCTAAAAGTCTTCTTTTCACAGCTGAAACTAAGGCTTGCCTACTTTGATCAGTGACTCTCAGAAAATTGTCTTTGGATTCTGTTGTGGCTTTGGGTTTGCCAGACCATCCACGTCAGAGTTTCCTATAGTTTCCAAGGGCCATTTTGATGGTGTAAGAAACTGTACTCACTGGCACCTTAGCTTTGTTTGCAATTTTAAGGGTTTTTAATGGTCTGGCTGTCTTCTTTTGTTAATTGCCATTTTCTCTTTGAGAGCAGTATACTGCTTCCTGCAATATAATACTGTCCAAATATTGCTTAAAACTGTGTAGTAACAGTCTTTTTCAACACTGCTTTTACACAGACAGCAGGCTTGTAAGTTATCAACAAAAGTTGGAACACCTGTAGGAATTGTTAGCATAAGGCCTAATTTACTTACATAACTACAAAACAACTGTGAGCAGTTAACCCATTACTTCTCTGAAAAGGGCATTTGTATAATTTTGAAATCAGACCCGTAACTAGAACCACAAAGGGCCCCCCGGCCTGGGCCCTTCTCTCTGAGCCCGGGGGCCTTCCCATTGATCATGTAACCCTTTACTTCTGTCTTGAAGTGAATCACCACCTAGCAGCACTATGCCATTTTGGAATGAGGATAGGAGATCACAGATTTTTTTAAAAAAGGATACATGGTGTTTGTTAGGACAGTATAGGTTTGCTAGCGTTATTGGTTTGGAAGCATATGTACCTTTGATGAAGATAAATCTGCCTTCTGGGTCTATAAGGAAATCAGACATGTGGAAGTTTGCGTGTTTGGAGATCAATATGGATACTCCTTTTGTCTTAGAATCAGGATTAATGGCATGTAGCGCTGTTCGATATACGTGATTTGTCAGTTTAGGAATGGAGTCGGACGGAAGTGTGTTTCCTGGGGAAAGATGAACTGAGCTTTGTGCCTAGTGAGGGAGGACAGGACTTACGATTTTTTTCTGGAAGGTTTAGGCCTTTCGTATTAAGCGATACACATTTCAATGACAAGGATGGTTTAGGGATTGGCGGAGTGAGAATATTGGACCGGTGTATCTATTACTTGAGCGTGGTAAAGTGGAGACTAGATGGGTGGAAAGAAGTGCCAAGGGGGCGGAACTGGTCCACACGAGGAGAGAACGAAAACAAAAAAGAGGGGGGGAGGAGTATGTGAAGGGGCTAGGGGGCGAAAAGGGAGGTCCAAGGATTAGGAATGGAAGAGAGGAAGTTAAGAGCAGCAGCCAAAGACAGGAAGAAAAAAACAAGAAGACAAAGAGTGTGAGGGAATACCAGAGGTGGGAGTAGGCAAGCTGTTCCACCTAGAAAAGGAAGGGCAAGGTATTCAAAAAGGACCGCTGTATTAAGGCGCAAGAAAGGACGGAAAGCACGGGGCTTCCACGAACTGGGGAGTATTTGCTTTCTTCGGAGTAAAAATAAACTAGCCTGCCTATATAACTCTCCTTGTTATAGTAAAAAGACAATTGTAATATTAATGTGATAATGCAGTTGTGTATTTTGGTTTTGTGCTGCCCTAGGCAAGACTAAAATCAGGTGCCCCCATCTAAATTTATCCCACCCTTCCTTCTCAAGTGTCTGTGTGGGGTCTCTGGTTGCTATGCGGGGTCTGTGGTGGCTATTTGATGTCTCACTGATAATAAAAGGGATGTGAAGTGAGGACATATATGACAGTCATATGACACATGTGTGGGTGCATTTTGTAGTTGATAAAATTTGTACATGGTGAAGATTGCAGATGAAGTCTAGCAGAAATAAAAATAAAAACAAAATGTGTAAGTGTGGTGTTGCATGAGATGCAGTGCAGCCTATAGAGGAGACAGCCCTATCTGATTCTGTGTCTGGTTTGGAGAAGTAAACACATAGAGTAGGTGACTGGTTTGGAGAAGTAAACACAGGTAGGTGATACAGTCTGCACAGGGCAAGCATGTATGACAGTTAACCCTTCGGGTGCAGGAAGGTGTAGAGGAGAACCCAGTCTGAGGAGAAAGGTAACAATGATGTCTGGTGTCTGCATACATAGTGTGGACTTGGCTGGGTGTCCATAGCTCACTCACCTCTCCTCGTAGGACATGGTAGTCCGCTGACCCAGATATGATCCCCGATGGGTGACAGCAGCAACAGATGTCTGTGCACAGCTTCCGAGGATAATGGAGGGAGGTCAGAGCCTGCACTCTTCTCTCAGCGCCCTGGAGCGGCTCTGGCAGCGTTGGAAAACTCTTCCCCGGCTTGGTGCTGGCAGCAGTCAGGCTTGTCCCTCCATCCCCCGTGTCCACTGTCCTGTCACATCCCTCACATCACCCCCCTGGAGCGGCGCTCATAGACTGGCTGATAGAGAGGCGGTGGTGGGGCTGGCAGCCGTGTGTTTTTGGAGAGTGCCAACACTCCACACACAGCAGTCCGGAGTCTGCCTGGGGCATTGGACCCAGCACACTCGGGACGGTGCAAGACTAATTACTACGCCGGTGGCTGCTGCTGGATGTCAGTGTGCTGGGAACAGGTCAGTGAATCCCCCTCCACCACTGTACACTCAGTGAGGGAGGAAAGACCAGCCCTGCTATGGGAACAGAGTCATAGTGTCCCTTCTGCATGGGGGCGGCACTGCCCCCCAAAATGCTACCTAAGGCAAATGCCTCTTTTGCCTCGTGGTAGATATGCCCCTGCCCATGTGTATAAAAAAAACAAAAATAAAAATATTAACAGAACAGTTACTTTGATATAAACACTGCTATCTTCATAGTTCCAGTTTTCACCCCCAACACACTAAACGGGCCATCATACACAGCCAGGCCATTAGATGCCACCGAATTTGTTCAGACCCAGAAGACAGAGATAAACATCTCAGAACACTGGCAGACTCCTTCCATAAGAAAGGTTACAAAGACAAAACCATCAACAACAGCATAAACACAGCCTTGAAAACCCGAAGAGAAAATCTCCTCCAATACACAGAGAAAAAATAACCGAGTACCTCTAGTCACCACATACAACCCAGCACTTGAAGGGATCAAAAAGATAATCAAAGATTTACAACCCATTATAACAGAGGATGAGAGGAATATTCATACAACCCCCATTATTGGCTTTCAGACAACCACCCAACCTCAGACACAAACTAATCAGCAGGAAACTTCACTCTGATTATGAAGTCACAAATAATGGAAGCAAACCCTGCAATAAAAAACGCTGCAAGCTATGCAACCAGATCAATCTATCCAAAAGTGTTACACACACAAATGGGACCTTCAGTATCATAGGATCTTACAGCTAGAGTTGCCACCTCATCCCTTTAAACCCGAACACATATGAATTACACAGGTTCTGAGGCTAATTTAATGCAGATAAGGCACCAAGTGAGTTTAATTACCACCTTAATCAGCCTCAGAACCTGTGTAATTAATGTGTGTTCGGGTTTAAAGGGATGAGGTGGCAACCCTACTTACAGCTGTACCTCCAGTAATGTTGTGTACCTCATCCAATGCAAAAGGTGCAGCAAAGGATCTTATGTTGGTGAAACAGGACAGAAGTTGCAAGCGAGGATGAATTTGCACAGACATACCATCAAAGAACATAAAGAAGACAGTTTATACACACCTGTGGGACATCATTTCTCACAACCGGACCACACTATAGAAGACCTCAATGTTTTAGTTCTTAAAGGGAATTTCAGAACTATCCAGGAAAGGAAAACGTTTGAACTAAGAATGGTACTTCTTTTTGATACGAAAAATAACAGCCTGAATTTAGATATTGATTTCCTTAAACATTATGCTAAAGTTTTATGACCCCCCTGTGACTAGTATCCCCCCTGCATTCTATAGCTCTCCCTCTGTCTTATCTCACTAACTCTGCTGCTATCTTTATTACCATTGATTTGTATGTGTTTGGTTTTCTCTTTTTTTTTTTTTCTTTAACATGCTGCTTAAAAATTTGTGAATCAGTACTGCTTGGACCTTGAAGAAGGGGACATACCCCGAAAGCTTGTCCTGAAAAATTGTATGTTAGTGCAAATAAAAAAAGTATCACGGACAGTACTCAATATATTATATTAATAGGGATGCACCGATACAATTTTTTTTACAATGAGTACAAGTACCGATACTTTTTTTTTTTAGTACTCGCTGATACCAATTACCGATACCTACCACTACTATTTTGTTTTAACTTCAGCTGTCAGCAATGGTTGAAACGTTTTTTTACAAATGAAATAAATATATTTTTTATTAATTTAGTGCTTTTTCAATGTGAAATGTGTAAATATATGTTAATATATATGTTTAAAAATATTCACGAACAAAGCAAACAAAAAAAAAAGTTTTAATTGTTTATCGTTTATAAAATAGAACAAAAGAAAAAAGCAGGAAAATAACAATTAAATGGGGGAGAATAGGAAGTTAATTAAGGCTGATTAGAGTAAATTAATGGTTCTTAAGGGGTTAAACAGAGGAACATTTGTTCAACCCTTTGATCTGCAGATGAAGAAACAGAAATATCCAAAAAGAAACAATGTTTCTTTTTATTTTAGTGTTTCAGGGCTGAGCAATGTTGGTAATAAACCAACTGCTGCTTTTTTTTTTTGACAGCTTCAATTACCAGACTTCTTTAACACTGGGAAGACCCACTGACAGCTCAAAGAGCCAAGCCTGAAAGTATCGGTTTCAGGTATCGGTGCATTTGCACAAATGCTGATACTTGTGCAAATACTTTGGTATCGGCACCGATACTGATACTAGTATCAGTGCAACTCTAGATACCAAGTATGGGGTGTTTAGTACAGCAGGAGACGCCTCCATCTATTACTACTTATCCCACTCATACTCTGTTGTACAAGTAAAGATTGATAATCACATATATCAGATGGGTTTAGATTGACATCTAGTGGTGAATATGCAGAGCATCTGCGTTTTCCACTATATGGCTGTATGGGAGGTAGGCACTTACAGTATAGATTTTTTTTTCACACTTGGAGATCTATAGGGTTCATACTTAATTTTTGTAACATAGGGAGTTAATTTAGTCTTTTTTTTATATAATATACCTTTCTGTATATGTATTTACTTAGAGTTAGGGCAACTACACAATACAGTTGTATGAGAATTTGATTACACTAGTGATACTGATACATTTCCCTTCTGTTACCTAGGGACTCTATACCAGTGTTTCTCAACTTCAGTCCTCATGGTGCTCCAACAGGTCATGTTTTCAGGCTTACCATTATTTTGCACAGGTGATTTGATCAGTTTTACTGCCTTAGTAATTACCACAGCCATTTCATCTGAGGGAAATCCTGAAAACATGACCTGAGGACTGAGGAGGCGCCTTGAGGACTGGAGTTGAGAAGCACTGCTAATACTAACACTGTATATGCATGCTTGCCTGTGTGTTTTTCTTTCACTTGCAGTTCCACAGGGGAGTACTCTTTAGCTTTATGAGTGAAGTCACAAATTCCCGGTATGTAAAAATGCTTTTCATGATATGTATAAAATATTATATGATAGATAATTATGTCGATGTTTTATTATTATTATTATTATTATTATACAGGATTTATATAGTACCAACGTTAGGGCAGACAGTACAGTTACAATACAATTCAATACAGGAGGAATCAGAGGGCCCCTCTCATTAGAGCTTACAATCTAAGAGAGAGGGTCAAGTGATACAAAAGGCAATAAGTGTGGGGGATGAGCCGATGAAGAAAATGAAAATACAGTTGTTAGGTGGAGGCAGGATAGACTTTTCTGAAGAGAAAAAAGTTTTCAGGGATCACCTAAAAGTGGATAGAGTTGGAGATGGTCGGACAGATTGGGGTATGGAATTCCAAAAGATGGGAGAGGCTCGGGAAAAGTCCTGGAGGCGAGTATAGGAGGAGGTGAAAAGGGAGCTAGAGAGCAGGAGGTCTTGGGAGGAACAAAGGATGATTTGGTTGGTATTTTGAGACTAGGTTAGGGATCTAGCTGGGAGCAGAGTTGTGGATGGCTTTGTAAGTTATTGTTAGTATTTTGAATTTATTTCATTGGGTGAGGAGCAGCCAATGGAGGAATTGGCACAGAAGGGTAGCAGACGCTGACCGGTTTGTAAGGTGTGTACCACCCTCTACTCAGGTAGGTGCTAGAGGTGAGATTTTTGGTGAGTGCAGGTAAATTTAGGCAGGCCTAGCTGGAAGCTAGGCCGGTTTGTTTTGATCTGTGTGGGCTGGGAGTGGCTCAGAGTAGGCTGGTGACTCAGACAGCATCACTTCACTGTCACCTCTATTTTCCTTCTAGAGGATTCCAGAAGAGAGGCGGGGAAGGGAGGTGGAGCTGTTGGGGTGTCTCAGGGAGCACGCTTGAGGCTATTGTGAGGAGCCATAGCATGCGTAGAGTGAGCCACATAGACTGCTGGGGGAGAAGCAGAGTTTGTCTTTTCTTTTCTTTACCTGATTTGCAGGAACAAAGCAGCCTGCCACCCTGTGTGCCCGATGGAAGGACTTCCCATTGCAAGGTCATCTGGGTGAGGTTTGTTTCCACTTAACTCTTTCAAGCAAACGGTTTGTTCGGGGAGGGGCCCCTCCCATCAGGAATTCTTGAAGAGAACCATCCACATTGTATAGATGTTTTTCTTCCCTATTGTTTCTGTTAACAGGTTATAACCCCCTCCTGACAGAACAAGACCGGAAAAAAAATGTGCGTGCTTTTGTTTTATATTTCTGTTCGCAGGATGCTAACCCCCTCCCAACAGAAATAATGTGCAGTACATAGTTAGGTGTAAGTGTAGGATGTGTTTTTCTTTTAGGATCTTCTGGCATGGGACGGCTGTCCATCCCCTCCAGCCGGAGACAAGAATTTCGAGGAAGAGATACTCTGGCACAAATGTGTATATGTGCTTTTGTTAGCTGAAGGGACCTGTAGTTAGATGTGCCTTATCCATTCTGTACAGATGTAAATACCTATCAGAAATGTATACCTCTATTTTTGTACAGTTCACCATCCAAGTTGTTTCCCTTTTCCCCTTCCATTTTATTTTATGGGATGCCCTTGCTCCTGGGCCCAGGAGACATTTTTTTGTAAATGTTCCTAGCTGAGGGACCAGCTGGATTTATTTTTTTTTGGGGGGGGGGGTGAATGTAGCACCTTCTGCTTAGGTAGGTACTAGATGTGACATTTCTGGTGAGTGCAGGTAAATTAAAGAAGGCCTAGCTGGGAGCTAGGTCTGTTTGTTTTGATCTGTGAGGGCTGGTGACTTAAACAGCATCACTTCACCGTCACCTCTCTTTTCCTTCTAGAGGGTTCTAGAAGAGAGGCGGGGAAAAGAGGCGGGGAATAGAGGTGATGCTGTTGGGGTGTCTCAGGGAGCCCTGACCAATCCCCAACTAGGATTGGCAGGGAGCAGGCCTCCTGGATATAACCCGAGTCAGCCCAGCTGGGGGGGTTGTCGGGTGGAAGGACTGAGGATGAAGTACTAGGCTGTCGGGGCCTTTGAGGGACCTCTGGGTTGGGGGCGGTGACCTTGGGCCTGGGACTTGGGTGCAGGATGAATTCCTTCAAGAATGCATGAAGGGTCTGAACACGAGGCACAGATAGGAGTCAGAGAGGACAGCGAGAGCTAGTACTGCTGGGCAAGTCTTCAGGAGGGAACCACCGGTATGTGCAGCCAGGAGGGCTGGAGAGGCATGCCACAGAGGACTGGGAGGAAACCGTCATAGCTGGGTGTGGAGCCAGTAAGGATTGCTATGTCACGGGCAGTGGAGTCGGGCAGCTGCAGCCAGGAGGGCTGGCAGGGTTTGGAGAGGGATCACTGGGAGCAGTAGTCCACCATAGGTCAGCTAGCACACAAAGACTTCCTATTCTTTTTCTACATTAGGGGACCCACAGTCCCTGCCTGCAAATGGCAATTTTTAGGGCTTGACTAAGTCAGTGTTGGGCCCAACCACGTGCTTGCTGTACAGAGAAGAGAAGAGAAGAGAAGAGAAGAGAAGAGAAGAGAAGAGAAGAGAAGAGAAGAGAAGAGAAGAGAAGAGAAGAAAGACTGACTGCGAGCAACTGCTGTGCTGGAGGAGACTGGAGCTGTAAAGTGTATATAGCGTCCCAACTGATTGAAAATACAATCAACCAATTGTTCGTCCTACTGGGCATCCAATATACTCCTATACTCAAATCCCTCAATAAAATAACAAAACAAACATCTGGATTGTTCATTGTCTCCAAGGTGATTGGGAAGTGAATGCCGGGCTAGGCAGGGTGACAGGTGGGCCACAACTTTCAGCAGCCCCTATGGGGGTACCGCTTTAGGTGGAGGAGTCTGGCAGCAGCATTCATGATGGACTAAAGAAGAATAAGCTATTTAAAGGTAAGCCAATGAGGAAGGAGTTCCAGTAGTCCAGGTGAGAGATAACTAGGGAGTGAATCAGGAGCTTTGTGGTTTCATTGGTTAGGAAGATGCTGCAGAGGTTGAGGTGGCAAGTAGGGATGAGCCGAACTCCCCCTGGTTCGGTTCGCACCAGAACCTGCGAACAGACCAAAAATTCGCAGGAACGTTAGAACCCCATTGACGTCTATGGGACTCGAACTTTCGAAATCAAAAGGGCTCATTTTAAAGGCTAATTTGCATGGTATTGTCCTAAAAAGGGTTTGGGGACCCGGGTCCTGCCCCAGGGGACATGTATCAATGCAAAAAAAGTTTTAAAAATGTCAGTTTTTTCGGGAGCAGTGATTTTAATGATGCTTAAAGTAAAAAAAAAAAAAGTGAAATATTCCTTTAAGTATCGTACCTGGGGGGTGTCTATAGTATGCCTGTAAAGTGGCGTGTGTTTCCCATGCTTAGAACAGTCCCTGCACAAAATCTAATTTTTAAAGGAAAAAAGTCATTTAAAACTGCTTGCGGCTTTAATGTAATGTCCGGTCCTGATAATATGGATGAAAATCAGTGAGACAAACGGCATGGGTACCCCCAAGTCCATTACCAGGCCCTTTGGGTCTTGTATGGATATTAAGGGGAACCCCGCACCCATATTAAAAAAGGAAAGGTGTGGGGCCCCCAGGCCCTATATACTCTGAACAGCAGTATACAGGTGGTGCAAACAAGACAGGGACTGTAGGTTTGTTGTTAAGTAGAATCTGTAATTTTGAACTGGTACATTTTTAACGTGTTTAGCTCCAGCCAAAAAATCTATTTTAAGCCTTTTGGAAAACCTAGGGAAGGGTTATCACCCCTGTGACATTTGTCTTGCTGTCTGTGCTCCTCTTCAGAAGATTTCACCTCACTTTTTGTCCCAATGACAAATGTTTTCTGAAAATTTGTTTTTTTTTTGTAAAACAAGGATTGGTGATAAAGCATCTGTGGAAAGGAGAAAAGTTTTTCCCATATTAACTCTTACAGGAGAGAACTTCCCTTCCTAGGGGTAGATTTCATCTCACTTCCTGTTGTCTCCTTCCGTTTGCAAGTAGGAGTCGTTTGTAAGTTGGATGTTTGAATTAGGGGCCTGCCCTATATACTCAGCAGAAATTTGGGCCTTAGGTGTTGTTGTGGCCACAACACTGTAAAGGGCCGTACACACGATCGGACTTTTTGACAACAAACATGCAAATTAGCTGTTTTGGAGCAACATCCGACCGTGTGTACGCTCCATCGGACAAACTTTTTCAGTTTCCATCGGACTTTTGTTGGCTGTGCGAACAGACAAACTTTCCGGCAACAAAAGTCCGATGGAGCAAAGTCCGATCGTGTGTACACAAAGCCATCTGACTTTTGTACAAACTACAGTACGCAGCCGCGAGAATGTTTCCCGGCGGCAGGGTACTGTACATCTCGCGCTTGCTGCAATAGGAAAAACACATTTTCCTACTGCGGCGGGTGCGAGAGGGAATTCCCCTCTGGGGAATACCAAGCCCTTTGGTCTGATATGCATTTTAAGGGGAACCCCCTACGCCAAAAAAAGGTGTGGGGTCCCCCCAAAATCCATACCAGACCCTTATCCGAGCACGCAGCCTGGCCGGTCAGGAAAGGGAGTGGGGACGAGCGAGTGCCCCCCCTCCTGAGCCGTACCAGGCCGCATGCCCTCAACATGGGGGGTGGGTGCTTTAGGGGAAGGGGGCGCCCTGCAGGCCCCCCACCCCAAAGCACCTTGTCCCCATGTTGATGAGGACAAAGGTCTCTTCCCGACAACCCTGGCCGTTGGTTGTCAGGGTCTGCGGGCGGGGGGCTTATCGGAATCCGGGGGCCCCTTTAATAAGGGGACCCCAGATTCCGGCCCCCCACCCTATGTGAATGAGTATGGGGTACATTGTACCCCTACCCATTCACCTAGGGAAAAGTGTCAATAAAAAACACAGTACACAGGTTTTTAAAGTAATTTATTAGGCAGCTCTGGGGTCTTCTTCCGACTTCGGGGGTCCTCTTCCAAATTCTGGGGTCTCTCCGGCGTCTTCTCCCGGTGTCTGCATCTTCTGCCGGCTCCACCGCTATCTTCTGGCGCTCTTTTGCCACTGGTGGTCCAGACTTCTGGATCGTCTTTTTCCCTCTTCTCTTCCAGAGATGTTGACATGACGCTCTCTCCAGCCGGAATGGTCTCTGTGCGCTGGGACTGTGAGGTCATAAGGGGGCGTGGTCATATGATGGCATGACCACGCCCCCTTATCACCTCACAGTCCCAGAATGCCCCGGGACTGTGATGTCATAGGGGGCGGGGTCACCGCCTATATAAGTCCGTTGCGGAGCGCACAGAGACCATTCCGGCTGGAGAGAGCGTCGTGTCAACATCTCTGGAAGAGAAGAGGGAAGAAGACGATCCAGAAGTCAGGACCACCGCTGGCAAAAGAGCGCCAGAAGATAGCGGTGGAGCCGGCAGAAGATGCGGACACCGGGAGAAGATGCCGGAGAGACCCCCGAAGTCGGAAGAAGACCCCCGAAGTCGGAAGAAGACC
This sequence comes from Aquarana catesbeiana, assembly GCF_042186555.1. Classification (NCBI taxonomy): domain Eukaryota; kingdom Metazoa; phylum Chordata; class Amphibia; order Anura; family Ranidae; genus Aquarana; species Aquarana catesbeiana. Next base: position 265,736,233 of record NC_133328.1, read on the forward strand.
CCGGAGCTGCCTAATAAATTACTTTAAAAACCTGTGTACTGTGTTTTTTATTGACACTTTTCCCTAGGTGAATGGGTAGGGGTACGATGTACCCCGTACTCATTCACATAGGGTGGGGGGCCGGGATCTGGGGGCCCCCTTATTAAAGGGGGCTCCCGGATTCTGATAAGCCCCCGCCCGCAGACCCCAATAACCAACAGCCAGGGTTGTCGGGAAGAGGCCCTTGTCCTCATCAACATGGGGACAAGGTGCTTTGGGGTGGGGGGCCCGCAGGGTGCCCCTATCCCCCAAAGCACCCACCCCCCATGTTGAGGGCATGCGGCCTGGTACGGCTCAGGAGGGGGGGCGCTCACTCATCCCCACCCCCTTTCCTGACCGGCCAGGCTGTGTGCTCGGATAAGGGTCTGGTATGGATTTTGGGGGGGACCCCCACGCCGTTTTTTCGGCATAGGGGGTTCCTCTTAATATCCATACCAGACCTAAGGGCCTGGTATGCCCCTGGAGGGGAACCCATGCTGTTTTTTTATTTAAAATTTGGCGTGGAGTTCCCCCTCAAGATTCATACCAAACAAAGTGCCTGGCATTGGCGGGGATCCAAGTCGGATCCCCGCACCAGTGTCAACCCGGCTCGCAAGGTGTCAATCTCGCCAAAAAAAAACTGGCGAGATTGACACAATATCAGACAATAATACGCAAGTTGACCAAAGGGTGGTGGTAAAGAGCTGAAAAAACACGTGATATGGTGAAAGTTGGCTGGAAAATTCCTGTCGTCTGTATGCAAGACAAACTTTTGGGCAACGCCCTTTGTACAAAAATCCAAGGGAAAGTTTGTACAAAGTCCTATCGTGTGTATGGGGCTTTAGATCAAGAATTGTAATTACTTGCCCCTGTTGAACAGGGGCAGAAAAATTGGGCCTTTGGTGGTGGTGGTGGTGCTGGTGCCACAACACTGTAAGTCCTCACAGATACTCTTGGTGGGCGCAGAAACGGGCCCTGCTGTGAAATATTAGATCAAGAATTGTAATTACACGCCCCTGTTAAACAGGGGCTGAAAAATTGGGCCTTAGGCACTTGTGCTGGTGACACAACACTGCAACCCCTCACACATACTCTAGTTGGAGCGCAGGAACTAGCCCTGCTGCAAAGAATTGCATCAAAAATTGTAATTACACGCCCCTGTTAAACAGGGGCTGAAAAATTGGGCCTTAGGCACTTGTGCTGGTGCCACAACACTGCAACCCCTCACACATACTCTAGTTGGAGCGCAGGAACTAGCCCTGCTGCAAAGAATTGCAAGAAAAACTGTAATTACATGCCCCTGTTAAACAGGGGCTGAAAAATTGGGTCTTAGGCACTGGTGGCGGGACTGGCGGCGCCCAGAACCAAAAATGTTCTTACAAGCTATCATCATGATCATTGAGGAGGAAGAGGATAATTACTTAGTATAACAGGATAGTCACTCAGCATCAGCATAGGCAGTCTTTGAAGGGATCTGACATTTCAAAAAAGATTCATTTTTATGAAGGTCAGTCGATCGACCGAGTCGGTGGACAGACGCACCCTGTGATCGGTTACAAAGCCTCCAGCAGCACTAAATGTGTGTTCCGAAAGAACGCTGGATGCAGGACAGGCCAGTAGCTCAATTACATACTGTGCAAGCTCTGGACAGTGATCCATCCTCAAGACCCAGTAACCCAGAGGATTTTCGGTGGGAAAGGTGTCCAAGTCAGATCTTGCCCCTAGGTATTCCTGCACCATGTAAAATAGACGCTGGCGATGGTTGCTGGAACCGATCATACCTTGGGGCTGCGGACTAAAAAATTGTCTGAAAGCATCGCCACCTTCTCCACCGCTCCTTCTTTGACTGACCGAAGCCTCAGCAACACGAGGAGTTTGTATCCTCCCAGTCTCTGGGAACGCGTTGCGCAGACCTTTCTGCAAGGCCTCCCGAAGATGTTTAATTATCTGCCCCCTCTGCGATGGCAAGATAAGGTGCGCAACCTTACCCTTGTAACGGGGATCAAGGAGGGTTGCCAGCCAGTATTGTTCCTTCTCCTTGATACCACAAATACGAGGATCCTTCTGCAGGCTTTGCAGGATCAGGGAGGCCATGCAGCGTAGGTTTGCTGAGGCATTCGGTCCGGAGTCCTCTGGGTCACTAAGAATGACATGATCCGCAGCCACCTCCTCCCAGCCACGTACAAGTCCATATGTTTCTTGGGACTGTAAATGATCCCTTAAAGACTGCTGCTGATGCTGAGTGCCAGGCTCCACCTCCATACTGACACAATCCTCCTCCCTCCTCTTCCTGTGTGATCGGTGGGCACGCAGGAACACTGTCTGGATAAAGTGGGCCTTGAGAGCTAAGGAAGTCCTCCTCTTCCTGCCTCTGTTCTGCCTCAAGTGCCCTGTCCATTATTCCACGCAGCGTGTGCTCCAACAGGTGGACAAGGGGGACAGTGTCACTGATGCATGCACTGTCACTGCTCACCATCCTCGTGGCCTCCTCAAATGGTGACAGGACAGTGCATGCATCCCTGATCATGGTCCACTGGCGTGGGGAAAAAAAAACAAGCTTCCCTGACCCTGTCCTGGTGCCATAGTCCCACAGGTACTCATTGATGGCCCTATGCTGTGCGTGCAGCCGCTGCAGCATGGCCAACATTGAGTTCCACCTGGTGGGCATGTCTCAGATTAGGCGGTTCTTGGGCAGGTTAAATTCCTTTTGGAGGTCTGCCAGCCGAGCACTGGCATTATATGACCGGCAGAAATGCACACAGACTTTCCTGGCCTGCCTCAGGACATCCTGTAAGCCCGGGTACCTGCCCAAGAACCGCTGCACCACCAAGTTAAGGACGTGAGCCAAACAGGGCACATGGGTTAGTTGTCCCTGTCAGAGGGCGGAGAGGAGGTTGGTGCCATTGTCACAAACCATCATTCCTGCCTTAAGTTGGTGTGGTGTCAACCACCTCTGAACCTGCCCCTGCAGAGCTGACAGAACCTCTGCCCCAGTGTGGCTCCTGTCCCCCAAGCACACCAGCTCAAGCACCGCATGGCATCTTTTGGCCTGCATACTTGCGTAGCCCCTTGAACGGCTACGGAGCACCGCTGGTTCTGAGGACAAAGCACAGGAAGAGGCCATGGAGGAAGAAGAGGAGGGGATGGAGGAGAGAGGTGTGTCAGAATCATTAGTAGTGGCATTTTGGAGGCGTGGTAGCGGAACAACCTCCAACACTACTGCACCTTGTCCTGCATCCTTCCCAGCTGCCAGCAGAGTCACCCAATGCGCGGTGAAACTTAGGTAACCTCCCTGTCCATGCCTGCTGGACCATGAGTCAGCGGTAATATGCACCTTACCGCTGACCGCCCTGTCCAGCGAGGCATGGACATTGCCTTCCACATGCCGGTAGAGAGCCAGAATCACCTTCCGTGAGAAAAAGTGGTGTTTGGGTACCTGCCACTGAGGAACCACACATTCCACAAACTCACGGAAGGGGACAGAGTCTACCAACTGAAAAGGTAGCAGTTGAAGTGCTAGCAATTTTGCCAAGCTAGCATTCAACCGCTGGGCATGTGGATGGCTGGGCGCGAACTTCTTTCGGCGGTGCAGCAGCTGGGGCAGGGAAACTTGCCTGGTACAATCTGACGTCGGTGTACCGATAGCAGATTGCCCACAAGTACTTGGCTGTGACACACCTAATTCTACACCTTCATTCCTCTCAGTGCAGGTCTCAGAGAGGACTGAAGGTATAGTGGGGTTGGAGATCTCAGCTGATGAGGAGCAAGGTGAGGTCCTCTTTGTTCTTTGGTGTGGGTCTTTTAGATACGCTTGCCAATGAACTGCATGGCAGATCAACATATGTCTGGTCAAGCATGTGGTTCCCAAGCGGGAGATGTTTTGGCCACACGAGATGCGCTTGAGACATATGTTGCATATAGCAGTGGTGCGATCTGATGCACTTGTCTCAAAAAAGGCCCACACCAAAGAATTTTTGGAACAATGCGCAGAGACAGCAGCGCCCTGCACATGCGGAGCTTTGCAGTGTGATGCAGTCAGTGTGCTGCCCTTAGGCTGGCCCCTGGAGGGCATCCTGCCTCGTTGGTGATGTGCCTCCTCCTCCTCTCTCCTATCAGGCACCCATGTTGAGTCAGTGACCTCATCATCCCCTCCCTCCTTATCACTGGAGAAAACCTGGCAGTATGCTGCAGCAGGGGGAGCATGACTGCCAGATTGCTGTCCTTCTTGGGCACCCCCTCTGTCTGTGCTCACATCACTGGCTTCATCCAGCTCAGTATCATCATCAGAGCCTTCTAAATGCTGGGAATCCTCCTGGAGCATGTACCCAACACTTTGGTCAAACAGTTCGAGGGACTCCTCAGGAGGACATGGTGGGGCTAGGTAAGGAGTCACTGATGCCATTGAGCCGAGGGAAGAGGCAGCTGCTTTGCCAGACAAAGTACCCTGAGCATGGGTGAGAGAGGATGAGGAGAATGAGGACGGCTTGGTCATCCACTCGACCAAGTCTTCCGCATGTTGCGGCTCAACACAGCCAGCTGCCGAAAAAAAGGCCAAGCATATCCCACGGCCACGTGCTGATGAGGAGGATGCACCGTCTCCACGACCAGCACTGTTGCCTCTAGACACAGAGCCTGCTTGCCCTCTTTTATTGGCTTGTGACTGTCTGCCTCTCCTTGTTGGCCTTCCAGACATACTAATGGCCTGCAGTGAGATGTAGCTGCACTAAGCTGGGATATATATATATATATATATATATATATATATATATATATATATACTGATACTGCAGCTAGCAAAATCAATTGCCTGCCTGTACTATGAGAACACCACCAATCTTCTACAGGTAGCTTTAGATGAACACTGTGCAGAGGTCGCACTACACTAACTTGTAGCTTTAGCTGAACACTGTGCAGAGGACGCAGTACACTAACGTTAAAATAATGTAGCTGCCTGCGGTAGTGATAGGATCAGGAAAACACCACTAACCTTCTACAGGTAGCTTTAGCTGAACACTGTGCAGAGGTCGCACTAGACTAACGTGTAAATAATGTAGCTGCCTGCGGTAGTGATAGGATCAGGAAAACACCAACAACTTTCTACAGATAGCTTTAGCTGAACACTGTGCAGAGGACGCACTACACTAACGTTAAAAAAATGTAGCTGCCTGCTGTAGTGATAGGATCAGTAAAACACCACCAACCTTCTACAGGTAGCTTTAGCTGAACACTGTGCAGAGGTCGCACTACACTAACTTGTAGCTTTAGCTGAACACTGTTCAGAGGACGCACTACACTAACTTGTAGCTTTAGCTGAACACTGTGCAGAGGTCGCACTACACTAACTTGTAGCTTTAGCTGAACACTGTTCAGAGGACGCACTACACTAACTTGTAGCTTTAGCTGAACACTGTGAGGAGGACGCACTATACTAACTTGTAGCTTTAGCTGAACACTGTGCAGAGGTTGCACTACACTAACTTGTAGCTTTAGCTGAACACTGTGAGGAGGACGCACTACACTAACTTGTAGCTTTAGCTGAACACTGTTCAGAGGACGCACTACACTAACTTGTAGCTTTAGCTGAACACTGTGAGGAGGACGCACTACACTAACTTGTAGCTTTAGCTGAACACTGTGCAGAGGTCGCACTACACTATCTTGTAGGTTTAGCTGTACACTGTGCACTACACTAACTTGTAGCTTTAGATTAACACTGTTCAGAGGGCGCACTACACTAACTTGTAGCTTTTGTAGCTTTGGGGAAGGGCCAGGACAGAGCTGTCAGCACGGAGGAACGAACAAGAGCAGTATACCACACCGCACACCACACCAGCGCTGTGTTTTCTCATTTGTGAAGCCTTGATTAGGATGGTGCACTCATGCACCCACACAATATGAGTACCCCTAGTAGGGGAGTGTTTATATTTGGAATACATTTTTGCTTGCAATGTTACACTATGGAGCTTCTTTTTTTCTCATTTATGTAATGGAATGCTGATAATTGAGCAAGTTGGAGGACAACATCACCATATCTATTAGAGCCCAGGAGTGGCTCCCAAGCGTGATTTGACATAGTTTAGGTACTGTGTCACACGCTCTGAGGTGAGCGTATATGCCTGTGGGGGTCACCGGGAGAGCAGTGGAGCATGTTATCTATTCACATTTTTTTGGATGAGCACGATGGATATCACAGGATATGAACACTATATCTGAACACTCTGGAAGCTTAGCTATGAACTTTTATTATCACGTATTCAAAGAGTGAGCACTCTTTTCAACCAGAGTTTGCACTTGGACTTTTAGCAATTTTATGCACATTGCACTTTGCTGATTATATCATTAATTTATCACAGATTGCAATTTATTGTTTAAGTACATGGTGATAGATTGTTTTTTATTTAGGGGGGACGCACTACACTAACTTGTAGCTTTATCTGAACACTGTGAGGAGGACGCACTACACTAACTTGTAGCTTTAGCTGAACACTGTTCAGAGGACGCACTACACTAACTTGTAGCTTTAGCTGAACACTGTGCACTACACTAACTTGTAGCTTTAGATGAACACTGTTCAGAGGGCGCACTACACTAACTTGTAGCTTTAGCTGAATACTGTGCAGAGGTCACACTACACTAACTTGTAGCTTTAGCTGAACACTGTGAGGAGGACGCGCTACACAAACTTATAGCTTTAGCTTAATACTGTGCATAGGTCACAATACACTAACTTGTAGCTTTAGCAGAACACTATGAGGAGGACGCACTACACTAACTTGTAGCTTTAGCTGAACACTGTGCACTACACTGACTTGTAGCTTTAGATGAAAACTGTTCAGAGGATGCACTACACTAACTTGTAGCTTTAGTTGAACACTGTGAGGAGGACGCACTACACTAACTTGTAGCTTTAGCTGAACACTGTGCAGAGGTCACACTACACAAACTTGTAGCTTTAGCTGAACACTGTGAGGAGGACGCACTACACTAACTTGTAGCTTTAGCTGAACACTGTGAGGAGGACGCACTACACTAACTTGTAGCATTAGCTGAACACTGTGCAGAGGTCGCACTACACTAACTTGTAGCTTTAGCTGAACACTGTTAGGAGGACGAGCTACACTAACTTGTAGCTTTAGCTGTACACTGTGCACTACACTAACTTGTAGCTTTAGATGAACACTGTTCAGAGGATGCACTACACTAACTTGTAGCTTTAGCTGAACACTGTGAGGAGGACGAACTACACTAACTTGTAGCTTTAGCTGAACACTGTGCAGAGGTCGCACTACCCTAACTTGTAGCTTTAGCTGAACACTGTGAGGAGGACGCACTACACTAACTTGTAGCTTTAGCTGAACACTATGCACTACACTAACTTGTAGCTTTAGCTGAACACTGTGAGGAGGACGAACTACACTAACTTGTAGCTTTAGCTGAACACTGTGCAGAGGTCGCACTACACTAACTTGTAGCTTTAGCTGAACACTGTGAGGAGGACGCACTACACTAACTTGTAGCTTTAGCTGAACACTATGCACTACACTAACTTGTAGCTTTAGATGAACACTGTTCAGAGGGCGCACTACACTAACTTGTAGCTTTAGCTGAATACTGTGCAGAGGTCGCACTACACTAACTTGTAGCTTTAGCTGAACACTGTGAGGAGGACGCACTACACAAACTTATAGCTTTAGCTTAATACTGTGCATAGGTCACAATACACTAACTTGTAGCTTTAGCAGAACACTATGAGGAGGACGCACTACACTAACTTGTAGCTTTAGCTGAACACTGTGCACTACACTGACTTGTAGCTTTAGATGAAAACTGTTCAGAGGATGCACTACACTAACTTGTAGCTTTAGTTGAACACTGTGAGGAGGACGCACTACACTAACTTGTAGCTTTAGCTGAACACTGTGCAGAGGTCACACTACACAAACTTGTAGCTTTAGCTGAACACTGTGAGGAGGATGCACTACACTAACTTGTAGCTTTAGCTGTACACTGTGAGGAGGACGCATTACACTAACTTGTAGCTTTAGCTGAACACTGTGAGGAGGACACACTACACTAACTTGTAGCTTTAGCTGAACACTGTGCACTACACTAACTTGTAGCTTTAGCTGAACACTGTTCAGAGGACGCACTACAGTAACTTGTAGCTTTAGCTGAACACTGTGCAGAGGTCGCACTACACTAACTTGTAGCTTTAGCTGAACACTGTGAGGAGGACGCACTACACTAACTTGGAGCTTTAGCTGAACACTGTGCAGATGTCACACTAAACTAACTTGTAGCTTTAGCTGAACACTGTGAGGAGGACGCACTACACTAACTGTAAATAGTCTAGCTGCCTGACTGTGGTACTAATAGGATCAGAAGAACACTAGCAATTTTCTTCAGGTAGCTATAAATACTGTAACAACACAAGCCTGCCTGTCAGTAGGAAGATAAAAACAGGAACGGATCTAGCTAAACTGAATACAGTGTATATATATATATATATATATATATATATATATATATATATATATATATACACAACACCTGGGATACATATATATACACAATACACTGTAAGTGCAGCTAACTCACTGACTGTCCTGCCTAATCTATCTAACTTAAATCAAATTACACTGTCTCTCTGTCTCTCAACGCCAGAACACACACTACACAAGGCCGCCGTGATAACTAACTTGTAGCTTTAGCTGAACACTGTGCACTACACTAACTTGTAGCTTTAAATTAACACTGTTCAGAGGGCGCACTACACTAACTTATAGCTTTAGCTTAATACTGTGCATAGGTCACAATACACTAACTTGTAGCTTTAGCAGAACACTATGAGGAGGACGCACTACACTAACTTGTAGCTTTAGCTGAACACTGTGCACTACACTGACTTGTAGCTTTAGATGAAAACTGTTCAGAGGATGCACTACACTAACTTGTAGCTTTAGTTGAACACTGTGAGGAGGACGCACTACACTAACTTGTAGCTTTAGCTGAACACTGTGCAGAGGTCACACTACACAAACTTGTAGCTTTAGCTGAACACTGTGAGGAGGATGCACTACACTAACTTGTAGCTTTAGCTGTACACTGTGAGGAGGACGCATTACACTAACTTGTAGCTTTAGCTGAACACTGTGAGGAGGACACACTACACTAACTTGTAGCTTTAGCTGAACACTGTGCACTACACTAACTTGTAGCTTTAGCTGAACACTGTTCAGAGGACGCACTACAGTAACTTGTAGCTTTAGCTGAACACTGTGCAGAGGTCGCACTACACTAACTTGTAGCTTTAGCTGAACACTGTGAGGAGGACGCACTACACTAACTTGGAGCTTTAGCTGAACACTGTGCAGATGTCACACTAAACTAACTTGTAGCTTTAGCTGAACACTGTGAGGAGGACGCACTACACTAACTGTAAATAGTCTAGCTGCCTGACTGTGGTACTAATAGGATCAGAAGAACACTAGCAATTTTCTTCAGGTAGCTATAAATACTGTAACAACACAAGCCTGCCTGTCAGTAGGAAGATAAAAACAGGAACGGATCTAGCTAAACTGAATACAGTGTATATATATATATATATATATATATACACAACACCTGGGATACATATATATACACAATACACTGTAAGTGCAGCTAACTCACTGACTGTCCTGCCTAATCTATCTAACTTAAATCAAATTACACTGTCTCTCTGTCTCTCAACGCCAGAACACACACTACACAAGGCCGCCGTGATAACTAACTTGTAGCTTTAGCTGAACACTGTGCACTACACTAACTTGTAGCTTTAAATTAACACTGTTCAGAGGGCGCACTACACTAACTTGTAGCTTTAGCTGAACACTGTTCAGAGGACGCACTACAATAACGTGTAGCATTAGCTGAACACTGTGCAGAGGTCGCACTACACTAACTTGTAGCTTTAGCTGAACACTGTTAGGAGGACGAGCTACACTAACTTGTAGCTTTAGCTGTACACTGTGCACTACACTAACTTGTAGCTTTAGATGAACACTGTTCAGAGGATGCACTACACTAACTTGTAGCTTTAGCTGAACACTGTGAGGAGGACGAACTACACTAACTTGTAGCTTTAGCTGAACACTGTGCAGAGGTCGCACTACACTAACTTGTAGCTTTAGCTGAACACTGTGAGGAGGACGCACTACACTAACTTGTAGCTTTAGCTGAACACTATGCACTACACTAACTTGTAGCTTTAGCTGAACACTGTGAGGAGGACGAACTACACTAACTTGTGGCTTTAGCTGAACACTGTGCAGAGGTCGCACTACACTAACTTGTAGCTTTAGCTGAACACTGTGAGGAGGACGCACTACACTAACTTGTAGCTTTAGCTGAACACTATGAACTACACTAACTTGTAGCTTTAGATGAACACTGTTCAGAGGGCGCACTACACTAACTTGTAGCTTTAGCTGAATACTGTGCAGAGGTCGCACTACACTAACTTGTAGCTTTAGCTGAACACTGTGAGGAGGACGCACTACACAAACTTATAGCTTTAGCTTAATGCTGTGCATAGGTCACAATACACTAACTTGTAGCTTTAGCAGAACACTATGAGGAGGACGCACTACACTAACTTGTAGCTTTAGCTGAACACTGTGCACTACACTGACTTGTAGCTTTAGATGAAAACTGTTCAGAGGATGCACTACACTAACTTGTAGCTTTAGTTGAACACTGTGAGGAGGACGCACTACACTAACTTGTAGCTTTAGCTGAACACTGTGCAGAGGTCACACTACACAAACTTGTAGCTTTAGCTGAACACTGTGAGGAGGACGCACTACACTAACTTGTAGCTTTAGCTGAACACTGTGAGGAGGACGCATTACACTAACTTGTAGCTTTAGCTGAACACTGTGAGGAGGACACACTACACTAACTTGTAGCTTTAGCTGAACACTGTGCACTACACTAACTTGTAGCTTTAGCTAAACACTGTTCAGAGGACGCACTACACTAACTTGTAGCTTTAGCTGAACACTGTGCAGAGGTCGCACTACACTAACTTGTAGCTTTAGCTGAACACTGTGAGGAGGACGCACTACACTAACTTGTAGCTTTAGCTGAACACTGTTCAGAGGACGCACTACACTAACTTGTAGCTTTAGCTGAACACTGTACAGAGATCGCACTACACTAACTTGTAGCTTTAGCTTAACACTGTGAGGAGGACGCACTACACTAACTTGTAGCTTTAGCTGAACACTATGCACTACACTAACTTGTAGCTTTAGATGAACACTGTTCAGAGGGCGCACTACACTAACTTGTAGCTTTAGCTGAACACTGTGAGGAGGACGCACTAATCTAACTTGTAGCTTTAGCTGAACACTGTGCAGAGGTCACACTACACAAACTTGTAGCTTTAGCTGAACACTGTGAGGAGGACGCACTACACTAACTTGTAGCTTTAGCTGAACACTGTGAGGAGGACGCATTACACTAACTTGTAGCTTTAGCTGAACACTGTGAGGAGGACACACTACACTAACTTGTAGCTTTAGCTGAACACTGTGCACTACATTAACTTGTAGCTTTAGCTGAACACTGTTCAGAGGACGCACTACACTAACTTGTAGCTTTAGCTGAACACTGTGCAGAGGTCGCACTACACTAACTTGTAGCTTTAGCTGAACACTGTGAGGAGGACGCACTACACTAACTTGTAGCTTTAGCTGAACACTGTTCAGAAGACGCACTACACTAACTTGTAGCTTTAGCTAAACACTGTACAGAGATCGCACTACACTAACTTGTAGCTTTACCTTAACACTGTGAGGAGGATGCACTACACTAACTTGTAGCTTTAGCTGAACACTATGCACTACACTAACTTGTAGCTTTAGATGAACACTGTTCAGAGGGCGCACTACACTAACTTGTAGCTTTAGCTAAACACTGTGCAGAGGTCGCACTACACTAACTTGTAGCTTTAGCTGAACACTGTGAGGAGGACGCACTAATCTAACTTGTAGTTTTAGCTTAATACTGTGCAGAGGTCAAACTACACTAACTTGTAGCTTTAGCAGAACACTATGAGGAGGACGCACTACACTAACTTGTAGCTTTAGCTGAACACTGTGCACTACACTAACTTGTAGCTTTAGATGAAAGCTGTTCAGAGGATGCACTACACTAACTTGTAGCTTTAGATGAAAACTGTTCAGAGGATGCACCTCACTAACTTGTAGCTTTAGCTGAACACTATGCACTACACTAACTTGTAGCTTTAGATGAACACTGTTCAGAGGGCGCACTACACTAACTTGTAGCTTTAGCTGAACACTGTGCAGAGGTCGCACTACACTAACTTGTAGCTTTAGCTGAACACTGTGAGGAGGACGCACTACACTAACTTGTAGCTTTAGCTGAACACTGTGCAGAGGTCACACTACACTAACTTGTAGCTTTAGCTGAACACTGTGAGGAGGACGCACTACACTAACTTGTAGCTTTAGCTGAACACTGTGAAGAGGACACACTACACTAACTTGTAGCTTTAGCTGAACACTGTGAGGAGGACACACTACACTAACTTGTAGCTTTAGCTGAACACTGTGCACTACACTAACTTGTAGCTTTAGTTGAACACTGTTCAGAGGACGCACTACACTAACTTGTAGCTTTAGCTGAACACTGTGCAGAGGTCGCACTACACTAACGTGTAGCTTTAGCTGAACACTGTGAGGAGGACGCACTACACTAACTTGTAGCTTTAGATGAACACTGTGAGGAGGACGCACTACACTAACTTGTAGCTTTAGCTGAACACTGTGAGGAGGACACACTACACTAACTTGTAGCTTTAGCTGAACACTGTGCACTACACTAACTTGTAGCTTTAGCTGAACACTGTTCAGAGGACGCACTACACTAACTTGTAGCTTTAGCTGGACACTGTGCAGAGATCGCACTACACTAACTTGTAGCTTTAGCTGAAGACTGTGATGAGGACGCACTACACTAACTTGTAGCTTTAGCTGAACACTGTTCAGAGGATGCACTACACTAACTTGTAGCTTTAGCTGAGCACTGTGCAGAGGTCGCACTACACTAACTTGTAGCTTTAGCCAAACACTGTTCAGAGGATGCACTACACTAACTTTTAGCTTTAGCTGAACACTTTGAGGAGGATGCACTACACTAACTTGTAGCTTTAGCTGAACACTGTGCAGAGGTCACACTACACTAACTTGTAGCTTTAACTGAACACTGTGAGGAGGACGCACTACACTAACTTGTAGCTTTAGCTGAACACTGTGCAGAGGTCGCACTACACTAACTTGTAGCTTTAGCTGAACACTGTGCAGAGGTCGCACTACAATAACTTGTAGCTTTAGCTGAACACTGTTCAGAGGACGCACTACACTAACTTGTAGCTTTAGCTGAACACTGTGAGGAGGACACACTACACTAACTTGTAGCTTTAGCTGAACACTGTGCACTACACTAACTTGTAGCTTTAGCTGAACACTGTTCAGAGGACGCACTACACTAACTTGTAGCTTTTGTAGCTTTGGGGAGGGGCCAGGACAGAGCTGTCAGCACGGAGGAACGAACGAGAGCAGTATACCACACCGCACGCCACACCAGCGCTGTGTTTTCTCATTTGTGAAGCCTTGATTAGGATGGTGCACTCACGCACCCACACAATGTGAGTACCCCTAGTAGGGGAGTGTTTATATTTGGAATACATTTTTGCTTGCAATGTTACACTATGGAGCTTCTTTTTTTCTCATTTATGTAATGGAATGCTGATAATTGAGCAAGTTGGAGGACAACATCACCATATCTATTAGAGCCCAGGAGTGGCTCCCAAGCGTGATTTGACATAGTTTAGGTACTGTGTCACACGCTCTAAGGTGAGCGTATATGCCTGTGGAGTCACCGGGAGAACACTGGAGCATGTTATCTATTCACATTTTTTTGGATGAGCACGATGGATATCACAGGATATGATCACTATATTTGAACACTCTGGAAGTTTATCTATGAATTTTTATTATCACGTATTCAAAGAGTGAGCACTCCTTTCAACCAGAGTTTGCACTTGGACTTTTAGCAATTTTGTGCACATTGCACTTTGCTGATTATATCATTAATTTATCACAGATTGCAATTTATTGTTTAAGTACATGGTGATAGATTGTTTTTTATTTAATGCACAGATTTATATATATATATTTTATACACTGATTTTATATTTATTAAAACTCTTTTAGCGCAAACACATTTACTTTATTACATTGTTATTTGCATGGATACGGAACGTGATTAGTGTTTGCAGCTGTTAGCACTGAGGGTTTTATTTTAGAGGCATTAACCCATCTGTGGCTCGCAAGATGTTCCTATATTATTTGCACTACACTAACTTGTAGCTTTAGCTGAACACTTTGAGGAGGACGCACTACACTAACTTGTAGCTTTAGCTGAACACTGTGAGGAGGACGCACTACACTAACTTGTAGCTTTAGCTGAACACTGTGAGGAGGACACACTACACTAACTTGTAGCTTTAGCTGAACACTGTGCACTACACTAACTTGTAGCTTTAGCTGAACACTGTTCAGAGGACGCACTACACTAACTTGTAGCTTTAGCTGAACACTGTGCAGAGGTCGCACTACACTAACTTGTAGCTTTAGCTGAACACTGTGAGGAGGACGCAGAACAGTAACTTGTAGCTTTAGCTGAACACTGTTCAAATGGACGCACTACACTAACTTGTAGCTTTAGCTGAACACTGTGCAGAGGTCGCACTACACTAACTTGTAGCTTTAGCTGAACACTGTGCAGAGGACGCACTACACTAACTTGTAGCTTTAGCTGAACACTGTGAGGAGGATGCACTACACTAACTTGTAGCTTTAGCAGAACACTGTGCACTACACTAACTTTTAGCTTTAGATGAACACTGTGAGGAGGACGCACTACACTAACTTGTAGCTTTAGCTGAACACTGTGCAGAGGTCGCACTACACTAACTTGTAGCTTTAGCTGAACACTGTGAGGAGGACGCACTACACTAAGTTGTAGCTTTAGATGAACACTGTTCAGAGGATGCACTACACTAACGTGTAGCTTTAGCTGAACACTGTGAGGAGGACGCACTACACTAACTTGTAGCTTTAGCTGAACACTGTGAGGAGGACACACTACACTAACTTGTAGCTTTAGCTGAGCACTGTGCACTACACTAACTTGTAGCTTTAGCTGAACACTGTTCAGAGGATGCACTACACTAACTTGTAGCTTTAGCTGAACACTGTATGGAGGACGCACTACACTAACTTGTAGCTTTAGCTGAACACTGTGCAGAGGTCGCACTACACTAACTTGTAGCTTTAGCTGAACACTGTGCAGAGGACGCACTACACTAACTTGTAGCTTTAGCTGAACACTGTGAGGAGGATGCACTACACTAACTTGTAGCTTTAGCTGAACACTGTGCACTACACTAACTTGTAGCTTTAGCTGAACACTGTGAGGAGGACACACTACACTAACTTGTAGCTTTAGCTGAACACTGTGCAGAGGTCACACTACACTAACTTGTAGCTTTAACTGAACACTGTAAGGAGGACGCACTACACTAACTTGTAGCTTTAGCTGAACACTGTGCAGAGGTCACACTACACTAACTTGTAGCTTTAGCTGAACACTATGAGGAGGACGTGCTACACTAACTTGTAGCTTTAGCTGTGCACTACACTAACTTGTAGCTTTAGATGAACACTGTGAGGAGGACGAACTACACTAACTTGTAGCTTTAGCTGAACACTGTGCAGAGATCGCACTACACTATCTTGTAGGTTTAGCTGAACACTGTGAGGAGGATGCACTACATTAATTGTAGCTTTAGCTGAAGACTGTGAGGAGGACGCACTACACTAACTTGTATCTTTAGCTGAACACTGTGCACTACACTAACTTGTAGCTTTAGATGAACACTTTTCAGAGGATGCACTACTCTAACTTATAGCTTTAGCTGGACACTGTGAGGAGAACGAACTACACTAACTTGTAGCTTTAGCTGAACACTGTGCAGAGGTCGCACTACACTATCTTGTAGGTTTAGCTGAACACTGTGAGGAGGATGCACTACACTAACTTGTAGCTTTAGCTGAACACTGTGAGGAGGACGCACTACACTAACTTGTATCTTTAGCTGAACACTGTGCAGAGGTCGCACTACACTAACTTGTAGCTTTAGTTGAACACTGTTCAGAGGACGCACTACACTAACTTGTAGCTTTAGCTGAACACTGTGAGGAGGACGCACTACACTAACTTGTAGCTTTAGCTGAACACTGTGTACTACACTTACTTGTAGCTTTAGATGAACACTGTTCAGAGGGCGCACTACACTAACTTGTAGCTTTTGTAGTTTTGGGGAGGGGCCAGGACAGAGCTGTCAGCACGGATGAATGAACAAGAGCAGTATACCACACCGCACGCCACACCAGCTTTTCTCATTTGTGAAGCCTTGATTAGGATTGTGCACTCACGCACCCACACAATGTGAGTACCCCTAGTAGGGGAGTGTTTATATTTGGAATACATTTTTGCTTGCAATGTTACACTATGGAGCTTCTTTTTTTCTCATTTATGTAATGGAATGCTGATAATTGAGCAAGTTGGAGGTGTTAGCGAAATTTGCTTGTACGCAAAGCCAAATCTCCTGTTTCTAATCATAATAACAATTTCGTCTAATGATATAATACCATCTCACCTTTTGATCATATGTCTCTCCTCTGGTGTAGCTCATCCTCTGGTGTGTGCCTCATGCTTACAAATAGAATCACAACACATCCTTTTTACATTCCCTTCTCAGCAAGACTGCCCTTACAGCCCTGTCTCAGCTGTCTGCGTGAGCCACTTTATTAGCATATCAATAGCAAGTCCCAAAGCTTGAGGGTTGGGCCTCCAACAGCCAAACACCTCTTACAAAGCTTGTGACCTCACAAAAAATGGACACAGGATATGACCTCACAGGATGTAAGTGACCATATAAGGATTTAACAACAGAACACGAAACAACCAATGAACAATGACTACAGGACATGATACAATATACTAAATGACGATGACTAAAGTTCCTTGTGCATGGGAGATTATCCGCAGGTATACATCATGGCACCCCAAACATGTTGATCAGGCATACCAGGGGTGACAAGAGCAAAACACCTCTAAACCGTTAATGTCTTTGTAGAGTGAACGCATCCCCACCAGACGATCATTCTGTGCATTGCACAGGGGCCCTTTTGCTGGCGGGCACGCCTCCTCTCCGCAAACACCTCTCTCCAAACACCAGGAAGTTTTCCACTACCTAACAGGTCTCAGCCAGCGTCCATCTGCCCCAGTCAGCTATTAGAGCGGGCTGTGGTTGATCAGACACTGGGAGACTTATGACAACACATTAATATAAAATTTTCCACAACAGTCCCTCCTCTTGTCATATGATCCCATGTGTCCCTCGATGAATCCTGATCTTCTTCTTAGTCCATAAAAAGTAAAACACGGCTTGACATGTAGACTCTGTTGGAGATGATGTGGTGAGCTGTAGTAGTCACCGGTCGGTCTGGGATCCTCTGTGTCTTGTACGTGTGTCATACTTCGGGGCATCTCATCAGGGAAGATGTGGTCATCTGCTCAGGCTCTGGTCACGCGTCCAATCAGGCAACAGGAGCACCTCATCATGGCATATAGAAGGAATAGAAACAAAAATAACATGAGTATATATACCCCTACTTCCTTCACTATGATCTGCTGCAAGATAAAAATTAAATCTCCAACGATTCCCAAACCCTTAAAAAGGATTCCAACCTTCAATATCTATAGCTCTGGCTTTGCCTTGTAGGGATCTAAACCTTATCCATATGGGCCTGAACTTTGTCACTACTATCCCTGATCCAGATATAACAATCTTTACCTATGGATTCCCAGAAACCCCCTTGGAATGTGGGAACTTCCTTGTAGCTTCAACAGTTACATGAAAACATCTCATCCTCTATGGATGAGAAATTGTTCAAGCGTTTCATAAGCTCAAGCCCCCACTGTGTACAAGCAATTCCCTTCTAGCTGTCCCTGCCATTCTTACCTTCTCTCGCGCCATCAGATCCTCACGATCGGCTGCGACATAAGATGCTGGGACGAGTTTCCCCAGCACACATGAACCTCTTGCCTTACGAGAAATTACCTTATAAGCTGTAGATCCGCATTAATACCAAACTACAGTTGAAGCACACTTGTGGGCTACCTAGTTATCCCGATACCAAAGCTGGCAAGAACCAGAGCTATTGTTAAAATTATAATTAATTTTACCCTCTAGAAATGTTTTGTTAAGTTCTTTTGACAGGTGTCTGTTTGGATTTTACTAGTCCGTCAAAACTCCTCACACCAATATGAACGTCACATATATCATGTACCGCTGTCATCGCTGGGGCACTAATACCCGACCATGTGTCCTGTTCTCTTTCTTAGCTAGTTGGGATGCTTTTCATCGTTACCCTTGCCAAAATGTATTAAACAAAAAAATATAAATTAATGAAGATACTCCTCTACTCTTTTGTGGTTGATCCGCTTCTTGCAGTGGCTGGCGTGGTCTCATCGCTCAAGCTTCTTTACAATGACCCAGTCACCTGGTTGGAAAGAATGTAAACTGGTTATTGTGTCAGGGTCCGGGTTGGACTCGTGAACCCTGTGGTGGACCTTTTGAAGTTCATGTTACAGTGATTGCACCCACCCCATCAACTGGGAATGTAGGTGACAACTAATGAGGAAAGTACAATTCTGTTTTTGGTTGACCTTCAAACAAACCTCATATGACAATAACCCAGACATCGGGACTGTGGTCACTGCATAACCTGTGCGTGGCTTATCATCCGGGGTGTAATACCTGGAACCAGTGACAAAAAGGTTCTTAGCATCTGGGATGGGAGCCTCTTTCACCAGACTGCTGCTTGCTGATTCAAATTCCATCAAAGAAAGACAGTCTTGGCACAAACTTGGTTAGAATTACAAAGGTTAGTATTGTTGGTTTGAAAATGTGTTATTCTCACCACTCTCATCCCCCCTTTTCTTCCCTCCTCATTACAAACTGGAAGAAGACATGTAGCATTTAGAATGGTGCAGAATAAAACAGTGAAATAGCCTATGATACTTTTACCTTCTTATACACCTGTACACACACTTCCAGAAACTCTTTGGACCTGAAAAGATACTTATAAACAAAAGTTATTACTCTATCCTTCAAAGAATGGTAAACAATACAATATTCATGTACATTGGTAAATTGTCACTTACATTCCACAAAACGGATTATAACTAAACCCTCTGTAAATCTTACTTTCACGTTTTTTTGTTTTTTTTTTCCTAAAATACAACAGCCGCGACACGCAAGAGGGCTGTTGCGGTAGGTTCAAACATCTTGTTACCACATGCAAACAATGAAACAAAGACAAACATTTAGATACAAATGTGGGGGAGATATTTCATAGTTCCCAAAAACGAAAAATGAAAAATAAAAACGACCAGATGGAATGCTGCCTTCACTCTTTTAGCGATAGAAAAGAATACAATTTGAAAGACACGAGAGCATTTCAAAATCTTTGCATGGACCAGCCACACAAAGTTCAAAAACAGGCCTGTGTATTTTTAATCACACAAACATGTACTACACATCCATCAACTCAATCAACATTACAGATTTCTGAAGCCACAGTCGCACAACATCAACTCCAGAGGGATACCCAAAATAGTATCTTTGGACCACCTATGTCAATCTTTCTGGGGTTTAATGGCCTTTTCCTCAGAACTAGACTCCATATGCTCTTGTGCATCCGTCTGACTGTGGGAAGCCTCGCATTCCTTCCCTTGCACGGACTGCCATTGCCCATGGCGATTCAAATTGGCTTATCGTCTTACCCCTGCGTCCAGGGAAAACCCTTGCACCAATTTCGGAGACCACCGCCCGGTGCCTTCTTACACGGTGGATTGACAGACTACAAACTAGTCACTCAACTAGAAACACTAAAACGAGGCATCAACTCTATGGCTTGTTGTCCCAACACGTTTGGCACGGAACTACAGAGTACCACTCTTTTTTTAACTATGCCAAATGATTCACCAACAACCACAGATCAACCCCCGAATTATGTCTCAACCCCTCACAGTGTATGCATACACAAGCGCATTGCGCTGTACGACAGTACACTACGTCGCCGGACAAATATACACAGAGCACTTTTGTCTGCTTTTTTTTTACAAAACACTGCGGCTTCTCTCTGTACCTCGATATTACAACAATAACATGGATGCCTCCTGTTTGCTCTCTACCCAAAACAGTATAAACCTTCATTTAATTTAAAAATAAAAATAATTTTGTCCTTCCAAACACAAGTCAAAAGACCCCAAGCCCCTCCCACCAACTTCCTGTTGCACACCTGAGTAGGAAGAGGGAGGGGGAGGGGAAGCCTTGAATAGCTTCATATTTTGTCTATCAAAACATTAGAAAAATCTATGGCTAACATCAACAGATAAAAACTTTTTGTCCCGGAGTGGGTGGAATAAGCCCCCATATTGCAAATGGGAGGGAATCCCCCTTGAGTCACATACCGCCTGGGAAGTCAAACCACAAGTTTTGACAGAAATACCACACAACAGTAGGGATGAGCCGAACACCCCCCTGTTCGGTTCGCACCAGAACATGCGAACAGGAAAAAAGTTTGTTCGAACACGCGAACACCGTTAAAGTCTATGAGACACGAACATGAATAAACAAAAATGCTAATTTTAAAGGCTTATATGCAAGTTATTGTCATAAAAAGTGTTTGGGGACCTGGGTCCTGCCCCAGGGGACATGGATCAATGCAAAAAAAAGTTTTAAAAACGGCCATTTTTTCAGGAGCAGTGATTTTAATAATGCTTAAAGTCAAACAATAAAAGTGTAATATCCCTTTAAATTTCGTACCTGGGGGGTGTCTATAGTATGCCTGTAAAGGGGCGCATGTTTCCTGTGTTTAGAACAGTCTGACAGCAAAATGACATTTTGAAGGAAAAAACTCATTTAAAACTACCCGCGGCTATTGCATTGCCGACAATACACATAGAAGTTCATTGATAAAAACGGCATGGGAATTCCCCAAAGGGGAACCCCGAACCAAAATTAAAAAAAAAAAATGACGTGGGAGTCCTCCTAAATTCCATACCAGGCCCTTCAGGTCTGGTATGGATATTAAGGGGAACCCCGGCCAAAATTTAAAAAAAAAAATGACGTGGGGTTCCCCCTAAATTCCATACCAGACCCTTCAGGTCTGGTATGGATTTTAAGGGGAACCCCGCGCCAAAAAAAAAAAAACGGCGTGGGGTCCCCCCAAAAATCCATACCAGACCCTTATCCGAGGGTGACCCCCAGATCCCAGCCCCCCCCCCTGTGTGAAATGGTACCCCTACCATTTCACGAAAAAAGTGTCAAAAATGTTAAAAATGACAAGAAACAGTTTTTGACAATTCCTTTATTTAAATGCTTCTTCTTTCTTCTATCTTCCTTCATCTTCTGGTTCTTCTGGTTCTTCTGGCTCTTCTGGTTCTTCCTCTGGCGTTCTCGTCCAGCATCTCCTCCGCGGCGTCTTCTATCTTCTTCTCCTCGGGCCGCTCCGCACCCATGGCATGGGGGGGAGGCTCCCGCTCTTCTCTTCTTCTTTTCTTCTCTTCTTCATTTTCTTCTCCGGGCCGCTCCGCAATCCATGCTGGCATGGAGGGAGGCTCCCGCTGTGTGACGGCGCTCCTCGTCTGACAGTTCTTAAATAACGGGGGGGGCGGGGCCACCCGGTGACCCCGCCCCACTCTGACGCACGGTGACTTGACGGGACTTCCCTGTGACGTCACGGGGAATGCCACAGGGAAGTCCCGTCATGTCCCGTGCGTCAGAGGGGGGCGGGGTCACCGGGTGGCCCTGCCCCCCGTTATTTAAGAACTGTCAGACGAGGAGCGCCGTCACACAGCGGGAGCCTCCCTCCATGCCAGCATGGATTGCGGAGCGGCCCGGAGAAGAAAATGAAGAAGAGAAGAAGGGAAGAAAAGAAGAAGAGAAGAGCGGGAGCCTCCCCCCCATGCCATGGGTGCGGAGCGGCCCGAGGAGAAGAAGATAGAAGACGCCGCGGAGGAGATGCTGGACGAGAACGCCGGAGGAAGAACCAGAAGAGCCAGAAGAACCAGAAGATGAAGGAAGATAGAAGAAAGAAGAAGCATTTAAATAAAGGAATTGTCAAAAACTGTCTCTTGTCATTTTTAACATTTTTGACACTTTTTTCGTGAAATGGTAGGGGTATAAGTACCCCCCTTACCATTTCACACAGGGGGGGGCCGGGATCTGGGGGTCACCTTGTTAAAGGGGGCTTCCAGATTCCGATAAGCCCCCCGCCCGCAGACCCCCACAACCACCGGCCAGGGTTGTGGGGATGAGGCCCTTGTCCTCATCAACATGGGGACAAGGTGTTTTGGGGGGCTACCCCAAAGCACCCTCCCAATGTTGAGGGCATGTGGCCTGGTACGGTTCAGGAGGGAGGGGGGCCGCACTCTCGTCCCCCCCTCTTTTCCTGCGGCCTGCCAGGTTGCGTGCTCGGATAAGGGTCTGGTATGGATTTTTGGGGGGACCCCACGCCGTTTTTTTTTTTTTTTTTTTGGCGCGGGGTTCCCCTTAAAATCCATACCAGACCTGAAGGGTCTGGTATGGAATTTAGGGGGAACCCCACGTCATTTTTTTTTAAATTTTGGCCGGGGTTCCCCTTAATATCCATATCAGACCTGAAGGGCCTGGTATGGAATTTAGGGGGACTCCCACGTCATTTTTTTTTTTTAATTTTGGTTCGGGGTTCCCCTTTGGGGAATTCCCATGCCGTTTTTATCAATGAACTTCTATGTGTATTGTCGGCAATGCAATAGCCGCGGGTAGTTTTAAATGAGTTTTTTCCTTCAAAATGTCATTTTGCTGTCAGACTGTTCTAAACACAGGAAACATGCGCCCCTTTACAGGCATACTATAGACACCCCCCAGGTACGAAATTTAAAGGGATATTACACTTTTATTGATTGACTTTAAGCATTATTAAAATCACTGCACCTGAAAAAACGTCCGTTTTTAAAACTTTTTTTGCATTGATCCATGTCCCCTGGGGCAGGACCCAGGTCCCCAAACACTTTTTATGACAATAACTTGCATATTAGCCTTTAAAATTAGCACTTTTGATTTCTCCCATAGACTTTTAAAGGGTGTTCCGCGGCAACCCCAAATTGTTCGCTGTTCGGCGAACTTGCGAACAGCCAATGTTCGAGTCGAACATGAGTTCGACTCGAACTCGAAGCTCATCCCTACACAACAGTGTAACAAAAGCCAAAAACTGAAACTCCTGCAAAAAGACGGCTGAAGGAGGACCAAAGTCTTTTCCCTTCCACTGCAAACCACAAACAAAATGTCGCCATTAACACATGAAATTTAGTTGTTGATCCCGCCAAAATTGAGATTTCATCACTAGAAACATAAACTTCTTTAAAACAACTGGAATAAAAACCTAAATGATTCTACTGGAAATGGAATTCAGTACAAAACCAGAGATATTTCGATGGAGACTAAAATCAGCATAAACAAAAAGGCAGTTGCAGCAATCGAAAATCGGTCCACGGCAAAATGGTGACTGAAACCCGGACTACAGAAATTGGCTGACATTAACAAATGATAAGACACAAAGTTACATAAAACGTCTTAAACAATACATTCTATTTGACTCTGAGAGTTAGAACTCCCCCATGCTATTACCTAGAAACCTGAGACCCCCATAGGGTGTAAACAGCTCCTATTGTGATGTCCCAACAATGCATGGGCACTTGGATATGCGACAGGCATTTGAACTTAAAACCAATATTCAATACAGAAAACGCAATAGTTTCCTTGAAAAGTAAGTAAACAGTACAAAAATAGAATTCACAAAATGGTGCCTGGAAGCCAGATTGTAGCTTGAAGCACATGGCTTTGCACACACAAAGGAATACACAATGGAGCACAGGTCTTCAAAATGGCCGCCGATGCACATGGTGACCACAACAAAAGCCAGACCACAACAAAATGGCGCATTTTCCCGCCAAAACTGACCAAGATGGATAAACATTTCAAAGTTCACACACAAAGGAAAAGAAAATGGCCAACCGTAGTCACATGGTAGACAACAACAACAAGAGAACAAAAGGAAGTAGCAGACAAAAAACATTTTCCTGCCAAGACCAAAAATTTCTCCCCACAAAATTACACATTTGAGATACTAAATGAACGCTTAGACAAACATTTAAAAGTGTTAAAGTTACAAAAAGCACAACTTAGGAACACATGCTATCCAACGAAACAACCAAGCCACATAACCCACAATTACACGGCTGTAACATACACTCAAACTCAGTTCACATCAGCTTTCACAGGAACCAAAACATTGAAAGATACAGACAGTGAATGCTTGCAATGTCTGTTCAGAACATTATAGTTCCCTTCCCCCAGGGCGTAGCCCCTTTCAACACAAACACAACAATGCCTGCCCCTTCACTAAACTCATGGCATCTTTACAAACAGGTTCAGCTACTTACAAAACTACTCAGCCACACACACACACATTGTAGGCTGCAAATAATATCAATTCATACATTTATATTTCTCATATGCATTACAAACTTGCTACACAGCATCAGTCACACACACACAGTCTCCTTACACAAAGATTCGAGATACAAATCACACAGACACGCACACACACACACACAAGCAGGCACACACACACACCGAGAGGCAAACACCAGACATACGATCAAACTTCCAGCATTATTTCAAAAGACGAAAAATGTGTTCTTTTTGTGAAGCAGACCCTCCCCAGCACATCTTAATGACCCGATTCATAAGGAGGTTCTGTTCACTCCTACGTTCTGGCTAGCCATGCTGTTAGCGAAATTTGGTTGTAAGCAAAGCACACAGCCAAATCTCCTGTTTCTAATCATAATAACAATTTCGTCTAATGATATAATACCATCTCACCTTTTGATCATATGTCTCTCCTCTGGTGTAGCTCATCCTCTGGTGTGTGCCTCATGCTTACAAATAGAATCACAACACATCCTTCTTACATTCCCATCTCAGCAAGACTGCCCTTACAGCCCTGTCTCAGCTGTCTGCGTGAGCCACTTTATTAGCATATCAATAGCAAGTCCCAAAGCTTGAGGGTTGGGCCTCCAACAGCCAAACACCTCTTACAATCTTGTGACCTCACAAAAAATGGACACAGGATATGACCTCACAGGATGTAAGTGACCATATAAGGATTTAACAACAGAACACAAAACAACCAATGAACAATGACTACAGGACATGATACAATATACTAAATGACGATGACTAAAGTTCCTTGTGCATGGGAGATTATCCGCAGGTATAAGTCATGGCACCCCAAACATGTTGATCAGGCATACCTGGGGTGACAAGAGCAAAACACATCTAAACCGATAATGTCTTTGCAGAGTGAACGCATCCCCACCAGACGATCATTCTGTGCATTGCACAGGGGCCCCTTTGCTGGCGGGCACGCCTCCTCTCCGCAAACACCTCTCTCCAAACACCAGGAAGTTTTCCACTACCTAACAGGTCTCAGCCAGCGTCCATCTGCCCCAGTCAGCTATTAGAGCGGGCTGTGGTTGATCAGACACTGGGAGACTTATGACAACACATTAATATAAAATTTTCCACAACAGAGGACAACATCACCATATCTATTAGAGCCCAGGAGTGGCTCCCAAGCGTGATTTGACATAGTTTAGGTACTGTGACAAATGCTGTGAGGTGAGCGTATATTCCTGTGGGGTCACCGGGAGAGCACTGGAGTTCTATCTATTCACATTTTTTTGGATGAGCACGATGGATATCACAGGATATGAACACTATATTTGAACACTCTGGAAGTTTATCTATGAACTTTTATTATCACGTATTCAAAGAGTGAGCACTCTTTTCAACCAGAGTTTGCATTTGGACTTTTAGCAATTTTATGCACATTGCACTTTGCTGATTATATCATTAATTTATCACAGATTGCAATTTATTGTTTAAGTACATGGTGATAGATTGTTCTTTATTTAATGCACAGATATATATATATTTTTATACACTGATTTTATATTTATTAAAACTCTTTTAGCGCAAACACATTTACTTTATTACATTGTTATTTGCACGGATATGGAACGTGATTAGTGTTTGCAGCTGTTAGCACTGAGGGTTTTATTTTAGAGGCATTAACCCATCTGTGGCTCGCAAGATCTTCCTATATTATTTGCACTACACTAACTTGTAGCTTTAGCTGAACACTGTGAGGAGGACGCACTACACTAACTTGTAGCTTTAGCTGAACACTGTGAGGAGGACGCACTACACTAACTTGTAGCTTTAGCTGAACACTGTGAGGAGGACACACTACACAAACTTGTAGCTTTAGCTGAACACTGTGCACTACACTAACTTGTAGCTTTAGCTGAACACTGTTCAGAGGACGCACTACACTAACTTGTAGCTTTAGCTGAACACTGTGAAGAGGTCGCACTACACTAACTTGTAGCTTTAGCTGAACACTGTGAGGAGAACGCACTACAGTAACTTGTAGCTTTAGCTGAACACTGTTCAGAGGACACACTACACTAACTTGTAGCTTTAGCTGAACACTGTGCAGAGGTTGCACTACACTAACTTGTAGCTTTAGCTGAACACTGTGCAGAGGACGCACTACACTAACTTATAGCTTTAGCTGAACACTGTGAGGAGGATGCACTACACTAACTTGTAGCTTTAGCTAAACACTGTGCACTACACTAACTTGTAGCTTTAGCTGAACACTGCGAGGAGGATGCACTACACTAACTTGTAGCTTTAGCTGAACACTGTGCAGAGGTCGCACTATACTAACTTGTAGCTTTAGCTGAACACTGTGAGGAGGACGCACTACACTAACTTGTAGCTTTAGATGAACACTTTCAGAGGACGCACTACACTAACTTGTAGCTTTAGCTGAACACTGTGAGGAGGACGCACTACACTAACTTGTAGCTTTAGCTGAACACTGTGAGGAGGACACACTACATTAACTTGTAGCTTTAGCTGAGCACTGTGCACTACACTAACTTGTAGCTTTAGCTGAACACTGTTCAGAGGACGCACTACACTAACTTGTAGCTTTAGCTGAAAACTGTATGGAGGACGCACTACACTAACTTGTAGCTTTAGCTGAACACTGTTCAGTGGACGCACTACACTAACTTGTAGCTTTAGCTGAACACTGTGCAGAGATTGCACTACACTAACTTGTAGCTTTAGCTGAACACTGTGCAGAGGACACACTACACTAACTTGTAGCTTTAACTGAACACTGTGAGAAAGATGCACTACACTAACTTGTAGCTTTAGCTGAACACTGTGCAGAGGTCGCACTACACTAATTTGTAGCTTTAGCTGAACACTGTAAGGAAGACGCACTACACTAACTTGTAGCTTTAGCTGAACACTGTGCAGAGGTCACACTACACTAATTTGTAGCTTTAACTGAACACTGTGAGGAGGATGCACTACACTAACTTGTAGCTTTAGCTGAACACTGTGCAGAGGTCGCACTACACTAACTTGTAGCTTTAGCTGAACACTGTTCAGAGGACGCACTACACTAACTTGTAGCTTTAGCTGAACACTGTGCAGAGGTCACACTACACTAACTTGTAGCTTTAACTGAACACTGTGAGTAGGATGCAGTACACTAACTTGTAGCTTTTGCTGAACACTGTGCAGAGGTCACATTACACTAACTTGTAGCTTTAGCTGTACACTGTGCACTACACTAACTTGTAGCTTTAGATGAACACTGTTCAGAGGATGAACTACACTAACTTGTAGCTTTAGCTGGACACTGTGAGGAGGACGAACTACACTAACTTGTAGCTTTAGCTGAACACTGTGCAGAAGTCGCACTACACTATCTTGTAGGTTTAGCTGAGCACTGTGAGGAGGATGCTCTACACTAACTTGTAGCTTTAGCTGAACACTGTGAGGAGGACGCACTACACTAACTTGTATCTTTAGCTGAACACTGTGCAGAGGTCGCACTACACTAACTTGTAGCTTTAGCTGAACACTGTTCAGAGGACGCACTACACTGACTTGTAGCTTTAGCTGAACACTGTGAGGAGGACGCACTACACTAACTTGTAGCTTTAATTGAACACTGTGCACCACACTAACTTGTAGCTTTAGATGAACACTGTTCAGAGGGCGCACTACACTAATTTGTAGCTTTAGCTGAACACTGTGCAGAGGACGCACTACACTAACTTGTAGCTTTAGCTGAACACTGTGAGGAGGATGCACTACACTAACTTGTAGCTTTAGCTAAACACTGTGCACTACACTAACTTGTAGCTTTAGCTGAACACTGTGAGGAGGACGCACTACACTAACTTGTAGCTTTAGCTGAACACTGTGCAGAGGTCGCACTATACTAACTTGTAGCTTTAGCTGAACACTGTGAGGAGGACGCACTACACTAACTTGTAGCTTTAGATGAACACTTTCAGAGGACGCACTACACTAACTTGTAGCTTTAGCTGAACACTGTGAGGAGGACGCACTATACTAACTTGTAGCTTTAGCTGAACACTGTGAGGAGGACACACTACATTAACTTGTAGCTTTAGCTGAGCACTGTGCACTACACTAACTTGTAGCTTTAGCTGAACACTGTTCAGAGGACGCACTACACTAACTTGTAGCTTTAGCTGAACACTGTATGGAGGACGCACTACACTAACTTGTAGCTTTAGCTGAACACTGTTCAGAGGATGCACTACACTAACTTGTAGCTTTAGCTGAACACTGTGAGGAGGACACACTACATTAACTTGTAGCTTTAGCTGAGCACTGTGCACTACACTAACTTGTAGCTTTAGCTGAACACTGTTCAGAGGACGCACTACACTAACTTGTAGCTTTAGCTGAACACTGTATGGAGGACGCACTACACTAACTTGTAGCTTTAGCTGAACACTGTTTAGAGGACGCACTACACTAACTTGTAGCTTTAGCTGAACACTGTGCAGAGATTGCACTACACTAACTTGTAGCTTTAGCTGAACACTGTGCAGAGGACGCACTACACTAACTTGTAGCTTTAACTGAACACTGTGAGAAAGATGCACTACACTAACTTGTAGCTTTAGCTGAACACTGTGCAGAGGTCGCACTACACTAATTTGTAGCTTTAGCTGAACACTGTAAGGAAGACGCACTACACTAACTTGTAGCTTTAGCTGAACACTGTGCAGAGGTCACACTACACTAATTTGTAGCTTTAACTGAACACTGTGAGGAGGATGCACTACACTAACTTGTAGCTTTAGCTGAACACTGTGCAGAGGTCGCACTACACTAACTTGTAGCTTTAGCTGAACACTGTTCAGAGGACGCACTACACTAACTTGTAGCTTTAGCTGAACACTGTGCAGAGGTCACACTACACTAACTTGTAGCTTTAACTGAACACTGTGAGGAGGATGCAGTACACTAACTTGTAGCTTTAGCTGAACACTGTGCAGAGGTCACATTACACTAACTTGTAGCTTTAGCTGTACACTGTGCACTACACTAACTTGTAGCTTTAGATGAACACTGTTCAGAGGATGAACTACACTAACTTGTAGCTTTAGCTGGACACTGTGAGGAGGACGAACTACACTAACTTGTAGCTTTAGCTGAACACTGTGCAGAAGTCGCACTACACTATCTTGTAGGTTTAGCTGAGCACTGTGAGGAGGATGCTCTACACTAACTTGTAGCTTTAGCTG
This sequence comes from Aquarana catesbeiana, assembly GCF_042186555.1. Lineage (NCBI taxonomy): Eukaryota > Metazoa > Chordata > Amphibia > Anura > Ranidae > Aquarana > Aquarana catesbeiana. The sequence goes on from NC_133328.1 coordinate 265,766,221, forward strand.
AACACTGTGAGGAGGACGCACTACACTAACTTGTATCTTTAGCTGAACACTGTGCAGAGGTCGCACTACACTAACTTGTAGCTTTAGCTGAACACTGTTCAGAGGACGCACTACACTGACTTGTAGCTTTAGCTGAACACTGTGAGGAGGACGCACTACACTAACTTGTAGCTTTAATTGAACACTGTGCACCACACTAACTTGTAGCTTTAGATGAACACTGTTCAGAGGGCGCACTACACTAATTTGTAGCTTTAGCTGAACACTGTGCAGAGGACGCACTACACTAAATTGTAGCTTTAGCTGAACACTGTGAGGAGGATGCACTACACTAACTTGTAGCTTTAGCTAAACACTGTGCACTACACTAACTTGTAGCTTTAGCTGAACACTGTGAGGAGGACGCACTACACTAACTTGTAGCTTTATCTGAACACTGTGCAGAGGTCGCACTATACTAACTTGTAGCTTTAGCTGAACACTGTGAGGAGGACGCACTACACTAACTTGTAGCTTTAGATGAACACTTTCAGAGGACGCACTACACTAACTTGTAGCTTTACCTGAACACTGTGAGGAGGACGCACTATAATAACTTGTAGCTTTAGCTGAACACTGTGAGGAGGACACACTACATTAACTTGTAGCTTTAGCTGAGCACTGTGCACTACACTAACTTGTAGCTTTAGCTGAACACTGTTCAGAGGACGCACTACACTAACTTGTAGCTTTAGCTGAACACTGTATGGAGGACGCACTACACTAACTTGTAGCTTTAGCTGAACACTGTTCAGAGGATGCACTACACTAACTTGTAGCTTTAGCTGAACACTGTGCAGAGATCGCACTACACTAACTTGTAGCTTTAGCTGAACACTGTGCAAAGGACGCACTACACTAACTTGTAGCTTTAACTGAACACTGTGAGGAAGATGCACTACACTAACTTGTAGCTTTAGCTGAACACTGTGCAGAGGTCGCACTACACTAATTTGTAGCTTTAGCTGAACACTGTAAGGAAGACGCACTACACTAACTTGTAGCTTTAGCTGAACACTGTGCAGAGGTCACACTACACTAACTTGTAGCTTTAACTGAACACTGTGAGGAGGATGCACTACACCAACTTGTAGCTTTAGCTGAACACTGTGCAGAGGTCGCACTACACTAACTTGTAGCTTTAGCTGAACACTGTTCAGAGGACGCACTACACTAACTTGTAGCTTTAGCTGAACACTGTGCAGAGGTCACACTACACTAACTTGTAGCTTTAACTGAACACTGTGAGGAGGATGCAGTACACTAACTTGTAGCTTTAGCTGAACACTGTGCAGAGGTCACATTACACTAACTTGTAGCTTTAGCTGTACACTGTGCACTACACTAACTTGTAGCTTTAGATGAAAACTGTTCAGAGGATGAACTACACTAACTTGTAGCTTTAGCTGGACACTGTGAGGAGGACGAACTACACTAACTTGTAGCTTTAGCTGAACACTGTTCAGAGGTCGCACTACACTATCTTGTAGGTTTAGCTGAACACTGTGAGGAGGATGCTCTACACTAACTTGTAGCTTTAGCTGAACACTGTGAGGAGGACGCACTACACTAACTTGTAGCTTTAGCTGAACACTGTTCAGAGGACGCACTACACTGACTTGTAGCTTTAGCTGAACACTGTGAGGAGGATGCACTACACTAACTTGTAGCTTTAACTGAACACTGTGCACCACACTAACTTGTAGCTTTAGATGAACACTGTTCAGAGGGCGCACTACACTAACTTGTAGCTTTAGCTGAACACTGTGCAGAGGTCGCACTACACTAACTTGTAGCTTTAGCAGAACACTATGAGGAGGACGCACTACACTAACTTGTAGCTTTAGCTGAACACTGTGCAGAGGACGTACTACACTAACTTGTAGCTTTAACTGAACACTGTGAGGAAGATGCACTACACTAACTTGTAGCTTTAGCTGAACACTGTGCAGAGGTCGCACTACACTAATTTGTAGCTTTAGCTGAACACTGTAAGGAAGACGCACTACACTAACTTGTAGCTTTAGCTGAACACTGTGCAGAGGTCACACTACACTAACTTGTAGCTTTAACTGAACACTGTGAGGAGGATGCACTGCACTAACTTGTAGCTTTAGCTGAACACTGTGCAGAGATCGCACTACACTAACTTGTAGCTTTAGCTGAACATTGTTCAGAGGACGCACTACACTAACTTGTAGCTTTAGCTGAACACTGTGCAGAGGTCACACTACACTAACTTGTAGCTTTAACTGAACACTGTGAGGAGGATGCAGTACACTAACTTGTAGCTTTAGCTGAACACTGTGCAGAGGTCACACTACACTAACTTGTAGCTTTAACTGAACACTGTGAGGAGGATGCAGTACACTAACTTGTAGCTTTAGCTGAACACTGTTCAGAGGTCGCACTACACTATCTTGTAGGTTTAGCTGAACACTGTGAGGAGGATGCTCTACACTAACTTGTAGCTTTAGCCAAACACTGTGAGGAGGACGCACTACACTAACTTGTATCTTTAGCTGAACACTGTGCAGAGGTCGCACTACACTAACTGGTAGCTTTAGCTGAACACTGTGCACTACACTAACTTGTAGCTTTAGCTGAACACTGTGAGGAGGACGCACTACACTAACTTGTAGCTTTATCTGAACACTGTGCAGAGGTCGCACTATACTAACTTGTAGCTTTAGCTGAACACTGTGAGGAGGACGCACTACACTAACTTGTAGCTTTAGATGAACACTTTCAGAGGACGCACTACACTAACTTGTAGCTTTACCTGAACACTGTGAGGAGGACGCACTATAATAACTTGTAGCTTTAGCTGAACACTGTGAGGAGGACACACTACATTAACTTGTAGCTTTAGCTGAGCACTGTGCACTACACTAACTTGTAGCTTTAGCTGAACACTGTTCAGAGGACGCACTACACTAACTTGTAGCTTTAGCTGAACACTGTATGGAGGACGCACTACACTAACTTGTAGCTTTAGCTGAACACTGTTCAGAGGATGCACTACACTAACTTGTAGCTTTAGCTGAACACTGTGCAGAGATCGCACTACACTAACTTGTAGCTTTAGCTGAACACTGTGCAAAGGACGCACTACACTAACTTGTAGCTTTAACTGAACACTGTGAGGAAGATGCACTACACTAACTTGTAGCTTTAGCTGAACACTGTGCAGAGGTCGCACTACACTAATTTGTAGCTTTAGCTGAACACTGTAAGGAAGACGCACTACACTAACTTGTAGCTTTAGCTGAACACTGTGCAGAGGTCACACTACACTAACTTGTAGCTTTAACTGAACACTGTGAGGAGGATGCACTACACCAACTTGTAGCTTTAGCTGAACACTGTGCAGAGGTCGCACTACACTAACTTGTAGCTTTAGCTGAACACTGTTCAGAGGACGCACTACACTAACTTGTAGCTTTAGCTGAACACTGTGCAGAGGTCACACTACACTAACTTGTAGCTTTAACTGAACACTGTGAGGAGGATGCAGTACACTAACTTGTAGCTTTAGCTGAACACTGTGCAGAGGTCACATTACACTAACTTGTAGCTTTAGCTGTACACTGTGCACTACACTAACTTGTAGCTTTAGATGAAAACTGTTCAGAGGATGAACTACACTAACTTGTAGCTTTAGCTGGACACTGTGAGGAGGACGAACTACACTAACTTGTAGCTTTAGCTGAACACTGTTCAGAGGTCGCACTACACTATCTTGTAGGTTTAGCTGAACACTGTGAGGAGGATGCTCTACACTAACTTGTAGCTTTAGCTGAACACTGTGAGGAGGACGCACTACACTAACTTGTAGCTTTAGCTGAACACTGTTCAGAGGACGCACTACACTGACTTGTAGCTTTAGCTGAACACTGTGAGGAGGATGCACTACACTAACTTGTAGCTTTAACTGAACACTGTGCACCACACTAACTTGTAGCTTTAGATGAACACTGTTCAGAGGGCGCACTACACTAACTTGTAGCTTTAGCTGAACACTGTGCAGAGGTCGCACTACACTAACTTGTAGCTTTAGCAGAACACTATGAGGAGGACGCACTACACTAACTTGTAGCTTTAGCTGAACACTGTGCAGAGGACGTACTACACTAACTTGTAGCTTTAACTGAACACTGTGAGGAAGATGCACTACACTAACTTGTAGCTTTAGCTGAACACTGTGCAGAGGTCGCACTACACTAATTTGTAGCTTTAGCTGAACACTGTAAGGAAGACGCACTACACTAACTTGTAGCTTTAGCTGAACACTGTGCAGAGGTCACACTACACTAACTTGTAGCTTTAACTGAACACTGTGAGGAGGATGCACTGCACTAACTTGTAGCTTTAGCTGAACACTGTGCAGAGATCGCACTACACTAACTTGTAGCTTTAGCTGAACATTGTTCAGAGGACGCACTACACTAACTTGTAGCTTTAGCTGAACACTGTGCAGAGGTCACACTACACTAACTTGTAGCTTTAACTGAACACTGTGAGGAGGATGCAGTACACTAACTTGTAGCTTTAGCTGAACACTGTGCAGAGGTCACACTACACTAACTTGTAGCTTTAACTGAACACTGTGAGGAGGATGCAGTACACTAACTTGTAGCTTTAGCTGAACACTGTTCAGAGGTCGCACTACACTATCTTGTAGGTTTAGCTGAACACTGTGAGGAGGATGCTCTACACTAACTTGTAGCTTTAGCCAAACACTGTGAGGAGGACGCACTACACTAACTTGTATCTTTAGCTGAACACTGTGCAGAGGTCGCACTACACTAACTGGTAGCTTTAGCTGAACACTGTTCAGAGGACGCACTACACTGACTTGTAGCTTTAGCTGAACACTGTGAGGAGGACGCACTACACTAACTTGTAGCTTTAACTGAACACTGTGCACCACACTAACTTGTACCTTTAGATGAACACTGTTCAGAGGGCGCACTACACTAACTTGTAGCTTTAGCTGAACACTGTGCAGAGGTCGCACTACACTAACTTGTAGCTTTAGCAGAACACTATGAGGAGGACGCACTACACTAACTTGTAGCTTTAGCTGAACACTGTGCAGAGGACACACTACACTAACTTGTAGCTTTAACTGAACACTGTGAGGAAGATGCACTACACTAACTTGTAGCTTTAGCTGAACACTGTGCAGAGGTCGCACTACACTAATTTGTAGCTTTAGCTGAACACTGTAAGGAAGACGCACTACACTAACTTGTAGCTTTAGCTGAACACTGTGCAGAGGTCACACTACACTAACTTGTAGCTTTAACTGAACACTGTGAGGAGGATGCACTACACTAACTTGTAGCTTTAGCTGAACACTGTGCAGAGATCGCACTACACTAACTTGTAGCTTTAGCTGAACACTGTTCAGAGGACGCACTACACTAACTTGTAGCTTTAGCTGAACACTGTGCAGAGGTCACACTACACTAACTTGTAGCTTTAACTGAACACTGTGAGGAGGATGCAGTACACTAACTTGTAGCTTTAGCTGAACACTGTGCAGAGGTCACATTACACTAACTTGTAGCTTTAGCTGTACACTGTGCACTACACTAACTTGTAGCTTTAGATGAACACTGTTCAGAGGATGAACTACACTAAGTTGTAGCTTTAGCTGGACACTGTGAGGAGGACGAACTACACTAACTTGTAGCTTTAGCTGAACACTGTGCAGAGGTCGCACTACACTATCTTGTAGGTTTAGCTGAACACTGTGAGGAGGATGCTCTACACTAAGTTGTAGCTTTAGCTGAACACTGTGAGGAGGACGCACTACACTAACTTGTATCTTTAGCTGAACACTGTGCAGATGTCGCACTACACTAACTTGTAGCTTTAGCTGAACACTGTTCAGAGGACGCACTACACTGACTTGTAGCTTTAGCTGAACACTGTGAGGAGGACGCACTACACTAACTTGTAGCTTTAACTGAACACTGTGCACCACACTAACTTGTAGCTTTAGATGAACACTGTTCAGAGGGCGCACTACACTAACTTGTAGCTTTAGCTGAACACTGTGCAGAGGTCGCACTACACTAACTTGTAGCTTTAGCTGAACACTATGAGGAGGACGCACTACACTAACTGGTAGCTTTAGCTGAACACTGTGCAGAGGTCACACTACACTAACTTGTAGCTTTAGCTGAACACTGTGAGGAGGACGCACTACACTAACTTGTAGCTTTAGCTGAACACTGTGAGGAAGACGCACTACACTAACTTGTAGCTTTAGCTGAACACTGTGCACTACACTAACTTGTAGCTTTAGCTGAACACTGTGCAGAGGTCACACTACACTAACTTGTAGCTTTAGCTGAACACTGTGAGGAGGACGCACTACACTAACTTGTAGCTTTAGCTGAACACTGTGAGGAGGACGCACTACACTAACTTGTAGCTTTAGCTGAACACTGTGCACTACACTAACTTGTAGCTTTAGCTGAACACTGTGCAGAGGTCGCACTACACTAACTTGTAGCTTTAGCAGAACCCTATGAGGAGGACGCACTACACTAACTTGTAGCTTTAGCTGAACACTGTGCACCACACTAACTTGTAGCTTTAGATGAACACTGTTCAGAGGGCGCACTACACTAACTTGTAGCTTTAAATGAACACTGTTCAGAGAATGCACTACACTAACTTGTAGCTTTAGCTGAACACTATGAGGAGGACGCACTACACTAACTGGTAGCTTTAGCTGAACACTGTGCAGAGGTCACACTACACTAACTTGTAGCTTTAGCTGAACACTGTGAGGAGGACGCACTACACTAACTTGTAGCTTTAGCTGAACACTGTGAGGAGAACGCACTACACTAACTTGTAGCTTTAGCTGAACACTGTGCACTACACTAACTTGTAGCTTTAACTGAACACTGTTCAGAGGTCGCACTACACTAACTTGTAGCTTTAGCTGAACACTGTGCAGAGATCGCACTACGCTAACTTGTAGCTTTAGCTGAACGCTGTGAGGAGGACGCACTACATTAACTTGTAGCTTTAGCTGAACACTGTTCAGAGGACGCACTACACTAACTTGTAGCTTTAGCTGAAAACTGTGCAGAGGTCGCACTACACTAACTTGTAGCTTTAGCTGAACACTGTGAGGAGGATGCACTACACTAACTTGTAGCTTTAGCTGAACACTGTGAGGAGGATGCACTACACTAACTTGTAGCTTTAGCTGAACACTGTGAGGAGGACGCACAACACTAACTTGTAGCTTTAGCTGAACACTGTGAGGAGGACGCACTACACTAACTTGTAGCTTTGGCTGAACACTGTGCAGAGGTCGCACTACACTAACTTGTAGCTTTAGCTGAACACTGTGAGGAGGACGTACTACACTAACTTGTAGCTATAGCTGAACAGTGTGAAGAGGTCACACTAAACTAACTTGTAGCTTTAGCTGAACACTGTGAGGAGGACGCAATACACTAACTGTAAATAGTCTAGCTGCCTGACTGTGGTACTAATAGGATCAGAAGAACACCAGCAATTTTCTTCAGGTAGCTATGTATACTGTAACAACACAAGCCTACCTGTCAGTAGGAGGATAATAACAGGAATGGATCTAGCTAAACTGAATACAGTGTATATATATATATATATATATATATATATATATACACAACACCTGGGATGCATATATATACACAATACACTGTAAGTGCAGCTAAGTCACTGATTGTCCTGCCTAATCTATCTAACTTAAATCAAATGACACTGTCTCTCTGTCTGTCAACGCCGGAACACACACTACACAGGGCCGCCGTGCTAACTAACTTGTAGCTTTAGCTGAACACTGTGCACTACACTAACTTGTAGCTTTAGATAAACACTGTTCAGAGGACGCACTACACTAACTTGTAGCTTTAGCTGAACACTGTTCAGAGGACGCACTACACTAACTTGTAGCTTTAGCTAAACACTGTGCAGAGGTCGCACTACACTAACTTGTAGCTTTAACTGAACACTGTGAGGAGGACGCACTACACTAACTTGTAGCTTTAGCTGAACACTGTGCAGAGGTCACACTACACTAACTTGTAGCTTTAGCTGAACACTGTGAGGAGGACGCACTACACTAACTTGTAGATTTAGCTGTACACTGTGCACTACACTAACTTGTAGCTTTAGATGAACACTGTTCAGAGGATGCCTTACACTAACTTGTAGCTTTAGCTGAACACTGTTCAGAGGATGCACTACACTAACTTGTAGCTTTAACTGAACACTGTGCAGAGGTCACACTACACTAACTTGTAGGTTTAGCTGAACACTGTGAGGAGGATGCACTACACTAACTTGTAGCTTTAGCTGAACAATGTGAGGAGGACGCACTACACTAACTTGCATCTTTAGCTGAACACTGTGCAGAGGTTGCACTACACTAACTTGTAGCTTTAGCTGAACACTGTTCAGAGGACGCACTTCACTAACTTGTAGCTTTAGCTGAACACTGTGAGGAGGACGCACTACACTAACTTGTAGCGTTAGCTGAACACTGTGCACTACACTAACTTGTAGCTTTAGATGAACACTGTTCAGAGGGCGCACTACACTAACTTGTAGCTTTAGCTAAACACTGTGCAGAGGTCGCACTACACTAACTTGTAGCTTTAACTGAACACTGTGAGGAGGACGCACTACACTAACTTGTAGCTTTAGCTGAACACTGTGCAGAGGTCACACTACACTAACTTGTAGCTTTAGCTGAACACTGTGAGGAGGACGCACTACACTAACTTGTAGCTTTAGCTGTACACTGTGCACTACACTAACTTGTAGCTTTAGATGAACACTGTTCAGAGGATGCACTACACTAACTTGTAGGTTTAGCTGAACACTGTGAGGAGGATGCACTACACTAACTTGTAGCTTTAGCTGAACACTGTGAGGAGGATGCACTACACTAACTTGTACCTTTAGCTGAACACTGTGCAGAGGTTGCACTACACTAGCTTGTAGCTTTAGCTGAACACTGTTCAGAGGACGCACTACACTAACTTGTAGCTTTAGCTGAACACTGTGAGGAGGACGCACTACACTAACGTGTAGCTTTAGCTGAACACTGTGAGGAGGACACACTACATTAACTTGTAGCTTTAGCTGAGCACTGTGCACTACACTAACTTGTAGCTTTAGCTGAACACTGTTCAGAGGACGCACTACACTAACTTGTAGCTTTAGCTGAACACTGTATGGAGGACGCACTACACTAACTTGTAGCTTTAGCTGAACACTGTTCAGAGGACGCACTACACTAACTTGTAGCTTTAGCTGAACACTGTGCAGAGATTGCACTACACTAACTTGTAGCTTTAGCTGAACACTGTGCAGAGGACGCACTACACTAACTTGTAGCTTTAACTGAACACTGTGAGAAAGATGCACTACACTAACTTGTAGCTTTAGCTGAACACTGTGCAGAGGTCGCACTACACTAATTTGTAGCTTTAGCTGAACACTGTAAGGAAGACGCACTACACTAACTTGTAGCTTTAGCTGAACACTGTGCAGAGGTCACACTACACTAATTTGTAGCTTTAACTGAACACTGTGAGGAGGATGCACTACACTAACTTGTAGCTTTAGCTGAACACTGTGCAGAGGTCGCACTACACTAACTTGTAGCTTTAGCTGAACACTGTTCAGAGGACGCACTACACTAACTTGTAGCTTTAGCTGAACACTGTGCAGAGGTCACACTACACTAACTTGTAGCTTTAACTGAACACTGTGAGGAGGATGCAGTACACTAACTTGTAGCTTTAGCTGAACACTGTGCAGAGGTCACATTACACTAACTTGTAGCTTTAGCTGTACACTGTGCACTACACTAACTTGTAGCTTTAGATGAACACTGTTCAGAGGATGAACTACACTAACTTGTAGCTTTAGCTGGACACTGTGAGGAGGACGGACTACACTAACTTGTAGCTTTAGCTGAACACTGTGCAGAAGTCGCACTACACTATCTTGTAGGTTTAGCTGAGCACTGTGAGGAGGATGCTCTACACTAACTTGTAGCTTTAGCTGTACATTGTGCACTACACTAACTTGTAGCTTTAGATGAACACTGTTCAGAGGATGAACTACACTAACTTGTAGCTTTAGCTGGACACTGTGAGGAGGACGGACTACACTAACTTGTAGCTTTAGCTGAACACTGTGCAGAAGTCGCACTACACTATCTTGTAGGTTTAGCTGAGCACTGTGAGGAGGATGCTCTACACTAACTTGTAGCTTTAGCTGAACACTGTGAGGAGGACGCACTACACTAACTTGTATCTTTAGCTGAACACTGTGCAGAGGTCGCACTACACTAACTTGTAGCTTTAGCTGAACACTGTTCAGAGGACGCACTACACTGACTTGTAGCTTTAGCTGAACACTGTGAGGAGGACGCACTACACTAACTTGTAGCTTTAATTAAACACTGTGCACCACACTAACTTGTAGCTTTAGATGAACACTGTTCAGAGGGCGCACTACACTAATTTGTAGCTTTAGCTGAACACTGTGCAGAGGACGCACTACACTAACTTGTAGCTTTAGCTGAACACTGTGAGGAGGATGCACTACACTAACTTGTAGCTTTAGCTAAACACTGTGCACTACACTAACTTGTAGCTTTAGCTGAACACTGTGAGGAGGACGCACTACACTAACTTGTAGCTTTAGCTGAACACTGTGCAGAGGTCGCACTATACTAACTTGTAGCTTTAGCTGAACACTGTGAGGAGGACGCACTACACTAACTTGTAGCTTTAGATGAACACTTTCAGAGGACGCACTACACTAACTTGTAGCTTTAGCTGAACACTGTGAGGAGGACGCACTATACTAACTTGTAGCTTTAGCTGAACACTGTGAGGAGGACACACTACATTAACTTGTAGCTTTAGCTGAGCACTGTGCACTACACTAACTTGTAGCTTTAGCTGAACACTGTTCAGAGGACGCACTACACTAACTTGTAGCTTTAGCTGAACACTGTATGGAGGACGCACTACACTAACTTGTAGCTTTAGCTGAACACTGTTCAGAGGATGCACTACACTAACTTGTAGCTTTAGCTGAACACTGTGCAGAGATCGCACTACACTAACTTGTAGCTTTAGCTGAACACTGTGCAGAGGACGCACTACACTAACTTGTAGCTTTAACTGAACACTGTGAGGAAGATGCACTACACTAACTTGTAGCTTTAGCTAAACACTGTGCAGAGGTCGCACTACACTAATTTGTAGCTTTAGCTGAACACTGTAAGGAAGACGCACTACACTAACTTGTAGCTTTAGCTGAACACTGTGCAGAGGTCACACTACACTAACTTGTAGCTTTAACTGAACACTGTGAGGAGGATGCACTACACCAACTTGTAGCTTTAGCTGAACACTGTGCAGAGGTCGCACTACACTAACTTGTAGCTTTAGCTGAACACTGTTCAGAGGACGCACTACACTAACTTGTAGCTTTAGCTGAACACTGTGCAGAGGTCACACTACACTAACTTGTAGCTTTAACTGAACACTGTGAGGAGGATGCAGTACACTAACTTGTAGCTTTAGCTGAACACTGTGCAGAGGTCACATTACACTAACTTGTAGCTTTAGCTGTACACTGTGCACTACACTAACTTGTAGCTTTAGCTGAACACTGTTCAGAGGACGCACTACACTAACTTGTAGCTTTAGCTGAACACTGTATGGAGGACGCACTACACTAACTTGTAGCTTTAGCTGAACACTGTTCAGAGGACGCACTACACTAACTTGTAGCTTTAGCTGAACACTGTGCAGAGATTGCACTACACTAACTTGTAGCTTTAGCTGAACACTGTGCAGAGGACGCACTACACTAACTTGTAGCTTTAACTGAACACTGTGAGAAAGATGCACTACACTAACTTGTAGCTTTAGCTGAACACTGTGCAGAGGTCGCACTACACTAATTTGTAGCTTTAGCTGAACACTGTAAGGAAGACGCACTACACTAACTTGTAGCTTTAGCTGAACACTGTGCAGAGGTCACACTACACTAATTTGTAGCTTTAACTGAACACTGTGAGGAGGATGCACTACACTAACTTGTAGCTTTAGCTGAACACTGTGCAGAGGTCGCACTACACTAACTTGTAGCTTTAGCTGAACACTGTTCAGAGGACGCACTACACTAACTTGTAGCTTTAGCTGAACACTGTGCAGAGGTCACACTACACTAACTTGTAGCTTTAACTGAACACTGTGAGGAGGATGCAGTACACTAACTTGTAGCTTTAGCTGAACACTGTGCAGAGGTCACATTACACTAACTTGTAGCTTTAGCTGTACACTGTGCACTACACTAACTTGTAGCTTTAGATGAACACTGTTCAGAGGATGAACTACACTAACTTGTAGCTTTAGCTGGACACTGTGAGGAGGACGGACTACACTAACTTGTAGCTTTAGCTGAACACTGTGCAGAAGTCGCACTACACTATCTTGTAGGTTTAGCTGAGCACTGTGAGGAGGATGCTCTACACTAACTTGTAGCTTTAGCTGTACATTGTGCACTACACTAACTTGTAGCTTTAGATGAACACTGTTCAGAGGATGAACTACACTAACTTGTAGCTTTAGCTGGACACTGTGAGGAGGACGGACTACACTAACTTGTAGCTTTAGCTGAACACTGTGCAGAAGTCGCACTACACTATCTTGTAGGTTTAGCTGAGCACTGTGAGGAGGATGCTCTACACTAACTTGTAGCTTTAGCTGAACACTGTGAGGAGGACGCACTACACTAACTTGTATCTTTAGCTGAACACTGTGCAGAGGTCGCACTACACTAACTTGTAGCTTTAGCTGAACACTGTTCAGAGGACGCACTACACTGACTTGTAGCTTTAGCTGAACACTGTGAGGAGGACGCACTACACTAACTTGTAGCTTTAATTAAACACTGTGCACCACACTAACTTGTAGCTTTAGATGAACACTGTTCAGAGGGCGCACTACACTAATTTGTAGCTTTAGCTGAACACTGTGCAGAGGACGCACTACACTAACTTGTAGCTTTAGCTGAACACTGTGAGGAGGATGCACTACACTAACTTGTAGCTTTAGCTAAACACTGTGCACTACACTAACTTGTAGCTTTAGCTGAACACTGTGAGGAGGACGCACTACACTAACTTGTAGCTTTAGCTGAACACTGTGCAGAGGTCGCACTATACTAACTTGTAGCTTTAGCTGAACACTGTGAGGAGGACGCACTACACTAACTTGTAGCTTTAGATGAACACTTTCAGAGGACGCACTACACTAACTTGTAGCTTTAGCTGAACACTGTGAGGAGGACGCACTATACTAACTTGTAGCTTTAGCTGAACACTGTGAGGAGGACACACTACATTAACTTGTAGCTTTAGCTGAGCACTGTGCACTACACTAACTTGTAGCTTTAGCTGAACACTGTTCAGAGGACGCACTACACTAACTTGTAGCTTTAGCTGAACACTGTATGGAGGACGCACTACACTAACTTGTAGCTTTAGCTGAACACTGTTCAGAGGATGCACTACACTAACTTGTAGCTTTAGCTGAACACTGTGCAGAGATCGCACTACACTAACTTGTAGCTTTAGCTGAACACTGTGCAGAGGACGCACTACACTAACTTGTAGCTTTAACTGAACACTGTGAGGAAGATGCACTACACTAACTTGTAGCTTTAGCTAAACACTGTGCAGAGGTCGCACTACACTAATTTGTAGCTTTAGCTGAACACTGTAAGGAAGACGCACTACACTAACTTGTAGCTTTAGCTGAACACTGTGCAGAGGTCACACTACACTAACTTGTAGCTTTAACTGAACACTGTGAGGAGGATGCACTACACCAACTTGTAGCTTTAGCTGAACACTGTGCAGAGGTCGCACTACACTAACTTGTAGCTTTAGCTGAACACTGTTCAGAGGACGCACTACACTAACTTGTAGCTTTAGCTGAACACTGTGCAGAGGTCACACTACACTAACTTGTAGCTTTAACTGAACACTGTGAGGAGGATGCAGTACACTAACTTGTAGCTTTAGCTGAACACTGTGCAGAGGTCACATTACACTAACTTGTAGCTTTAGCTGTACACTGTGCACTACACTAACTTGTAGCTTTAGATGAACACTGTTCAGAGGATGAACTACACTAACTTGTAGCTTTAGCTGGACACTGTGAGAAGGACAAACTACACTAACTTGTAGCTTTAGCTGAACACTGTGCAGAGGTCGCACTACACTATCTTGTAGGTTTAGCTGAACACTGTGAGGAGGATGCTCTACACTAACTTGTAGCTTTAGCTGAACACTGTGAGGAGGACGCACTACACTAACTTGTATCTTTAGCTGAACACTGTGCAGAGGTCACACTACACTAACTTGTAGCTTTAGCTGAACACTGTTCAGAGGACGCACTACACTGACTTGTAGCTTTAGCTGAACACTGTGAGGAGGACGCACTACACTAACTTGTAGCTTTAACTGAACACTGTGCACCACACTAACTTGTAGCTTTAGATGAACACTGTTCAGAGGGCGCACTACACTAACTTGTAGCTTTAGCTGAACACTGTGCAGAGGTCGCACTACACTAACTTGTAGCTTTAACTGAACACTGTGAGGAAGATGCACTACACTAACTTGTAGCTTTAGCTGAACACTGTGCAGAGGTCGCACTACACTAATTTGTAGCTTTAGCTGAACACTGTAAGGAAGACGCACTACACTAACTTGTAGCTTTAGCTGAACACTGTGCAGAGGTCACACTACACTAACTTGTAGCTTTAACTGAACACTGTGAGGAGGATGCACTACACTAACTTGTAGCTTTAGCTGAACACTGTGCAGAGATCGCACTACACTAACTTGTAGCTTTAGCTGAACACTGTGAGGAGGATGCACTACACTAACTTGTAGCTTTAGCTAAACACTGTGCACTACACTAACTTGTAGCTTTAGCTGAACAATGTGAGGAGGATGCATTACACTAACTTGTAGCTTTAGCTGAACACTGTGCAGAGGTCGCACTATACTAACTTGTAGCTTTAGCTGAACACTTTGAGGAGGACGCACTACACTAACTTGTAGCTTTAGATGAACACTTTCAGAGGACGCACTACACTAACTTGTAGCTTTAGCTGAACACTGTGAGGAGGACGCACTACACTAACTTGTAGCTTTAGCTGAACACTGTGAGGAGGACACACTACATTAACTTGTAGCTTTAGCTGAGCACTGTGCACTACACTAACTTGTAGCTTTAGCTGAACACTGTTCAGAGGACGCACTACACTAACTTGTAGCTTTAGCTGAACACTGTATGGAGGACGCACTACACTAACTTGTAGCTTTAGCTGAACACTGTTCAGAGGACGCACTACACTAACTTGTAGCTTTAGCTGAACACTGTGCAGAGATTGCACTACACTAACTTATAGCTTTAGCTGAACACTGTGCAGAGGACGCACTACACTAACTTGTAGCTTTAACTGAACACTGTGAGAAAGATGCACTACACTAACTTGTAGCTTTAGCTGAACACTGTGCAGAGGTCGCACTACACTAATTTGTAGCTTTAGCTGAACACTGTAAGGAAGACGCACTACACTAACTTGTAGCTTTAGCTGAACACTGTGCAGAGGTCACACTACACTAATTTGTAGCTTTAACTGAACACTGTGAGGAGGATGCACTACACTAACTTGTAGCTTTAGCTGAACACTGTGCAGAGGTCGCACTACACTAACTTGTAGCTTTAGCTGAACACTGTTCAGAGGACGCACTACACTAACTTGTAGCTTTAGCTGAACACTGTGCAGAGGTCACACTACACTAACTTGTAGCTTTAACTGAACACTGTGAGGAGGATGCAGTACACTAACTTGTAGCTTTAGCTGAACACTGTGCAGAGGTCACATTACACTAACTTGTAGCTTTAGCTGTACACTGTGCACTACACTAACTTGTAGCTTTAGATGAACACTGTTCAGAGGATGAACTACACTAACTTGTAGCTTTAGCTGGGCACTGTGAGGAGGACGAACTACACTAACTTGTAGCTTTAGCTGAACACTGTGCAGAAGTCGCACTACACTATCTTGTAGGTTTAGCTGAGCACTGTGAGGAGGATGCAGTACACTAACTTGTAGCTTTAGCTGAACACTGTGCAGAGGTCACATTACACTAACTTGTAGCTTTAGCTGTACACTGTGCACTACACTAACTTGTAGCTTTAGATGAACACTGTTCAGAGGATGAACTACACTAACTTGTAGCTTTAGCTGGGCACTGTGAGGAGGACGAACTACACTAACTTGTAGCTTTAGCTGAACACTGTGCAGAAGTCGCACTACACTATCTTGTAGGTTTAGCTGAGCACTGTGAGGAGGATGCTCTACACTAACTTGTAGCTTTAGCTGAACACTGTTCAGAGGACGCACTACACTAACTTGTAGCTTTAGCTGAACACTGTGCAGAGGTCACACTACACTAACTTGTAGCTTTAACTGAACACTGTGAGGAGGATGCAGTACACTAACTTGTAGCTTTAGCTGAACACTGTGCAGAGGTCACACTACACTAACTTGTAGCTTTAACTGAACACTGTGAGGAGGATGCAGTACACTAACTTGTAGCTTTAGCTGAACACTGTTCAGAGGTCGCACTACACTATCTTGTAGGTTTAGCTGAACACTGTGAGGAGGATGCTCTACACTAACTTGTAGCTTTAGCCAAATACTGTGAGGAGGACGCACTACACTAACTTGTATCTTTAGCTGAACACTGTGCAGAGGTCGCACTACACTAACTGGTAGCTTTAGCTGAACACTGTTCAGAGGACACACTACACTGACTTGTAGCTTTAGCTGAACACTGTGAGGAGGACGCACTACACTAACTTGTAGCTTTAACTGAACACTGTGCACCACACTAACTTGTAGCTTTAGATGAACACTGTTCAGAGGGCGCATTACACTAACTTGTAGCTTTAGCTGAACACTGTGCAGAGGTCGCACTACACTAACTTGTAGCTTTAGCAGAACACTATGAGGAGGACGCACTACACTAACTTGTAGCTTTAGCTGAACACTGTGCAGAGGACGCACTACACTAACTTGTAGCTTTAACTAAACACTGTGAGGAAGATGCACTACACTAACTTGTAGCTTTAGCTGAACACTGTGCAGAGGTCGCACTACACTAATTTGTAGCTTTAGCTGAACACTGTAAGGAAGACGCACTACACTAACTTGTAGCTTTAGCTGAACACTGTGCAGAGGTCACACTACACTAACTTGTAGCTTTAACTGAACACTGTGAGGAGGATGCACTACACTAACTTGTAGCTTTAGCTGAACACTGTGCAGAGATCGCACTACACTAACTTGTAGCTTTAGCTGAACACTGTTCAGAGGACGCACTACACTAACTTGTAGCTTTAGCTGAACACTGTGCAGAGGTCACACTACACTAACTTGTAGCTTTAACTGAACACTGTGAGGAGGATGCAGTACACTAACTTGTAGCTTTAGCTGAACACTGTGCAGAGGTCACATTACACTAACTTGTAGCTTTAGCTGTACACTGTGCACTACACTAACTTGTAGCTTTAGATGAACACTGTTCAGAGGATGAACTACACTAACTTGTAGCTTTAGCTGGACACTGTGAGGAGGACGAACTACACTAACTTGTAGCTTTAGCTGAACACTGTGCAGAGGTCGCACTACACTATCTTGTAGGTTTAGCTGAACACTGTGAGGAGGATGCTCTACACTAACTTGTAGCTTTAGCTGAACACTGTGAGGAGGACGCACTACACTAACTTGTATCTTTAGCTGAACACTGTGCAGATGTCGCACTACACTAACTTGTAGCTTTAGCTGAACACTGTTCAGAGGACGCACTACACTGACTTGTAGCTTTAGCTGAACACTGTGAGGAGGACGCACTACACTAACTTGTAGCTTTAACTGAACACTGTGCACCACACTAACTTGTAGCTTTAGATGAACACTGTTCAGAGGGCGCACTACACTAACTTGTAGCTTTAGCTGAACACTGTGCAGAGGTCGCACTACACTAACTTGTAGCTTTAGCAGAACACTATGAGGAGGACGCACTACACTAACTTGTAGCTTTAGCTGAACACTGTGCACCACACTAACTTGTAGCTTTAGATGAACACTGTTCAGAGGGCGCACTACACTAACTTGTAGCTTTAGATGAACACTGTTCAGAGGATGCACTACACTAACTTGTAGCTTTAGCTGAACACTATGAGGAGGACGCACTACACTAACTGGTAGCTTTAGCTGAACACTGTGCAGAGGTCACACTACACTAACTTGTAGCTTTAGCTGAACACTGTGAGGAGGACGCACTACACTAACTTGTAGCTTTAGCTGAACACTGTGAGGAAGACGCACTACACTAACTTGTAGCTTTAGCTGAACACTGTGCACTACACTAACTTGTAGCTTTAGCTGAACACTGTGCAGAGGTCACACTACACTAACTTGTAGCTTTAGCTGAACACTGTGAGGAGGACGCACTACACTAACTTGTAGCTTTAGCTGAACACTGTGAGGAGGACGCACTACACTAACTTGTAGCTTTAGCTGAACACTGTGCACTACACTAACTTGTAGCTTTAGCTGAACACTGTGCAGAGGTCGCACTACACTAACTTGTAGCTTTAGCAGAACCCTATGAGGAGGACGCACTACACTAACTTGTAGCTTTAGCTGAACACTGTGCACCACACTAACTTGTAGCTTTAGATGAACACTGTTCAGAGGGCGCACTACACTAACTTGTAGCTTTAAATGAACACTGTTCAGAGAATGCACTACACTAACTTGTAGCTTTAGCTGAACACTATGAGGAGGACGCACTACACTAACTGGTAGCTTTAGCTGAACACTGTGCAGAGGTCACACTACACTAACTTGTAGCTTTAGCTGAACACTGTGAGGAGGACGCACTACACTAACTTGTAGCTTTAGCTGAACACTGTGAGGAAGACGCACTACACTAACTTGTAGCTTTAGCTGAACACTGTGCACTACACTAACTTGTAGCTTTAGCTGAACACTGTGCAGAGGTCACACTACACTAACTTGTAGCTTTAGCTGAACACTGTGAGGAGGACGCACTACACTAACTTGTAGCTTTAGCTGAACACTGTGAGGAGGACGCACTACACTAACTTGTAGCTTTAGCTGAACACTGTGCACTACACTAACTTGTAGCTTTAGCTGAACACTGTGCAGAGGTCGCACTACACTAACTTGTAGCTTTAGCAGAACCCTATGAGGAGGACGCACTACACTAACTTGTAGCTTTAGCTGAACACTGTGCACCACACTAACTTGTAGCTTTAGATGAACACTGTTCAGAGGGCGCACTACACTAACTTGTAGCTTTAAATGAACACTGTTCAGAGAATGCACTACACTAACTTGTAGCTTTAGCTGAACACTATGAGGAGGACGCACTACACTAACTGGTAGCTTTAGCTGAACACTGTGCAGAGGTCACACTACACTAACTTGTAGCTTTAGCTGAACACTGTGAGGAGGACGCACTACACTAACTTATAGCTTTAGCTGAACACTGTGAGGAGGACGCACTACACTAACTTGTAGCTTTAGCTGAACACTGTGCACTACACTAACTTGTAGCTTTAACTGAACACTGTTCAGAGGTCGCACTACACTAACTTGTAGCTTTAGCTGAAAACTGTGCAGAGATCGCACTACACTAACTTGTAGCTTTAGCTGAACGCTGTGAGGAGGACGCACTACATTAACTTGTAGCTTTAGCTGAACACTGTTCAGAGGACGCACTACACTAACTTGTAGCTTTAGCTGAAAACTGTGCAGAGGTCGCACTACACTAACTTGTAGCTTTAGCTGAACACTGTGAGGAGGATGCACTACACTAACTTGTAGCTTTAGCTGAACACTGTGAGGAGGATGCACTACACTAACTTGTAGCTTTAGCTGAACACTGTGAGGAGGACGCACAACACTAACTTGTAGCTTTAGCTGAACACTGTGAGGAGGACGCACTACACTAACTTGTAGCTTTGGCTGAACACTGTGCAGAGGTCGCACTACACTAACTTGTAGCTTTAGCTGAACACTGTGAGGAGGACGTACTACACTAACTTGTAGCTATAGCTGAACAGTGTGAAGAGGTCACACTAAACTAACTTGTAGCTTTAGCTGAACACTGTGAGGAGGACGCAATACACTAACTGTAAATAGTCTAGCTGCCTGACTGTGGTACTAATAGGATCAGAAGAACACCAGCAATTTTCTTCAGGTAGCTATGTATACTGTAACAACACAAGCCTGCCTGTCAGTAGGAAGATAATAACAGGAATGGATCTAGCTAAACTGAATACAGTATATATATATATATATATATATATATATACACAACACCTGGGATGCATATATATACACAATACACTGTAAGTGCAGCTAAGTCACTGATTGTCCTGCCTAATCTATCTAACTTAAATCAAATGACACTGTCTCTCTGTCTGTCAACGCCGGAACACACACTACACAGGGCCGCCGTGCTAACTAACTTGTAGCTTTAGCTGAACACTGTGCACTACACTAACTTGTAGCTTTAGATGAACACTGTTCAGAGGATGCCTTACACTAACTTGTAGCTTTAGATGAACACTGTTCAGAGGGCGCACTACACTAACTTGTAGCTTTAGCTGAACACTGTGCAGAGGTCGCACTACACTAACTTGTAGCTTTAGCAGAACACTATGAGGAGGACGCACTACACTAACTTGTAGCTTTAGCTGAACACTGTGCACCACACTAACTTGTAGCTTTAGATGAACACTGTTCAGAGGGCGCACTACACTAACTTGTAGCTTTAGATGAACACTGTTCAGAGGATGCACTACACTAACTTGTAGCTTTAGCTGAACACTATGAGGAGGACGCACTACACTAACTGGTAGCTTTAGCTGAACACTGTGCAGAGGTCACACTACACTAACTTGTAGCTTTAGCTGAACACTGTGAGGAGGACGCACTACACTAACTTGTAGCTTTAGCTGAACACTGTGAGGAAGACGCACTACACTAACTTGTAGCTTTAGCTGAACACTGTGCACTACACTAACTTGTAGCTTTAGCTGAACACTGTGCAGAGGTCACACTACACTAACTTGTAGCTTTAGCTGAACACTGTGAGGAGGACGCACTACACTAACTTGTAGCTTTAGCTGAACACTGTGAGGAGGACGCACTACACTAACTTGTAGCTTTAGCTGAACACTGTGCACTACACTAACTTGTAGCTTTAGCTGAACACTGTGCAGAGGTCGCACTACACTAACTTGTAGCTTTAGCAGAACCCTATGAGGAGGACGCACTACACTAACTTGTAGCTTTAGCTGAACACTGTGCACCACACTAACTTGTAGCTTTAGATGAACACTGTTCAGAGGGCGCACTACACTAACTTGTAGCTTTAAATGAACACTGTTCAGAGAATGCACTACACTAACTTGTAGCTTTAGCTGAACACTATGAGGAGGACGCACTACACTAACTGGTAGCTTTAGCTGAACACTGTGCAGAGGTCACACTACACTAACTTGTAGCTTTAGCTGAACACTGTGAGGAGGACGCACTACACTAACTTGTAGCTTTAGCTGAACACTGTGAGGAAGACGCACTACACTAACTTGTAGCTTTAGCTGAACACTGTGCACTACACTAACTTGTAGCTTTAGCTGAACACTGTGCAGAGGTCACACTACACTAACTTGTAGCTTTAGCTGAACACTGTGAGGAGGACGCACTACACTAACTTGTAGCTTTAGCTGAACACTGTGAGGAGGACGCACTACACTAACTTGTGGCTTTAGCTGAACACTGTGCACTACACTAACTTGTAGCTTTAGCTGAACACTGTGCAGAGGTCGCACTACACTAACTTGTAGCTTTAGCAGAACCCTATGAGGAGGACGCACTACACTAACTTGTAGCTTTAGCTGAACACTGTGCACCACACTAACTTGTAGCTTTAGATGAACACTGTTCAGAGGGCGCACTACACTAACTTGTAGCTTTAAATGAACACTGTTCAGAGAATGCACTACACTAACTTGTAGCTTTAGCTGAACACTATGAGGAGGACGCACTACACTAACTGGTAGCTTTAGCTGAACACTGTGCAGAGGTCACACTACACTAACTTGTAGCTTTAGCTGAACACTGTGAGGAGGACGCACTACACTAACTTATAGCTTTAGCTGAACACTGTGAGGAGGACGCACTACACTAACTTGTAGCTTTAGCTGAACACTGTGCACTACACTAACTTGTAGCTTTAACTGAACACTGTTCAGAGGTCGCACTACACTAACTTGTAGCTTTAGCTGAAAACTGTGCAGAGATCGCACTACACTAACTTGTAGCTTTAGCTGAACGCTGTGAGGAGGACGCACTACATTAACTTGTAGCTTTAGCTGAACACTGTTCAGAGGACGCACTACACTAACTTGTAGCTTTAGCTGAAAACTGTGCAGAGGTCGCACTACACTAACTTGTAGCTTTAGCTGAACACTGTGAGGAGGATGCACTACACTAACTTGTAGCTTTAGCTGAACACTGTGAGGAGGATGCACTACACTAACTTGTAGCTTTAGCTGAACACTGTGAGGAGGACGCACAACACTAACTTGTAGCTTTAGCTGAACACTGTGAGGAGGACGCACTACACTAACTTGTAGCTTTGGCTGAACACTGTGCAGAGGTCGCACTACACTAACTTGTAGCTTTAGCTGAACACTGTGAGGAGGACGTACTACACTAACTTGTAGCTATAGCTGAACAGTGTGAAGAGGTCACACTAAACTAACTTGTAGCTTTAGCTGAACACTGTGAGGAGGACGCAATACACTAACTGTAAATAGTCTAGCTGCCTGACTGTGGTACTAATAGGATCAGAAGAACACCAGCAATTTTCTTCAGGTAGCTATGTATACTGTAACAACACAAGCCTGCCTGTCAGTAGGAAGATAATAACAGGAATGGATCTAGCTAAACTGAATACAGTGTATATATATATATATATATATATATACACAACACCTGGGATGCATATATATACACAATACACTGTAAGTGCAGCTAAGTCACTGATTGTCCTGCCTAATCTATCTAACTTAAATCAAATGACACTGTCTCTCTGTCTGTCAACGCCGGAACACACACTACACAGGGCCGCCGTGCTAACTAACTTGTAGCTTTAGCTGAACACTGTGCACTACACTAACTTGTAGCTTTAGATGAACACTGTTCAGAGGATGCCTTACACTAACTTGTAGCTTTAGATGAACACTGTTCAGAGGGCGCACTACACTAACTTGTAGCTTTAGCTGAACACTGTGCAGAGGTCGCACTACACTAACTTGTAGCTTTAGCAGAACACTATGAGGAGGACGCACTACACTAACTTGTAGCTTTAGCTGAACACTGTGCACCACACTAACTTGTAGCTTTAGATGAACACTGTTCAGAGGGCGCACTGCACTAACTTGTAGCTTTAGATGAACACTGTTCAGAGGATGCACTACACTAACTTGTAGCTTTAGCTGAACACTATGAGGAGGACGCACTACACTAACTGGTAGCTTTAGCTGAACACTGTGCAGAGGTCACACTACACTAACTTGTAGCTTTAGCTGAACACTGTGAGGAGGACGCACTACAATAACTTGTAGCTTTAGCTGAACACTGTGAGGAAGACGCACTACACTAACTTGTAGCTTTAGCTGAACACTGTGCACTACACTAACTTGTAGCTTTAGCTGAACACTGTGCAGAGGTCACACTACACTAACTTGTAGCTTTAGCTGAACACTGTGAGGAGGACGCACTACACTAACTTGTAGCTTTAGCTGAACACTGTGAGGAGGACGCACTACACTAACTTGTAGCTTTAGCTGAACACTGTGCACTACACTAACTTGTAGCTTTAGCTGAACACTGTGCAGAGGTCGCACTACACTAACTTGTAGCTTTAGCAGAACCCTATGAGGAGGACGCACTACACTAACTTGTAGCTTTAGCTGAACACTGTGCACCACACTAACTTGTAGCTTTAGATGAACACTGTTCAGAGGGCGCACTACACTAACTTGTAGCTTTAAATGAACACTGTTCAGAGAATGCACTACACTAACTTGTAGCTTTAGCTGAACACTATGAGGAGGACGCACTACACTAACTGGTAGCTTTAGCTGAACACTGTGCAGAGGTCACACTACACTAACTTGTAGCTTTAGCTGAACACTGTGAGGAGGACGCACTACACTAACTTGTAGCTTTAGCTGAACACTGTGAGGAGGACGCACTACACTAACTTGTAGCTTTAGCTGAACACTGTGCACTACACTAACTTGTAGCTTTAACTGAACACTGTTCAGAGGTCGCACTACACTAACTTGTAGCTTTAGCTGAACACTGTGCAGAGATCGCACTACACTAACTTGTAGCTTTAGCTGAACGCTGTGAGGAGGACGCACTACATTAACTTGTAGCTTTAGCTGAACACTGTTCAGAGGACGCACTACACTAACTTGTAGCTTTAGCTGAACACTGTGCAGAGGTCGCACTACACTAACTTGTAGCTTTAGCTGAACACTGTGAGGAGGATGCACTACACTAACTTGTAGCTTTAGCTGAACACTGTGAGGAGGATGCACTACACTAACTTGTAGCTTTAGCTGAACACTGTGAGGAGGACGCACAACACTAACTTGTAGCTTTAGCTGAACACTGTGAGGAGGACGCACTACACTAACTTGTAGCTTTGGTTGAACACTGTGCAGAGGTCGCACTACACTAACTTGTAGCTTTAGCTGAACACTGTGAGGAGGACGTACTACACTAACTTGTAGCTATAGCTGAACAGTGTGAAGAGGTCACACTAAACTAACTTGTAGCTTTAGCTGAACACTGTGAGGAGGACGCAATACACTAACTGTAAATAGTCTAGCTGCCTGACTGTGGTACTAATAGGATCAGAAGAACACCAGCAATTTTCTTCAGGTAGCTATGTATACTGTAACAACACAAGCCTGCCTGTCAGTAGGAAGATAATAACAGGAATGGATCTAGCTAAACTGAATACAGTGTATATATATATATATATATATATATATATATATACACAACACCTGGGATGCATATATATACACAATACACTGTAAGTGCAGCTAAGTCACTGATTGTCCTGCCTAATCTATCTAACTTAAATCAAATGACACTGTCTCTCTGTCTGTCAACGCCGGAACACACACTACACAGGGCCGCCGTGCTAACTAACTTGTAGCTTTAGCTGAACACTGTGCACTACACTAACTTGTAGCTTTAGATGAACACTGTTCAGAGGATGCCTTACACTAACTTGTAGCTTTAGCTGAACACTGTTCAGAGGATGCACTACACTAACTTGTAGCTTTAACTGAACACTGTGCAGAGGTCACACTACACTAACTTGTAGGTTTAGCTGAACACTGTGAGGAGGATGCACTACACTAACTTGTAGCTTTAGCTGAACAATGTGAGGAGGACGCACTACACTAACTTGCATCTTTAGCTGAACACTGTGCAGAGGTTGCACTACACTAACTTGTAGCTTTAGCTGAACACTGTTCAGAGGACGCACTTCACTAACTTGTAGCTTTAGCTGAACACTGTGAGGAGGACGCACTACACTAACTTGTAGCGTTAGCTGAACACTGTGCACTACACTAACTTGTAGCTTTAGATGAACACTGTTCAGAGGGCGCACTACACTAACTTGTAGCTTTAGCTAAACACTGTGCAGAGGTCGCACTACACTAACTTGTAGCTTTAACTTAACACTGTGAGGAGGACGCACTACACTAACTTGTAGCTTTAGCTGAACACTGTGCAGAGGTCACACTACACTAACTTGTAGCTTTAGCTGAACACTGTGAGGAGGACGCACTACACTAACTTGTAGCTTTAGCTGTACACTGTGCACTACACTAACTTGTAGCTTTAGATGAACACTGTTCAGAGGATGCACTACACTAACTTGTAGCTTTAGCTGAACACTGTGATTAGGACGCACTACACTAACTTGTAGCTTTAGCTGAACACTGTGAGGAGGATGCACTACACTAACTTGTACCTTTAGCTGAACACTGTGCAGAGGTTGCACTACACTAGCTTGTAGCTTTAGCTGAACACTGTTCAGAGGACGCACTACACTAACTTGTAGCTTTAGCTGAACACTGTGAGGAGGACGCACTACACTAACTTGTAGCTTTAGCCAAACACTGTGCAGAGGTCGCACTACACTAACTTGTAGCTTTAACTGAACACTGCGAGGAGGACACACTACACTAACTTGTAGCTTTAACTGAACACTGTGCAGAGGTCACACTACACTAACTTGTAGCTTTAGCTGAACGCTGTGAGGAGGATGTACTACACTAACTTGTAGCTTTAGCTGTACACTGTGCACTACAATAACTTGTAGCTTTAGATGAACACTGTTCAGAGGATGCACTACACTAACTTGTAGCTTTAGCTGAACACTGTTCAGAGGACGCACTACACTAACTTGTAGCTTTAGCTGAACACTGTGCAGAGGTCGCACCACACTAACTTGTAGTTTTAGCTGAACACTGTGAGGAAGATGCACTACACTAACTTGTAGCTTTAACTGAACACTGCGAGGAGGACACACTACACTAACTTGTAGCTTTAGCTGAACACTGTTCAGAGGACGCACTACACTAACTTGTAGCTTTAGCTGAACACTGTGAGGAGGACGCACTACACTAACTTGTAGCTTTAGCCAAACACTGTGCAGAGGTCGCACTACACTAACTTGTAGCTTTAACTGAACACTGCGAGGAGGACACACTACACTAACTTGTAGCTTTAACTGAACACTGTGCAGAGGTCACACTACACTAACTTGTAGCTTTAGCTGAACACTGTGAGGAGGATGCACTACACTAACTTGTAGCTTTAGCTGTACACTGTGCACTACACTAACTTGTAGCTTTAGATGAACACTGTTCAGAGGATGCACTACACTAACTTGTAGCTTTAGCTGAACACTGTGAGGAGGACGCACTACACTAACTTGTAGCTTTAGCTGAACACTGTGCAGAGGTCGCACCACACTAACTTGTAGGTTTAGCTGAACACTGTGAGGAAGATGCACTACACTAACTTGTAGCTTTAGCTGAACACTGTGAGGAGGACGCACTACACTAACTTGTAGCTTTAGCTGAACACTGTGCACTACACTAACTTGTAGCTTTAGCTGAACACTGCTCAGAGGGCGCACTACACTAACTTGTAGCTTTAGCTGAACACTGTGAGGAGGACGCACTACACTAACTTGTAGCTTTAGCTGAATACTGTGCAGAGGTCACACTACACTAACTTGTAGCTTTAGCTGAACACTGTGAGGAGGACGCAGAACAGTAACTTGTAGCTTTAGCTGAACACTGTTCAAATGGATGCACTACACTAACTTGTAGCTTTAGTTGAACACTGTGCAGAGGTCGCACTAAACTAACTTGTAGCTTTAGCTGAACACTGTGCAGAGGACGCACTACACTAACTTGTAGCTTTAGCTGAACACTGTGAGGAGGATGCACTACACTAACTTGTAGCTTTAGCAGAACACTGTGCACTACACTAACTTTTAGCTTTAGATGAACACTGTGAGGAGGACGCACTACACTAACTTGTAGCTTTAGCTGAACACTGTGAGGAGGACGCACTACACTAAGTTGTAGCTTTAGATGAACACTGTTCAGAGGATGCACTACACTAACTTGTAGCTTTAGCTGAACACTGTGAGGAGGACGCACTACACTAACTTGTAGCTTTAGCTGAACACTGTGCAGAGGTCGCACCACACTAACTTGTAGGTTTAGCTGAACACTGTGAGGAAGATGCACTACACTAACTTGTAGCTTTAGCTGAACACTGTGAGGAGGACGCACTACACTAACTTGTAGCTTTAGCTGAACACTGTGCACTACACTAACTTGTAGCTTTAGATGAACACTGTGCAGAGGTCGCACTACACTAACTTGTAGCTTTAGCTGAACACTGTGAGGAGGACGCACTACACTAACTTGTAGCTTTAGCTGAATACTGTGCAGAGGTCACACTACACTAACTTGTAGCTTTAGCTGAACACTGTGAGGAGGACGCAGAACAGTAACTTGTAGCTTTAGCTGAACACTGTTCAAATGGATGCACTACACTAACTTGTAGCTTTAGTTGAACACTGTGCAGAGGTCGCACTAAACTAACTTGTAGCTTTAGCTGACCACTGTGCAGAGGACGCACTACACTAACTTGTAGCTTTAGCTGAACACTGTGAGGAGGATGCACTACACTAACTTGTAGCTTTAGCAGAACACTGTGCACTACACTAACTTTTAGCTTTAGATGAACACTGTGAGGAGGACGCACTACACTAACTTGTAGCTTTAGCTGAACACTGTGAGGAGGACGCACTACACTAAGTTGTAGCTTTAGATGAACACTGTTCAGAGGATGCACTACACTAACTTGTAGCTTTAGCTGAACACTGTGAGGAGGACGCTCTACACTAACTTGTAGCTTTAGCTGAACACTGTGAGGAGGACACACTACACTAACTTGTAGCTTTAGCTGAGCACTGTGCACTACACTAACTTGTAGCTTTAGCTGAACACTGTTCAGAGGATGCACTACACTAACTTGTAGCTTTAGCTGAACACTGTATGGAGGACGCACTACACTAACTTGTAGCTTTAGCTGAACACTGTGCAGAGGTCGCACTACACTAACTTTTAGCTTTAGCTGAACACTGTGAGGAGGATGCACTACACTAACTTGTAGCTTTAGCTGTACACTGTGCACTACACTAACTTGTAGCTTTAGATGAATACTGTTCAGAGGATGCACTACACTAACTTGTAGCTTTAGCTGAACACTGTGAGGAGGACGCACTACACTAACTTGTAGCTTTAGCTGAACACTGTGCAGAGGTCGCACTACACTAACTTGTAGGTTTAGCTGAACACTGTGAGGAGGATGCTCTACACTAACTTGTAGCTTTAGCTGTACACTGTGCACTACACTAACTTGTAGCTTTAGATGAATACTGTTCAGAGGATGCACTACACTAACTTGTAGCTTTAGCTGAACACTGTGAGGAGGACGCACTACACTAACTTGTAGCTTTAGCTGAACACTGTGCAGAGGTCGCACTACACTAACTTGTAGCTTTAGCTGAACACTGTGAGGAGGACGCACTACACTAACTTGTAGCTTTAGATGAACACTGTGAGGAGGACGCACTACACTAACTTGTAGCTTTGGCTGTGCACTGTGCACTACACTAACTTGTAGCTTTAGATGAACACTGTTCAGAGGATGCACTACACTAACTTGTAGCTTTAGCTGAACACTGTTCAGAGGATGCACTACACTAACTTGTAGCTTTAGCTAAACACTGTGCAGAGGTCGCACTACACTAACTTTTAGCTTTAAGTGAACACTGTGAGGAGGACGCACTACATTAACTTGTAACTTTAGCTGAACACTGTGCAGAGGTCACACTACACTAACTTGTAGCTTTAGCTGAACACTGTGAGGAGGATGCACTACACTAACTTGTAGCTTTAGCTGTACACTGTGCACTACACTAACTTGTAGCTTTAGAAGAACACTGTTCAGAGGATGCACTACACTAACTTGTAGCTTTAGCTGAACACTGTGAGGAGGACGCACTACACTAACTTGTAGCTTTAGCTGAACACTGTGCAGAGGTCGCACTACACTAACTTGTAGGTTTAGCTGAACACTGTGAGGAGGATGCACTACACTAACTTGTAGCTTTAGCTGAACACTGTGAGGAGGACGCACTACACTAACTTGTATCTTTAGCTGAACACTGTGCAGAGGTTGCACTACACTAACTTGTAGCTTTAGCTGAACACTGTTCAGAGGACGCACTACACTAACTTGTAGCTTTAGCTGAACACTGTGAGGAGGACGCACTACACTAACTTGTAGCTTTAGCTGAACACTGTGCACTACACTAACTTGTAGCTTTAGATGAACACTGTTCAGAGGGCGCACTACACTAACTTGTAGCTTTAGCTGAACACTGTGCAGAGGTCGCACTACACTAACTTGTAGCTTTAGCTGAACACTGTGAGGAGGACGCACTACACTAACTTGTAGCTTTAGCTGAATACTGTGCAGAAGTCACACTACACTAACTTGTAGCTTTAGCAGAACACTATGAGGAGGACACATTACACTAACTTGTAGATTTAGCTGAACACTGTGCAGAGGTCGCACTACACTAACTTGTAGCTTTAGCTGAACACTGTGAGGAGGACGCACTACACTAACTTGTAGCTTTAGCTGAATACTGTGCAGAGGTCACACTACACTAACTTGTAGCTTTAGCAGAACACTATGAGGAGGACACACTACACTAACTTGTAGCTTTAGCTAAACACTGTGCAGAGGTCACACTACACTAACTTTTAGCTTTAGCTGTACACTGTGCACTACACTAACTTGTAGCTTTAGATGAATACTGTTCAGAGGATGCACTACACTAACTTGTAGCTTTAGCTGAACACTGTGAGGAGGACGCACTACACTAACTTGTAGCTTTAGCTGAACACTGTGCAGAGGTCGCACTACACTAACTTGTAGGTTTAGCTGAACACTGTGAGGAGGATGCTCTACACTAACTTGTAGCTTTAGCTGAACACTGTGAGGAGGACGCACTACACTAACTTGTATCTTTAGCTGAACACTGTGCAGATGTTGCACTACACTAACTTGTAGCTTTAGCTGAACACTGTGAGGAGGACGCACTACACTAACTTGTAGCTTTAGCTGAACACTGTGAGGAGGACGCACTACACTAACTTGTAGCTTTAGCTGTACAATGTGCACTACACTAACTTGTAGCTTTAGATGAACACTGTTCAGAGGATGCACTACACTAACTTGTAGCTTTAGCTGAACACTGTTCAGAGGACGCACTACACTAACTTGTAGCTTTAGCTAAACACTGTGCAGAGGTCGCACTACACTAACTTGTAGCTTTAAGTGAACACTGTGAGGAGGACGCACTACACTAACTTGTAGCTTTAGCTGAACACTGTGCAGAGGTCACACTACACTAACTTGTAGCTTTAGCTGAACACTGTGAGGAGGATGCACTACACTAACTTGTAGCTTTAGCTGTACACTGTGCACTACACTAACTTGTAGCTTTAGATGAACACTGTTCAGAGGATGCACTACACTAACATGTAGCTTTAGCTGAACACTGTGAGGAGGACGCACTACACTAACTTGTAGCTTTAGCTGAACACTGTGCAGAGATCGCACTACACTAACTTGTAGGTTTAGCTGAACACTGTGAGGAGGATGCACTACACTAACTTGTAGCTTTAGCTGAACACTGTGAGGAGGACGCACTACACTAACTTGTATCTTTAGCTGAACACTGTGCAGAGGTTGCACTACACTAACTTGTAGCTTTAGCTGAACACTGTTCAGAGGACGCACTACACTAACTTGTAGCTTTAGCTGAACACTGTGAGGAGGACGCACTACACTAACTTGTAGCTTTAGCTGAACACTGTGCACTACACTAACTTGTAGCTTTAGATGAACACTGTTCAGAGGGCGCACTACACTAACTTGTAGCTTTAGCTGAACACTGTGCAGAGGTCGCACTACACTATCTTGTAGCTTTAGCTGAACACTGTGAGGAGGACGCACTACACTAACTTGTAGCTTTAGCTGAATACTGTGCAGAGGTCACACTACACTAACTTGTAGCTTTAGCAGAACACTATGAGGAGGACACACTACACTAACTTGTAGCTTTAGCTGAACACTGTGCACTACACTAACTTGTTGCTTTAAATGAACACTGTACAGAGGACGCACTACACTAACTTGTAGCTTTAGCTGAACACTGTGAGGAGGACGCACTACACTAACTTGTAGCTTTAGCTGAACACTGTGCAGAGGTCACACTACACTAACTTGTAGCTTTAGCTGAACACTGTGAGGAGGACGCACTACACTAACTTGTAGCTTTAGCTGAACACTGTGCAGAGGTCGCACTACACTAACTTGTAGCTTTATCTGAACACTGTGAGGAGGACGCACTACACTAACTTGTAGCTTTAGCTGAACACTGTGAGGAGGACGCACTACACTAACTTGTAGCTTTAGCTGAACACTGTGCAGAGGTCGCACCACACTAACTTGTAGCTTTAGCTGAACACTGTGAGGAGGACGCACTACACTAACTTGTAGCTTTAGCTGAACACTGTGAGGAGGACGCACTACACTAACTTGTAGCTTTAGCTGAACACTGTGCAGAGGTCGCACTACACTAACTTGTAGCTTTAGCTGAACACTGTTCAGAGGACACACTACACTAACTTGTAGCTTTAGCTGAACACTGTGGGGAGGATGCACTACACTAACTTGTAGCTTTAGCTGAACATTGTGAGGAGGACGCACTACACTAACTTGTAGCTTTAGCTGAACACTGTGCAGAGGTCACACTACACTAACTTGTAGCTTTAGCTGAACACTGTGAGGAGGATGCACTACACTAACTTGTAGCTTTAGCTGTACACTGTGCACTACACTAACTTGTAGCTTTAGATGAACACTGTTCAGAGGATGCACTACACTAACTTGTAGCTTTAGCTGAACACTGTGAGGAGGACGCACTACACTAACTTGTAGCTTTAGCTGAACACTGTGCAGAGGTCGCACTACACTAACTTGTAGGTTTAGCTGAACACTGTGAGGAGGATGCACTACACTAACTTGTAGCTTTAGCTGAACACTGTGAGGAGGACGCACTACACTAACTTGTAGCTTTAGCTGAACACTGTTCAGAGGATGCACTACACTAACTTGTAGCTTTAGCTGAACACTGTGAGGAGGACGCACTACACTAACTTGTAGCTTTAGCTGAACACTGTGCACTACACTAACTTGTAGCTTTAGATGAACACTGTTCAGAGGGCGCACTACACTAACTTGTAGCTTTAGCTGAACACTGTGCAGAGGTCGCACTACACTATCTTGTAGCTTTAGCTGAACACTGTGAGGAGGACGCACTACACTAACTTGTAGCTTTAGCTGAATACTGTGCAGAGGTCACACTACACTAACTTGTAGCTTTAGCAGAACACTATGAGGAGGACACACTACACTAACTTGTAGCTTTAGCTGAACACTGTGCACTACACTAACTTGTTGCTTTAAATGAACACTGTACAGAGGACGCACTACACTAACTTGTAGCTTTAGCTGAACACTGTGAGGAGGACGCACTACACTAACTTGTAGCTTTAGCTGAACACTGTGCAGAGGTCACACTACACTAACTTGTAGCTTTAGCTGAACACTGTGAGGAGGACGCACTACACTAACTTGTAGCTTTAGCTGAACACTGTGAGGAGGACGCACTACACTAACTTGTAGCTTTAGCAGAACACTGTGAGGAGGACGCACTACACTAACTTGTAGCTTTAGCTGAACACTGTGCAGAGGTCGCACTACACTAACTTGTAGCTTTAGCTGAACACTGTGAGGAGGACGCACTACACTAACTTGTAGCTTTAGCTGAACACTGTTCAGAGGACGCACTACACTAACTTGTAGCTTTAGCTGAACACTGTGGGGAGGATGCACTACACTAACTTGTAGCTTTAGCTGAACATTGTGAGGAGGACGCACTACACTAACTTGTAGCTTTAGCTGAACACTGTGCAGAGGTCACACTACACTAACTTGTAGCTTTAGCTGAACACTGTGAGGAGGATGCACTACACTAACTTGTAGCTTTAGCTGTACACTGTGCACTACACTAACTTGTAGCTTTAGATGAACACTGTTCAGAGGATGCACTACACTAACTTGTAGCTTTAGCTGAACACTGTGAGGAGGACGCACTACACTAACTTGTAGCTTTAGCTGAACACTGTGCAGAGGTCGCACTACACTAACTTGTAGGTTTAGCTGAACACTGTGAGGAGGATGCACTACACTAACTTGTAGCTTTAGCTGAACACTGTGAGGAGGACGCACTACACTAACTTGTATCTTTAGCTGAACACTGTGCAGAGGTTGCACTACACTAACTTGTAGCTTTAGCTGAACACTGTTCAGAGGACACACTACACTAACTTGTAGCTTTAGCTGAACACTGTGAGGAGGACGCACTACACTAACTTGTAGCTTTAGCTGAACACTGTGCACTACACTAACTTGTAGCTTTAGATGAACACTGTTCAGAGGGCGCACTACACTAACTTGTAGCTTTAGCTGAACACTGTGCAGAGGTCGCACTACACTATCTTGTAGCTTTAGCTGAACACTGTGAGGAGGACGCACTACACTAACTTGTAGCTTTAGCTGAATACTGTGCAGAGGTCACACTACACTAACTTGTAGCTTTAGCAGAACACTATGAGGAGGACACACTACACTAACTTGTAGCTTTAGCTGAACACTGTGCACTACACTAACTTGTTGCTTTAAATGAACACTGTACAGAGGACGCACTACACTAACTTGTAGCTTTAGCTGAACACTGTGAGGAGGACGCACTACACTAACTTGTAGCTTTAGCTGAACACTGTGCAGAGGTCACACTACACTAACTTGTAGCTTTAGCTGAACACTGTGAGGAGGATGCACTACACTAACTTGTAGCTTTAGCTGAACACTGTGAGGAGGACGCACTACACTAACTTGTAGCTTTAGCTGAACACTGTGAGGAGGACGCACTACACTAACTTGTAGCTTTAGCTGAACACTGTGCAGAGGTCGCACTACACTAACTTGTAGCTTTAGCTGAACACTGTGAGGAGGACGCACTACACTAACTTGTAGCTTTAGCTGAACACTGTGAGGAGGACGCACTACACTAACTTGTAGCTTTAGCTGAACACTGTGCAGAGGTCGCACTACACTAACTTGTAGCTTTAGCTGAACACTGTTCAGAGGACGCACTACACTAACTTGTAGCTTTAGCTGAACACTGTGGGGAGGATGCACTACACTAACTTTTAGCTTTAGCTGAACATTGTGAGGAGGACGCACTACACTAACTTGTAGCTTTAGCTGAACACTGTGCACTACACTAACTTGTAGCTTTAGCTGAACACTGTGAGGAGGACTCACTACACTAACTTGTAGCTTTAGCTGAACACTGTGGGGAGGATGCACTACACTAACTTGTAGCTTTAGCTGAACACTGTGAGGAGGACGCACTGCACTAACTTGTAGCTTTAGCTGAACACTGTGCACTACACTAACTTGTAGCTTTAGCTGAACACTGTTCAGAGGACGCACTACACTAACTTGTAGCTTTAGCTGAACACTGTGCAGAGGTCGCACTACACTAACTTGTAACTTTAGCTGAACACTGTGAGGAGGACGCACTACACTAACTTGTAGCTTTAGCTGAACACTGTGCAGAGGTCACACTAAACTAACTTGTAGCTTTAGCTGAAAACTGTGAGGAGGACGCACTACACTAACTGTAAATAGTCTAGCTGCCTGACTGTGGTACTAATAGGATCAGAAGAACACCAGCAATTTTCTTCAGGTAGCTATAAATACTGTAACAACACAAGCCTGCCTGTCAGTAGGAAGATAATAACAGGAAAAGATCTAGCTAAACTAAATACAGTATATATATATATATATATATATATATATATATATATATATATATATATACACACACAACACCTGGGATGCATATATATACACAATACACTGTAAGTGCAGCTAACTCACTTACTGTCCTGCCTAATCTATCTAACTAAAATCAAATGACACTGTCTCTCAACGCCGGAACACACACTACACAGGGCCGCCATGCAGGTGGCCTTATATAGCGTGGGGCGTGTACTAAACCCCCTGATCCATAATTGGCCAAAGCCACCTGGCTTTGGCCAATTACAGCTCTCTTTACAGACGGCGCTGTGATTGGCCAAGCATGCGGGTCATAGTTCATGCTTGGCCAATCATCAGTCAGCAATGCACTGTGATGCCGCAATGAATTATGGGCCATGACGCGCCACACAAATTTGGCGCGAACGGCACATATCGTTCACAATTCGCCGAACGATCGAACAGATGATGTTCGAGTCGAACATGGTTTGACTCGAACACGAAGCTCATCCCTAGTGGCAAGCTTTGGAAAGTGATTGGATGTGGGGCCGAAAGTTGGGTTCAGGGTCCAGGATAACACCTTGCACCCTGGCATGCGGGGATGGGTGGATGGTTGTGCCATTGCTCTTGACGGAGAGGTCAGGGGAAGAGACACGTGGGGGAGGAAATATTATGAGCTCGGTTTTGGACAAGTTGAGTTTGAGGAAGTGGTGTCTGTTACATTTAGACAGATGATGTTTGTTAGTAAGTTAGTGAGGCTGAGGGGTGGAGAGATAGATTTGGGTGTCATCAGTGTAAAAATGATATTGAAAGCCATGGAAGGCTGACCCAGGGAGGAGATGTAGATTGAAAATAGGAGAGGTCCAAGAACAGAACCTTGGGGGACCCTGACGAAGTAGAATTGCAAGTGCCACTGAAGGTATGGTGGGATAAGTAGGATGAAAGACAGCGAAGAGCCCAGTCACAGAGACCAAAGGAGTAAAGTTTTGTTGAGGAGGAGGTGGTCAAACGTATCAACGGCAGCCGAAAGGTCCAGAAGTAGGAGTACAGAATAGTGTCCATTGCTTTTTGCAGTTAATAAGTAATTTGTGAGTTTTAACCACTCCAGCTCCGGAAGGTTCACCCCCCTTCTTGACCAGGCTTTTTTTTGCGATACGGCACTGCGTTGCTTTAACTGACAATTGCGTGGTCGTACGACACTGTACCCAAATAAAATTGATGTCCTTTTTTTCCCCCACAAACAGAGCTTTCTTTTGGTGGTATTTGATCACCTCTGTGGTTTTTATTTTCTGCGCTATAAACAAAAAAAGCAGACAATTTTGAAAAAAATATATATATATATTTGTTACTTTCTGCTCTAGAACACATCCAAATGTAAAAAATCTAATTTCTTTATCAATTTAGGTCAATATGTATTCTGCTACATGTTTTGCGCAAAAGTTATAGCGTCTACAAACTATGGTATACATTTATGGAATTTTATTTTTTTTTACTAGTAATAGCAGCGATCAGCGATTTTTAGCAGGACTGTGACATTGCGGCGCAGACAAATCTGACACTTTTGGAGACCAACGACACCAATACCGTGATCAGCGCTAAAAAAATGCGCTGTCACTGTACTAATGACACTGGCAGGGAAGGGGTTAACATCAGGGGCGATCAAAGGGTTAAAGGTCTTCTCTGGGAGTGCTTTTTTTACTGTGTGGGGCATGGTTTAATGCCTCGTACACACGATCGGACATTCCGACAACAAAATCCATGTTTTTTTTCCGACGGATGTTGGCTCAAACTTGTCTTGCATACACACGGTCACACAAAGTTGGTCGGAAATTTTGAACGTCAAAAAAGCAGTGACGTACAACAGGTACGACGTGCCGAGAAAAATGAAGTTCAATAGCCAGTTACACGAAAGATGGATTACTCATGGCTGTAACTACAAATGAAAACACAATGTGCCTTTTCCACCCTTTAGTGAGTTTGTGGACTTTGTAGACAGACAAGCAGGAATGAAAGATGACCCCAGCTTAATTTTTCCAGTGTCTTATACCACTTCTTCTGGCCCTAAACAACTCAGAGCTCCAGTAGCAGTGCACAAAACTATCATTTATCCCCACAGATTTGCAGAGTCTCAGCCAGAGGATCAAGACAGAGACCCTACTAAGTTCTGCCCTCTACATAAGATGCCACACCCTCTTCTGGAATGCAGAGCCTTCAGGACAAAGACCCTCCAGGATCGCAAAGCTTTCCTCAAAGAGAACAACATCTGTTACAAGTGCTGCTCTTCATCCACACATTTCGCCAAGGACTGTAGGGTCAGTGTCAAACGTACTGAATGTGACAGCACAGAGCACAACACAGCTCTACACCCAAGGCCTACTCCAAGAACTTTTACACCTGTTCATAGGGACAAGGAGCAAGACAGGGAGACCAAAGACTCTAGTACAGACGCCATAGCAATCACTGTACAGTGTACTGAAATTTGCAAAGGAAGTACAGGTGGCAGATCCTGCGCTAAAATCTGTCTCATGAGAGTTTATCCAAAAGGACGCAGAGACAAAGCAGTCAAGCTCTACGTCATCTTGGATGATCAGAGTAATAAGTCACTAGCTAGATCTGTGTTTTTTGACATTTTAAACCTGAAAGGCCCCAGCAGCCCTTACTCCCTTAAGACTTGTGCAGGTACAGTGGAAACAGCGGGGAGAAGAGCTGATGGCCTACAAATTGAATCTATGGATGGTAAGACATGCCTACCCTTACCGACCATAATAGAGTGCAAACAGATGCCAGACAACAGATCAGAGATTCCCACGCCAGGCGCAGCAACTCACCAGACTCACTTGAACCACATAGCACATCTCATACCAGAACTAGATGATCAGGCTCAGATAATCTTACTCCTAGGAAGGGATATCTTGCAAGTCCACAAAGTAAGACAACTGATCAACGGTCCTAAAAATGCCCCATATGCCCAAAAAATGGATCTCGGGTGGGTCATTATAAGTGATGTTTGCCTGGGAGGTGCACACAAACCTGCATCTCTTAATAACCTGCTCACTAGTACCCTCGAGAATGGTCGTCCTTCTCTTTTCCAACCCTGTCAAAATCACATCCTCATAAAGGAGCTACCACACAACAACTCTGTACCTCTTCCCTTCCTAAGTCCCCTCTGTGACAGCAATACCTATGACACAGACCAAAGTGACTTAGGAAGCACAGTGTTCAGGAGACCAAAGGAAGACAACCAGGTAGCGATGTCCATTGGCGATAGGCTCTTCTTAGAAGTTATGGAAAGGAGTATGGAGAAAGACGGGACTAATAGCTGGGTTGAACCTCTTCCCTTGAGACCACAAAGACGACGTTTGCCTAACAACAAAGAACTAGCACATAAACATCTCACTTCCCTAAGACACAATCTTCAAAGGAAACCAGAGGTGAAAGAACATTTCCTTTCCTTCATGGAGAAAATATTCCAGAATGGTCATGCTGTCGCAAAGATTCAGTCGCATTCATGGCAGACATACAACAAATGTTCTATTGCTTTCTTGTTAAAGAAGAACACCATAACTTTCTAAGGTTTCTCTGGTTCAGGGACAACAACCCCTCTGGAGACATCACAGAATACTGCATGAGGGTGCACATATTTGGCAACAATCCTTCCCCTGCAGTTGCTATATATGGCCTCAGACACTCTGCTAGAGTGGGAGAGTTAGAGTATGGGTCAGATGTCAGACAGTTTGTGGACAAGGATTTCTATGTAGATGATTGCTTGAAATCACTACCCACCAATGAAGCCACAATCAGTCTCCTCAAAAGAACTCAGGCAAAGCTTGCGTGTTCCAACTTAAGACTCCACAAGATTGCTTCCAACAGTAGAGAAGTTTTAGAAGCCTTTCCAGTCCAAGATCATTCTAACGAGTTAAAGGACTTAGATCTAGGCACAGACTCACTTCCCATGCAACGCAGTCTTGGTTTGCTTTGGGACTTAAGATCTGACACGTTTACTTTACAAGTAAACACAGAAGAAAACCCCTTTACCCGTAGAGGTGTCCTGTCTACCATAAACAGCCTGTATGATCCCTTAGGCTTTGCAGCACCTGTCACCATCCAGGGTAAAGCACTACTGAGAGACTTAACCTGTGAGTCGCTAAATTGGGACCACCCTCTCCCCACCGACAAGAAGAACCTATGGCTAGAATGGAAGGACTCACTAACAGCTCTATCCAACCTTAAAATTTCACGAACATATGCTCCTCTGTCATCCATACCCAGGCTGGAACAGCAAGACTGCACGTGGATCTTCAACCCACCTCACTCTTCTCACACGGGAGGTGTTTGGGAGAGGATGATAGGTATAGCCTGCAGAATTCTTGACTCTATCTTCCTACAAGTAGTAACTGCAAGACTTACTCACGAATGTTTAGTGACATTTATGGCAGAGGTTATAGCTATCATTAACGCCAGACCTTTGACCTTCATTTCAAATGACTCTGAAGATCCAGTAGTCCTCACATCTGCCATCTTAGGGTTCAATATTGACAATGATATAAAAGAGGGTTGTCTGGAGCTACTCCAATAAATGCCCCAAGACAAAAATGGGAAAGGACTATCTCGGTACTCAGGGATGAAGCAATTGAATATAAAAAATTAATTTAATTTTATTATACATAAACAGTTTTTACACATAGGTACAAAAAAGTGATTTAAAAACATTGTTGCATACAGAAGCAGAAAAAAATATTTTATACAGACTTTACAAGGCAAGAACCCAACAGTGTAGTGGAGCTTCTGAAGATGTAGGTCCAATTTGGATTCCTCTACATGTTTTGCGAAGAAATTTGTTTCCTCAGCAGAAATTGGCCTAATACATCTAGAGAGAAATACAATTCTTTATTGATAATGTCACAAGATATATAAGTTAATAATTAGCAAGAAGAGGGAGAAACAAAGAGTAGACATTCTCATACAATGATTACAAAGTACTTGGAGCAAGTTAATAGATTCAATATTGAGTTGGCCCACCGTAGAACAGCTTTAACTCTTCTGTCTACAAGGTTTAGGAGTATGTCTATGGGAATGTTTGACCATTCTTCCAGAAGCACATTTGTGGGGTCATGCACTGATGTTGGACGAGAAAGCCTGGCTCGCAGTCTCTGCTCTAATTCATCCCAAAGGTGTTCTATCCAGTTAAGGTCAGGACTCTGTGCAGGCCAGTCAAGTTCCTCCACCCCAAACTCGCTCATCCATGTCTTTATGGACCTTGCATTGTGAACTGGTCCAAATCATTTGGTGGAGGGGGGATTACGGTGTGGGGTTGTTTTTCAGGGGTTGGGCTTGGCCCCTTAGTTCCAGTGAAGGGAACTTTTAAGGCAGCATACCAAGACATTTTGGACAATTTCATGCTCCCAAATTTGTGAGAACAGTTAAGGGATGGCCCCTTCCTGTTCCAACATGACTGCACACCAGTCACCAATCAATGTCCATAAAGACATGGACTTAGCAAGGGTGGTGGAAAATGAACTTCAAGTGCAAAAATTTACATTATAATAGTAACTAAAACATATAAAATTAAATGTAACAATCTAAAAAATAAAAATTCCAAAGTGCTCTAATGGTGTGAACCTCCTAACTAAAAAGTTATTGCACTTGAAGTTAATTTATATTGCAATTATCTGTAGAGGGGTTTGCACCATCCCTGCTAAGTTTTAAAAAAATGTTTGTCTTATTCTCATTTTTTTGTGTATTACATGTGAAATCACATATCACTGGAATTATTGCACTTGAAGTTAATCTGTATAGCAAATATATATAGTCGGAATTTCCAGCATCTCTGCTAAGTTTAATTTTATACAATATGTCTTATTTTCAGTTTGATGTGTATTATATGTGTTACATATCCCAGAGACCGGTATTGTGATAATATTGAAGTTTATTGAGATTTCCATACATTGGAGGGTTCCATCAATATTGTTAAGTTATTGATCAGTAAGTTAGCGCTGCACCTTTTTTTTTTTTCATGGTGCGGGAACACATAACAGTGCTTAGTGGCAGGCCTTTTACTGACACTTTTTTTATTTACCTCCAGTAGTTTATTGTAAATAGTAGTGTGGTGATTACCTATTTTACTAAAGGTTTACAACAATTGACACCAGCGCTAAAACTTGGCCGTATATGGATGGAGGGGAGAGAGCATAGTCAATGGCATGGGGTCTGAACCCAGTGCAGCTGGATGACAGCCATAGTTGGAGGGTATGGGTAAACAGTATAAAATAAAACGAAACGAACCAGCGCTCAATGGGTTGATATGTAAAAACAGTCTCACAGCAGGTAATGGAACATGAATAGTCCTATTTTAATCAGTAGTGCACATAAAATCCAGTCCTGTTGTCAAACAGGGAGGGATAAGAGGTAAACAAAAAAAAAAAATAAAAAGCTTACAGTTTCACCAGAGATCCAAGGAGCAACGAGAAGGTTACGGCATTGGGGTTTGAAGAAACCCTCGCAGCACATGGGGGCGCCAATACCCCTGCTGCGCTACAGCCAAATGTGGAACACACTCACCAGCGTGTGGAGGAGGGCTGGACATGTTGGAGGAGGAAGCGGGAATGACGCTTAGTGGGAAGGTGGAAAGCCAGACTGCGAGCTGCACATGTCTGAAACGCCAGGTCCGCTGAGGGGCTGACAAGTGGGGGAGAAGGTGCCGCAATGCTGCAGTGTAAATCTTGCTGTTCACTCCTGGTACATCCAGCCCAATGGGTGTTAATCCCTGCTACGTGGGAGTGTCCTGGAACGGTGTAATCCCCCAAGGGATGGAAACCAGGGCTGGATTGGCTGATATAGATGACGGTCAGCGTTGCTGGGTGTTCTGTTCGTTAAGACACATCATGGACCTAGGTGACCTGTTGGCTTTGTGGTTGCCTTTACGACGTGTTTTACGCACATGTGCTTTTTTAAAGACCATTATACTAAAGATTGGCATGTGGCAATAATAAGCATGAACAGATTTCAGTTGTGCCCCACCAGGCCGGCCTCCCATGGACAATGTGCCTGGCTGCTGAGTTCATCTCATCATCCCTGCACTCAGTGCACAGATGGGCACTGACAGGCAGCACTGATAGGCACTGATTGACAGCACTG
Source organism: Aquarana catesbeiana (assembly GCF_042186555.1). Taxonomy (NCBI): domain Eukaryota; kingdom Metazoa; phylum Chordata; class Amphibia; order Anura; family Ranidae; genus Aquarana; species Aquarana catesbeiana. The sequence goes on from NC_133328.1 coordinate 265,809,289, forward strand.
ATGGGCACTAATAGGTGGCAGTGATTGGAAGCACTGATGGGCACTGATAGGTGCCACTGATTGGCACTGATAGGCACCACTGATTGGTAGCACTGATGGCCACTGATTGGCAGCATTAATGGCCACTTATTGGCAGCACTGGTTGGCTGCACTGATTGGCACTGAGTGGCAGCACTGATGGGCACTGATAGGCACTGCTTGGTGGCACTGATGGGCAGCACTGACAGGTGGCTCTGATTGGAACCACTGATTGGCACTGACAGATGGCACTGATTGGAAGCACTGGCAGGTGGCACTGATTGCAAGCACTGGCAAGTGGCACTGAGTGGAAGCACGGATTGGCACTGATTGGCACTGGCAGGTGGCACTGATAGGGGGCACTGACTGAGGGAGAGGGGGAGTTTCACATTGAGCAGATCATGAGGCTTGTAAGAGCTGCTCAGAGTGTGAAACTGTCATGTAATGTAACTGCATGCAGGGAGAGAGAGGAGCTGTCACAACTCAGCGGGGATGTCGGGGATGGGCAGGACCTAACAGCTATTGAAACACCAGCCAATGATTGGGCTGCTTAAGAAAGGCAGAGGAGCCAAATACACATAGCGGCCCACCCAGACCCCATCCCATTGGCTGGTGTTTGATAGACGTTCGGTCCCGACATGCTGAATTTTTACAGCTCCTCTCTTTCCCTGAATGCAGTTACATATTACATGACAGTTTCACACTCTGAGTGTCATCTCAACCCTTCTCTACTCTGCTACTGACAACCTCTATGACAAAATGGCACCCCTGTCATGCACCAACCTAGCCACTTATGTCTACAACACTTCACTTCTAGCCTCACTGGACACACTGGCACTCCTCACTGCACACAGAATCAGGCCACATCCCCTTTAACCTTAGCAAACAGATGACACTAGAAGTCTGAAAAAACACAGCCGTGCTCTTGAGCGCCTGTGGCGTAAGACAAAGTCCCAGAAAGATTTCAGCCAGTATAAATCTGCCCTCCAAAAATACAATTCCTGCCTCCTCGCTGCCAAGCAGACCTACGTTATCTCTCTCATTAGCGCCTTATCATCCCGTCCCCGTCAACTCTTCTCTACCTTCAACTCTCTACTTCATCCTCCACTGCCTCCACCCACCAACTCACTCACTGCCCAGGAGATCGCCAATCACTTCAGAAGATTGATACAATTCGCGAGGAGATCTCTATTGTTCAGATACCCTCCACGCTTTACATTTCATGGCCACAGGTACAATCATTGCTTCCCCTTTCATCTCCACCACTATGGACGAGGTTGCTAAACTACTTGCTAATGCCCATCTGGGCAGAGCGATGCGCTGACGTCACCTTGTGTTGTTGTTTGTGCATCCAGAAGGACGGGTCTGTTCCGAACGTGCGTCGACCGGCACTTCGGACTTCAGGCGTTCGGACTTCAGGCATTGCCATTTGATGCAATATTGTAAGTGCTTTACTTTGTTTTAACATTCCAATAAACTTAAGGTTTTTACACTATTTTATATCTTTTACATGCCATGGGTATCAATTCACGGGCTTGATTACCGATGAGAACACCCGTAAGATAATAGGTGAATCTTATGTACCCTGGAACAAGCTGTATCTACACTATATACTAAATGTTTTCCTTCATCCTCTGTAATGGGGGATCATGGCTATTTGGTAAGAAGTGATTCTTTCTAAAGTGGTGGTGGATTCAACACAGTTTTATTTCATTCATCAGAGATTCAAGATTTTATCTATGGATGGACTTTATTTCTGATTTGGCACGGGTGGATGTCACATTTCACTATTTTGCTACATTAAGACATTTTTGTTTGCACACTAGTTCCCAATATTTAATTACTCTTATTGGGTCCTCATTTATAATTTTTATTTTATATTGAGTTTTTCATATTGCTTTTGATATTGTTATTGGCACTGTGTGATTATACTAATCACGTACATATATTTGTTTGTTTAGGTTTATTACTTAGTTTTGGACATATACAGCACTGTGTTCAAGTTCATTTGCATGTGTTCAGATTTAGCGCGGTTCTATATTTTTCCAATACTTTTCACTGTTTGATGTCACGAAGGAGAATCGCTGCTTCTATATCTTTTTACAGTTATTTTTGTGGTTAGAATTACCTCAGCGCAGTTTCTTTTCTTTTTTTCTAACGCCCATCTTACCACCTGCCCCTTGGATCCTGATCCCTCGCTAAATGCTACATTCACCCTCTGGCTCTATTCTACACTCTCTAACCCACATCTTCAATCTCTCCCTCTCTTTTGGCATCTTCCCCAACTCTAAATCATGCACTTGAGCCCCACACTTAAAAAGCCCTCTCTGGACCCATCCAATCTTAACAACCTATGCCCCATCTTCTTGCTCCTCTTTTTATCCAAACTCCTTGAATGTCTGGTCTACAACCGACTGAGCGACCACCTTGCGATAATAGCCTTCTTGATCCCCTTCAGTCTGGATTTTGTCCTCAACACGCCACAGAAACTGCTCTCCTAATACTAACAAACGATCTACTAATGGCCAAAACCAATGGACACTATTCTGTACTCCTACTCCTGGACATCTCTGCTGCCTTTGATACAGTTGACCACCCCCTCCTCCTCAAAAAGCTTCACGCCTTTGGTCTCTGTGACTGTACTCTTCGCTGGTTCTCTTCCTACTTATCCAACCTTTAGCGTTACTTACAATTCTACTTCCTCCTCTTCCTTTCTCTGTTGGGGTCCCCCAAGGTTCTGTTCTTGGACCTCTCCTATTTTCAATCTACACCTCCTCCCTGGGTCAGCTGATAGCCTCCCATGGCTTCCAATACCATCTCTACGCTGATGACACTAAAATCTATTTCTCTACCCCTCAGCTCACTCTTTCAGTCTCCTCTCATATCACTAATTTACTATAAGATATATCAGTCTGAATGTCACACCACTTCCTCAAACTTAATCTATTTAAAACCAAACTTATCATTTTTCCTCCCCCTCATACCTCTTCCCCTGATCTTTCTGTCAAAATCAATGGTACAACTATAAGCCCATCCCTACATGCCAAGGTCCTCGGTGTAATCCTGGACTCTGAACTCTCCTTTAAGCCCCACGTCCAATCACTATCCAAATCTTGCCGCCTTAACCTCCGCAACATTTCCAAAATATGCCCCTTTCTATCCATTGACACAACAAAGCTCTTAAAGTGGTTGTATACCCTTACAACACACTTTTTGCTACAGGTAAGCCTATAATAAGGCTTACCTGTAGCTACCCTGGATATCTCCTAAACCTGAACGGTTTAGGAGATATCCCTTGTATTTGCATGTGCAAACGTCATCGGCACGTACATGCCGTTGCTTCAGTGAGTGTGCCATTACCGGCAGCTCCCGCGCGCATTTTTGGGAGTGACGTCATCGCAGCTCCAGCCAATCACAGCGCCGGAGCCTGCGATACCCAGAAGTAACTCCGGGAGCAATGTTGGCCGCTGGAGCGGTGTACGAGGACGGCTGCAGGGGCTGCGATCTCAGGTAAGTAATTCATAATGAGCTAGTATGCTATGCATACTAGCTCATTATGCCTTTGTCTTGCAGGTTTGTTTTTTTTGTCCTAGGGTTTACAACCACTTTAATTCGCTCCGTGGTCATCTCTTGCCTCGACTACTGCAACTCCCTCCTCATTGGCTTACCTCTACATATTCTATCCCCCCTTCAATCCATCATGAATGCTACTGCCAGACTCATCCACCTTACCAATCGCTCTGTGTCTGCTGCTCCTCTCTGTCAATCCCTCCACTGGATCCGCTCACCCAACAAATTAAATTTAAAATACTAACAACTCTGCCCCCAGCTACATCACTGACCTAGTCTCAAAATTCCACCCTAATTGTTCTCTTCGTTCTTCTCAAGACCTCCTGCTCTCTAGCTCCCTCATCACCTCCTCCCATGCTCGCCTCCAGGACTTTTCCAGAGCCTCTCCAATCCTATGGAATTCCTTACCTGAATCTGTCCGATTATCTCCTACTCTATTAGCTTTTAAACGATCCATTAAAACACTCCTCTTCAGAGAAGCCTATCCTACCCACACCTAACAACTTTATTTTCATTTTCTCCATCTGATCATCCCCCACAACAGTTACCTTTTGTTCCACTTGACCCTCCCTTCTAGACTGTAAGCTCTAACGAGCAGGGCCCTCTGATCCCTCCTGTATTGAATTGTATTGTAACTGTACTGTTTGCTGCGCAAACTGTTGGCACTATATAAACCCTGTATATTAATAATGTTGGACACAACTTTAATTAGGGTGCAGACATCCTTCCAATACGAGCAAATTCATGGGGAACTCCAAAAAATATGGAAAAGTGTTCCCTTATCCTCCCCACAGCGCCAGCAAGCGGCATCAACATCTGGGAACATACGATGTAATTTCTCCAGAGTCCTGTACCATCTAGCCAACTGCTTATATCCTGATTCCTGCATTCTCAATGATATAGAGGATATATGTATAAAATGATACACAAAGCCTCTTTGATCTGCGGATAATGTAATATTCAAATCCTTTTCCTACGAAGCAATGAAGGAGGGAATATAGGAATCTGGAGGGGTAAATAATACAGCATATGCCCTCGAGAGATCTCTTTGGATAAATTGACCAGCTATGCATAGTCGCTCAAATGTGGTAGGCGTATGCATGCCCACAGATAGTGACCCGAGATAATATCATAATTTAATTGCTTGCCATCTCGGAAGAGGGGGTGTAAACATAGAATGTATATCTGCTATAGATTTCCAGTCATTTTAAAATTTTATTCTGAATTTATCTGCTTCTATAAATTAGAGCATTCTCGGGTCGAATAGTCCCAGCGTAAAATCCGGGTAACCAATAACCACACATAGGTGAGATCATTGTGGCACTTAACACCCTAGGTTTATTCATATTAACTATTCTAGTGGTCCCAATAGACATGTGCAGAATGAAAAAAATTGTTTAGTTTTGATTTGTTATTTGCATAAATTTGTTTAGTTAAATTTGTTTAATTCATTTTCAGAAATTTGTTTCATTTATTCGCTTTCAAATCGATTAGAAAAGTTTTCCAATTTCCAAAGAGAATAGAAAATAAAATAATATAATAGAAAAGAATATAACAGAAAATAAAATATTATAATATAATAGAGTAAAACAGAAAAAAATAGGATAGAAAATAAAAGAATAGAATAGAATAGAATAGGATAGAAAGGAATAGAATAATGTAGAAAGGAATAGAATAAAATAGAAAGATTAGAACCATCTTCTGAAATTCAAATAGAAAAGAATGGAATTAAAAAAACAATAGAATAGAAATAATATAACCATTTTTCAAAATTCTAATAGAATCAATTCGAATTTTAATAGAATAGAAAAGATTCGATTTGAATTTAGGGAAATGGTTATATTCTTTCTATTCTATTGTTTTTAATTATACTCTTTTTTTTATTCCATTATTTTATTTTCTATTCTATTCTTTTCTATTCAAATGTATTCTATTTGAAATTCGAATTTCAGAAGATGGTTATAATCATTCTATTCTATTCAAATTCAAATTGATTCTATTTGAATTTTGGGAAATTGTTATATTCTTTCTATCTATTGTTTTTTTCATTCTATTCTTTTCTATTCTATTATAGTCTATTCGATTCAATTTTTTTCTATTCTATTCTTTTCTTATGTATTCAAATTCAAGTTTATTCTATTTGAAAGTCGAATTTCAGCAGATGGTTATATTCTATGTTATTCTATTCTATTAGTTTCTATTATATTCTAGTCTATTCTGTTTTTACTTTCTGTTCTATTTTGTTCTGTTTTACTCTAGTATCGTCTACTCTTTTATTTTCTGGTATATTCTTTTTTTACATCCGAATTTCCGAAAAGTTGTCTGAATTTTATATTTTCAGAATGAAACAAACCGCACATGTCTAGTTCCCAATATAGGATGGTCCTTTAGCTGAACATAGTCCAAGTTACAGAGCCAAGGAAGGGCCTTGAGCGGTATAGGTGAGATAACTTGTTGATATCAAGTGATATCCAGCTCTTTGCCTTGCTATGATTACACCAGTCCAATATCCGAGACAGATGAGCTGCTTAGTAATATCGAACTGGGTCTGGGAATCCCATGCCCCCGTAACATTTAGGCATGATGAGGTCTGCCTTGATCCTAGGTGGGCAGTCCACCCATAAAAACTGTATAAACTCGCGTTTAATTTGTTTTAGGAATTTAATTGGGACTGACACAGCAATCTAAGCAGAGCATTCCTTTTTAAGATATAGTTTTTACCAAACCAAGCGTGTGTAAGGTGTCACCAGCATCTAAGTTCGAGAGCAGTTGTGGGAAGTTGTGCTGAAATATATTATTGAAAGATTGCATAAGATATATCCTTAGATATTTACGTTTCTCGGTCACCCCTTTGAATGGGAAGCTTGATTTCAAAATAGATATTCTAGAAATTGTAAGATTCATTGCTTCAGATTTTCCAAGATTAATTTTATTATTCGATAATTGCGAATAGAAATCAAATTCTCTAACTAAACTGGGTAGGGACACTTCTGGATTGATGATAAAGAAAAGGAAATTATCTGCATGAGCTGCTACCTTGTGGGACATCTTCCCAGCCCTTACCTGTTATATCGGTGTTAGGCCTAATGTGTAGTAGTAGTGGCTCCAGGGTGAGTATAAAGATAAGTGGAGAGAGGGGGCAAACTTGACGAGTGCCATTTGCTAAAGTAAAGTTACAAAACCAGACTGGTCCAAATGAATGTCTCTCTCACAATAGGGAAGTCTTAAATTTAATATTTTCGTAAACAACTTCAGATCCATATTCAGAAATTGGTCTATAACTAGCACAAAGCGAGGGATCTTTATCTGGTTTCAAAAGTACTGCAATATGCGAATGAGATGCTACTTTCGAGATAGGATTTCCCCGCAGTATTGAATTAAAAGCTGACACAAATTTGGAAGCCAGCATTTGCCTAAACATTTTATAATAAAATTAAGTAAACCCTTCGAGCCCTGGGGCTTTGCCTGGTGGTAAGCTTTTGAGGGCTATAGCAAATTCCTCCTCAGAGATGGGTTTATTAAGTGCTATTCTCTCATCGCATAATAATTTTGGGAGAGAAGAGTCCTCAAGATATTTACCTAGGAAATCCTTAAAACCCGTTCACAATATCTATAGGCTTAGTGGCTTTAAAATTAGTTGAAGAAACAATAGAGGCTTGCGAGGAAGGGATATGAAGAGAACGTGCAAGGAGCCGTCCCAGCTTATTGCCAAATTCATAGAATAAACACCTGCAGTATAGTAATTTAGTCTTAGCTTTAAATAAAAGAATAGAATTAGCATGTTCTCGTAAATTTGCAAGTTCAGTCATTAATTGAACTGCTTGCAACTTCTTATGCGGAGTTTCAATGTATTGTATACGTGATACTAATGAATTACATTTTTCCTGATATTCCTTTTTACGTCTAGAGCTCATTTAAATTAACACTCCCTGAATAAAACAATAAGGCGCCTTCTAGACTGACAATGGCCTAATATCAGGAGAGTCATTCAGCACAAAGATGAGAGTTCAACTTGAGCCACCATTATTTATATTCAGAGGACTGAGGGGAAAGAGACATAAAGCAATAGGTGCTTGGTCTGAAATAATCATAGGCTCAATAGTAGTTTCCATCACATTCTCAACAAGTGCATGGGAGACCTAAACCCTAGTAAGCATCTGTGGGGCACCCTCAAATGGAAGGTGGAGGAGCGCAAGGTCTCTAACATCCACCAGCTACATGATGTCATCATGGAGCAGTGGAAGAGGACTCCAGTGGCAACCTGTGAAGTTCTGGTGAATTTCATGCCCAAGAGGGTTAAGGCGGTGCTGGAAAATAATAGTGTCCACACAAAATATTAACACTTTGGGCCCAATTTGGACATTTTCACTTAAGGGTGTACTCACTTTTTTTGCCAGCGGTTTAGACATTACTTTCTGTGTGTTGAGTTATTTTGAGGGGACAGCAAATGTACACTGTTATACAAGCTATACACTCACTACTTGATATTGTAGCAAAGTGTCATTTCTGGGACATACTAAAACATATAATGTGAGAATGGCTTAATGTAGCTTAACGTGTAATAAAGTGCCTAAACCTCAATCAATAGCCCTGAAACTTAGCACAGCCTAAGTTTTTAACTTTATTTGTAGTACTGATCTCCAAAGGAGCTGCTGATATTTGATTGGGCCTGTACTCTGCTATCTTTACCCCCTATAAATTTGCTCAACCCACTTGACACAGCTGTGGTGTAGTGTTGGTGTGAAGCTTAACACTTAAGGACACTCCCTCGTGGTTGGAGTGCTCTTCATTTGAACAAATGGTGTCAAGAGCCTTCGGACCAGGTCAGTATTGGTCCCTATGATGAGGGAATTTCTGTCAGTGCCTGGAGGGCGAGGGCAAACCACCGCCAAGGTATCGAAGGTCTAGGCCTTCCCTGCCACACTCGGGTCAAAGGTGAGCTTAATAGGTAGGTAGCCATCATAAGGGAAGTTCTGGGTCCCTAGGCCCCATATCTCTAATTCCTCCAGCTTCTGCAATGGCAAGTGTTTGAGATGTTTTTCATAAAAGTCTCTATACAACAGAGTCACTTGGGCTCCAGTATCCAACAGGACTTTAGTGTAGATCCCCTCTACTTGGATGGGGATGATTGGAGAAGGTCCTACTAGCTTGGGAGGGAATCCTCGGTGAGTGGCAGATTTCACCTGTTTGGTAGTTTGTACCTTTACAACTTGTTTCCGTGGACTCTTACCCGGCTTCGGCCTTCCTGTGGCCCCAGGAGCCTGGTGTGTATGGGGTTGTTTGGAGTTGACTGCTTTAACAGGGTGCCCAGTTGATTCCTTCACTGGGGCCCTCTGAAGTTTTCCACCTTCTTTTTGGCATTTTGTTTCGTTTTGGACTTGGGCCTCGCCTATAATGTCCAACCCCTCCACAATTGAAACAGGACTTGTGTTTTTCTGCAACTGTAGGGCTTAACAACTTTTTGGGTGTTTGAACTCCTCCATCGGGTGGGATAGTGGGCCTGGCGGTCAACAGAGCCATCATCTCCATTAGTTGTGACACCTGAGTCTTGAGGAGCTCGATCTGAGGGTCGACATTAGTTGCACTAGCCATCCTGACTCCAACAACAGATTTTGGTCCCTGGATCTTTTCCTTTTTCCTCTCAAGGGTGGCCTCCTCTTCACGCACAATCCGGATCAGGTCTGGATATTTCAGGATACCACCATCTTGACGGGTTCTTAGCTGGAGCATGATAGTGTCTAAAGGCTGGGCACCCCTCAGGATTTGTTTGGCTCGGGTTTCATCTACCTTTTGGGGGTCTAGACCCTTTTTCAACAAGATCTGGTTATGATCTTGTCCAAACGCCTCACATACTCTGACAGCTTTTCTCCCACATTTTGATAAGTGTGTTCCAATTGATAGATTACGTCGGAAACTTTCTCTGTTCATCCAAATACATCCTGTAGAATGTCTAGGTAGTCCTGGGCCACATAGTCTTGCTTGCTGAGCTTCAAATTTCAGCTTCTGAAGCAGGCCCTCTTAAGCTCTCTGTGATTCTCTGTTTCTTGTGAGTCTCAGGGATGTCCCAGTCGTCCAGGGCTTGTGTGGTCTGTTCCAGCCATTCTTCAAAGCTGTCTTCTTCTGGAGGTACAAGCCGGTTTCCAGAGAAGACACTGAGTTTCTGGTATGCATTTCCAGAGTATGTGGGAATTCTCTTCTGGCATTTTGCCACAAAGTTCCCTAAGGCTGTGAAGAGTTCTGGTTCAACCGCGGCTGGGCGTGACCGGGTGAGGACTTTTACTTCGGCTGATTTCAACTGTGTAGAGTCGGTAGGGCTTTCACCTGGCCTCTCTGGGTGTGTCAGGTAGAACTTGGTCTTACCAGCTAATTTCACACTTGTGCCTTTAAAGTTCTCAGGGACTCCCTTCCTCCATTCCAACAATGCATAAGTGCGGGAGGTCCCATGGTCTGGTCTAACAGCGACCACCATTGCTTTTCTGTTTGGGAACAGTGCCTTCACCACTGATTTGTTCTTCCTCCCAAACATCTCCCCAGAACTCAATCGCCACACTCGCCTCTTAGTGGACGCCTTCTGCTTCGCACCACTGGGCCAATGTGAGGGGGTCCATTCTGGCGTTCATGAGGGTGGGCTTGATTGTAGAGTAACAGATATACCGGATGAGCCCCCACGTGTAGCACTGACCCCCGAAGGAGCTGCTAATATTTGATTGGGCCTGTACTCTGCGATCTTTACCCCCTATAAATTTGCTCAACCCGCTTGACACAGCTGTGGTGTACTGTTGGTGTGAAGCTTAACACTTAAGGACACTCCCACAATACACAATACACAATAATGTACCTTTTACCATTTCCTGGGTATCCATAGCTTCACCTGTAGATGAATTAACAACACCTCTACACATTGAAATTAACCAGAATGTAACTTTACTGAAATTGGTATGAACAATAATTACAATAGCTACACTTCCACACAAACATAATGTGACAATGTGCTGAAATGTACAACTTATTAGGATATAAAGATTTCTTGGATAATCCCCTGCAGGTGCGTCTTCAAGTGGGACTAGTGCTCAGAGTGATCAATGTCTTTTACACTGGGCACCTTCCCACTTCCAGCACGCTGTAATAACATAGTAATGCAAAGTTATACACACAGCACAATACAATTGCTAATGAGCTCCTCCCACTGTATGATGTAGTCCTTTGTCACTGTGACTGAATACAAGGCCTTACAATGAAAGATGTAGTCTTTGATCTTCTGTCTTCTGCTAGCTATTACACTGTAGTGATTGTAATCCAAGGGTTTAACAAGCAAAGCAATAGTGTAGAATAATAATTGAAACCGTTCTTGCTGTATAACACACTTGTAACTGCCATCAATACAGTTGTCTCTGAACTGTACAGTATCAGTTCTCAGCAAAGTATAGGCTTGAGGCCTGCCTAAATTCAGTCTGCTTGAATGAGACCCCTATGCCGAACTGCAGGTCTCAGCGAACACTGTGGTATGAGTGCGTTAAAGAACTGCGCGCGTCTGCCCTCTCACCACACTAGGTCTGGATGAATGGATGCCTCCGTTCCGCTGGTCTCAGTCCTGCCATCAGTCAGCACTGCCACTCTGCATCCCTCTGCAAGATGACTGGGACCTTCAAATGGCTCCGTCAGGCGTCTCTGGATCCCTCCCGATCTGGTCGCACTGGTTCTCCAGCACACAGGTGTAAGGCAGAGTTGCTGGTTGTTCCGCTCCGCAAGGTGTAGGCCGCGGCTCTCTGGACCCCCTCCTTACAGATCCTCATAGGCAGGCCACGCGTCCAGAAGAGAAAGAAAATGGCCGCACTGAACTTTTTATATCCTACCCAGCATGCAGTTCAGCCACTCAATGTTCATGGGTAAGTGAGTGGGCATTCTGGTTAGGTAAGTCCATTTACAAAGTAAACATTAAGTCACTTCCTGTGTGGGTTTTATGTGGAAAATTAACAAGTCTATTCATAGGTATACCAGTAGAGGGAGCCAAATACTAATTTATAACATTGTCCATTGTTTTGTATTACATTGTATTAAAAGGCAAAAATACCAGTGCTACATACTCCCCCCACTTTAACTCTTTGGTCCCCAAAGATTTTCAAAATGTTTTCTCTTTTACACATTTTTGCCTCTAGACGATTGCACAATACTGACAGAGGAGCCTCCCACCAGTTCTCATATCATAGGAGACTGTTCTGTGTACTCACAGCTGACACTATAGTGTCTGGTCCAGATGTGTCAAGGGGTGAGGTGGGGTTATCCCTCTCTGAATTGGCAGTGGAGTGGCCAGGCATCTCAAAATTTCTGCTGGCTGTAACCCCAGTCTGTTTGGAGCATTCACCCAATGCATCGTAAGTTAGTCTTTTTGGTGGGCGAATGTCTCTCTTAACCCTCTGTCTTTTGGGTGTAGTCACCGCCTTTGGACAAGTACTATCACTTCCCACTTCAAACTCTTGCACTTCAATGTTAGTAGGAGGCAACTGCTCTTCAGAGCGTCCAGTTAGTGGCAAAAATTCTGGGGCTTCTGGCCTAAGAGTCCCATTATTCCCTCCTGGCATTTCAGATTGCCACAGCCAGCTTATCTCCATTTCCTCCTCCTCACTATCCTCTGTTGCTAGAGATCCAGGCTGAGACCTAGTTTCTGGTCGAGGTATAGTAGTAGATGAGGATGGTAGTTCCTTCTGTGAAGTTGTCCTGACTACTTCTGTGAGAGGTAGAAGGTGGTTCCGATGCCAGGTCTTCAGTGGTCCCGTGCTCCCTTCTGGCCTGATCTCATACACTGGCAGTCCTGGAAGTTGTTTGCATACAATGTATGGCCGTGACTTCCACCGATCAGCCAACTTGTGTCTTCCTGGTATACCTAGGTTCCATAACAGGACTCGATCACCAGGTTGTGGATCCTGAACCCGTACCTTGAGGTCGATATTCCTCTTATTTCTACTTCCTCTGATGTCTGATGTCGTTCGAGCCTGTTCATATGCGGTCCTCAGACTCCTCCACAGTTTGTCTACATACCCCCCGGTGAGAGGTCTCTGAGGTATGGTCAAGAGAGGTTCCAAAGGCCAAGTCCACTGGTAGTCGGGCTTCTCGGTCGAACATCAAACTGTAGGGTGAATACCCTGTAGCATCACTCCTGGTGCTATTGTAGGCGTGTACCAGAGTGGTGTTGTGTTTACTCCAATGTTGTTTTTGTTCGGCGGCCAGGGTTCCCAACATGTTGAGGAGAGTTCGGTTGAACCTCTCTGGTTGAGGGTCTCCTTGTGGGTGATAAAGAGTAGTCCTGGACTTCTGAATGCCTAGTAGATCCAACAGTCCTTTGATGAGAGTACTCTCGAAGTCTCTTCCCTGGTCTGAATGGATCTGTTGAGGTAGGCCATAGTGAATGAAGAACTTTTCCACTAGAGTCTTCGCCACTGTAGCTGCCTCCTGATCCTTGGTGGGGAATGCCTGAGCATAGCGGGTGTAGTGATCTGTGACTACTAGGATATTTCCTTGTCCACTCAGGTCAGATTTCAAACATTGGAAATCTATGCAAACCAAGTCCATTGGCCCTTGACTCTCTAGATGGCCCATAGGTGTGGCTTGCTGAGGTAAGGCCTTCCTTTGTATGCGCCTGAGGCAGGAGCAACAATAGTTCTCCACTTCAGTCCTCATGTAAGTCCTCATGTAAGGCCAATAAAACCTGTCCCTTACTAGCTGGAGAGTCTTTTCTGACCCCAGATGGCCATGGTGATCATGCAAAGCGATCAACACCTTCTCTCTGTGTTTTGCTGGCAGAAACAACTGCCACTTCTCTTCAGGATCCTCAGAGGGGCCCCTTCGGTAGACCACCCCTTGTTGCAGCTGCAACCTATCCCACTCTTTACGTAGTAGATGAGCTTCCTTCTGGGTACTCTGGAGAAGTAGATCAGGATGTTGCTTCTCCAAGGCCTTTAATGCCAGGCTGCAGAGGGAATCTTCCTACTGATCCTTCCGGAAGTCTTTCCGAGATAACTTAGGCAGACCTTCTTCCACAATTTGAGTGACGTCACAATAGCACTTAGGCACCCCTGCAGCGGGCACTCCAACTTCCTCAGCCCTGGCTCCACCTTTTACTTGTTGTTCCGCAAGCTGGGTCCATTCTTCTGAGTGGTCCTGGGAACAGTGAGGACTTCTTGACAACACATCTGCGTCTCGGTTCCCAACCCCTGGTCGGTATTTTAGACTGAAGGTAAATGCTGAGAGGGCAGCCAACCATCTATGGCCTGTGGCATCCAGCTTTGCTGTGGTGAGCAAGTACATGAGAGGGTTGTTGTCTGTTTTGATCACAAATTCTACACCATACAGATAATCTTTTAGTTTGTACACTACTGCCCACTTCAAGGCCAGGAATTCAAGTTTGTGAGTGGGGTAATTTCTCTCAGCAGGTGTTAAACTTCAGCTCACATAAGCAATGGGCCCTAAATGCCCATCATGCTCTTGGTAAATCACTCCGCCCAGCCCGTCTTGGCTGGCATCCACGTGCAGTTCATAGGGTTTGGTAGGGTCTGCATAGGCCAAGACCGGAGCAGTAGTAAGACTCCACTTCAGCTGTCTGAAAGTCTCTGCACATTGAGGAGTCCACTGTTCTTGTAAAGACTCTTTCTTCTTCCTGGGTCCCTCTTTTTGCTTTCCAGGCTTGTCTGAGTCTAAAACATCTACTTCTTGGTTTTTCAACAGCTCAGTGAGCGGGTGAGCTACTTGGTAAACCCTTCTATAAACAGAACCCTAAGAATGACCTAAGCACGGCCACATTCGTGGATTGGGGCCAAGAGGTGACAGCTTCCAGCTTCTGAGGGTCTGTGGCCACTCCCTCGGCAGGCACAATGTGGCCTAGGTAGTTCACTGAAGGTTGATAGAATTGGCACTTTTCCATAGAGAGCTTCAGGCCTTCATCATGAAGTCTCTTCAGAACTTTGTCCAGGCGCTCTTCGTGCTCTTCCAGTGTTCTGCCAAACACTATAACATCATCCAAATACACCAACACTTCAATCAGGTTCATGTCACCCATAGTCTTCTCCATCAATCTCTGGAAAGTGGCAGGGGATCCAGACAGACCTGGGGCATGCGATTGAATTCAAAGAATCCTACAGGGGTGATGAAAGTGGTCTTCTCCCTATCTTCGGGGTGCATGAGGATCTGGTAGTACCCACTTTTTAAATCTAGCACACTGAACCACTTCGCCCCTGACAGGCTCTATAGGGCATCTTCTATTCGAGGTGTGGTGTATTGGTCAGGAATGGTCCTCCGATTCAGTGTTCTATAGTCAATACACAACCGTAATGACACGTTCTTCCTCACCACCACTATTAGGGAAGCATATGGACTCCGAGACTCCCGGATAATTCCTGTGTTCTTCAGTTCAGCCAGCTGCTCTCGCAGATCTTCCCAGTGGAATCCGTCTTACTCTCTCTCAGAAAGGTTTATCTTCCTCCAATCAAATCTTGTGCTCTGCACTTTTTGCAAGTCCCACGTCAAACTCACTTTTTGAAAAAGCAGTTCTCCATCTCAGGAGCTGGGTTTTTGCCATCTCCATCCAAGCAGGTGTAAGAGGAGTATTCTTCGGGTAGAACTCTTCTATGGGAATCTCTCCCTCTTGTCCTCTCACGATATCACATGGTGAGACTGGGGTTGCTTGGTTCATCTGTCCCAGCAGCACTCTGGCTGGCAATCTTAAGGTTGAGGCTGCTGTGTTTCGGACACTGACTGAGACTTTCCCTTTGCTTCTATTAAGCGCCTTAGTCGACAACAATTCTGGGATTATTTCTAGCCCCTTATCTTCCTTCTGTCGGTCCGTCTCAAGGACGATGAAAGGGCCTGGTTGCTTCCAGCTCAGCTTAACAGAAGCTTTCAGACAAACCACTTCACCCGGTTGTAACACTTTCTCACTCCGGTCCAAGCGCCAGATCTTGCCCACTCCTTCCTGTGGGGCCTTCTATTCTTGCACTAGATTCTGGTACGCTTGTGCTAGCATAGGGTGTACCCTCGTGGTTGGAGTGCTCTTTGCTTGAACAAATGGTGTCAAGAGCCTTCGGACCAGGTCAGTATTGGTCTCAATGATGAGGGAATTTCTGTCAGCGCCTGGAGGGCGAGGGCACACCACCGCCAAGGTATCGAAGGTCTAGGCCTTCCCTGCCACACTCGGGTCAAAGGTGAGCTTAATAGGTAGGTAGCCATCATAAGGGAAGTTCTGGGTCCCTAGGCCCCATATCTCTAATTCCTCCAGCTTCTGCAATGGCAAGTGTTTGAGATGTTTTTCATAAAAGTCTCTATACAACAGAGGCACTTGGGCTCCAGTATCCAACAGGGCTTTAGTGTAGATCCCCTCTACTTGGATGGGGATGATTGGAGAAGGTCCTACTAGCTTGGGAGGGAATCCTCGGTGAGTGGCAGATTTGACCTGTTTGGTAGTTTGTACCTTTACACCTTGTTTCCGTGGACTCTTACCCAGCTTCGGCCTTCCTGTGGCCCCAGGATCCTGGTGTATATGGGGTTGTTTGGAGTTGACTGCTGTAACAGGGTGCCCAGTTGATTCCGTCACTGGGGCCCTCTGAAGTTTTCCACCTGCTTTTTGGCATTTTGTTTCTAGTTTTGGACTTGGGCACACTCGCCTATAATGTCCAACCCCTCCACAGTTGAAACAGGACTTGTGTTTTTCCGCAACTGTAGGGCTTAACAGCTTTTTGGGTGTTTGAACTCCTCCATCGGGTGGGATAGTGGGCCTGGAGGTCAACAGAGCCATCATCTCCATTAGACACCTGAGTCTTGAGGAGCTCGAACTGAGGGTCGACATCAGTTGCACTAGCCATCCTGACTCCAACAACAGATTTTGGTCCCTGGATCTTTTCCTTTTTCCTCTCAAGGGTGGCCTCCTCTTCACGCACAATCCGGATCAGGTCTGGATATTTCAGGATACCACCATCTTGACGGGTTCTTAGCTGGAGCATGATAGTGTGTAAAGGCTGGGCACCCCTCAGGACTTGTTTGGCTAGGGTTTCATCTAACTTTTGGGGGTCTAGACCCTTTTTCAACAAGATCTGGTTATGATCTTGTCCAAACGCCTCACATACTCTGACAGCTTTTCTCCCACATTTTGATAAGTGTGTTCCAATTGATAGATTAGGTCACAAACTTTCTCTGTTCATCCAAATACATCCTGTAGAATGTCTAGGTAGTCCTGGGCCACACAGCCTTGCTTGCTGAGCTTCAAATTTCAGATAGCTTCTGAAGCAGGCCCTCTTAAGCTCTCTGTGATTCTCTGTTTCTTGTGAGTCTCCGGGATGTCCCAGTCGTCCAGGGCTTGTGTGGTCTGTTCCGGCCATTCTTCAAAGCTGTCTTCTTCTGGAGGTACAGGCCGGTTTCCAGAGAAGACACTGAGTTTCTGGTATGCATTTCCAGAGTATGTGGGATTTCCCTTCTGGTATTTTACCACAAAGTTCCCTAAGGCTGTGAAGAGTTCTGGTTCAACCGCGGCCGGGCGTGACCGGGTGAGGACTTTTGCTTCGGCTGATTTCAACTGTGTAGAGTCGGTAGGGCTTTCACCTGGCCTCTCTGGGTGTGTCAGGTAGAATTTGGTCTTACCAGCTAATTTCACACTTGTGCCTTTAAAGTTCTCAGGGACTCCCTTCCTCCATTCCAACAATGCATAAGTGCGGGAGGTCCCATGGTCTGGTCTAACAGCGACCACCATTGCTTTTCTGTTTGGGGACAGTGCCTTCACCACTCGGCTGATTTGTTCTTCCTCCCAAACATCTCCCCAGAACTCAATCGCCACACTTGCCTCTTAGTGGACGCCTTCTGCTTGACACAGCTGTGGTGTAGTGTTGGTGTGAAGCTTAACACTTAAGGACACTCCCATAATACACAATAATGTACCTTTTACCAGTTCCTGGGTATCCAGCTTCACCTGTAGAAAAATTAACTACACCTCTGAAATTAACCAGAATGTAACTTTACTGAAACTGGTATGAACAATAATTACAATAGTTACACTGCCACACAAACGTAATGTGGCAATGTGATGAAATGTACAACTTATTAGGATATAAAGATTTCTTGGATAATCCCCTGCAGGTGCATCTCCAAGTGGGACTAGTGCTCAGAGTGATCAATGTCTTTTACACTGGGCACCGTCCCACTTCCAGCACGCTGTAATAACATAGTAATGCAAAGTTATACACACAGCATAATATAATTGCTAATGAGCTCCTCCTGCTGTATGATGTAGTCCTTTGTCACTGTGACTGAACACAAGGCCTTACAATGAAAGATGTAGTCTTTGATCTTCTGTCTTCTGCTAGCTATTACACTGTAGTGATTGTAATCCAAGGGTTTAACAAGCAAAGCAATAGTGTAGAATAATAATTGAAACTGTTCTTGCTGTATAACACACTTGTAACTGCCTCCAATACGATTGTCTCTGAACCGCACAGTATCAGTTCTATAGGCTAGAGGCCTGCTTAACCACTTGCCGACCGCCTCACGCAGATATACTGCGGCAGAATGGCACGGGCAGGCAAAGTCACGTATGGGTACGTTACTTGCCCCCCCCGGTGCCCGAGGCGGTCGGCTTCTGTCCCCGAGCGATCAGAGGTGAGGGGGAGGCCATTCAATCGTGGCCACCCCCTCGCGATCGCTCCCAGCCAATGACTAGCTTCCTCTGCTGCTATATAGTAAACAGCGGCAGAGGAAGTGATGTCATCGCTCCTCGGCTCAGTATTTTCCATTTTGGAAGAAGACATCGATATGAGTGTACAACACAACACACACAGTAAAACACACCAGGCACACTTTACACCACCGATCACCCCTGATCACCGCCTGATCACCCCCTAATCACCCCCCCCAGTCACAGTGACACCAAGCAGTTTTTTTTTCTGATTACTGCATTGGTGTCAGTTTGTGACAGTTAGTGTGGTAGGGCAGTTAGTGTTAGCCCCCTTTAGGTCTAGGGTACCCCCCTAACCCCCCAATAAAGTTTTAACCCCTTGATCACCCCCCGTCGCCAGTGTCACTAAGTGATCGTTTTTCTGATCACTGTATTAGTGTCATTGGTGACGCTAGTTAGGGAGGTAAATATATAGGTTCGCTGTCAGTGGTTTATAGCGTCAGGGACCCCCATATACTACCTAATAAAGGTTTTAACCCCTTGATTGCCCCCTAGTTAAACCTTTCA
This sequence comes from Aquarana catesbeiana, assembly GCF_042186555.1. Taxonomy (NCBI): domain Eukaryota; kingdom Metazoa; phylum Chordata; class Amphibia; order Anura; family Ranidae; genus Aquarana; species Aquarana catesbeiana. The sequence goes on from NC_133328.1 coordinate 265,828,091, forward strand.
CCAGTGATCACCGTATAACTGTTACGGGTGACGCTGGTTAGTTAGTTTATTTTTAATAGTGTCAGGGCACCCGCCGTTTATTACCTAATAAAGGTTTAGCCCCCTGATCGCCCAGCGGTGATAAAACATTAGGTTTTAGGGTCAGATAGGGTCTGCGTCGCCCCAGGCAGCGTCAGGTAAGCGCCAGTACCGCTAACACCCACGCACGCACCATACACCTCCCTTAGTGGTATAGTATCTGAACGGATCAATATCTGATCCGATCAGATCTATACTAGCGTCCCCAACAGTTTAAGGTTCCCAAAAACGCAGTGTTAGCGGGATCAGCCCAGATACCTGCTAGCACCTGCGTTTTGCCCCTCCGCCCGGCCCAGCCCAGCCTACCCAAGTGCAGTATCAATCGATCACTGTCACTTACAAAACACTAAATGCATAACTGCAGCGTTCACAGAGTCAGGCCTGATCCCTGCAATCGCTAACTGTTTTTTTGGTAGCGTTTTGGTGAACTGGCAAGCACAAGCGGCCTGGTACACCCCAGTCGTAGCCAAACCAGCACTGCAGTAACACTTAGTGACGTGGTGAGTCCCATAAGTGCAGTTCAAGCTGGAGAGGTGGAAAGCACAAGTAGTGTCCCGCTGCCACCGAGAAGAAGACAAACTCAGGCCCGTCGTGCCCATAATGCACTTCCTGCTGCAATCCTAATTGGGAACCCACCACTTCTGCAGCACCCGTACTTTCCCCATTCACATCCCCAACCAAATGCAGTCGGCTGCATGAGAGGCATTTTCTTTATGTCCTCCCAAGTACCCCTACCCAACGAACCCCCCCAAAAAAGATGTCGTGTCTGCAGCAAGTGCGGATATAGGCGTGACACCCACTATTAAACAAAAACACCAAGCGCAATAATGTTCTAGTGTGACATATAAATAAGTGTAAATCAAATGTATGTGAATGCACGTGCAATTAATTAAATAAAAATTGTTAGATTGACAGTGATATCAAGCTGCTATCTATTATATAGTGGTCAGAATCCCCTAAAAATTAAAACATATAACATAGATTGATGCGCTCTGATACAAAGTTCAATCAATGTGAGAAAATAATTTTTTATGCTAAAAAACCAATGTGAAAAAAATTGCTACCAAATCGCTAAAAAATCGCATATATATAAAATCGCAAATATATGAAAAAATCGCAAATATTTAAAAACTGTGTTCCTCCAGTTATACAAATCCACTGGAATTGGTGCGATATCTCCAAAGTAAACTAAGCAACAATTGTGTATAGATATACTAAAAATGCGTTTGCAAATAGTAATCAATCCAAATTAGTGCCAATAAATAAATAAATTAGATATATTCACTGTGATAAGTGTTAAATCCTCCATAATAAAAAATAAATAAATGATATGCTTATAAAGGTGCAATATATATACAATTGATGAGTATAAATAGATAAATAGTGCCAATAGAATCTGATTAAATATAGATGATTAAATTCATGAGATAGGATAAGTAACAGGCGACAGTTCAATCCTCAGTAATCTGGGATATCTGGATTCCTGCAGTACAATAAAAGTTCACAGGCAAAACAGCACAGTGATACACTCATGTGTGCCTGACTTGTTTTAGGCATGCAGATAAGCAGATAGGCAGATCTCAGCTGGCTTGTAAGGACAAGGCTTGCTACGCAAGCTGCTGCTGCTTGATACAATGTATTCAGCAGACTGTGTCCTAGGCTCCTTCCACGCGTTGCATCACTGACACGTGACTTTCTCAATGGCCTTGAGAAAGTCACGTGTCAGTGATGCAATGTGTGGGAGGAGCCTAGGACACAGTCTGCTGAATACATTGTATCAAGCAGCAGCAGCAGCTTGCGTAGCAGGCCTTGTCCTTACAAGCCAGCTGAGATCTGCCTATCTGCTTATCTGCATGCCTAAAACAAGTCAGGCACACGTGAGTGTATCACTGTGCTGTTTTGCCTGTGAACTTTTATTGTAACAATATTGCGCAATGTTTTCTCTCTTTGTTTATTTTACATAAAACCACTTGATACTGAGAAAATTACCATTCATTGTGGCTGTGGAATAAATAGCTCAGAGGGTGAACAAATAAGTACTGCAGGAATCCAGATATCCCAGATTACTGAGGATTGAACTGTCGCCTGTTACTTATCCTATCTCATGAATTTAATCATCTATATTTAATCAGATTCTATTGGCACTATTTATCTATTTATACTCATCAATTGTATATATATTGCACCTTTATAAGCATATCATTTATTTATTTTTTATTATGGAGGATTCAACACTTATCACAGGGAATATATCTAATTTGTTTATTTATTGGCACTAATTTGGATTGATTACTATTTGCAAACGCATTTTTAGTATATCTATACACAATTGTTGCTTAGTTTACTTTAGAGATATCGCACCACTTCCAGTGGATTTGTATAACTGGAGGAACACAGTTTTTAAATATTTGTGATTTTTTCATATATTTGCGATTTTATATATATGCAATTTTTTTGTGATTTGGTAGCAATTTTTTTCACATTGTTTTTTTAGCACAAAAAATTATTTTCTCACATTGATTGAACTTTGTATCAGAGCGCATCAATCTATGTTATATGTGACACCCGCTATTATTGTCCCTCCTGTCCTGACAATCCTGGTCTTTGCATTGGTGAATGTTTTGAACGCTACCATACACTAGTTGAGTATTAGCGTAGGGTACAGCATTGCACAAACTAGGCACACTTTCACAGGGTCTCCCAAGATGCCATCGCATTTTGAGAGACCCGAACCTGGAACCGGTTAACCAGTTATAAAAGTTACAGTTACAAAAAAAAGTGTAAAAAAAAAAAAAAAACACAAAAAAATATATAAAATAAAAAAAATAGTTGTTGTTTTATTGTTCTCTCTCTCTATTCTCTCTATATTGTTCTGCTCTTTTTTACTGTATTCTATTCTGCAATGTTTTATTGTTATTATGTTTTATCATGTTTGCTTTTCAAGTATGCAATTTTTTATACTTTACTGTTTACTGTGTTTTATTGTTAACCATTTTTTTGTCTTCAGGTACACCATTCAGCTGCAGCGCGGATTTATTTATCTTGACAGCAACAGCGTTTGCTCCCACGATATATAAAGCCGTGACTCAAGCAGAGGTGATATATGCCGAAGCATGGGGGCAGCAGGGGCGGAGGAGTGATTTGCTCCTAACTTTTGGGGTGGATGCCCCCATGCTTCGGCATGTATAAATGGTGCATGTATGCCCATCATTAGAAGTGGGTGGATGAAGGGAGGTATTCTAATGGTGGGCATACCCACCGATCAATCTCTTTTTTTCGTTTAGCCCACAGGCTGCATGAAAAAAAAAGATTACACTATATGCCCAACAAGGACCAGCAAGGTACTGGTATGTTCCTGGACTTTGAGTGGTTATACCAGAATGCTTTTACAAGCAGTGGGAAGGAATGCCCCCCCACTGTCTTCCATGTTTTTCTCTGGCTCTCCTGTCCCAACAGGGAACCTGAGAATGCAGCCAGTGATTCAGCAGGCTGACCATAGAGCTGATCAGAGACCAGAGTGGCTCCAAACATCTCTATGGCCTAAGAAACCGGAAGCTGCGAGCATTTCATGACTTAGATTTTGCCGGATGTTAACAGTGCCATTGGGAAATTGGGAAAGCATTTTATCACACCGATCTTGGTGTGGTCAGATGCTTTGAGGGCAGAGGAGAGATCTAGGGTCAATTTTTTTTATTTCATCAAACATTTGGGCAATATAGTGTGTTTTAGTGCATTAAAATTTAAAAAAGTGTGTTTTTACCCCAAAAAATGTGTTTGAAAAATCGCTGCGCAAATTCTGTGTGAAAAAAATGAAACACCCACCATTTTAATCTGTAGGGCATTTGCTTTAAAAAATATATAATGTTTGGGGGTTCAAAGTAATTTTCTTGCAAAAAAAAAAAATTATTTTTTCACGTAAACAAAAAGTGTCAGAAAGGGCTTTGTCTTCAAGTGGTTAGAAGAGTGGGTGATGTGTGACATAAGCTTCTAAATGTTGTGCATAAAATGCCAGGACAGTTCAAACCCCCCCAAATGACCCCATTTTGGAAAGTAGACACCCCAAGCTATTTGCTGAGAGGCATGTCGAGTCCATGGAATATTTTATATTGTGACACAAGTTGCAGGAAAAAGACAAATTTTTTATTTTTTTTTGCACAAAGTTGTCACTAAATGATATATTGCTCAAACATGCCATGGGGATATATGAAATTACACCCCAAAATACATTCTGTTGCTTCTCCTGAGTACGGGGATACCACATGTGTGAGAGTTTTTGGGAGCCTAGCCGCATACGGGACCCCGAAAACCAAGCACCGCCTTCAGGCTTTCTAAGGTCGTAAATTTTTGATTTCACTCTTCACTGCCTATCACAGTTTCGGAGGCCATGGAATGCCCAGGTGGCACAAACCCCCCCCCAAATGACCCTATTTTGGAAAGTAGACACCCCAAGCTATTTGCTGAGAGGTATAGTGAGTATTTTGCAGACCTCACTTTTTGTCACAAAGTTTTGAAAATTGAAAAAAGAAAAAAAAAATGTTTTCTTCTCTTTCTTCATTTTCAACAGGTAGTGAGGAGTGAAATCAAAAATTTACGCCCTTAGAAATCCTGAAGGCGGTGATTGGTTTTCGGGGCCCCGTACGGGCCTAGGCTCCCAAAAAGTCCCACACATGTGGTATCCCTGTACTCAGGAGAAGCAGCAAAATGTAGTTTGGGGTGTAATTCCACATATGACCATGGCCTGTGTGAGCATTATATCATTTCGTGACAACTTTGTGCAAAAAAAAAAAAAAATTGTCACTTTCCCGCAACTTGTGTCAAAATATAAAATATTCCATGGACTCAACATGCCTCTCAGCAAATAGCTTGGGGTGTCTACTTTCCAAAATGGGGTCATTTGGGGGGGGGGGGTTTGTGCCATCTGGGCATTTTATGGCCTTCAAAAACTGTGATAGGTAGTGAGGAGTGAAATCAAAAATTTACGCCCTTAGAAATCCTGAAGGCGGTGATTGGTTTTCGGAGCCCCGTACGCGGCTAGGCTCCCAAAAAGTCCCACACATGTGGTATCCCCATACTCAGGAGAAGCAGCTAAATGTATTTTGGGGTGCAATTCCACATATGCCCATGGCCTGTGTGAGCAATATATTATTTAGTGACAACTTTTTGTAAATTATTTTTTTTTGTCATTATTCAATCACTTGGGACAAAAAAATTAATATTCGATGGGCTCAACATGCCTCTCAGCAATTTCCTTGGGGTGTCTACTTTCCAAAATGGGGTCATTTGGGGGGGTTTGTACTGCCCTGCCATTTTAGCACCTCAAGAAATGACACAGGCAGTCATAAACTAAAAGCTGTGTAAATTCCAGAAAATGTACCCTAGTTTGTAGACACTATAACTTTTGCGCAAACCAATAAATATATGCTTATTGACAATTTTTTTACCAAAGACATGTGGCCGAATACATTTTGGCCTAAATATATGAGTAAAATTGGGTTTATTGGATTTTTTTTATAACAAAAAGTAGAAAATATCATTTTTTTTCAAAATTTTCATGTTTTTCCGTTTATAATGCAAAAAATAAAAACTGCAGAGGTGATCAAATACCATCAAAAGAAAGCTCTATTTGTGGAAAGAAAGGGACGCAAATTTTGTTTGGGTACAGCATTGCATGACCGCGCAATTAGCAGTTAAAGCCAAATTGTAAAAAGTGCTCTGGTCAGGAAGGGGGCTGAAGTGGTTAAACTCAGTCTTCTTGAATGAGACCCCTATGCGAAACTACAGGTCTCAGCAAACACTGTGGTATGAGTCTAAGTGTGTAAAGTGTGTTAAAGAACTGCAGGCGTCTGCCCTCTCACCACGCCAGGTCTGGATGAATGGATGCCTCCATTCCGCTGGTCTCAGTCCTGCCGTCAGTCAGCTCTGCCACGCTGCACCGCTCCGTAAGATGACCGGGAACTTCAAATGGCTCCATCAGGCATCTCTGGATCCCTCCCGATCTGGTCGCACTGTTTCTCCAGCACACAGGTGTAAGGCAGAGTCGCTGGTTGTTCCGCTCCACAAGATGTAGGCCGTGGCTCTCTGGACCACCTCCTCACAGATCTCACAGGCAGGCCACGCATCCAGAAGAGAAAGAAAATGGCCGCACTGAACTTTTTATATCCTACCCAACATGCAGTTCAGCCACTCAATGTTCATGGGTAAGTGAGTGGGCATTCTGGGTAGGTAAGTCAATTTACAAAGTAAACATTAAGTCACTTCCTGTGTGGGTTTTATGTGGAAGATTAACAAGTCTATTCATAGGTATACCAGTAGAGGGAGCCAAATACTAATTTATAACATTGTCCATTGTTTTGTAATACATTGCATTAAAAGGCAAAAATACCAGTGCTACACAAACATATCCAAGACATTTCATGCATTTTGATGTTCCACAAGGCACACTAGGGAAATTAAGCTTGTTTTTGGGGAGTTTAATGTGGCTTAACGTACAAAAAAGACTTTAGACGTTAACCAATTTCCTCCAAACTACACAATAGAAGACTGTATCTATGCCAACATATTCTGAAAATTTCAGCTCATTTGGTAAATCACACCAAAAGTTATTTACATTAGGCTACATTTTACAATGCTAAAACATTTAATGTGAACAGCTTAATGTAAAAAGAGCTTAATGTACCATAATGTGCCTAAACCTTAATCAATTGTCTTGAAACTTTGCACAGCCTAGGGAAATTAAGCTTGTTTTTGGGGAGTTTAATGTGGCTTAACGTACAAAAAAGACCTTAAACATTAACCAATTCCCCCAAACATTACACAAAGGAAGACTCCATCTATGCCAACATATTCCAAAAATTTCAGCTCATTTGGTAAATCAACTCAAAAGTTATTCACATTTAACCATTTTTTTATGTAACCATTTTTTTACAATCCTTAACCAGTTGCAGACTTTGGGCGTACTGGACAAGCCCAAAAACATGTCATCAGTGTACACAGGGCATGTCTTGTACATCCAGTCCATCCGCTCTGCTGCCTGGACCATTCCCTGTCTCAGTACCCAACATTTCTGCAGGAGCTGTCAAAAAAAAGAAGCAGGCTGGCAATGTTTATCAACAACCACATCACAGAAAGTTACATTGAAACATTGGGGTTGATTTACCAAAGGCAATTCCACTTTGTAGTACATGTGCACTGAAAGTGCACTTGTAAGTGCAGTCACTGTTGATCGCTGTAGATCTGTGGGAAAGCTCTGAAATGAGGTGAAGCTCTGCTGATTTTATCATCCAATCATGTGCAAGTAAAAATGGTGTTATTTTTATTTTCCTTGCATGTCCCCCTCAGATCTACATTGACTGCATTTCCAAGTGCACTTGCAGTGCACTTGTAGTGCAAAGTGGATTTACCTTTAGAAAATAACCCCCATTGCATCAATTGTAACATTCTGTGTTTTGCATCTACAGATCAAAGGAATGAACTTTGATTTGCGGGTGAAGAGAATTAAAGCAACCCTTGACTAGGGATGAGCTGAACACCCCCCCCGGTTCGGTTCACACCAGATCTTGCGAACGGACCGATAGTTCGCACGAACTTTCGAACCCCGTTAAAGTCTATGGGACTCGAACGTAAAAAATCAAAAATGCTAATTTTAAAGGCTAATATGCAAGTTATTGTCCTAAAAAGGGTTTGGGGACCCGGGTCCTGCCCCAGGGTACATGTATTAATGCAAATTTTTTTTTTTAAAATGGCCGTTTTTTCAGGAGCAGTGATTTTAATGATGCTTAAAGTGAAAAAATAAAAGTGAAATATTCCTTTAAATATCGTGCCTGGGGGGTGTCTATAGTATGCCTGTAAAGTGTGAAAGAAAAATGTAGCGCATAAACTGTGCAGGATGTCCTCAATCAAGAAAACAGCTGAAAAATTTTGTCGATGCCCCAGTAGATGATCCATTGATCGAAACGTGTCGGGCGCTTTCAGCATCCTCCTTGTTGCCCATTTTTGTTTTTATATCTTGTGATCACATTTTTATTGTAACCAGGCTTTTTTAGCAATAAAAAACCCCACCTTGCTCATCTACACTATGTGGAGCCTGTTTATTTTTTCTCCACATACCATCTGAGAGAAAATCCAGCCTCCACTCCAGTTTCATGCGTGACGCACTGTCTCCTCTGATTCGTACCTTGGCCATCCTTTGGGAGGACCCACCTGGCGGCCCCGGGAGATCCATGCAGAGTTTGACCCAGAAGGTTTCCAGAGTTGTGATGTCCGCTTCCAGGCCCTGAGAGGCAACCCGCTCGAGTGATTCCCTGTCGCTGACAAGGGAGTCCAATGTATCTGGTAAGAGTTTCTTACACATCATTTCTACCAAGACATATGCAGTTGTTTGATACAGTTCTTTTGGAAGATTTGAGGATCCACCTGTGTTTGAGCATTTGCCGTTACACGTTTACTTATTATTTTCAGTGGGACACTTCACACATATTTTTTCCACTCACTTACTGGACTTTATTTATCCATATTGAGAGACTTATAAGTTACAGTATTGCTGTGGACACTATTTATTGAAATTTATTTTTCAGCTGTTTTCTTGATTGAGGACTTCCTGCACAGTTTATGCGCTACATTTTTCTTTCACAGTATTTCTTGGTTGTTGTCACTTTGTATGTAGCTGCTCCTCATTTTTTATTTACTTTTAGATTTTAGCGCAGTGTATACATTTAATTACTTATGCCTGTAAAGTGGCACATGTTTCCCGTGTTTAGAACAGTCCCTGCACAAAATGACATTAGTAAAGGAATAAAAGTTATTTAAAACTGCTTGCGGCTTTAATGTAATGTCTGGTCCCGGCAATATGGATGAAAATCATTGAGAAAAAAGGCATGGGTACCCCCCCAGCCCATTACCAGCCCCTTTGAGTCTTGTATGGATATTAAGGGGAGCCCCACACCCAAATTAAAAAAAGGAAAGGCATGGGGCCCCCAAGCCCTATATACTAAGACAGGGACTGTAGGTTTGTTCTTAAGTGGAATCTGTTTGTAATTTTGAACTGGTACATTTTTAAAGTATAGCTCCAGCCAAAAAAAATATTTTTAAGCTTTTTGGAAAACATAGGGAAGGGTTATCACCCCTGTAACCTTTGTTTTGCTGTCTGTGCACCTGTTCAGAAGATTTCACCTCACTTTCTGTCCCAATGACAATTGGATTTTGAAAATTTGGGGTTTTTAGTGAAACAAGGAACTCTTACAGGAGAGAATTTCCCTTCCTAGGGGTAGATTTCCAATCACTTCCTGTTGTCTCCTTCTTTTGAAAGTAGGAGTCGTTTGTAACTTGGATGTTTGAAAGTAAGGGCCTGCCCTATATACTCTGCAGAAATTTGGGCCTTAGTTGTTGGTGTTGGTGTTGCCACAACACTGTAAACCCTCACAGTTACTCTTGGTGGGCGCAGGAACGGGCCCTGCTGTGAAATATTAGATCAAGAATTGTAATTACGTGCCCCTGTTGAACAGGGTTGGAAAAATTGGGCCTTCGGTGGTGGACGGTGTGGTGGTGTTGCCACAACACTGTAAGGCCTCACAGTTACTCTTGGTGGGCGCAGGAACGGGCCCTGCTATGAAATATTAGATCAAGAATTGTAATTACATGCCCCTGTGGAACAGGGGCAGAAAAATTGGGCCTTAGGCACAGGTGCTGGTGGCACAACACTGCAACCCCTCACAGAAACTCTAGTTGGAGCGCATGAATGAGCCCTGCTGCAAAGTATTGCATCAAAAATTGTAATTACACGCCCCTGTTAAACAGGGGCAGAAAAATTGGGCCTTAGCCACTGCTGCCACAACACTGCAACCCCTCACAGATGCTATAGTTGGAGCGCAGGAATGAGCCCTGCTGCAAAGTATTGCATCAAAAATTGTAATTATACGCCCCTGTTAAACAGGGGCTGAAAAATTGGGCCTTAGGTGCTGGTGCCACAACACTGCAAACCCTCACAGATGCTATAGTTGGAGCGCAGAAATGAGCCCTACTGCACAGTATTGCATCAAAATTGCATCAACACTGCAACCCCTCACAGACCTTCCACACATGTGGGTTCCACCCTTCCTTTTTTAACTCATGTCAAAATAATTTTTTCAATATAGTTTTTTTCATTGATCATACAACGTGGCAGCTTCTCCCCTTTGTTGGCTATCTTGGGGCCGGTGTGGTCCCTCCCTTTTTTTCTTGTTTCCATTGCATCCCTTTTGCTACGTGGGAGGTAGCCCATCCTATGGACGAATCGTTTGGATCAAATGCATTTTTTTCATCAGACACGAGCAGATTCATAACAGTGTTTTTTATAATTATTTTTTACCCCTCACAGATACTCTAGTTGGAGCACAGGAATGAGCCCTGCTGCAAAGTATTGCATCAAAAATTGTAATTACATGCCCCTGTTAAACAGGGGCAGAAAAATTGGGCCTTAGCCACTGGTGGCGTTGCCCAGAACCAAAAATGTTCTTACAAGCTATCAGCATGAAAATAGAGGAGGGAGAGGATAGTCACTCAGCATAACAGGATAGTCACTCAATATCAGCATAGGCAGCCTTGAAGGGATCTCACATTAAAAAAAAATATTCGGTTACATCAGCATCAGGTGCTTGGTAGCTGGTGATCCAAGACTGATTCATTTTTATGAAGGTCAGCCGATCGAACAATTCGGTGGACAGGCGCACCCTGTGATCGGTTACAAAGACTCCGGCAGCACTGAATGTGCGTTCCGAAAGAATGCTGGATGCAGGACAGGCCAGTAGCTCAATTGCATACTGTGCAAGCTCTGGCCAGTGATCCATCCTCAAGACCCAGTAACCCAGAGGATTTTCGGTGGGAAAGGTGTCCAAGTCTGATCTTGCCCCTAGGTATTCCTGCACCATGTAAATCAGACTCTGGTGATGGTTGCGGGAACCGATCATACCTTGGGGCTGTGGACTAAAAAATTGTCTGAACGCATCGGTCAGACGGCCACCTTCTCCACCGTTCCTTCTGTGACTGACCGAAGCCTCAGCAACATGTTGTCCAAGACCAGGAATTTGTAACCTCCCAGGCTCTGGAAATGCATTGCACAAACCTTTCTGCAAGGCCTCCCAAAGATGTTTCATCCTCTGCTCCCTCTGCGACGGCAAGATAAGGTCCGCAACCTTACCCTTGTAACGTGGATCAAGGAGGGTTGCCAGCCAGTAATGATCCCTCTCCTTGATACCATGAATACGAGGATCCTTCCGCAGGCTTTGCAGGATCAGGGAGGCCATGCAGCGTAGGTTTGCTGAGGCATTCGGTCCGGAGTCCTCTGGGTCACTAAGGACGACATGATCCGCAGCCACCTCCTCCCAGCCACGTACAAGTCCATGGGTTTCTTGGGACTGTAAATGATCCCTTGAAGACTGCAGCTGATGCTGAGTGCTAGGCTCCACCTCCATGCTGACACAATCCTCCTCATCCTCTTCCTGTGTGATCGGCGGGCTAGCAGGAACACTGTCTGGATATAGGGGGCCTTGAGAGGTAAGGGAGTCCTCCTCTTCCTCCCTCTGTTCTGCCTCAAGTGCCCTGTCCATTATTCCACCCAACAGGTGCTCCAACAGGTGGACAAGAGGGGCAGTGTCACTGATGCATGCACTGTCACTGCTCACCATCCTCATGGCCTCCTCAAATGGTGACAGGACAGTGTCTGCATCCCTGATCATAGCCCACTGACATGGGGAAAAAAAACAAGCTTCCCTGACCCTGTCCTGGTGCCATAGTCGCACAGGTACTCACCTGGTGGGCATGTCACAGATTAGGCAGTTCTTGGGCAGGATAAATTCCTTTTGGAGGTCAGCCAGCCGAGCACTGGCATTATACAACTGGCGAAAATGCACACAGACTTTCCTGGCCTGCCTCAGGACATCCTGTAAGCCCAGGTACCTGCCCAAGAACTGCTGCACCACCAAGTTAAGGACGTGAGCCAAACAGGGCACATGGGTCAGGGAGGAGAGGAATTTGGTGCCATTGTCGCAAACCACCATTCCTGCCTTAAGCTGGCATGGCGTCAACCACCTCTGAGCCTGCCCTTGCAGAGCTGACAGAATCTCTGCCCCAGTGTGGCTCCTGTCCCCCAAGCACACCAGCTCAAGCACTGCATGGCATCTTTTTGCCTGCATACGTGTGTAGCCCCTTGAAGGCCTACAGAGTACCGCTGGTTCCGAGGACAAATCAGCACAAGAAGAGGCCATGGAGGAAGAAGAAGAGGAGGGGGTGGAGGAGAGAGGTGTGTCAGAATAACCACTAGTAGCATTTTGGAGGCATGGTGGTGGAACAACCTCCAATACTACTGCACCCTGTCCTGCATCCTTCCCAGCTGCCAGCAGAGTCACCCAGTGGGCCGTGAAAGATAGGTAACGTCCGTGTCCATGCCTGCTGGACCATGAGTCAGCGGTAATATGCACCTTACCGCTGACCGCTCTGTCCAGCAAGGCCAAGGCATTGCCTTCCACATGCCAGCAGAGAGCCATAATTGCCTTCTGTGAGAAAAAGTGGCGTTTGGGAACCTGCCACTGAGGAACCGCACATCCCACAAACTCACGGAAGGGGCAGAGTCTACCAACTGAAAAGGCAGCAGTTGAAGTGCTAGCAATTTAGTCAAGCTAGCATTCAACCGCTGGGCATGTGGATGGCTGGGAGCGAACTTCTTTCGGCGGTGCAGCAGCTGTGGCAGGGAAACTTGTCTGGTACAATCGGACATTGGTGTACCGATAGCAGATTACCCGCAAGTACTTGGCAGTGACACACCTAATTCTACACCTTCATTCCTCTCAGTGCAGGTTTCTGAGAGTACTGAAGGTATAGTGGGGTTGGAGATCCCAGCTGATGAGGAGCAAGGAGAGGTCCGCTTTGTTCTTTGGTGCGGGTCTTTTATGTATGCTTGCCAACGGACTGCATGCCAGGTGACATATGTCTGGTCAAGCATGTGGTGCCCAAGCGGCTGCTGTTTTGGGCACGCGAGATACGCTTCAGACATATGTTGCAAATAGCAATGGTGCGATCTGCTGCACATCTCAAAAAAGGCCCACACCAAAGAACTTTTGGAATAATGCACAGAGACAGCAGCGCCCTGCACATGCGGAGCTCTGCGGTGTGATGCAGTCGGTTGGCTGCCCTTAAGCTGGCCCCTGGAGGGCATCCTGCCTCGTTGGAGATGTGCCGCATCCTCCTTCTTCTCTCTCCTATCAGGCACCCATGTAGAGTCAGTGACCTCATCATCCCCTCCATCCTCATCACTGGAGCAAACCTGGCAATATGCTGCAGCTGGGGGAACATGACTGCCAGTTTGCTGTCCTTCTTGGGCACCCCCTCTCTCTGGGCTCACGTAACTGCCTTCCTCAAGCTGGTTACCATCATCGGAGCCCTCAAAACACTGTGCATCCTCCTGAAGCATGTACCCAACACTGTGGTCAAACAGTTCGGGGGACTCCTCAGAACATGGTGGGGATAGGGAAGGAGTGACTAATGCCATTGAGCCAAGGGAAGAGGCCACTTTGGCAGTTGCTTTGGCAAAGTACCTTGAGCCTGGGCGAGAGAGAATGAGGAGGATGAGGACGGCTTGGTCATCCACTCTACCAACTCTTCTGCATGTTGTGGCTCAACACAACCAGCTCCCGAAAAAAAGGACAAGCGTGCCCCACAGCCATGTGCTGAGGATGCACTGTGTCCACGACCAGCACTGCTTGCTGTAGACACAGAGCCTGCATGCCCTCTTTTAGTGGCCTGTGAGTGTCTGCCTCTCCTTGGTGGCCTTCCAGACATACTGTACAATTAGATTAGCAAAACAACGCCTGAAGTTTACTAAAAACAGTACACCAGGAATGGCCTACAGTAAGGTATAGGCTTGGCTAGACTATATATATACAAGCCTGTGTACAGTCAGGTCCATAAATATTGGGGCATAGACACAATTCTAATCTTTTTGGCTCTATACACCACCACAATGGATTTGAAATTAAACAAATAAGATGTGCTTAAACTGCAGACTTTCAGCTTTAATTTGAGGGTATTTACATCCAAATCAGGTGAACGGTGTAGGAATTTCAACAGTTTGTATATGTGTCTCCCACTTTTTAGGGGACCAAAAGTAATGGGACAGATTAACAATCATCCATCAAACTTTCACTTTTTAATACTTGGTTGCAAATCCTTTGCAGTCAATTGCAGCCTGAAGTTTAGAATGCATAAAAATCACCAGACGCTGGGTTTCATCCCTGGTAATGCTCTGCCAGGCCTCTACTGCAACTGTCTTCAGTTCCTGCTTGTTCTTGGGGCATTTTCCCCATATTTTTGTCTTCAGCAAGTGAAATGCATGCTCAATCGGATTCAGGTGATTGACTTGGCCATGGCATAACATTCCTTCTTTCCCTTAAAAAACTCTTTGGTTGCTTTTGCAGTATGCTTCGGGTCATTGTCCATCGTTTTGCTGAATATAAGCAGATAATATTGCCCGAAACACTTCAGAATTCATCCTGCTGCTTTTGACAGCAGTCACCTCATCAATAAATACAAGAGAACCAGTTCCATTGGCAGCCATACATGCCCACGCCATGACACTACCACCACCATGCTTCACTGATGAGGCGGTATGCTTTGGATCATGAGCAGTTCCTTTCCTTCTCCATACTCTTCTATTCCCATCACTCTGGTACAAGTTGATCTTGGTCTCATCTGTCCATAGGATGTTGTTCCAGAACTGTGAAGGCTTTTTTGGATGTTGTTTGGCAAACTCTAATCTGGGCTTCCTGTTTTTGAGGCTCACCAATGGTTTACATCTTGTGGTGAACCCTCTCTATTCACTCTGGTGAAGTCTTCTCTTGATTGTTGACTTTGACACACATACACCTACCTCCTGGAGAGTGTTCTTGATCTGGCCAACTGTTGTGAAGGGTGTTTTCTTCACCAGGAAAAGAATTATTCGGTCATCCACCACAGTTATTTTCCGTGGTATTCTGGGTCTTTTGGTGTTGCTGAGCTCACCTGTGCGTTCTTTTTTTTTTAAGGATGTTACAAACAGTTGATTTGGCCACACCTAATGTTTTCGCTATCTCTCTGATGGGTTTGTTTTGTTTTTTCAGCCTAATGATGGCTTGCTTCACTGATAGTGACAGCTCTTTGGATCTCATATTGAGAGTTGACAGCAACAGATTCCAAATGCAAATAGCACACTTGAAATGAACTCTGGACATTTTATCTGCTCCTTGTAAATAGGATAATGAGAGAATAACACACACCTGGCCATGGAACAGCTGAGCAGCCAATTGTCCCAACTTTCACTTTTTAATACTTGGTTGCAAATCTTTTGCAGTCAATTACAGCCTGAAGTCTGGAACGCATATACATCACCAGACGCTGGGTTTCATCCCTGGTGATGCTCTGCCAGGCCTCTACTGCAACTGTCTTCAGTTCCTGCTTGTTCTTGGGGCATTTTCCCTTCAGTTTTGTCTTCAGCAAGTGAAATGCATGCTCAATTGGATTGAGGTCTGGTGATTGACTTGGCCATTGCATAACATTCCACTTCTTTCCCTTAAAAAACTCTTTGGTTGCTTTCGCAGTATGCTTCGGGTCATTGTCCATCTGTATTGTGAAGCACTGTCCAATGAGTTCTGAAGCATTTTGCTGAATATGAGCAGATAATATTGCCCGAAACACTTCAGAATTCATCCTGCTGCTTTTGTCAGCAGTCACATCATCAATAAATACAAGAGAACCAGTTCCATTAGCAGCCATACGTGCCCACGTCATGACACTACCACCACCATGCTTCACTGATGAGGTGGTATGCTTTGAATCATGAGCAGTTCCTTTCTTTCTCCATACTCTTCTCTTCCCGTCACTCTGGTGCAAGTTGATCTTGATCTCATCTGTCCATAGGATGTTGTTCCAGAACTGTGAAGGCTTTTTTAGATGTTGTTTGGCAAACTCTAATCTGGCCTTCCTGTTTTTGAGGCTCACCAATGGTTTACATCTTGTGGTGAACCCTCTGTATTCACTCTGGGGAAGTCTTCTCTTGATTGTTGACTTTGACACACATACACCTACCTCCTGGAGAGTGTTCTTGATCTGGCCAACTGTTGTGAAGGGTGTTTTCTTCACCTGGGAAAGAATTCTTCGGTCATCCACCACAGTTGTTTTCCATGGTCTTCCGGGTCTTTTGTTGTTGCTGAGCTCACCGGTGCGTTCTTTCTTTTGAAGGATGTTACAAACAGTTGATTTGGCCACACCTGTTTTTGCTATCTCTCTGATGGGTTTGTTTTGTTTTTTCAGCCTAATGATGGCTTGCTTCACTGATAGTGACAGCTCTTTGGATCTCATATTGAGAGTTGACAACAACAGATTCCAAATGCAAATAGCACACTTGAAATGAACTCTGGACATTTTATCTGCTCCTTGTAAATGGGATAATGAGGGAATAACACACACCTGGCCATGGAACAGCTGAGCAGCCAATTGTCCCATTACTTTTGGCCCCTTAAAAAGTGGGAGGCACATATACAAACTGTTGTAATTCCTACACCGTTCATCTGATTTGGATGTAAATACCCTCAAATTAAAGCTGAAAGTCTGCAGTTAAAGCACATTTTGTTAGTTTAATTTCAAATCCATTGTGGTGGTGTATAGAGCCAAAAGATTAGAATTGTGTTGATGTCCCAATATTTATGGACCTGACTGTATATATATATATATATATATATATATATATATATATATATATATAAGTAATCACCTATAGACCCATACTACACTCAGTGAGTCACCTGCCTGGCTGGAAGTGTCTTTGAACACGTACTCAGGCAATGGCCTAGTCAGGTATAGGCTTGGCTAGACTATATATATATATATACAAGCCTGTATATATATTTATTAAATACACTGAGCTCAGGGAGTCACCTGCCTGGCTGAAGTATATTAAACACAATACACCAGGAATGGTCTGCAGTGAAATGAAGCTAAACTGTATACAGTGTGTGTGTGTATGTATGTGTGTATATATATATTTTATATATATATATATATATATATATATATATATATATATATATATATTAAATACACTGCAGCTGTCTCGCCCGCCTGCCTGAAGTATATTAGCAACAGTACACCAGGAACAGTCTGCAGTGAGATCTAGCTAAACTATATACAGTGTATATATATATATATATATATATATATATATATATATATATATATATACACACAAAACCGGGATTCATATATATAAACAATACACTGCAGCTATTTAAATGTCTCGCCTGCCTGCCTGAAGTATATTAGCAACAGAACACCAGGAAGGAATTGCCTGCCTGCTGAAACTAAATGAAATGACAGTCTCTGTCTCTCTCTTTAACAAACGCCACCAACACACTACACACGGCCGACATGCAGATGGCCTTATATAGTGTGGGGTGTGTACTTAACCCCCTGAGCCATAATTGGCCACAGGCACCATGCCTGTGGCCAATTATGGCTCTCTTCGCTGATGGCGCTATGATTGGCCAAAGCATGCGGGTCATAGTGCATGCTTAGTGTTAAGTGTCCTTCGCGCTATCAATAACGTGTGATAACATAAAAACAAGATAAATGCAGCAAAATCTGAAATGTAACCCCAGAACCCCAGATGAAGACACGTGACGGTGTCGTAACGCATAGGGATTGGCCAGGGCGAGACGTACACAGGAGGAGAAGTGAGAGTGCGCTGAAAGCGCCACACTAGCATTGTTTGCTTTATCTGCTTTTTAACTTGTGTCTAAATGTAAGAGTCCACTTTTATTCATTTAAATAAACATCCCTATATTTTAATATACTACACCAGTGGAGCCCCCTTTCTTCTCTCCCCTTCTTTACCCTCATTACTGTGCTGGCTATACCGGAGCTATTTCAGGAGTCACAGCAGGGGATCCTGGAGGAGAGACCCACGGTCTGCCGCACTGACACACAGCAGTGATAACATCTATGGACCTGAACTCACAGATGCTATGATTTAACAGCTTTGAGGTGAGAGTTCTGGGAGACCATATTTACAGGAAGTTTTTAAGGGCAACACCACTATACTCTATTATTAAGAAACCATCTATTGGAAGCATATTATATCCCTATTCAGGACTTCCTAATACAGTTCAACTAGTTTTGAGGACCCAGTCTTTCCATTTATTTCATTTTTTGGACTATTCACTATATATTGCACTTACTAATTATTATTGGCACTTTACTCACCGGTATTTTTGGTAGCATTCACTAAGCTATGTAAAAGCATTTATGTGTATCAGCTATGTATTTATGAATATATTATTTTATTACTGATTGTGTATGCACTTATGCACTTTATATATTAGTTTTACGTTATTATACTTTAAACCACACTTTACCTAGAGGAAATCCTTCCCAGGTTATTAGATCACTGCGTGAAATCATAGTGCATGCTTGGCCAATCATCAGCCAGCAATGCACTGCGATGCCGCAGTGAATTATGGGCCGTGACGCGCTACTCGAATTTGGCGCGAACAGCCCATAATGTTCGTAATTCATCGAACGGCCGATGTTATTAACTAATAATTAAACTTTTTTCTGTTTTTGTTTGCTTTGCTCATTAACATTTTTTACACCTTTTTTACATATATTTACTGCTCAAAAAAAGAAAAAAAAACATCTTTTGTTTAGTTTTATTACATTTAATTGTCTAAGGATTGCAAAAAAAATGATTGTTGCAGGACAATATTCACAAAAAGCCTTGTTTGTCCTCAACAACGTAATACAGGCATTTTTTTTTATCTTAAGTCAGGGGTAGGCAAGCTTGGCACTCCAGCTGTGGTGAAACTACAAATCCCACCATGCCTCTGCCTCTAGGAGTCATGTCTGTGATTGTCAGGGTCTTGCAATGTCTCATGGGACTTGTAGTTTCACCACAGCTGGAGGGCTGAGTTGGCCTACCCCTGTCTTAAGTAATGACAAAATTATCGCAGAATAAACAGGCTCATAGTAGAAATTTGAAAATTCCTCTGGTCAATTAGGGATAAACAGGTGTGAGAGCCGAAGTTGTTAAACATGTAAAAAGAGTTAATGTACCATAATGTGCCTAAACTTTAATCAATTGTCTTGAAACTTTCTCAACACACCAAACCTGTCCTAGACGTTGCATGGATTTTAGTCTTCCACAAAGAAAATGAGGGACAATAAAGTGATTGTAAAGTCTTGTTTTTTTTCCTATAAAAATAACAAACATGTTACACTTACCTGCTCTGTGAAGTAGATTTGTGCAGAACAGCCCAGATCCTCCTCTTCTCGGGTGCCTCCTCTGTGATCCTGTTCAGTGCCCCCACAGCAAGCTTGCTATGGGGGCACCTGAGCCGAGTAACAGCTCCCTGTATCCATGCAGGCATGGAGTCCCGACCTGGCCCTGCACCCTCTTTCCCCTGATTGGCTAGCTGACTGTGATTGACAGCAGTGGCAGCCAATGGCTCCACTGCTGTGTTTCAGCCAATCAGGAGGGAGAATCTCGGATGGCTGAGACACTGTTGTACATCACTGGATCTAGATGGGACTCAGGGTAGTGTTAGGGGGGCTGAGGGGGGCTGCTGCACACAGAAGGCTTTTTATTCTAATGCATAGAAGTCATTAAGATAAATAAACCTTCTGATTTACAATCTCTTTAAGCTTGTTTTTTGGGGAGCTTAATGTGGCTTAAAGTGATTGTAAAGGCAGAAGGTGCATTCTATGCATTAAGATAAAAAACTTCCCTCAGCTCCCCTAATACTTACCTGAGCCCCCTCTCTATCCAGCGATGTGCATGAGTGCCTCGGTCTCCCTTCTGATTGGCTGAGACACAGCAGTGGCGCCATTGACTCCCGCTGCTAATAATCAAAGTCAGATAGCCAATCAGGAGAGGGGGGCGGGCATGGCTCCATGTCTAAATGGACACAAATGGACACACAGAGCTGCGGGTCAGCTCGAGTGCCCCATAGCAAGCTGCTTGCTGTGGGGGCACTTGGCAGGAGGGAGCGGCCAAGAGCGCCAGGGAGGGAACTGAGAAGAGGAGGATCAGGGCTGCTCTGTGAAAAACCACTGCACAGAGGAGGTACAGTATCTCACAAAAGTGAGTACACCCCTCATGTTTTTGTAAGTATTTTATTATATCTTTTCATGTGACAACACTGAAGAAATGACACTTTGCTACAATTTAAAGTAGTGAGTGTACAGCTTGTATAACAGTGTAAATTTGCTCAAAATAACTCAAAACACAGCTATTAATGTCTAAACTGCTGGCAACAAAAGTGAGTACATCACTAAGTGAAAATGTCCAAATTGGACCCAAAGTGTCAATATTTTGTGTGGCCACCATTATTTTCCAGCACTGCCTTAACCCTCTTGGGCATGGAGTTCACCAGAGCTTCACAGGTTGCCACTGGAGTCCTCTTTCACTCCTCCATGACGACATCACGGAGCTGGTGGATGTTAGCAATCTTGCACTCTAACTCCTTCCCTGCCAGTGACATTTATACAGTTAACAGTGTATTTTCATAGCACTGATCCCTGTATAAATATCATTGGTCCCAAAAAAGTGTGAAAAGTGTCCGATTTGTCAGCCATAATGTTGCAGTCTTGCTAAAAATCGCAGATCGCCACCATAACTAGTAAAAAATAAATAAATAATAAAAATTCCATTAAAATGCCATAAATCTATTCCCTATTTTGTAGACGTCATAACTTTTGCACAAACCAATCAATATACGCTTTAGCGATTTTTTTTAACAAAAATATGTATAAGAATACATATTGGCCTAAGCTGATGAAGAAATTATTTTTTTTACATTTTTTTTATTTTTATTATAGCAAAAAGTAAAACATTTACTTTTTTTCAAAAATTGTCGCTCTTTTTTGTTTATAGTGCAAAAAATAAAAAACGCAGCTATAAACAAATACCACTAAAAGAAAGATCTATTTATGGCAAAAAAAGGAAGTCAATTTTGTGTGGGTACAACATTGCATGACCGCTCAATTGTCTGTTGAAGCGACACAGTGTCGTATCGCAAAAATTGGCCTGGTCATTAAGGGGGCAAATCCTTCAGTAGCTGAAGTGGTTAATCAATAGCCTTGAAACTTTGCACAACCAAAGTTTTTATCTTCCCAACCCTATCCTGAAAGTTTTATGGATTTTGGTTTCCCACAAGGGAAATGATTGACATTTAGTTTAAAGGATATGTAAAGGTTATTTATTTTTTTTTAAACAAACATGTCATACTTACCTCATCTGTGCAGTTGGAGTGGCCCCAATCCTCCTCTTCTGGGGTCTCTAAGCAGTGCTCCTGGCTTCTCCTCTTCTCGAGTGACCTGGAGAGCCGCTCTCCCTCGGGGGAACTCGTGCAGGCACGCTCCTGTGTCCTCCTGCTGCGTCCATTGACACAGACAGCAGGACTTGGCCCCTCCCCCGACTCCCGCGTCATTGGATTTGATTGACAGCAGCGGGAGCCAATGGCTGCGCTGCTATCAATCTATCCAAGCAAAAAAAAAAACAAGCAAACGGTGAACCGTTTAAAAGAGGGGTAAAAAATCCACTGACTCACCTGTATGGTGTGGTTGTGTCTTAAATAATGAGCAAAAAAGAGGAAAGATAAGATAGTGAGAAGCACACTATCAAAAAAGAAAGCACCATTAACCAAGCAGTTTGGTTCAATCAATTTATTTTGTTGAAATTTGTATAATTGACAAATTTCCTATATAGAAAAACCTTAATACTTTAGAAAACATAAAACATATAACATGTACACAAACATTGTTAAAAAGATTATCAATCTGGATTATTAACCCACATGCTGGAAATTCTATGAAATAAATATCTAAATATCAAGACCTCTGAGAATTCCAGTTTTGAATATAAAGTGCACACTGACAAAAAATAAGTAGCAAAATAACGGTTATGCTGATATCATACGGGGGACAAAAGGGTTGCCCTTAGTTGCCAAGGCTGACTCATATATGACCATAGGTTTAGATATAAAATATAGAATAAACACTGTTTATATTAAAAGATTTTTGAAGTTCTGCGCTTATGGAAATATAAAATTAAGAAGAGAAGGAACTGCTGCCTCTACCAATATATCCACCTACGTGGAAATATAAAATAAGTGAAGGTAGGACGGTAGAAGTGGCGCTGTTCTGGGGTAGAATGTCTTACACCCCTGAAATGAGAAATATCCCTATTGGGACCAAACCTGGCAAATATATGAAGTGTAAATCCAATACATGTGTGACCTGTATCCTAATACAACAATCTGGTGTGCCACTAATCAAATGGCCTCAAATCAATCCAAATGAAAAACAAAATCAAACCAGTATGAAGTGTGATCCCAATATGCAAATGACCTATAATTTAATTCAACAATCTGGTGTGACGCTAATATAAAAACATCTCCATATGGCTTTTGAAATATACAAAAAAATACAGACAGTTCCATAAATAATGTCTGTGTTTAAAACATTTGTGAGAGCATAAAAAACGTTATATTCTTATGGTGATACCCTCTAGTAATGGATAATGGATTATGCTAAAGAAAATGCTATGTGCACAAATAGTCCATATGCCCTAATTGTGAGAAATAGCAGAAAAATAATAAAAACTGACAGGTGCTTCTTATAGCTGCCCTATAGGTAATGCACTCACCGGAACCATTCACCCCGCACGTGGGTCTTACGCTTTCACAGTACCTGCCACTGTGTAGCAATATATATTTTTAATATATATTTTTAATGTATATTTTATATTTTTTACATATTTCTTTTTAATATCCTTTTATATATTTTTTCGCCTGATCGTATCCAGAAACTAACTGAAGTTATATGTCTAGAAGTTTTTTCTCTAACGAATTAGTTAATAATGTTTACTTTTAAACTGTTCAGGTATGCAGTGTCCCAGAAAATTGGAAAATTGGCAAATATTGATGATCGTAAGATCAGTCCACTCATGATTCTAATACTTCCAACCATGTCACTTTGTGGGGTAGTACCCGTGTGTCCTCTATTGGGTGTTGTGTAAAGACATACACTACCATTAGCGTCATTATAGGTCATTTGCATATTGGGATCGCACTTCATACTGGTTTGATTTTGTTTTTCATTTGGATTGATTTGAGGTCATTTGATTAGTGGCACACCAGATTGTTCTATTAGGATACAGGTCACACGTGTATTGGGTTTACACTTCATATATTTTCCAGGTTTGGTCCCAATAGGGATATTTCTCATTTCAGGGGTGCAAGACATTCCACCCCAGAACAGCGCCACTTCTACCCTCCTACCTTCACTTATTTAATATTTATGCTTAGGTGAATATATTGCTAGAGGCAGCAGTTCCTTCTCTTCTTAATTTTATATTTCCATAAGTGCGGGACTTCAAAAATCTTTTACACTCTTTTTTGATACCTCGGTACCAAACAAGTCCTGCAGCTATGGATATTTTCAAATACATGAACACTAGAAGTGTAAAACTTGTAGAAGTCTTTAACCAAACAAGAGTTGTAAATAAACAAGAAATGGATAGTTTATTTAAACATTTCAGAAAAAATTGCACCAAGGAGACTTATGCCCCGTACACACGGTCGGACTTTGTTCGGACATTCCGACAACAAAATCCTAGGATTTTTTCCGACGGATGTTGGCTCAAACTTGTCTTGCATACACACGGTCACACAAAGTTGTCAGAAAATCTGATCGTTCTAAACGTGGTGATGTAAAACACGTACGTCAGGACTATAAACGGGGCAGTGGCCAATAGCTTTCATCTCTTTATCTATTCTGAGCATGCGTGGCACTTTGTCCGTCGGATTTGTGTACACACGATCGGAATTTCCGACAACGGATTTTGTTGTCAAAAAATTTTATAGCCTGCTCTCAAACTTTGTGTGTCGGAAAATCCGATGGAAAATGTCCGATGGAGCCTACACACGGTCGGAATTTCCGACAACACGCTCCGATCGGACATTTTCCATCGGAAAATCCGACCGTGTGTACGGGGCATTAGGTGGGAAATCTCACCAAATGCTGGAGTCAATGACAAAGGTTTAATGGAAGAGTGGTATAGATTCTTTAATCAAAGTGAAACTGATTTACTACAAAAAATTGTTATCAGGAGACAATACAAACGAAAACATATAGAAACAGAAGTATATCTATTAAAGGAACAACTACTCCCAGTTGCTGACTCCAGGGAATTTAAAGATAAAGAAACTAATCTCCAAGAAGCAATTAAGAAATATGATAAAGAAATACAACAAAAGAAG
Organism: Aquarana catesbeiana; assembly: GCF_042186555.1. Lineage (NCBI taxonomy): Eukaryota > Metazoa > Chordata > Amphibia > Anura > Ranidae > Aquarana > Aquarana catesbeiana. The sequence continues at coordinate 265,852,483 of NC_133328.1, forward strand.
CAGAAAAAATTCCGCAGAGATGTGTTATGACGCGTACACACGATCGGACATTCCGACAACAAAACCATGTATTTTTTCCCGATGGATGTTGGCTCAAAACTTGTCTTGCATACACACGGTCACATAAATGTTATCTTAAATTCCGATCGCCAAGAACGCGTTGACGTACAACACGCACTATAAAAAAGAGGTTCAATAACCAGTGCGCCACCCTTTGGGCTCCTTCTGCTAATCTCGTGTTTATCTCGTGTTAGTAGAAGTTTGGTGAGAGACGATATGCTCTTTTCAGCCTCGTGCTTTTCAGTTTGTTACTGCTCTTCAGTTTGTGCTTGTGGGTTTGTATTTGTTCTTCAATGCGTGTTGTTAGTTCGTTCCTGTCTTTCAGTGCATTCTATTTATGGTTCACTTCTGTTTTTCAGTGCGTTCTTGTCCGCACATTTCTGATTTTCAGCTCGCTCCTCTCAGGCCTTTCTGATTTTCAGTGTGTTCTGTTAGATCGTTCTGACCAGCCGACCGTTTTCTAGCCATGTTGCGGGTATGTACTCATCGTAGAGTTTGTGCTGTGCAAGGGCTTGGTGTTGGAGTTCTTGCTTTGACCCAAGTCCAGTCCATGAACAGGGCGAGGAGGAGTTCATGGACGAAGAATTGGTTGCTCCAGAGTGACCAATTCTCTCATATGCCTTTGTTGCGGGAGATCCGGGAGAATAATCCTGATGATTTCAGGAATTATCTCAGGATGACGGAACCCGTTTTTCACCATCTGTTGGCTTTGCTGTCCCCTTATATTATGAAGCAGGACACCTGCATGCGGCAAGCCATCACTCCTGAACAAAAGCTAGTCACCACCTTGCGGTACTTGGTGACAGAGAGAAGTCTGCAGGACATCAAGTTCTTGACTGGCATCTCCCCCCAGACTCTGGGAATCATTATTCCAGAGACCTGTTCTGCCATCATTCAGGTCCTGCAGAAGGACTATATTAAGGTAGGTTTTCTACTTTAACATCACATTCTATGTATTTCATGTTTGCTAATGTATTGTATTTCTTTCATCATTCCATAATTACCATGATTGTAATATGCTGTGAATGTCCTCTTTGTCCTCATTCATGCTGGAAGCTTTTAAAGTTCCTTTTTTGTCCTTCATGTATATTTGCCTTCACTAACCTCCCCAGCATACTATGCTGGGCCCATACACACCTAGCCTAGTCACTTAACAATGTATTTTGTCAACTCTATTGTAGTGCTTACCCTAAACACCACCTAAAATGTGTCCAAGTGTTATTTTTGTCCTTAAATAAAGAGTGCAAGAGGCTTTTTTTGGGGGGGCAAAACTTATTTGGAACCCTCCCTCCCCCACATCCGCTAAGTCAACCGATACCAATACTCTGACTTTGTCAAACCCATACACACTATACCTACCTCTTTTGTGGTCATATTTATGGATGAATTCACCAAAGCATGTAGCGCAAGGGCCTGCCTGAATACTTTCAAATGGTACTATTTAAAGTTTTGTTCTCCTATTATCTTGATAGGTAATTGCGGAATGTAAAAATGTGCTTCAATTTATACAATGTGTATTCATATTTTTGTATTATGACACTTCTTACTAGTCCAGTGGGCTTCCAATATTGTAAGTGAGGAGGGGCTGGCCAAAGTAACACACATTATTTATGCATTCAGCTCTCAATGAAGTGGAGAGGGTTACCTGTCCAAAACATCTACCCACCCCCCTCCCCATCTCCCCACACTAAAATTTTTACAATGGGCCATCAGAGGGGGTGAGGAATCTGATAAGTGGACCTTATACTTTTGTCTTTAAATACTCATTTCAAGAATGTTATACTTATGCTGGACAAGAATGTTTGTGTCTAATCTGCTTGCAATGTTATGTGCAAAAGTACAAATTTTTTTTTTCTTGTTTGACTCCACAGTTTCATTCAAAAACACAGGAATGGCAGACTGTGTCTTCTCAGTTTGCCCAGCACTGGGACTTCCCCAACTGTGGAGGGGCAATAGATGGGAAGCATGTCCACATAGTCCAACCCCCCAAACTCGGGGTCAAACTATTACTATAAGGGGTTTAATAGTATTGTGATGTTGGCGGTGGTGTTGGCGACATATACGAGTTCCTGTAAGTGGACGTGGGGGAAAATGGCCGGATTTCAGATGGTGGAGTCATCTCCCACACGGAGTTCTCCAGACATCTCCAGAATGGTGGCTTGGGCTTGCCATTTCCAGAAGACAACGTGGCTGGTCTCCCGTTTGTGTTAGTCGCTGATGAAGCGTTTGGGCTGGGTGACCATCTGATACGGCCGTTCCCCAACGGGGCCCTTACCCCGGACCAGAGGGTTTTTAATTACCGGCTGGCCAGAGCCAGAAGAGTGGTGGAGAGTGTGTTTGGAATAATGGCCAGCCGGTTCTGCCTATTTCTCACAGCAATCAACATGGCGGAATATAAACCGAATCATATTGTCCTTGCCTGCTGCATACTCCATAATTATATAAGGAAAAATACAACAAACTATGTGGCCTCAGTTAGGTCTGAGGCCGGCTTTCCTGATCCTTTAACCCTGATGGCACTTGAAGCGGGCCATCCTGGCTTGCCCCCCCCCTCCAAAGCGCCCCCAAAATAAGACAAAAGTACGCAGAGTAGTTTCCGGGTAGGGGGGCCATTGATATGCCAGACAATGTGTGAAACATTTTTTAAATACATTTTTTTGGTATAAACTGAACTCATATTTAATTTGATTTACTGCTTCTCCAATGGCCTTTTATTTTTGGCCATTTTCTTCAATAGTGCAAACGTAATTTATTTGATACATGAGGAGACAATCTCTTCTTCAGCTAACTATTATGTTGTGGGTCTGCTACACACACATTGTTTTTGTTGTTAATGTATGTAATGCATTAATGAAAAAAATAATCATCCTTTTCAGCTCCATGAATTAATTGCTTTGAGTCCCTAAAATGGCCTGATTGGGGCAAATTTTAGAGCACAGTGGGGGTTATTTACTAAAGACAAATCCACTTTGCACTACAAGTGCACTGCAAGTGCACTTGAAAGTGCACTGAAACTGCATTGAAGGTGCACTTGTAGTGCAAAGTAGATTTGCCTTGATGTTTCGAACAATTACTGTCCCCATGAACCTGAAATTTTGCCATTTTAGACGCCATTTTAAACTGTCCAACAGTAAAGAAAAGCACATGGCGCAGCATGCAAGTAATAATAATAATAGGAACACAGGGCAAATACTTACTTTTTAGAAGCAGTTTCCTGATCCTTCTGTACTGATCATGCTCTCTCAATTTAAGGTCTGACCAGGCTTTCCTCAATTGCTCCTTGGACCGTCGTACCCCAAAATTCCTGTGCAGACTTCTCACAACTTTAGTCATGATCTTGGCCTTTCTCACATTTGGGTTTGGCTACGGTCCATACTTCCCATCATAGTTGGCACTCTTCAAGATGTCCACCATCTCCACCATCTCTACAAAGGCAATATTTGAGGCCTTAAATCTCCTCCTGGATCGGGATGTTTCTGGCTCCGGGCTTTCGTCATTGTTTCTGCTCTCTGCATGCACCTGTTGTCTCTACGCCATGTGCTCTCCCACTGCGCCGAAAGAGAAGGGGCGGGAAATATACTAGAAAGAAGGTCAGGGGTGGAGTTTCACGCATGCGCAGTGTATCTAAAGCAAAAGCATACCATGCGTGCGTCGTTCGTACGATCTGTGAGTGGAGGACGGAGTAGCGTAAGCGCCGATCGTGCAAACAAAGGTACAATTTTAACTTGCGGCATCAGTGGTTAGTGGCCTATACTGCTTATAGATTGAGGCCTATATTGGGACAAGATGGATGGATAAATTTAATGACCATGACTTCCTCCCCAACTTCACTGATAAGTACAGGGAGCTGCCCTGTCTGTGGCAAGTGAAACACCAATTTTATAACAACAAAATAAAGATGAAGGCAGTGCTGGATCAACTGTTGGAATTGGTGAAGCCGGTGATTCCCACGGCAGACATCAACTATTTGAAGTGCAAAATTGGTAGCCTGAGGAGCACAAATAATAGGGAGCACAAAAAGGTCCAGGATTCCATGAGATCAAGAGCAGCAGCAGATGACATTTATGTCCCCAAGCTCTGGTATTATGACAGACTGTGGTTTTTGTCAGACCAGAGTGAACTCAGGCAATCACTCTCAATCCTGGGCCTTCCACCCAGGAAGATGTGGAGGAGCCCAACTTGAGCCAGGTATAGCATTGTTCAACATTTTTTTTGTCAAAAAATGAATGATGTTAACTAGATGTTATTATTGATCACTAATTTCTGATTTAACAAAGTGATTTAAATATCAATAGACAATAGTAGTAAAATATGATTGGGACAAGAATGAAAAATGCTGGGGTCAGAATGATAGTCTTTTCTATTTGTTAGCATTCAATTTGCTACAGTCATGAGTTCAAAATTGTGTGTGATTGAAGACCCAAAAACTAAAACTATGTCCCATTTTCATACACAGGAAAGTCTCAGCCAGGAGGAGGCCGTGGAAAGTGGCAGCCAGGACATGGCCGTGGAAAGTGGCAGCCAGGAGGTGGCCATTCCCAGTAGCCTGACCGAATCCCAGGTTCCTCCCCTCCGCCTTCCAACAAAAAGGACCAGGAAGGGGAGGAAAGTGGAGGAGTCAGTGTCTGCTTTGATTCGGTAAGCTACTGCGGTACTCACAAACACCCCTAGTGACCAGGAGGTCTTTGCGTGTATGACCGCCAGTAAGGTGCAAGGAATTGAGGAGGGCCAACGCCTCATCTGTGAGGAGGTCATATTTCAGGCCCTAAATAAGGGGGTGAGGGGCCAACTCACCAATAAAAGCCACGGCTGTGAGTTAGACCATATGACTCCTCCACCACCTCCAGCAACACCTCCAACACCACAGCCATAGCCTGGAAGGAAGCGTGCAAGGAAGTCTTGAGAGTGATGGCCTGGGTTCGGTCTGGTCTGGCAAAAAACGCAGGCTGTTGTAAGACCACAGCCTCGGGACATATATGTCATCTGCTGCTGATCTCTCGGAGTCCTGGACCGGATTGTGCTCCCTATAAAATGGACTCCTCAGGCTACCAATTTTGCCTGTCAAATAATTGATGTCTGCCCTGTGGTACAAAGGCTTTACCAACTTCTACAGTTTATCCAGCGTTGCCTTCCTCTTTATTTTGTTAGGACCCCTAATACATTTTTAATTTTTTTTTGACAAATACTTGGCTATGTGTTTTACTTCAAAAAGGACAGTTTGTTTGTGAGTAGACACTGTAGACACTGACACTGGCACACCCTAAGACAGGAAGTTCACTACCTATATAAACCCTCCCATTACTGGGAGTACCTCAGTTTTTTCGCCAGTGTCTTAGATGTTGGTCATGAGTAAAGATGTGCTATGCTAAAGCTCCACTGGGGTAATCCTTGCTGGGACAAGCTTTGCAGCCGGATCCATTCAAAGTGCCATTAAGGCCAAATTGGATAGTACCCGAGCCTTGTGGCGGAAGAAACGAGGTTTAGCCCGTAACGCTTCTCTTTAAGAGCTGTACCCTGGGATCCAGTGCTTTGGTTTTTTCAGTCATAAAGCTTCCTGGCAGGGTGCTATACGGATCCAAGGGAGTGGAACACCGATAAAAAGGGACCCCGGTCCTTGAAGGTTTTTTAATGGAGCCCGCCGTGAGAGGTGAAGATTGGGTCTGTTTGGTTTTACCACAGAATCCTGCAGCGGGATAAGGTAAGTGGAGATTCCTAAGGAATTTTTAATTCTCTTATAGATTTTCTCCTTGTAGTAAATGTTGTCATGCCTAAAGTCGCCACCGGAGGCTGTAAAGAGCACGTACCTTGTTCATGCTTCCCATATCTCACTCTGTGTCAGCAGAAGCTGCAGGCTTCCTCCAGCTAAGCAGTCCCAAGCTTTTGGTAAGGTGTTGGAGGGGGTTTTCTTACCAAAAACACCCCCCACCTGGGCAGGAGTTTCTCTCCCCTCTCCACCAACTTCCCCACATGCAGATCCTGTCGGATCGGAGTCCCGCTTGCGTGCGGGAAACAGTCTTTTTTTGAAAAGAGGGCGGTAGTAAGATGGAGGGGGCGTGGCGTTGGTGTGCCTCAACGTCCACAGCATGGGACTGCATAATAAAAAGCTCCATTTGCAGACTGCAGGGTGGCAGAGGGACACGAGCAGATGGGGACATGTAAGTGGTGATACAGGCATCCCCAAGGCTTTTAGGCATTTACTGAGCATCAGGCTGAGCATTAATAGCAGCGGCAGTTGCTGGACTATTTGCTCAGCAGTAGGTGCATTTTTTTCTGGCAGTACCTCTGCGTTTGTGCATAGGACTATGGTTGACAGAAGGGGAGGTGGAAACACCCCAAAAAAGGGCCCAAAGGTGGCTCCCTCAGGCTATGAGGACCCTAGTCTCACCTCTACAATGTCATCCTCCCCTGAGAGATCTGGGGTGGCTGGTCAGGGTGAACCATCGGGGCCATCAAGTGTTGCAACTGTTTCCAACATTGCAGCCCCTGTCTATATTACTGAGGAGGTTTTTTCTTCAGCTTTGGTGGGATTGGAAGAAAGGTTAGCAGCTTTAATCGCATCTTCCCAGAGTGGGAGAAAACGCGACAGGTCCCCTTCTACCACCCAGGACCCTCAAACAGAGGAACTGGGGGTGGGAGAAGATGACATCCCCTCAGGGGACCATGAAGAGGCTGATGACTCCTCTTCTGAGGGGTCAATTGTGGAAGGACCTTCTTCAGCTTCACAATCTGAAAGATTGCTGGTGCAATCTCTTATCAAAATGGTCCGCTCCACATTTATGCTACCCTTAACTGAGTCGGTTGGTAAGCCCACTTCTTGTTTGGGTTCGCTAAAGCCTCCTCAAGCTTTGCATGCCTTTCCTGTCCATTCATTGCTGGAACAGCTCAGGTATTCTGAGTGGTATCACCCAGATAAGCATTTTTTTCCTCCTAAAAAATTCTCAGCACTTTATCCCATTGTTGGAATTTAACATGAATATCATATTTCTGGATTTTGTACACATATTTCTTTACTTCCAAGAGAAGCTAGACTTTGAAAGAATGAAGGTTTCACACTCCCGGGAGGACAGGATGCTGCCACCCAGGTTGGAATGTAACCTGTTAAGCTTCCATTGCGCATGACAATGCTGGCTCCTATCTGTCTATGGGAATTTCCTGATTAGCTACTAGGCTTCAAAGAGAGCTAAACTGACAGGGATGATGGATGAGGTGAGATACAGGAAATCAAGGGCCCAGGTATTTGTGGAATTTGACATCGGTCGGATGATGGCAATTCATGGACAAACACTGCCCCCCAGAGGCCAGTTATGGCAAGACGGTCCATATGGTAGCCTGTTGAGGGAACGCCCCAGAGACACTGTGATTCGTCCAAAGGCAAAGTTGGGCAGGCAAAGGGGTGGTCTGTAAGCCTTGTAATATTGCAATTTCTTGTAGTACCTTTATGTTAGTTTTATTCCTAATTCTGCTGTTTTAGTACATTCCTATTTTATTGGGAAATAAATGTAACTTGTTTACTAAGCAGAGGTGTTTGTTATATCATTGTGCTTATCAGACTCTTACAGAATATCAACTATAGGAATTAGACAAATTAATACATGTATGTAATAGTTATATAGGATAGATATTAGATTGTATAATATTGCATCGATTACTTCACCCATGGAGGAAAAATTCACTAAAAAGTGGGAGATACCAGCAATTGACTCTGCTATATCCTCTCTGAATAAAAGTTTGACTTGTCCGGTTGACAATACTCAAATGCTTAGGGATCTAACTGATAAGAAACTGGAATTCCTGTTAAAAAATGCAGTTTCTTTGGCAGGTTCAGTGACTCAACCTGCAGTGGCAGCAATTGGTATATGTCAATCCTTGAAAGACCAGTTGAGACAGGTGCTCAAGGTTATCCCTGATCAGCAGGCCCAGGATATAGCCAAGCTGCCAGGGGCTTTATGTTTTGCAATTGACGCTATGAAAGATTCTATTCTGCAGGCTCACGCCTTATGCTTGGGCTGGTGATATGCGTAGAATCCTATGGTTTAAAAATTGGTCAGCCAAGCGCCATGCAAAAAACTCCTGGCTAGTTTTCCTTCCCGTGGTGAACAGCTGTTTGGGGATGATTTGGACAAATACATCCAAAAAATTTCAAGTGGAAAAAGTACCCTTTTGCCAGTTAAGAAAAGGAGTAAACATCTTTCATCTAAACAAGCTTCTTCTCCAGTGCCAGGGGCATCAGCCTCCAGGCAGTCACGACGGCCTCCGCCATCAGGTTCAAGAGGTAAACCTCAGGGTCAACCCCAGGGACAAAAGAAGTCCTGGGGAAGGAAACCTATAAAACAAAATACTAAATCATCTTTATGAAGGGGCGCCCCCGCTCGCTCGAGTGGGGGAAAGACTTCTGTAGTTCTCAAGGGTCTGGCAGGAGGAGTTTCGAAACAGATGGGTGGTCTCCACAATAGCTCTAGATTACAAACTAGAGTTCTGAGAGTTCCCGTCTCCTTGTTTTCTCCGATCAAACTTCCCCAAAGATCCAGAGAAAAAGAAGTCTCTCTTTCAAGCATCGTCTTTTGTCTCAAAAAGTGATCATGGTGGTCCCCATGGAAGAGCAGGGGTTCTGGTTTTTGTTCAAACCTTTTCACGGTGCCAGAACCAAATGGAGATGTCAGACCCATTCTGGATCTCAAAGATTTAAACCGGTTCCTGAATATCTGCTCTTTTCGCATGGAATCAATCCGATCTGTTGCCTCCATCCTACAAGGTGGAGAACTTCTGGCATATTTTCCCCACTCACCAGAAATATCTACGTTTCGAGGTAGAAAAACTCCATTTTCAGTTTGTAGCTCTACCTTTCGGTCTAACTACTGCACCTCAGGTGTTTACAAAGGTCCTGGCCCCTCCTCTGGCCAGATTAGGGGCTCAAGGTATAACGATTATAGCTTACCTAGACGACCTGCTCTTGATAGACCAGTCGGTAGTCCGCTTAGACCAAAGTATGGTCACCACAGTCAACTACCTGGAATGCCTAGGTTGGATTCTCAACCTAGAGAAATCTTCTTTAAAACCATCAAAGAGATTAGAATACTTGAGTCCGATCATAGATACAGCCCAGAAAAGGCTATTCTTGCCCCAAGCAAAGATCAGCGCCATAAAGGAGCTGATTCAGGTGGTCAGAGCAAAGAAGAATCCTTCTATTCGGCTTTGCATGAGGTTATTGGGACCCAGGGAGAGGTGAATCATATCCTAATTTGGGCAGAAAACCATGTACCTTGCCTATAGGCAGTCTTCATTCCAGGAATAGAAAATAGGCAGGCGGACTACTTGAGTTGCCAGCAGTTGTTCCCGGGAGAATGGTCCCTTCACCCCGATATCTTCCTGGCAATATGCCGGAGATGGGGGATCCCGGACCTAGACCTATTTGCATCCAGGTTCAACAAGAAGATTGACAACTTTGTGTCAAGAACAAGGGATCTGCTAGCATGCGGAACAGATGCCTTGGTGGACACGTGGGATCAGTTTTCACTGATTTATGCATTCCCTCCTATTCTGCTGCTTCCACGATTTCTTTGCAGGATCAAGCAGGAAGGGAAGTCAGTGATTCTTGTGGTCCCGGCGTGGCCCAGAAGATCTTGGGATGCAGAGATCATAAAGATGGTGGTCAGGTACCCATGGACCCTACCACCACGTCCGGACCTACTCTTGCAAGGCCCGGTATTCCATCCTACCTTACAAACGCTAAATTTAATGGTTTGGCTATTGAGACCCACATTCTGAAGAAGTGTGGGCTGTCAGGATCAGTTGTATCTACCTTGATTAATGCAAGGAAGCCAGCCTCCAGAGTCATATATTATAGAGTCTGGAAGGCATATGTTTCCTGGTGTGAATCCAGGGGTTGGCATCCCAGAAAGTATGTCATAGGTAGAATCTTGCCTTTCTGCAAATGGGGTTAGAGATGAAGCTGGCCTTGAGTACTATCAAAGGCCAGGTCTCGGCCTTATCGGTATTGTTTCAATGACCACTTGCTTTGCATTCTTTGGTCCATAGCTTTATACAGGGGGTAATGCGGCTTAATCCACTGGTTAGGTCACCCCTGAACCCTTGGGACTTGAATTTAGTTCTGTCGGTATTACAGAAACAGCCTTTTGAGCCGATACAACACATTCCCTTGGTCCTTTTGACAAGGAAGCTAGTTTTTCTGGTAGCCATATCTTCTGCAAGAAGGGTATCAGAGTTGGCTGCTCTTTCTTGTAAAGAGCCATATTTAATTATTCACAAGGATAGGGTAGTATTGCGTCCTCATCCTAACTTTCTACCGAAGGTAGTGTCAGGTTTTCATCTAAACCAGGACATTGTTCTACCTGGTTGAAATACTGTATGACATTGTGCATTGAAGTTTCCTTTGAAGCATAGGAAGAGAAGAGGGGAAAAAGGAAAATCCTGTTAGATACTTTGTCTTTCCAGTTTAACCACTTAAGGACCAGCCTCGTTTTGGATTTTAGGTGTTTACATGTTTAAAACAGGTTTTTTTGCTAGAAAATTACTTAGAACCCCCAAACATTATATATATATGTTTTTTTTTCTAACACCCTAGAGAATAAAATGGCGGTCATTGCAATACTTTTTTTGCACCGTATTTGCGCAGCGGTCTTATAAGCGCACTTTTTTTGGAAAAAATTCACTTTTTTGAATAAAAAAATAAGACAACAGTAAAGTTAGCCCAATTTTTTTTATATTGTCAAATATAATGTTATGCCAAGTAAATTGATACCCAACATGACACGCTTCAAAATTGCGCCCGCTTGTGGAATGGCGTCAAACTTTTACCCTCAAAAATCTCCATAGGCGACGTTTAAAAAATTCTACAGGTTGCATGTTTTGCGTTACAGAGGAGTTCTAGAGCTAGAATTATTGCTCTCACTCTACTGGTCGCGGCGATTCCTCACATGTGTGGTTTGACCACCGTTTTCATATGCAGGCCCTACTCGCGTATGCGTTCGCTTCTGCGCGTAAGCTCGTCGGGGCGGGGGGGTTTTAAAATGTTTTTTTTTTATTTTTATTATTTATTTTATATTATTTTATTTATTTTTACACTGTTTTAAAAAAAATGTAAACATCCCTTGTAATAGAAAAAAGTGTAATGGAAATTTGTAAGTTCTGTATATAATTGTATTGTATTTTGTATGTATTGCACACTGCCCTCACTGTGCACACAGCACTAATAATGTTTTCAGTAAATGTTTACATTCTTTCGAGTCCTGATTAGAATTAGCCTGCCTATGTAACGCCCCTTGTTACCATAAACGTACAATTGTAATATTAATGTGATGCCTACGTAATCATGTGCATAAAAACCTTTAATTGCGTCATAATAAAGCAGAACAGTTATTTGGAAAGATGCTGAGCGTATCTTTTGTGTCTGTTCCCTACTGCAGTAGTTATTATTAATTTGGAACCACTAATCAATATGAGGATAGGAGTTGCCTATCATCAATTTAACCAAGTCAGCATGGCGAGCCAGCCAGGAGGGGATTCCAGGTGACCCTGAGTATCCAAAACGAGGAGCTTGAGATGATCCGGGAATTTCTGATAATCAGCCGGCTGAGGTAAGCCTTTTGCTTACATTTGGGTTATCAGACTTCCTTGATTGGTAAGGCATTTTGGGGACAAAGGGTACCTATTTTACTCCCCTTAATTGAACTGTATTGATTGGTGGTTATATGTTATGTTGTCCCTGTCTATTGTCCATTGGAGTGTTATAGATAAGAAAGGGAAGAATAGTGCTGTTCACAGGTATATGTAGTAAATCTGCTAGATAAAGTAGTTTAGAGGCAAGAGGGTATAGGCACATGTAGAGAAGACTGGCCAGTCATTATGGGCATTGAATTAAGTAAGGGAATGAAGGGTAAGAGACCCTCAAAAATGCCCAGTGCAAGAGGAGCGCTATATATGAACCGAAGATGCGGTTCCGCCTATACTGAGCCCCTAGGTTCATGGTTAAAGTGGACAGGGATCCACAATGGGTAACTGGGTTACCAAGGTCCACCGGGACTAAGAATCATGCAGAGTAAACAGCTAGAGAAACAGCTATCTATGTGAGCAGGATGGATCAAGGGTGACATTAACACTAGACAGAAAGGGACATTTTAATGTTAAGTTGTGGGATGAATTTGGTGTCAGGCACTACAACTAGTAAAAATCAGAAACAGCGAAATAAGAGGTAAAACAGAATACTTTATATGTTGTTAGAGAGGGGAGATGGGATGAGCACTCTGGCTCCCCGTCTGATCATAGAAGCTAGACATAAAAGATATCTGAACAAAATAAGGAATGCAGAATTTAAGGCAGGTAAATATTAAAGAGTTAAAAGAAAGTGAGAGAATGATATGCATGTGTTGTGTACAAATGGGAAAAAGTATGTGATTTTAGAGAGATATTGGTGTATGTGTGAATGCTGGGACCTTTAGTTCTATCCCTTGTGTGTGTCGTGTACGCAGATGTGACCACCTCCTTTGTGCTCTCATGAAAGAATGTGGCTGAGATGAGAGGTCAGTGATAAGCTGGAAGGACACCATGCCAATTCCAGTTTTTTAGACAAAACATTTATAACAAAATGTGCCGGGTTAACGAATCTAATAGTAAACAATGTGATCACAATTATTTTGAATCTGTTTTCCAAACATGGTAAAATGAAGGAAAAATGACCGTGTATTACACAAATTGAATATCCTTTGATAGTGGAAACAGTGCATTTCAAAAAGGGAAATTAAGTAAAATTAAGTAATAATGAGTATTAATTTCTAATATGAGTTTAACAATTTTATTAATAATATAGATATATTGAAACTGATTTAGACAACCTTTGGTTGGAAATGAAATTCAGGTTAATGGGGAAATTTGTAATGAATGAGATTAGTTTAGATTAAGATAACAATTTTGTAATTTTACATTTATACAATAAGCCCTTATTGAGAGAAAAAAAGATTAAGATGAGGTTGTTATTTGGAATACAGCTGCCATAATATTTAACAAAGCCAAGATGGATGGGATACATAAGAAGTTTTTCTACAAAAATGAAATTTTAAGGTTTTTGATAATAACATGATGTGCGGTCCATGATGTAAGAGTAATAATAAATAAAATTTAAATATAACAGACCCATCACATCAAGTCCACACACCCTGTTAGGATATATGCTACCTGCAGCCAGTTGTTTTATAGTTTTTGATGCTTTCTGGTCCATTATACAGATTGGTCCTTTTGTTTTTATTTATTTTATTTTTGAAATCCAAAGCAGAATGTGTGGATTGTGAAATGATGTGCCCCTTTTCCCTGTAAGTGCCGTGGTATAAGCAGAAGAATATTTTGGATTTATGGGCATCTCTCCATGACAGCAGGGTATTGTTATCATTTATTATAATATTGCCAGGAAAAAGTTGTCTTTTGAAACATGAAACTGGAGTTCTTACACAAACAGCGTGATAGAAAACAAGCCATTGTAATATATTTATGCAAGCTGGACCCAGCAATGAAGGGTTCATCCCGATATATCAGAGCTGTAGCTTTTATGCAAAAGTGCTATTAGACAAAGTTAGATATTGTTTTGGTCAAACATTTAATTTTTAAGGGTCCGACATTCTGTGCAGCAAATATACAGCTAACTAAATGTTTGTCTAATGAAAGGTTTAAAATATGAGTTTGTTTATGTACAAATCTAACAATGAAAAATGCGTACATTTGAATCCAGCCATCCTTATTGCCTCTATTGGAGGAGGCTGGAGACAAAGGAAGACACGTGTGTTAAATTGATGGTGTAGGAATCAGCTGCTGTGAGCCCAGTGCGGGACACACTCCCTGAAGACCCAGATATTACATTTTTTGTAGATTTGAGTATGCAGTTTATCACTCAGAAGGATACACTGTATTCAAAGTCATTAGATCTTTTTTCCCCAGCTCAAGAAGCAGAGCTCCATGTTTTAGCAAAGCCTGTGAGCTATTAAAAGAATGTATATTTATATAGATAGTCGAGATATAGAGAGCTTTTGGTTCCATTTGAATGGCAGGAAGTTTGTTTTTACTTCGACAGGTAAACCAATAAAGCATGCCAAGTTAATTTGATTGGCTGTTTTCAGCCTTCCAGGTTCTTGCTGAGGTAGCCATATTAACTTTCACACATGGAAGCAGACCAGGTGACTAAGGATGCTGCATTTACAGCCCCCGGACACTTGATGGGTCTGTGCAACTCACAGATTCCACCCTAGTTCTGGCCCAGTATAGCTGGGATTAATAATTCAACTTTAAGGACCCCAGAACGAGAAGAACAAGTGGTCCACAGGGGGCAACTTCTTATGAAACAGGAATTTGGAAAAGGTGATCATTTATGTCTACCAGCCACTCTTTTCCCTCCAGCTTGACACATGGGCCGTGTCACCAGTCACAAGCATTTATGGGTGCCTTAGTAAATGAGCATGTGATAGAGCCAGGGTTCTCCACAGTTGTTTTTATAACATACCACTTCTTGTTTTACCTGTTACCAAAGGTGTTACCAAAAGCTGAACATCCCTTCCAGAGATTCCAAAAAGATATATCCAGATGCCCAAGTTAGGATCTTACGAGTATGCATTTTGTCTGTATGGACATGATTTTTAGATGTCCAGTGGCAAATGCTACTGCAAAGGCCACAGTAAAAAGTGTTATCAGAAGTAGTTTGTAAGTACAGAGTGCCAGAAAGTACAGAGAGTAACAGAGGAAATCATTTTTTATAGGAGAGTCATTACTAGAAGTTTTGAGGTTTTATTTTTACACCCCTACTGTCTACAATGTAGTGGACAAAGTAGAGTAAGAAACTAGAAAACTTTTGCCTGAATGTTTTCTTATATTTTATGAAGCCCCTAAGGGGGATGTTGGACTCTCTCGCTATGGGATTTTGTTTGGGAGTGTGTTACTCACTTGCTGATATTTTGTCTCAGCAGCTGAAGTCCTCCATTCGGATCTCACAGAGAATGTTGCTGATCTTTTAAGGTTTTTTGATAAACTCATTTATGTGTTTTCTCCCCAATTCCAGATCCTAAAAGTTTGGAAGGATCTAAAACTAAAGCCAGGTGACTTGTGGATTGTTAAGAGACATTTATATATAAGGAAATGTTTGGAGACTCAATACAGCATCTATTTCATGTACAGTTTTTGCAGAACTTGAAGGAAAAGTCACCTGGATCCACACGAGACACTGCAAAAATGACTAAATTAAAGAAATCTCTGTGTTTGATTTGTTTCCCCCTTGTGATCACAGTCTAGGGTACTTTTTGATTCAATTACTTTAATTGTAAGGGATATATATATATTTGAAAAGTAGTTTAGCCATGTTGAAGTCATATTTGTCTTTTGTATGTCTTCCATTTTATGTAGAATTGTCTGTGTTTACATATGCTGATAAGTCAGCATGCCCACAATTCAGCTAGAAGGCCATTCTGGCCACAGGAGTGTACAGACAGTACTCTGTAAATATGTATTATCAATCATTTGTTTTTCACAATGAAAAGTCATTTGGTAATGAAAAAAGTTGCTCAGCTATTATTTTCTCCACAAGTTTTTTTGCCTCATTGGCCAGGACTACCTCCACCTAAGCGTGTGAAGGTTCCAGGTTAAAGGGGATAGCAGGTATGGTTAGTGATCAAAATATTGATCAAATGAGGGGAGACTGTAATGGAAATTTGTAAGTTCTGTATATAATTGAATTGTATTTTGTATGTATTGCACACTGCCCTCACTGTGCACACAGCACTAATAATGTTTTCAGTAAATGTTTACATTCTTTCGAATCCTGATTAGAATTAGCCTGCCTATGTAACGCCCCTTGTTACCATAAACGTACAATTGTAATATTAATGTGATACCTACGTAATCATGTGCATAAAAAACTTCAATTGCGTCATAATAAAGCAGAACAGTTATTTGGAAAGATGCTGAGCATATCTTTTGTGTCTGTTCCCTACTGCAGTAGTTATTATTAATTTGGAACCACTAATCAATATGAGGATAGGAGTTGCCTATCATCAATTTAACCAAGTCAAAAGCATGACAGGACCTCTTATATATGAGATCTGGGGTCAAAAAGACCTCAGATCTCATATTTACACTAAAATGCAATAGAAAAAAAAAAAAAAATCATTTAAAAAAATGATATTGAAAAAAATATGCCTTTAAGAGGCGTGGGCGGCAGTGACGTTTTGACTTTGCTTCCGCCCAGCTGTGTCATGGAGATGAGTGGGCGCCATCTTAGTCTCACTCATCTCCAGGCACAGCACGGAGTAGGACGCGATCGCCTCCGCCGCTACCGACGGCTCCAGTAAGCGGCGGAGGGCATCGGATCGTGGCGGGAGGGGGGCCCTCTCCCGCCACCGATAAAAGTGATCTTGCGGCGAATCCACCACAGGGACCACTTTTATCAGAAAGCCAGCCGCCGCACGAAAAAGGGGGATACCGGGGTTATGGCAGCTAGCTGCTGCCATAACAATGATATCCACCGGCAAACTTTGGACGTACATCGGCGTGCGGCAGTCCGGAAGTGGTTAATCACTTCAGCCCCGGAAGGTTTTACCCCCTTCCTGACTAGAGCACTTTTTTCAATTTGGCACTGTGTCGTTTTAACTGCTAATTGCGCGGTCATGCAATGTTGTACCCAAACGAAATTTGCGTTCTTTTTATACCCACAAATAGAGGTTTCTTTTGATGGTATTTGATCACCTCTGCGATTTTTATTTTTTGTGTTATAAATGGAAAAAGACCGAAAATTTTGAAAAAAAATGATATTTTCTACATTTTGTTCTAAAAAAAAAAATCCAATAATCTCAATTTTAGTCATACATTTAGGCCAAAATGTATTCAGCCACATGTCTTTGGTAAAAAAAAAAAGTCAATAAGCGTATATTTATTGGTTTGCGCAAAAGTTATAGCATCTACAAACTAGGGTACATTTTCTGGAATTTACACAGCTTTTAGTTTATGACTGCCTATCTCATTTCTTGAGGTGCTAAAATGGCAGGGAAGTACAAACCCCCCCAAATGACCTCATTTTGGAAAGTAGACACCCCAAGGAAATTGCTGAGAGGCATGTTGAGCCCATTGAAAATTTTATTTTTTTGTCCCAAGTGAATAATGACAAAAAAAAAAAATTTAGAAAAAGTTGTCACTAAATGATATATTGCTCAACCATGCCATAGGCATATGTGGAATTGCACCCCAAAATACATTCTGCTGCTTCTCCTGAGTATGGGGATACCACATGTGTGGGACTTCTTGGGAGCCTAGCCGCGTACGGGGCCCCGAAAATCAATAACCGCCTTCAGGATTTCTAAGGGCGTACATTTTTTATTTCACTCCTCACTACCTATCACAGTTTTGAAGGCCATAAAATGTTAAGATGACACATACCCCCCCAAATGACCCCATTTTGGAAAGTAGACACCCCATGCTATTTGCTGAGAGGCATGTTGAGTCCATGGAATATTTTATATTTTGCCACAAGTTGCTGGAAAATGACAAACTTTTTTTTTGCACAAAGTTGTCACTAAATGATATATTGCTCACACAGGCCATGGGCATATATGGAATTGCACCCCAAAATACATAGAGCTGCTTCTCCTGAGTACGGGGATACCACATGTGTGGGACTTTTTGGGAGCCTAGACGCGTACAGGGTCCCGAAAACCAAGCACCGCCTTCAGGATTTCTAAGGTCGTAAATTTTTTATTTCACTCCTCACTACCTATCACAGTTTTGAAGGCCATAAAATCCCCAGATGGCACAAAACCCCCCAAATGACCCCATTTTGGAAAGTAGACACCCCAAGCTATTTGCTGAGAGGCATTTTGAGTCCATGGAATATTTTATATTTTGCCACAAGTTGCGGTAAAATGACAAACTGACAAGGACTAAATTTTTGATTTCACTCCTCACTACCTATCACAGTTTCGAAAGCCATAAAGTGCCAAGCCCCCCCCCCATGACCCCATTTTGGAAACTAGACACCCCAAGCTATTTGCTGAGAGGCATGGTGAGTATTTTGCAGCTCTCATTTGTTTTTGAACATGAAGAAAGAAAAGAAAAATTTATTTTTTTTCTTTTTTCAATTTTCAAAACTTTCTGACAAAAAGCGAGGTCTGCAAAATGCTCACCATACCTCTCAGCAAATAGCTTGGGGTATCTACTTTCCAAAATGGGGTCATTTGGGGTGCGGTTTGTGTCATCTGGGCATTCCATGGCCTTCGAAACTGTGATAGGCAGTGAGGAGTGAAATCAAAAATGTACACTCTTAGAAACCCTGAAGGTGGTGCTTGGTTTTTCGGGGTCCCGTACGCGGCTAGGCTCCCAAAAAGTCTAACACATGTGGTATCCCTGTACTCAGGAGAAGCAGCAGAATGTATTTTGGGGTGTAATTTCACATATACCCATGGCATGTTTTGAGCAATATATAATTTAGTGACCACTTTGTGCAAAAAAAAAATGCACAACATTTAGAAGCTTATGTCACACATCACCCTTTCTTCTAACCACTTGAAGACAAAGCCCTTTCTGACACTTTTTGTTTACATGAAAAAATATTAGGTTTTTTTTCAAGAAAATTACTTTGAACCCCCAAATATTATATATTTTTTTAAAGCAAAGGCCCTACAGATTAAAATGGTGGGTTTTTTATTTTTTTTTCACATAGTAATTGCGCAGCGATTTTTCAAACGCATTTTTGGGGTAAAAAACACACTTTTTTTTTTATTTTAATGCACTAAAACACACTATATTGCCCAAATGTTTGATGAAATATAAAAGATGATCTCAGGCCGAGTACATGGATACCAAACACGACATGCTTTAAAATTGAGCACAAACGTGCAGTGGCGACAAACTACATACATTTTTAAAAGCCTTTAAAAGCCTTTACAGGTTACCACTTTAGATTTACAGAGGAGGTCTACTTCTAAAATTACTGTCCTCGGTCTGACCTTTGCGGTGATACCTCACATGCATGGTGCAATTGCTGTTTACATTTGACGCCAGACCGACGCTTGTGTTCGCCTTTGCGCAAGAGCAGAGGGGGACAGGGGTGCTTTTTTTATCACACCAAGATCGGTGTGATAAAATACTTTCCCAATATCCCAATGGCACTGTTTACATCCGGCGAAGTCTAAGTCATGAAATGCTCGTAGCTTCCGGTTTCTTAGGCCATAGAGATGATTGGAGCCATTCTGGTCTCTGATCAGCTCTATGGTCAGCTGGCCGAACCACCAGCTGCATTCTCAGGTTCCCTGTTGGGACAGGAGAGCCAGAGAAAACCATGGAAGATGGTGGGGGGGGACATTCCCTCCCACTGCTTGTAAAAGCAGTCTAGAGGCTAATTAGCTGCTAGGATTGCTTTTACATGAAAGCCGACCACTGGCTGAAAAGAATGATACCAAGATGATACCTAAACCTGCAGGCATCATTCTGGTATAACCACTCAAAGTCCAGCAACATACCAGTACGTTGCTGGTCCTTGTTGGGCATATATTGTAATATTTTTTTTCATGCAGCCTATGGGCTGCATGAAAAAAAGAGATTGATCGGTGGGTATGCCCACCATTAGAATACCTCCCTTCATCCACCCACTTCTAATGATGGGCATACATGCACCATTTATATATGCCAAAGCATGGGGGCATCCGCCCCAAAAGTTAGGAGCAAATCGCTCCTCCGCCCCTGCTGCCCTCATACTTTGTCATATATGCTCTTTTTTTAACTGTGGTGGTGAAATCACCTCCGACAGCAATGGAGTCACGGCTTTATGTATCGTGGGAGTAAACGCTGTTGCTGTCAAGATAAATAAATCCGCGCTGCAACTGAATGGCATACCTGCTAAGCAAATGATGGTTAACAATAAAACAAAGTAACATTACAGTATAACAGTAATAGGGCGTACACACGGTCAGACTTTGTTCGGACATTCCGACAACAAAATCCTCTGATTTTTTCCAACGGATGTTGGCTCAAACTTGTTTTGCCTACACACGGTCGCACAAAGTTGTCGGAATTTCCGATCGACAACCACGCGGTCATGTACACCACGTACAACAAGACTAGAAAAGGCCGGTTCAGAACCAAGCGCGGCACCCTTTGGGCTCCTTTTGCTAATCTCGTGTTAGTAAAAGTTTGGTGAGAGACGATTCGCGCTTTTTCAGACTCGTGGCTTTCAGATTGTTTTCTGCCGTTCAGTTTGTGCTTGTGGGTTTGTATCTGCTCTTCAGTGCGTGCAGCAAGTTCCACGTGACTTAGTCATTGTATTCTTGTTCGTTCGTTACTGGTTTTCAGGTTGCTCTTTACAGGCCTTGCTGTTCTTCAGTGCGTTCTGTTACTTCGTTCTGAGCAGCCGACCGTTTTCTAGCCATGTTTCGTATGCGTACTCCTCGTAGAGTTCGTGCTGTGCGGGGGCTTGGTGTTGGGGTCCTGACCTTGACACAAGTCCAGTCCATGAACAGGGTGGGGAGGAGTTCATGGACCAAGAATTGGTTGCTTCAGCGTGACCAGTTCTGTCATATGCCTTTGCTCCGTGAGATCCGTGAGAATAATCCTGATGATTTCAGGAACTTTCTCAGGATGACGGACCCCGTATTTCACCGTTTGTTGGCTTCGCTGACCCCCTATATCAGCAGGCAGGATACCTGCATGAGGCAAACCATCACTGCGGAGCAGAGGTTGGTCGCTACCCTGTGGTATTTGGCCACAGGGAGAAGCCTGCAGGACTTGAAGTTCTCGACAGGCATCTCCCCCCCAGGCTCTTCTTTGTGGACATTTACTACTTGTGTTTGTTTTAGCTGACCCTGACAGAAATGTGTGGAGTCCAGAAAATGTCGTGATTGTGTAACCTTATACAAAGCACTGTTGGCTGTTATTTACTAAATGCAAAGACACTTTTCACTACAAGTGCACTTGCAACCAGGGGCGGATCCAGGGGGGGGGCAACAGGGCAATTGCCCCCCCCCCGAAATAATAGCACACACACTCTTAATGTAACTGTCTCCTGCGCTCCGCTGCCGGCCCGAGTCTCTCTCTCACATGTGCCGATCAGCGGCGCCGAGAGAGAGACTCGCGTGTGGTATGTACGGGTGGCGGCGGCGGTCACTGACACTGAAGGAAGGATAGGTGGGTGGAGCCTCTTCCCTGCTCTGCACTCGTTGCTAGACGCCAGGCGGCCCTGGCATTAGCAATGAGTGACGTCACGGTCAGTCACACTCACACTGCAGTGAGTGAGTCACGGCGTCACGTCAGAGGTCGGACTCGAGTCTCTCAGAGCCGACCGACGTGACAGTGTGACAGGGCCTGGAGCGGGCGGCTGGTGTGTGACTGAGGCTGAGCGAGGCAGCGAGCAGGCAGGTGTTGAAGCCGCTCCCCTTCTGATAATGTGACTGAAGGGACGTTGCGTCGCGGCCATCTTGGTACTCCCGCACTCGTCCACAGTAAGCCTAGTGTTTGTAAGTCGGCAAGCGGACATCTTTATACACCCACCAGAGTCTTGCTTATCACAGTTATTTTTAACAGTAAACTCAACTTATATTTCACTAAATAAGCTGAGTTTACTATTAAAAATAACTGTGAAAAGCAAGACTCCGGTGGGTGTATAAAGATGTCTGCTTGCCGACTTCTAACTCTAGTCTTACTGCTGACAAGTGAGGGTGTACCAAGATGGCCGCAATGCAACATGCTTTTGCATGCATATTCTGATGAGTTACAATATCTCTCACTGCCCGCCCTCACTCTAGGACACATCCACTGGCAACTTGGCAAGTGACAATCCGCATGTTGTGGCAGGCGACATTGGCAAGTGACAATCCGCATGTTGTGGCAAGCGACATTGGCAAGTGACAATCTGCATGTTGTGGCAGGCGACATTGGCAAGTGACAATCCGCATCTTGTGGCAGGAGACATTGGCAAGTGACAATCCGCATGTTGTGGCAGGCGACATTGGCAAGTGACAATCCGCATCTTGTGGCAGGCGACATTGGCAAGTGACAATCCGCATGTTGTGGCAGGCGACATTGGCAAGTGACACGCTGCATCTGGTGGCAGGCGACGGTAGCAAGTGACACGCTCAGGGCTCCCAATGATTCTGCATTATGGTGAGTTGAACGATTTCATTTTACATTACAATGTAATAATATAAATAATGCGCCTCAATCATCCTGACACCACATCAACCATGGTGCTGTTATGATTGAAGCGCCAACACCAGCCATTGCCCGACAAATTGCCCGCAAAATTTTATGGCAGTGCCCCTCCCGAGACTAGGCTCTGGATCCGCCCCTGCTTGCAACTGCACTGAAACAGCACTTGTAGTGCAAAGAGGATTTGCCCTTAGGAAATTACCCCCATTTTCTCATAAAACAACAATTACATCACCCCAAAAGTGTTGTAGCGTTGAGACAATAATCCACACATTCTTGATGAACAATCTTTTTAATACCTGCACAATCACATGTGCATTTACCAAAGGTTTTTCTGACAAACCAACATGTTTGTTGTATAACAATTTTTGTGGTGTCATTATCCAAAATCAAAATGTCCATTTTATAGAAAACAGGCCTGTGTAAAACCCACAAGAAAAGACACAAATCTTGATCTTACAAAGTTCACATTTGGTAGAACTGGAAGGCAATATCAGACATGAGTATTTAGGAACTGTGTTTGATATTGCGTTCAGATGGGGGGAAATCACCCCAGGAAAAGCCAAATTTGGAAGATGCACACAAATTTCACAATGTCAACATGTGCTATCTGCCATCACGGGGGATCAAGGGACGTGTTTTGGGGGAGAAAGCCCTTCCTCTCAGCTAGTTTGTTATTGAGGAAGGGGTTGCACCCCCAAAACGCGTCCATTGATCTCCCGTGATGGCAGATAGCACATGTTGACACACTGTGTGCATCCTCCAAATTTGGCTTTGGGAAAAATCACAAAAACATTTCGCACATTGTAGCAGACAAAAGAAGAAAGTGATTTGGAGGGGTTTTAAACTCGCCCCAAAACATCAATGATGTTTTTATATTTTGGAATAACATCATTGATGTTTTACTTGATGTTTTCCAATTGTAAATTAAACCCCATGATCTCCCCGATCAGGATCTGGGCACTTTCGGATGTGAAAGGATCTTCATCCACAACCTCACGATCACCTAAAAAGAGAGGAACCCCAAAATAAATTAGGTTTGCAAAAAAATGCCGCCATCCATCTCTTACGTGAGCCTGTGGTCGCAGACACTCACCTGTTGTGGTGACTAGTTCAGCCACGTCTTCATCCTCCTGCTCATCTTGTGTTGTTGGGATTTCCCCTTCTTCCAGGGGGGGGGGGGGCTCTGGTCTCCTCAGATGAGGGGTGTCCTCCGAGTCTTTTATCCCCTATGTAAAACAAAAATGGTGTACTTAGCACACAGATATTTAATGTCAGAACTATAAAGATGAAACATTGCTTGGAAGTGGGGTACAATTATCTATTTTAGCAGAGTTCCAAGATGCAGCTTTTTTAGTGTCCTTTGTCAAGCTGCAATACTTTACCTGTTTGGTACAAGCTTCACAGATGGAGACCCCCCTATAGTATACACTGGAGCACCTGTGTGGCCCCCTAATAAAAATGGTGTTCTGGGGTCCCACACTAGTGCTCCAGTGTCCAGATGTGAAAACAGCTGCTGAGTGTCCTCTCCTTACACACAATCTAGTTTGCATTTCATTCTAGTAACAAACCCATCTACACAACCCAATTCTTTGAAGCCAAGTATAGGGCGTCAAAATGGTGGCCAAATGCATATGGCCTAAACAACGGTATTTTATCGTCCGAAATAAAAATGTGTGATCCGAACGAATAATGTGCCCATGAACATGAAAGTTACCATTTTAAACTGTAAAACAGTTCCTAAAAGCACATGGAGCAGCACGAACATAATAAACACAAAAAGAATAGGAACACAGCACAAATACTTACTTTTTTGCAACACTCTCCGGATCTTTCTGTACTGCTCATGTTCTCGTAATTTCAGGTCCGACCACCGCTTCCTGAGCTGATCTTTCGATCGTCGTACCCCGAATTTCCGGTGCAGACTTCTGACCACTTTCCCCATTATCTTGGCCTTTCGGACATTGGGGTTGGGGTAAGGCCCATACTTTCCGTCATAGTCGGCCTTCTTCAGGATGTCCACCATTTCCAACATCTCCCCAAAGGACATATTTGAGTCCTTTAATCTCCTTCTGGATCGGGACGTTTCAGGCTCCGGCCTTTACTCCCCCTCCTCCTCGTTGCTACAATTAGCACGATCCT
Organism: Aquarana catesbeiana; assembly: GCF_042186555.1. Lineage (NCBI taxonomy): Eukaryota > Metazoa > Chordata > Amphibia > Anura > Ranidae > Aquarana > Aquarana catesbeiana. The sequence continues at coordinate 265,876,861 of NC_133328.1, forward strand.
GCTGTCTATCTGCCATGTGCTCTTCCCCCACTGCACCGAACGAAAAGGGGCGGGGAATAGACTAGAAAGAACGTCAGGGGCGGAGTTATATGCATGCGCAGTGTGTATAAATCATAACGCGCACGTCTTATGTACGATCTGTGAGCGGAGGAAGGAGCATCGGAGACGCCGATCGTGCTAACGAAGGTAGGATCTAAACTTGGGCCTATACTGCTTCGAAATGGAAGCCTATATTGTAACAAGATTAGGGGAGTTTGGCCTGACATTAGGGTTTGTCTTGTGTTGTGTCTTGCAGAGAAAATGGATGGGTTCAATGACCACAATTTCCTGCCCCTGTTCATAGACAAATACAGGGAGCTGCCCTGTCTGTGGCAGGTCAGTCACCCCCACTATAATCACAAACAGAAGAGGCAGGCAGCGCTGGAGAAACTGCTGGAGTTGGTGAAGCCGGTGGTCCCCACAGCAACCATCCCTTATTTAAAAGCTAAAATTGGTGGCCAGAGGAGCACGTATCTTAGGGAGCACAAGAAGGTCACAGATTCCCAGAGGTCCGGAGCTGCAGCAGATGACGTTTATGTCCCCAGACTGTGGTACTATGAGAGACTGCGATTTCTGTCAGACCACACTGAAGTCAGGGAATCCCTCTCTACTCTTCCTTCCACACTTCCTTCCATACCAGCTGAGGCTTCTGATGTCCAACCTGGGCCTTCCAGCCAGGAAGAAGTGGAGGAGCCCAGCTGGAGTCAGGTATAGCATTCTCCTACAGATTTCTGGTCAATAAATAAATGATGTTTACTAGATGTTATTATTGATCACTAATTGATGATTGAAAAAAGTGTTTTACATATCAATAGACAGTAGTGGGCACCCAAAATTGGGACAAGAATGCAAAATGCTGGGCTCAGAAGGATAGTCTGTTATATTTGTTAACATTCAATTTGCAGCAGTCAGGAGGTGAAAATTGTGTGTGATTGATGAAAACAATACTAAAACTATGTCCCTTTTTCATACACAGGAAGACCTCAGCCAGGAGGAGGTTGTGGAATGTGGCAGTCAGGAGGAGGCGGGGATCAGTGGCAGCCAGGAGGAGGCGGGGATTAGTGTCAGCCAGGAGGAGGTGGGGCTAAGTGTCAGCCAAGAGAAGCCTGGGACAAGTCGCAGCCTGACTGAGTCTCAGGTCCCTCCCCTCCGCCTGCCACATAAACGAGCCAGGAAGGCCACTCCGAGTCCTGTGCAGGATTCAGCATACAGGCTGATCCAGGAGGCTTCGGTGTCCCTCAGAGCCTTCCCCAGTCCTGCAGAGGCCTTTGCCTGCATGGCTGCCACCAAATTGCAGGGCATGCAGGAGGGTCAACGCAGGATCTCTGAGGACCTGATTTATAAAGTCCTACGTAAGGGGGAGAGTGGGGAACTAACACCCAAGACGGATGTCATTGAGATCGACGATCCTCCTCCTCCTCCTCCTCCTGCTGCCACAACTCCACCACCACAGCCACCGCGTGGAAGGAGGCATGGAAAGAAGACCAGAGAGTGATGGCCCTGGGTTCAGTCTGGTCTGACAGAAGATGCAGTCTCTCGTATGACCACAGCCTGGGGACACAGATGTCATCTGCTGCTTTCCGGATCTCTGGGACTTCTGGACCAGACTGCCCTCCCTTAGATATGGACTCCTCAGGCCACCAATTTTGCTTTTAAATAATTGATGTCTGCCCTGGGGGTCCAAGGCTTCGCCAATTTCTGCAGTTTCTCCAGTGTTGCCTCCCTCTTTGTTTTTTTATAGTTGTGACCCCTTAATAAAATTTTTTAAGGTAAATTCTACTCTCCTGTGTGTGTTTTCATCCAAAAAGGACAGTTTGTTGGTGACGATTCAGGTACATTTCTAACATAAAATGTGAAATTAACAAGAGACAACAACACCAAACAATCTCCTACAGATTAAATAGAACAGCATATCAATGGTGTTGTGGGAACTTGTCACAAAAAACACACAAACATTTTCGGGAGTACAAATCAAAATCACCAAAAAAAAAAAAAAAAGAGAAACACAAAAAAAGATTCTACATTAAAGGCAAAAAAAAAAAAAAAAAAGATACAAAAATATGTTGTCAGATGTGAGAAATCAAAATATATTGAGGGAATCCCGATAAATAGTAACGAAATAAGTTTGTGAGATGTGTGTGTGAATATGAGCAGCAAAACTAAGATATTCTTCTCATATTATAAAGAAGAAGAGAGTGCGCTGTATTAAACCATTTTGAACACTGCAGCGTGACGAAAGTGCTGTATCCATTGCGAACGCTAAGTTTACCAGAACGAGCTGTCCCGTGTCGGAATTTCTTCTGAGCATGCGTGGCACTTTGTGCGTCAGAACAGGCCACACACGGTCGGAATTGACGCGATCGGATTTTGTTGTCGGAAAATTTTATCTCCTGCTGTCCAACTTTGTGTGTCGGAAAATCCGATGGAAAATGTCCGATGGCGCCCACACACGGTCGGAATTTCCGACAACACGCTCCGATCGGACATTGTCCATCGGAAAATCCGACCGTGTGTACGGGGCATTAGACTTACCATACCTGCAAAGCAAATACAAAAAAAAAAGTAAAAAATAAAACATTTTTTAACGCAACCTGTGCCTAAAATATATATATGCCGAAGCATGGGGGCATCCACCCGCAAAAGGTAGGAGAAAATCGCTACTCTGCCCCTGCTGTCCCCCATGCTGTGGCATATATGCTCTTTTTTTTAACTGTGGTGGTGAAATCACCTACGACAGCGCTGGAGTCACAGCTTTATGTATCGTGGGAGCAAACGCTGTTGCTGTCATAAAACACAGTAAACAGTAAAGTATAAAAAAGTTACATACCTGCAAAGCAAACATTATAAAACATAATAACAATAAAACATTGCAGAATAGAATACAGTAAAAAAGGAGAAAAATAAAGAGAGAATATATAGAGAGAGAACAATAACTATTTTTGTTTTTTTTATTTTTATATTTTTTGTGTATTTTTTTTTGTTTACTTTCTTTTTTTTTTTTACACTTTTTTTTGTAACTGTAACTTTTGTAACTGTAACCGGTTCCAGGTTCGGGTCTCTCAAAATGCGATGGCATCTTGGGAGACCCTGTGAAAGTGTGCCTAGTCTGTGCAATGCTGTACCCTACACTAAAACTCAACTAGTGTATGGTAGCGCTCAGAACATTGACCAATGCAAAGACCAGGGTTGTCAGGACAGGAGGAACAATAATAGCGGGTGTCACGCTTATATCCGCGCTTTCTACAGACACAACATTTTCTTTGGGGGGCTCGTTGGGTAGGGGTACTCGGGAGGACATAAGGAAAATGCCTCTTATGCAGCCGGCTTACTGCATTTGGTTGGGGAAGGTGAGGTGGAGCACCATCTGGAAACAGAAGGGCTCTGACGATCTCTTCCTGCAATTTAAGAAAGGATCCAGTCCGTCCTGAAGCTCTGTATAGCACATGAGCGTTCAGCAAAGTCAATTGAAATAAGTATACAGACACTTTTTTATACCAGCGTCTGGCCTTACGGGCAACTAGGTACGGCGCCAACAACTGGTCGCTGATAGATCCACCCCTCCCATATTTTGGTTATATTCGTGGACACAGAGGGGTTTCTCCACAACACCAGTCGCCGTAGTAATTTGGACCGTCGTGTCTGCATGAAGGGAGGTAAGAACGAAAACATTCTTATTATCCCTCCACTTCATAGCGAGCAAGTTACTGCACTTCAAGCAGGCTCTCTCCCCCAGCCTAAGACGGGAAACTACAAGCCGCTGGGGAAAGCCCCGGCGATTAGATCGCACAGTGCCACATGCTCCAATCTGATGATCAAACAAGTGACTAAAAAGTGGCACGCTCGTGTAATAATTGTCCACGTACATGTGGCCCCCCCCTTTCCGAATAAGGGTGACACCAAGTCCGATACAATCTTGCCAGCGCTTCCTATGTAGTCAGGGCAGTTTGTCGACTCTACGTGACTATCTCTTCCCTCCTAAACCATAAAACTACATGTATAGCCTGTGGCCCTGTCACAGAGCTTATACATCTTGACCCCGTATCTGGCACGCTTGCTGGGAAGGTGCTGTTTGAATGACAAGTGGCCAGAAAACTTAATCAGGGACTCATCAATGCAGACAACTTGATGGGGAGTAAACAAGTCTGCAAAACATTAGTTGAAGTGGTTTACGAGGGGCCCCAATTTTGTAGAGCCGATCGTATCCAGGGTCTCCACGAGGACAACAGAGTTCATTGTTGTTGAAGTGCATGAATCACAAAATCTGCTTGTATCGTACCCTGGCCATGGAAGCAGAGAACAAGGGCATATAGTAAATTGGGTCAGTGGACCAATATGACCGCAACTTACTTTTTTTGGTTATGCCCATGAGGAGGTATAGGCTCAGAAAGATCTTAAATTCGGAAACTGTAATTGGTTTCCAATCTCTGGCAAGGGAGGACTGGGGATTAGTGGAGATGTGTTGACAAGCGTACAAATTGCTTTGGTCCACAATAGATCTATAGAGATCTTCAGTGAAAAACAGCAAATAAAAATCAAGTGACATAAAATCAACTGTTTCCACCTGAAAGCCGGGTTAGCCAGTGAATGGGGGAAGTACGGGTGCTGCAGAAGTGGTGGGTTCCCAATTAGGATTGGCGAATGCATCAGGAAGGGCACTATTGGCACGACGGGCCTGTGTTTATTTTCTTGGTGGCAGCAGGACACTACTTGTGCTTGCCACCTCGCCAGCTTGAACTGCACTTATGGGACTCGCCACGTCACCAAGTGTTACTGCAGTGCTGGATGTACGACTAGGGTGTACTAGGCTGCTGGTGCTTGCCAGTTCACCAGAAGGAATAGAGGCACTAGTACTTCTCTGCTCCATACGAGAGCCCTGCGGTTCTTGCACCTCAACAGCAGAAGCAGATTGGGGTCTTGTACACCTGACCTTGCCAGGGACCACAACTCCTTCATCAGAGCTATCTGTCATGGAGCTGCTGCTGTCTACAGGTTCGTATTCTGAGCCTGAATCTGACAGATGAGTGACTTCCTCTTCACTATCTGTCATGCTCAGAAACGTGTAGGCCTCTTCACTATTGTACCTTCGATTTGCCATTTTGGGCTCTAAATTTAGTGGTACAGTAGTGAGACTCACAGGTAAAAAAACCCTGACTGTTAGTGACTGTATCAAAATGCTACCAAAAAACTGCTAGCGATCACAGGAATCAGGCCTGACTTTGTGAACGCTGCAGTCATGTGTTTAGTGTTTTATAAGTGACAGTGATTGATCGATACTGCACTTGGGTGGGTTGGGCTGGGTGGAGGGGCAAAACACAGGTGCTAGCAAGTATCTGGGCTGATCCCACTAACACTGCGTTTTTGGGAACCCTAAACTGCTGGGGACGCTAGTATAGATCTGATCGGATCAGATATTGATCCGTTCAGATACTATACCACTAAGGGAGGTGTATGCTGCGTGCGTGGGTGTTAGCGGTACTGGCACTAACCTGACGCTGCCTGGGGCGACGCAGACCCTATCTGATCCTAAAACCTAACTTATATCAACCGCCGGGCGATTAGGGGGTTAAACCTTTATTAGGTAATAAACGACGGTTACCCTGACACTATAAAAAACTAACTAACTAACCAGCGTCACCCATAACAGTTATATGGTGATCACTGGTGAAAGGGATAACTAGGGGGCAATCAGGGGGTTAAAACCTTTATTAGGTAGTATATGGGGGTACCTGTTGCTATAAACACCTGACGGCGAACCTAAATACTTACCTGCCTAACTAGCGTCACCTGTGACACTAATACAGCGATCAGATAAACGATCGCTTAGTGACACTGGCGACGGGGGTGATCAAGGAGTTAAAACTTTATTAGGGGGGGTTAGGTGGGTACCCTAGACCTAAAGGAGCCTACCACTAACTGCCCTACCACTTATAACTGTCACAAATGACACCAATGCAATAATCAGAAAAAAAAAAAACTGCTATTATTGTCACTGTGACAGGGGGTACAGGGGGGTGATCGGGGGTGATTGGGGGTGAAAAGTGTTCCTGCATGTTCTACTGGAAGTGTAGTGTTTGGTGCAAACTTACTTGATGTCTTCTCTCCTCGGAAGCCGGAACGAAAAGGCTTCACGAGGAGCGATGACATCACTTGCTCTGCTGCTGTTTACATTACAACAGCAAAGGAAGATTCTCATTCGCCAGGAGCGATCGTGAGGGTGTGGTAATCCAACCGCCGCAGGCAGGACCCCCACGGGCAGGCAGGGACGTACAGGTTAGCCCTTACGCCTGCCTGTGCCATTGTGCCGATGTACATAAGCGTGCAGCGGTCGGCAACTGGTTAAGAGACTTTTTTCCTTTTTTTTCCTTTTTTTTTTACTCAGGACACTTTAGCAAATTCTATATATCCTATATAGTGCTTATACTCAGGACAATATACAGCAAACAAAAATTAATATGCCACGGTATTAACGCATAACAGTGGAGGACATTATTGAGTTATACTTATGCCCTTTGAGTTGGTGGGGCTATAAAAGGCTATAAAAGGCAGTACATCCCCATCTCGTGAGGCAAACCCTGCGACTCAGGGAATAGCAATTATAATATGTCTAGAAAACGAGGAACAGAGGAGCAGCCACCCCAGGATGGGGCCCAGATAAAGCGCTCTGCAAAGGAAAAGGGGAACCAGGCGGCAGCTGCAGCATGGGCTATGATCAGGTATCTTCAAACCCTACCACTCCATCTAGCATCAAGACTGTGAGTACTAAAGAGATAGGGGAGGAAAACCAGGAACTGTATCTGCAAAATCTGCCGTGGTATCTGGGGGGGCCATGGTGGCTGACCCCATGTCGGAGGAGGGGGAACCCACATTGAGAGATGTATTGTATGCTGTCAATGCCTGCAAAGACCCAATTACCATTTTTGATAACCAGCTAAAAAGCATTAAGGAGGAATTACTTTCAATGAGTCATGAATTGCGTAAGACAGTGGAAAGGACTACTGCCCTAGAAGAGAGATTAAGCACAGTTGAGGATGATTTATATCCACTAAAGTGAGAAATCAAGGGTTTGAAGGAACAAATGGTCATACAGGCGGCTAAGCTTGATGAATTGGAAAACAGAAGCCGTAGAAACAATGTGAGAGTGATAGGCCTACCGGAGCGGAGTGAGGGCTCCAATCCCATAAAATTCCTAGAGGGGTGGTTTAGAGAAATGTTTGGATCCACCACTTTTACATCACTCATTGCGAGCGAAAGAGCCCATCGAGTCCCCTTCAAGGTCCGACAGGTGGGCGAATACACCAGGCTGCTAGTCCTGAAACTTGTTAATTATAATGATAAGGTGATCCTACTCCAGAAGGCCAGAGAGATGGGGGACATTATGTACAATGAGTTTAGGGTCTCATTGTATCCTGACTTTTTGCCAGATCTTCAGAAGCGCAGAGCTGAATTCATTCCAATTAAGCGTACTTTGCAGAAACGTAAGATTGAGTATGCTTTGCTGTATCCAGCCCGCTTGTGGATGACAGCATTGGGTGGAACTTTGTTTTTTGGCTCACCAACTGAAGTGGTGCAGTGGCTGGAGGAAAACAAGAAAGATCTATAGAACTGTAGAATATAATGAGCATGGAATTATTTGAACTGCTGTGTTTTTTTTTCTTTTGAATTGTTTTGATCATGTTTTACACGGGGGGGGAGGAGGGACTGGGGGAGGATTACCTTACCTCCCCGGGGTCGGGCGGCCCTTTTGTTCCTTCTCAACCTCCCCACCCCTTTTTTTCCCTTCTTTTTTCCTCTTTTTTGGGGTTTGAGTATCACTGAAATACCACTACAATACCACTGCAACAAGATTTGATTGATTAAATGGGAGGGAGCAGGGGAGGGGAGACGCACTTTTGGTTGACTGTTACAAATGTATGTAAGAATGGGAGTAAGGGAGCAAATGGGGCTCCCAAATTGGTTATGTTTTGCACTAATATTGTTAATAACACTGGTTTGCAATGTGAGGTGGGAATGGTGGGGGGTGAAAGGTAATGTCACAGGTGAAGCCCTTAGGGTAGGCCCAGATGGGCAGGGTTGGGGGGACATGGGAGGGAGGGAGGTGGTAGGGGGGTTGGATAGGGGTAGGGTGGGGGGTAAGAAATGCACACCACAAATACTAGCATGCCAGAAGGTACAAATAGAAAAAGGGGAGAGATATAGAGGGAGGGAGGAACACATGGACTGGAGAAAACACTTGGGGTGGAGGAGAGAGAGAGACTGCCAGATCAATTGCTCTCTTTATTTTTTTTATATTTTTTTCCTTTTTCCTTTTTTTTTATTTATTTACTTTTGATTTATTTTTGACCCTTTTCCATGCAAGATAAGATATTCAGTATAACCTCTTGAAATGTCCAAGGCCTAGGGGATCCAATTAAGAGAGCCACGGTCCTGTCTGCAATGGAAGGGAGCGGACCCGGGCTGCTCTGCCTGCAGGAGACGCACTGGACTGGGGACACTGTGTTACAACCTTGCAACCAGAAGTTCCAATTCCAATACCATTCGGTCTACTCCAACTGTTCAAGGGGGGTGAGCATAATGATTGGGAGAAGAGTGGCGTTCTCCTGCAGGGAGAGCTATATCAATGAGCAGGACCGGTATATTTTTTGTTTTGCTCGATTGAGAATAAACCATATGTGTTGGCAAACATTTATATTCAAGCTTGAGATTTTACATAAACTGTTGGAGTTCACATTGGATAGTAGGAATCCCAATAATAGTGGTGGGAGACTTCAATGAAGTTCTAGATAAGAGCCTAGACAGATTGCCACCGGGAAACAGACACAATACAGCAGGAGAGGATCGGCTATCCCGATTCTTGGAGGAAGTGGGGCTGAGCGATATATGGCGAATGCGCTATCCGCAAGAAAGGCAATACTCATGTTTTTCAAGTTCCTACCTTACTCTCTCTAGAATAAACATGGCCCTGGGCAATAGAGAGGCAATATCATTGGTAAATAATATAGAGTATGGTCCAAGAGGAGTCTCGGACCACTCCCCGCTTGTGTTGACAATAAATATAGGGGGCAAAGCCCATTTTAGAGAATGGAAAATCAGCCCTTCTTGGCTGGAATTGATTGGCAACCCCGGAGAAGTGGTGACTAGACTAAATGAATTCGTACAAACCAATGCAGGCACAGCATCGGCTGGAGTGGTCTGGGACTCCTTGAGGGCCTATCTTAGAGGCCTCTTGATCCAACAAGTGGCAAGAACTAAGGGGAAATCTAGAGCGTGGGAAAGGGACATTAGGAACGAGGCGATGCAGGCAGAGAAGCAATATGTCAAGAATCCAACCCCAGATAGGCAAAGGGAATGGCTAGATAAGCAACAAGTCTATAAAATGGCCACTACAAGGAGGACGGAAAACAGACGAATATTCCAGAAACAGTGCTATTTTGGGGAAGGGGAGAGAGTGGGCCATATGCTGTCCCTCTTGATTAAATCTAATACCCCCCTCTACTGTCTTGGTGGTTAGGACAGCAAGTGGAGAGATATCTACTGACGCGACAGAGATAATGCACACATTCAGCGAATATTACAAGTCTCTGTATAAATCCAATAGCGGAGTTGAGAGTGAAAGAATGGATGGTTTTCTTCAGGGATTATCAATCCCGACCTTGACAGAAAAGGATAGATTAGATATAGAAGCACCAGTGACCCTAGAGGAACTACAGTGGGCAATGGCTGAGATGCCTAGCCAAAAATCACCAGGCCTGGATGGGCTACCTGTAAAAATATACAAACGATATGGCAAGGTACTACTCCCAGAACTCCTGAAGACATTGGTATGGGCATTAACCAACGGGAGACTCCCCACCTCAATGTCAGAAGCCACTATCACTGTAATACACAAGGAGGGGAAGGACCAACTGGATGTTTCCTCTTATTGCCCAATCTCATTACTATGCACTGATGTAAAAATCTTCAATAGCCTGGAATGGGACTATTTATGGAGGGTGCTAGAGAGAGAGAGATTTGGGTTTGGCCCCGCCTTTATCAGATGGGTGAAAATAATCTATAGCGAACCAAGAGCTAAAATAAAAATTAATAATGAACATTCATAATTGTTTCAGTTGGAGAGAGGGATGAAACCGGGCTGCCCCCTGTCCCCCCTATTGTTCGCCCTTGCAATGGAACCACTAGCAATTATGACTAGATCAATGCTAGATATACAGGGATTCCAGAGACAGACAGAGGAGGACAGCATAGCACTGTTCACGGATGACGTCCTGTTTTTCCTGGGTGATGTTGAAACTTCGTTAAATACAGTGATACAAATGGTTGGAGAGTTTGGGCAATTTTCTGGTCTGTTTATCAATTGGGAGAAGTGGGCTCTGCTACCGGTAGACCCACTTGGTAGCCAGATACCATCTGGAACTCCCCACCTGAAAGTAGTTGCCAAGCTAAAATATCTGGGAGTTTGGATTACGAATGACATAAATCAGTACGTCAACAATAATCTACTACTCAAATTAAAGCAAAAAGGAGTGAAGTGATTGGTACAATATTATACAATCTAATAGATCCTATATAACTATTGCACACATGTATTAATTTGTCTAATCCCTATAGTTGCTAATCTGTAAGAGTCTGGTAAGCACAATAATATAACAAACACCTCTGCTTAGTAAACACGTTACATTTATTTCCCAATAAAATAGGAATGTACTAAAACAGCAGAATTAGGAAAAACTAACATAAAGGTACTACAAGAAATTGCAATATTGCAAGGCTTACAATCAGAACACAATACAAGACTGATACTTAGCACATCCTCTCGGCTGGTCCTCAGGTGTTTAAGAGACTGTTTTTCTGGCAAACATTTCTTTTTCACAAACATACCTCATCCAGACCCCCCCTTTTGCCTGCCCAACTTTGCCTTTGGACGAATCACAGTTTCTCTGGGGCATTCCCTCAACAGGCTATCATATGGACCGTCTTGCCATAACTGGCCTCTGGGGGGCAGTGTTTGTTCATGAATTGCCATCATCCGACCGATGTCAAATTCCACAAATACCTGGGCCCTTGATTTCCTGTATCTCTCCTCATCCATCAACCCTGTCAGTTTAGCTGTCTTTGAAGCCTGCGTGCCTAGTAGCTAATCAGGAAATTCCCATAGACAGATAGGAGCCAGCATTGTCATGCGCAATGGAAGCTTAACAGGTTACATTCCAACGTGGGTGGCAGCATCCTGTCCTCCCGGGAGTGTGAAACCTTCATTCTTTCAAAGTCTAGCTTCTCTCTGAAGTAAAGAAATATGTGTACAACATCCAGAAATATGATATTCATGTTAAATTCCAACATATGCCGCTTTGCACCTAAAGGGCGCATACCAGCCTTCTTCAGACACGGCTCCTATTGAACAGCCATAACTGTCTTAATGTGTGTTGCTCCCCAACATGTGTTTCCGAACCAGTAGCTATGGAACAGTCCTTAACCACTTCAGCCCCGGAAGGATTTACCCCCTTCCTGACCAGAGCACTTTTTACAATTTGGCACTGCGTCGCTTTAACTGCTAATTGCGCGGTCATGCAATGCTGTACCCAAACGAAATTTGCGTCCTTTTCTTCCCACAAATAGAGCTTTCTTTTGATGGTATTTGATCACCTCTGCCCTTTTTATTTTTTTGCGCTATACACGGAAAAAGACCGAAAATTTTGAAAAAAATTGATATTTTCTACTTTTTGTTCTAAAAAAAATCCAATAAACTCAATTTTAGTCATACATTTAGGCCAAAATGTATTCGGCCACATGTCTTTGGTAAAAAAAATGTCAATAAGTGTATATTTATTGGTTTGCGCAAAAGTTATAGCGCCTACAAACTAGGGTACATTTTCTGGAATTTACACAGCCTTTAATTTATGACTGCCTATGTCGTTTCTTGAGGTGCTAAAATGGCAGGGCAGTACAAAACCCCCACAAATGACCCCATTTTGGAAAGTAGACACCCCAAGGAAATTGCTGAGAGGCATGTTGAGCCCATTGATTAATTTTTTTTGTCCCAAGTGATTGAAAAATGACAAAAAAAAAAATTACAAAAAGTTGTCACTAAATGATATATTGCTCACACAGGCCATGGGCATATGTGGAATTGCACCCCAAAATACATTTAGCTGCTTCTCCTGAGTACGGGGATACCACATGTGTGGGACTTTTTGGGAGCCTAGCCGCGTACGGGGCCCCGAAAACCAATCACTGCCTTCAGGATTTCTAAGGGCGTACATTTTTTATTTTACTCCTCACTACCTATCACAGTTTTGAATGCCATAAAATGCCCAGATGGCATAACCCCCCCCCCCCAAATGACCCCATTTTGGAAAGTAGACACCCCAAGCTATTTGCTTTGAGGCAGGTTGAGTCCATGGAATGTTTTATGTTTTGACACAAGTTGCGGGAAAGTGACAAATTTTTTTTTTTTTTTTTTTTGCACAAAGTTGTCACTAAATGATATATTGCTCACACAGGCCATGGGCATATGTGGAATTGCACCCCAAAATACATTCTGTTGCTTCTCCTGAGTATGGGGATACCACATGTGTGGGACTTTTTAGGAGCCTAGCCGCGTACGGGGCCCCGAAAACCAATCACCGCCTTCAGGATTTCTAAGGGCGTGAATTTTTGATTTCACTCTTCACTGCCTATCACAGTTTCGGAGGCCATGGAATGCCCAGGTGGCACAAACCCCCCCCAAATGACCCCATTTTGAAAAGTAGACACCCCAAGCTATTTGCTGAGAGGCATGGTGAGTATTTTGCAGCTCTCATTTGTTTTTGAAAATAAAGAAAGACAAGAAAAAAAATTTTTTTTTTTCTTTTTTCAATTTTCAAAACTTTGTGACAAAAAGTGAGGTCTGCAAAATACTCACTATACCTCTCAGCAAATAGCTTGGGATGTCTACTTTCCAAAATGGGGTCATTTGGGGGGGGGGTTTGCCACCTGGGCATTCCATGGCCTCCGAAACTGTGATAGGCAGTGAAGAGTGAAATCAAAAATTTACGCCCTTAGAAAGCCTGAAGGCGGTGCTTGGTTTTCTGGGTCCCGTGCGCGGCTAGGCTCCCAAAAAGTCCCACAGATGTGGTATCCCCATACTCAGGAGAAGCAACAGAATGTATTTTGGGGTGTAATTTTACATATTCCCATGGCATGTTTGAGCAATATATCATTTAGTGACAACTTTGTGCAAAAAAAAAAAAAAAAATTGTCTCTTTCCCGCAACTTGTGTCACAATATAAAATATTCCATGGACTCGACATGCCTCTCAGCAAATAGCTTGGGGTGTCTACTTTCCAAAATGGGGTCATTTGGGGGGGTTTTGAACTGTCCTGGCATTTTATGCACAACATTTAGAAGCTTATGTCACACATCACCCACTCTTCTAACCACTTGAATACAAAGCCCTTTCTGACACTTTTTGATTACATGAAAAAATTATTTTTTTTTGCAAGAAAATTACTTTGAACCCCCACACATTATATATTTTTTTAAAGCAAATGCCCTACAGATTAAAATGGTGGGTGTTTCATTTTTTTTTTCACACAGTATTTGCGCAGCGATTTTTCAAACGCATTTTTTTGGGAAAAAACACACTTTTTTAAATTTTAATGCACTAAAAAACACTATATTGCCCAAATGTTTGATGACATAAAAAAGATGATCTTAGGCTGAGTACATGGATACCAAACATGACATGCTTTAAAATTGCGCACAAACGTGCAGTGGCGACAAACGAAATACATTTTTAAAAGCCTTTAAAAGACTTTACAGGTTACCACTTTAGATTTACAGAGGAGGTCTACTGCTAAAATTACTGCCCTCGATCTGACCTTCGCGGTGATATCTCACATGCATGGTGCAATTGCTGTTTACATTTGACGCCAGACCGACGCTTGCGTTTGCCTTAGCGCGAGAGCAGGGGGGACAGGGGTGCTTTTTTTTTTTTTTTTTTTTTTTCTTTTTTTTTTTGCTTTTTTATCTTATTTTTAAACTGTTCCTTTCATATTTTTTTTTTTAAATCATTTTTATTGTTATCTCAGGGAATGTAAATATCCCCTATCATAGCAATAGGTGGTGACAGGTACTCTTTTTTGAAAAAATTGGGGTCTATTAGACCCTAGATTTCTCCTCTGCCCTCATAGCATCTGACCACACCAAGATCGGTGTGATAAAATGCTTTCCTAATTTCCCAATGGCGCTGTTTACATCCGGCGAAATCTAAGTCATGAAATGCTCGTAGCTTCCGGTTTCTTAGGCCATAGAGATGTTTGGAGCCACTCTGGTCTCTGATCAGCTCTATGGTCAGCTGGCTGAATCACCGGCTGCATTCTCAGGTTCCCTGTTGAGACAGGAGAGCCAGAGAAAAACACGGAAGACGGTGGGGGGGGGCATTCCCTCCCACTGCTTATAAAAGCAGTCTAGAGGCTAATTAGCCGCTAGGATTGCTTTTACATGAAAGCCGACCGCTGGCTGAAAAGAATGATACCAAGGTGCAACCCAAGCCTCCCTTTGGGGAGACATGTGAGAGATCTACATGAAGGAATCACTCCGAAGATTTCCTTCCTGATCCTGGACAGAATACATCCTGGTATAAGAGGGGGTGACACTAACAAAACATTAATGCAGGCCGAACAAAGGTGGATTTTTCACTTGAATGCGACTATGCCACCTGGCCTTAACGCAACCACCTCCTTCAGACCCTTCCTGGAGGGATTTTCCTCAGGAGGATCCGAATGGGAATCTTTATAATAGAATCAACCCCTTAATCAAACTGATGCAGTCCTTTGTCCTACTTGGATCTTTTTGTACCTCTTATCCATAATATAGTAATCGTGCATTTATACGGGACTGTTAATATGCCCCAGGTCTCTGGGATAGTCCTTAGAACTGATAGGACACAAGAACCACTAGGACTGTATCTCTAGTTTGAAATATGTGTATTCCTGCTTGACTCCTGATGCAACACATTGTTGAAAATATATGATGTAATAAGCTTGTTTTATGATTTCAGGACCTTTTTTCCAATTCGGTGGGACCGTCCCTCTCGACTACACAGATAACTCACCAAGTGTTGGTAATTTCACTGCATGCACTTTCATTCCCTCCTTTTTCCCCCTCCTTTTCCTCTCTTTTTTTCTTTTCTTCCTGCTTTTCTCTCTTTCTCCTCTACACAGATTCTTCCCCCCCCCTCCCTCCCCCCTCCCCCCCCCCTCCCCCCTCTCTCTCT
The DNA here is from genome assembly GCF_042186555.1 of Aquarana catesbeiana. NCBI lineage: Eukaryota > Metazoa > Chordata > Amphibia > Anura > Ranidae > Aquarana > Aquarana catesbeiana. Next base: position 265,892,153 of record NC_133328.1, read on the forward strand.
TCTCCTGCATGCTATCAGTATTTCTCCCTTTCTTCCCTCTTAGCTCCACCTTTTTTCTTTTCACTCACTGTCACCTCTTTCTCTCTTTCCTTATTTCTTCTTTCATGCCTGCATTTTCTACCTGGCTGTCTTTCTTCCCTCCCCCTTTTCACTTTTCAACTAATCACTCTCACTCTTTCCCTCTTCAATCCTCCCAGGTTTGGGCTGTGTGTCAGCTCACTCAGCGCACCCGGGGGAGACCGAGACACGCTCTCTTCTGAGCGCGCCTGGCCCCCCCCTCTCTCTGGCAGTCTGTGTCATGGGTTCCCATGACAACGGGCACGCCAGCTCTGCGCTGCGGGATCTTAGACGTATGGGGGAATTCTCCACGTCGCGCTGGTTCCGCCCCCCGCCGAGCGCTGCGCCTCCGCACACGCCCATCTCTGCCCTGCTGTGGATGTTTTCACTCCAGGGAGTGCATCGTGGAGATGACGTTGTACGTCGCTCCGCCCGGGGGATGTCCTTTACAGACACGTCTTGGCCTCCCTGCTTCAGACCGCCCCCCACCTTTGGTTTAGCCAATCAGGTTACTGATTGGACACCAACACCCACTACAGCTAACTCACACTTAAACTCTTCTGGCGCTGCACTTATCAGCTGTTTCCTATACCACACAGACGTGCTTGGAGGAAGCTAAGACGAACAGGTAAACCTGAGGATTATTTTTGGCTGGGATTTTTGCAAACCATACAGGCGATTGATTATCTATTCACTCACAACATTTCCCTGATGTGTTTTATAATCTGCAGACCTATGCGGGCTTATATCTAACCAGGGAACCTGCATACCCTCTTGGACCTTGGCCCACTTTAATCTGAGGTTTATTTAAACATCTCCTTGGGGCTCAATATTGGGATCTGTGACCTGATTCCACTCACCTCCATTTTCTTAGGTATGTGTTTGACATACATTATACGTGTGTATGTATGTGTATGTGTTTGACATACATGATTTTTATCTGCTTACCCCAATATTACCTCTATTTTGGAGAATAACATTGTACTTATACTAGGCTCTTCTCTGAGATTCTCATTGAAGTATATTTTTATTGCAGCGGGCTATTACCCCCCACCTTCCATACTCCATCAAGCAGGCTGTTCTTCAAGCCTTCATAGGGGGAAAAGGGGAGGACTGTGTCTGTTCCTCTTTATGGGGGATATCCTTTGTGAAGCAACCTCAGCCCACCCTGGCTTTCACTCCTGTGGTCTACTTGGTCCTTTCTCTGTCTTCTTGAACCTTGGTTCTGTGATCCCTGTGTGGCCGTGACGGACGGCAATTTGTTTGAGTCGCACTGGATGCTGGAAATGTCCTTGGGAAAGTTTTTACATGATTTTCAAGGGGTCAGTATGAATTTTCTGCTTGTATATGCCTAGAATTTACCAATGATGTAACAACTGTTTAAATGTGCACTGAACTTTATAATGCAAACTAAATGCTCTCTACTGCCTCCTGTTGTGAATATCTGAGAGATTCATTCACTTATGTTTGCTCTGCTTTTTTGTTAACTTTTTAGATGAAACACCCACTCTGACCAATTATCGTTACCCCTGAAGAAGAGGTCAACCCTTTTGCATACCTCGAAACGTTGGGTTTCTATGATCATTGGGTCTTTATTTACCTGTATCATTGCAATTGGTCACTTTTCCTATACAATTGTTTCTTCCCATTATATGCATCCATTTTATTGTACATACGGTTAGGTCATGTGTAATGATTTTTAAATGTTAAACCAATAAACTACAATACTTTTATACAGAAACCTAAATTTTCTACTATTTTCTACTTTATCAGAGGTGACCCCGCAAAAAAGTCCCGTTAGAGGAATTGCACTCCGATAGAGGGTGCTTGTGTTCACCAATGCAAAGACCAGGATTGTCAGGACAAGAGAGACAATAATAGCGGGTGTCACGCCTATATCCGCGCTTGCTGCAGACACAACATCTTTTTTGGGGGGATTCGTTGGGTAGGGGTACTCGGGAGGACATAAAGAAAATGCCTCTCATGCAGCCGACTGCATTTGGTTGGGGATGTGAATGGGGGAAGTACGGGCGCTGCAGAAGTGGTCGGTTCCCAATTAGGATTGGCGAATGCAGCAGGAAGGGCATTATGGGCACGACGGGCCTGTGTTTGTCTTTTTGGTGGCAGCGGGACACTACTTGTGCTTGCCACCTCACTAGCTTGAACTGCATTTATGGGACTCGCCACGTCACCAAGTGTTACTGCAGTGCTGGTTTGGCTACGACTAGGGTGTACTAGGCCGCTGGTGCTTGCCAGTTCACCAAAACGCTACCAAAAAAACTGTTAGCGATCGCAGGGATCAGGCCTGACTCTGCGAACGCTGCAGTTATGCGTTTAGTGTTTTGTAAGTGACAGTGATCGATCGATACTGCACTTGGGTGGGCTGGGCCGGGCTGGGCGGAGGGGCAAAACGCAGGTGCTAGCAGGTATCTGGGCTGATCCCACTAACACTGCGTTTTTGGGAACCCTAAACTGCTGGGGACGCTAGTATAGATCTGATCGGATCAGGTATTGATCTGATCAGATACTATACCACTAAGGGAGGTGTACGGTGCGTGCGTGGGTGTTAGCGCGACTGGCGCTAACCTGACGCTGCCTGGGGCTGGTGCTTGCCAGTTCACCAAAACGCTACCAAAAAAACTGTTAGCGATCGCAGGGATCAGGCCTGACTCTGCGAACGCTGCAGTTATGTGTTTAGTGTTTTGTAAGTGACAGTGATCGATCGATACTGCACTTGGGTGGGCTGGGCCGGGCGGAGGGGCAAAACGCAGGTGCTAGCAGGTATCTGGGCTGATCCCGCTAACACTGCGTTTTTGGGAACCTTAAACTGCTGGGGATGCTAGTATAGATCTGATCGGATCAGATATTGATCCGATCAGATACTATACCACTAAGGAAGGTGTACGGTGCGTGCGTGGGTGTTAGCGCGACTGGCGCTAACCTGACGCTGCCTGGGGCTGGTGCTTGCCAGTTCACCAAAACGCTACCAAACAAACTGTTAGCGATCGCAGGGATCAGGCCTGACTCTGCGAACGCTGCAGTTATGCGTTTAGCGTTTTGTAAGTGACAGTGATCGATCGATACTGCACTTGGGTGGGCTGGGCTGGGCCGGGCGGAGGGGCAAAACGCAGGTGCTAGCGGGTATCTGGGCTGATCCCGCTAACACTGCGTTTTTGGGAACCCTAAACTGCTGGGGACGCTAGTATAGATCTGATCGGATCAGATATTGATGCGTTCAGATACTATACCACTAAGGGAGGCGTATGCTGCGTGCGTGGGTGTTAGCGGTACTGGCGCTAATCTGACGTTTTCTGGGGCGACGCATATCACCGCCGGGCGATCAGGGGGCTAAACCTTTATTCGGTAATAAACGGCGGGTGCCCTGACACTATGAAAAATAAACCAACTAACCAGCGTCACCCGTAACAATTATACGGTGATCAGTGGTGAAAGGGTTAACTAGGGGGCAATCAAGGGGTTAAAACATTTATTAGATAGTATATGGGGGTCCCTGTCGCTATAAAATGCTGACGGCAAACCTAAATATTTACGCTCCTAACTAGCGTCACCAGCGACACTAATACAGCGATCAGAAAAATGATCGCTTAGTGACACTGGTGACAGGGGGTGATCAAGGGGTTAAAACTTTATTAGGGGGGGTTAGGGGGGTACCCTAGACCTAAAGGGGGGTAACACTCACTGTCCTACCACAGTAACTGTCACTAACTGACACCATGCAGTAATCATAAAAAAAAAAAAAAAAAAAAAAACTGCTGGTGTCAGTTTGTGACAGGGAGGGGGGAGGGGTGATTGGGGGGGATCGGGGGGCGATCGGGGGTGTTTCGTGTGCCTGGCATGTTCTACTGTGTGTGTGTGTTGGTGCACTTACATGTCTTCTCTCCTCGGCGCTAGAACGGAAACTGCCGAGCCGAGGAGAGATGACATCACATCCTCTGCCTGTGTGTACTATACACAGGCAGGGGATGTTCCTCATTGGCTGGGAGCGATCGCGAGGGGGGGGGGCCACGATCGGATGGTCTCCCCCTCGTCTCTCATCGCTCATAGCCAAATGCCGACTGCCGCTGGCACCGGGGGGGGGGGTCCGATCGGACCCCCCGCCCGCGGGAAGGCAATCACGTATGGGTACGTGATTTTGCCTGCCCGTGCCATTCTGCTCACGTATATATGCGTGAGGCGGTCGGCAAGTGGTTAACTGTATTAACGTATTGCGCTTTTCAACAGGAACATCTATGGAACAGTCCATAATGGTTTTACCGTGTTGCGCCTCTCAACATAGGCCTCAGAACCAGCTCCTGTGGAACAGTCCATAACAGTCCTAACGTGCTGTGTTTCCCAACACGTGCCGCTTTGCTACTGGGTGACACACCAACATCATTCTTCCGTGACAGCTTCCATGTCACCACTCTGTGTCTTCTTCTCTCCGATATCTTCAGGACGGGATGCAGCACAGGCAAGGGGTGTCCATTCACTCACCATTCACCAACACACATTCAGAGCAACCTATCAACCAGCTTTCCGATATAGAGTCTCGAGGAGGGCCTTTTGCCCATGTTATTAGCCTAAAATGCAACAATAATGAGTAAGATTACTGGAATGTCCCAATATTACCTCCCACCAAGACCCTCCCCCATCATTTTCTAGTTGATGTACTACCTCCTTTATTACATTCTGGTCATTGTAGATAACTATAGTAGCATTAGCTCTCTCTTGCTGCAGCATCCTCATAAGGCTCTCATCTCTATCCCAATCTGTTAACCATTTCTGTATCTTCCTTCCCATACCAAGGTTCAGGGCTCTCAGATTAATAGGGCGGTTCTGGTTGACATCCACAGACAGATTGGCACTATGCGGTACCACATAATTCCATTCCTGTGTCTGGATTTCAGAGACACCGCCAAGGGTACACTGTGCTCCTCTAGCTATTGTCAGGTTCACAAAACATCCTAATTCCATGACTAACGTTACGTTAGTATCCTTTAGGACAAAAAAACAAACTTGTTTATGTCCCAAATAATACGTAGGTCCTTCCTTCCCAGCAATGATCCCTCCATCCTGAATACAGAATGAAATATCTTCCCAACATTTCTCATCCACCACCCTGTATTGACCTGGCATACAAAGGACATCCATGGTCATGCTTCCGACCGAGGGAAATATCAACCTGCCTCCAGGTTCCATCCTCTCTGATCATATGTGTGCAACAGCCTCAAATGCAACAGGATAGAATCCCCAGTCAGTAAGCCCATTGATGCCACCAAATATACAGACTGAGTCTGCACTTCTGTACAGCATAACACCTTTCACAATCCAAACTGGTATAGCCCATCCAGGCATTCGACCACCACTTTGGATTAGCGTAAGCGACGTGTTTTGGCAAAGTCTTACTGAGCGGTGATGCTAACTCATCAGGCCACTGCCCCTCATACAGAGACTGTACAATCAGCTTAATGCTGGTTGATAATTCCACCTTCCACTGCATGCACGCCAGAGCCAATGACAGATTTCTGTCTTATACCATCACATTCTCTACTCACCCCTCAACATGGTTGACCAAATCTTGAGCCACTTTAACCTGGGTATTTATGTGACTTTGTTGAATGCTATCATGGATGTCACCAATCTCTCTGAGCAACAAAGCCCCGCTTATTCTCTGAAGCTATGGCTGCGAGTTTGTTCCTCAGGAGGCCGATGTCCACTCCATGAACAACACCCATCCCAGCTCTTATTCCCCCAATATAGTGCTGAATACATCCCTCCTCTTTCGGGTTACTCCTCAGAAATAAGCATCCTGCATGAACCTCATTCTGTGTCTGCACATCTCTGGGAGTAAGTCACTGGTACAATGACCGCACTTGATTCAGTGTATATTCAGCACATATAGGGTAATAGGTTTTTATCAACCACTGTGAGATGTTGCCGCACCATGTGGTGAAGGCATATTGTACCCTGGTAGCCAGCGTTTGTTCCCTTTATCTAACGGAGCATGCTCCTGTGTGTATTCACTGGCATTGCCTGTGCAGGGCTTCAACCTCTCAGGTGAGACATCAACCAGGCATATCCCCCCCCTACAAGGAAATTTGCACCCCATTTATGTGTCACCTGGCCAACCTCTAGTCTGGCCAACCGACACCTTGTTATGTATAAGCACCAGTCTCCTGGGCACCTGCACCATATTACTTCCGTTACGTCAATACATAATATCCATAATATCTGCTCGCTTGCTAAGTTTATTTACAGTTCCTTCCTTGGAACCCAGGAACTTAGTATTCCTGACTTCTGCAACTCTGACCACACTATCAAAACAACCATGACCTCTTTAGGCTGAACCCACTCCAAAATGGATCCCCATGGTATGATCAAGAATTTAAAAACAAAACGAACGTCAATGTTGACTCTCAAAAATCTTCAATTTAAGCATCAAAAAGACAATGCAATATCTGTTCTTTCAGACCTATGCACTAACCTCCCTTTCAGGTGGACAAAGCATACACCTTGTAACTTTTTCCACCTGGATGAACATAAAACAAAGAGAAAAAAAAAAACGAACTCCAGAGGCTAGAATGGCTTCCTACCAACAACTCTCATCTTAAATCAACAAAATGTATTCAGCTGCAGGACATATCCCATGACCATCTATTCAGCTGCTAATTGACGGAATAGCCAATTGCCAATATATTCTCTGTTACACTTTGTACCTGTTCAAATGATTGTTTCCTCTCACTATACCATTCTAATTCTTTTTGTTCCGCAATGTCTTTCATCTTTAACCACTTCCCGCCCGCCCTATAGCGGATTGACGTCCGGGAAGTGGTTCTGTTATCCTCACTGGACGTCATATGACTTCCAGCAGAATAACATGCCGCAGCGCGCCCCCGGGGGCGCGCATCGCGGCGATCGGTGGAGCGGTGTGTCAGTCTGACACACCGCTCCACCGATCTTGGTAAAGAGCCTCCGGCGGAGGCTCTTTACCACGTGATCAGCCGTGTCCAATCACGGCTGATCACGCTGTCAATAGGAAGAGCCGTTGATCGGCTCTTCCTCACTCGCGTCTGACAGACGCGAGTAGAGGAGAGCTGATCGGCGGCTCTCCTGGCAAGGGGGGTCTGCGCTGATTGTTTATCAGCGCAGCCCCCCCGCAGATCACCACACTGGACCACCAGGGATCGCCACTAGGACCACCAGGGAAGGGGCAACATGTGGATGGCCAGGTATGTACCCCATGGCCATCCACATGTGCCCAGTGTGCCAAATCTGTGCCAATCAGTGCCCACAAATGGGCACTGATTGGCACCATTATGTTGCAGTGATGCCCAGCAATGCCACCCTTAGAGGCATCACTGCAAACAAGCAGTGCCATCAGTGCCACCCATCAGTGTCCATTCATGCCACCTGTCAGTGCCCATCCGTGCCCATCAGTGCCCATCTATCAGTGCCCATCCATGCCCATCTGTGCCAACTATCAGTGCCACCCATAAGTAACCATCAATGCCACCTATGAGTGCCCATCAATGCCACCTATGAGTGCCCATCAGTGCCGCCTATAAGTGCCCATCTGTGCCACCTATGAGTGCCCATCAGTGCCGCATACCAGTGCCACCTATCAGTGCCCATCAGTGCCACCTATCAGTGCCCATCAGTGCCGCCCTATCAGTGCCCATCATCAGTGCCCGTCAGTGCCACCTCATCAGTGCCACCTCATTGGTGCCACCTCATCAGTGCCCATCAGTGCCGCCGTATCAGTGCCCGTCAGTGCCCGTCAGTGCAGCCATATCAGTGCCCGTCATTGAAGAAGAAAACGTACTTATTTACAAAAAGTTTTAACAGAAACAAAGAAAAACTTGTTTTTTTTCAAAATTTTCGGTCTTTTTTTATTTGTTGCGCAAAAAATAAAAACCGCAGAGGTGATCAAATACCACCAAAAGAAAGCTCTATTTGTGGGAACAAAATGATAAAAAATTTGTTTGGGTACAATGTAGCATGACCGCGCAATCGTCATTCAAATTGCGACAGCGCTGAAAGCTGAAAATTGGTCTGGGCGGGAAGGTGTCTAAGTGCCTGGTATTGAAGTGGTTAACAACACGCATATGGCATTGGCAATTCTCTGTTTCTTGCCTTTTTTGGAAGACTTTTTATACTTTATGGCATCATTATAAGGATTGCATTGTTTTAATAAATCATTGTACTGGTGTGCTAACGCATTTTCTTGTATAGACTCAAATCTAACACAACCATACTTGTTTACAAAACCTTCAATGGCTTCCATTGCTATGCTAATTTGCACCCAGCTACACTGAAGTTGCTTACACAATGCACACAGCTAGACAACAAAACACACACAGATAAAACTGTTTGAAAGCAAACTCTCACTTGTAGTTCCACAACCAAGAGCAAAAACAAAAAAAAAAAAAAAAACAAATACAAAGCTGTTTAACAACAAATTTTTCCCTTGCAGCTCTACAGCCTACAAGACACAAGGCACACTCTTAGTCAATGCCTTACTATATTACCACTGATTTTTAAACCCCTTAGATCGCAGGCCACATTGAGCTTCTGTTGGAACAGAGCGCTATTTCACACTCACGTGGGGACCAAATAAAATAAAAATAAACTAGTAATAAAATAATAAATTAAAAAAAAATGAAAGAAAAAGAAAAAGAAAAAAAAAAGAAAATTAATAATAAAAAAAAATTCAAACAAAAAAAAAATAAAAATAAAAATCTATATTTCTCCCACTTTTTCCTCAAAGATGTGTGGTATTTCCTGTCAATCTGCAGGTTATATCAGTACCAGGGATGATCAATCCCTTTACTCACCAGTACCGTTTACTGGTTACAGGCCTAAAACACATTAACGATACAAACGTTTAAGCTATATACATATATCAGCTGAAGATCTCACCAGGTTCTACGCGTCCGTCTCCCTGATGAAATATTTCACAGAATCTTCATGACCATCCAAGCTGTGTTTCAGAATTCGCGAGCCAGCGCCAATCTTGTCCACACTAGAGATGATTTTCAGTTCTGGGTGTACTTGAGGATTTATGCTTACAGGGACTCAAGACAAAAAATACATTAGGTTTTTGTGGATTCTGTGTAAAAATAAAATTCACACGCTCTCTGGGTGCCAAATGAAGTAATCGGTACAATATTATACAATCTAATATAGCCTATATAACTATTGCACACATGTATTAATTTGTCTAATCACTATAGTTGCTAATCTGTAAGAGTCTGGTAAGCACAATAATATAACAAACACCTCTGCTTAGTAAACAAGTTACATTTATTTCCCAATAAAATAGGAATGTACAAAAACAGCAGAATTAGGAAAAACTAACATAAAGGTACTACAAGAAATTGCAATATTACAAGGCTTACAATCAGAACACAATACAAGACTGATACTTAGCACATCCTCTCGGCTGGCCCTCAGGTGTTTAAGAGACTGTTTTTCTGGCAAACATTTCTTTTTCACAAACATACCTCATCCAGACCCCCCCCTTTGCCTGCCCAACTTTGCCTTTGGACGAATCACAGTGTCTCTGGGGCGTTCCCTCAACAGGCTATCATATGGACCATCTTGCCATAACTGGCCTCTGGGGGGCAGTGTTTGTCCATGAACTGCCATCATCCGACCGATGTCAAATTCCACAAATACCTGGGCCCTTGATTTCCTGTATCTCACCTCATCCATCATCCCTGTCAGTTTAGCTGTCTTTGAAGCCTGCATGCCTAGTAGCTAATCAGGAAATTCCCATAGACAGATCGGAGCCAGCATTGTCACGCGCAATGGAAGCTTAACAGGTTACATTCCAACCTGGGTGGCAGCATCCTGTCCTCCCGGGAGTGTGAAACCTTCATTCTTTCAAAGTCTAGTTTCTCTTGGAAGTAAAGAAATATGTGTACAACATCCAGAAATATGATATTCATGTTTAATTCTAACAAGGAGACATTTGGAGCCGATTCCCTCTATCTGTAGCAGGGCGCTGTAATTTAATAAAGATGATATGGCTACCACAGATACTATACTTGTTTCACAATTCTCTGACTAATTCTGACAATTCTCTGACTGGCCAAAAGTGGTTTAAAAAAATAGAATCCCTTTTTAGGGAATTAATATGGAAGAAGGGCCAATCTAGGATTAGTTTGCAAATCATGCAATTACCGATTAAAGAAGGGGGCATGACGGTTCCGCTCTCGAGATCATATTTTCTGGCATCCCAGTTGCAACATCTAACGGGCTGTGGAACCCTAGGAGGTGGAAATTCCAGCAATAGAATGATGATAATGGGGGCCCCACACAGTATACTAGTGGAGGTATTAGAGGCTGACTCATTTGTTCATAGATGCCCGACAATAAAACTAGTTAGTAAAGTATGGCAGACAACGAAGGCACTAATGGGATACAATGGGGTAACAGAATATGCCCCCTTATGGAATAATAAAAACTTGGCAGAAGTAAGGGGTATAGAGAGGCCCAGGGAATGGGAGAGGCAGGGCATAAACCGATTAATTCAACTATATGGAGGCTAATTTCATGAAGACCTTCTTAGATCTAAGACGGGAATACAATATATCAAACAAAACATTCTACAAATATCTGCAGATTAGACATGCTATTCAAGCACAGTTTTGGTCACAAATTATTGAATGGACCCAGATCCCCATACTCCTAAAAATAATTAAACCAGCCTCAACCGGAGGACTAATTTCCGAGCAATATGCCAGACTGGGGGCTAGAACAATAAGTGGAGTAGGACCTTCCAAGAGCAGAGCGGGATGGGAGAGAGACGTGGGGGCAATGACTATGGAACAATGGGACAAGATCGTAGAACGAGGAGTATTGGTCTCGATTTCCCCCTCGCAGAAAGTATTGCATTTGTTTCTTATACACAGAGTCTACTATACCACCAAAAAAATGTTTCAACTTGGATGGAGACAAAATGATGAGTGTCCCAGGTATAAGGTGACAGGATATTTTATCCACATGGTGTGGAACTGCCCGAAGCTATTTAGGTACTGGGCGGAGGTAGTAGATAGGATAAGTAAATCTTTTAGGACCACATTAGAACCGGAGGCCAAGATATGTCTATTAGGGAGCTTGGAGGAAGATGAAGTAGTTTTGAGGTGCCTGTTCCAGAAGAGGAAACTAATAGCACAGAAATGGCAGGCACAGATCCCCCAGACTGTGAAGAATTGGGTCAAGACCATCAATTCAATAGTCTGGAGCGAGAGAGTGGCATACATTAGACAAGGTAACCATGCAAAGTTTGAAAGAATGTGGAGGCCTTGGTTGGACGAGATGGGGTGTCCCCTATGAGGAGATGGTGGGGAGCGGATGAGGGTTTCTCCCTCGTTCTCCACCACTCCCTCGCTTTTGCTTTCCTCGCCTACGAGACTCTAGATGTTCTTCTCTTTTATGCCCTGTACACACGATAGGATTTTCCGATGGAAAATGTGTGATAGGACCTTGTTGTCAGAAATTCCGACCGTGTGTAGGCTCCATCACACATTTTCCATAGGAATTTCCGACACACAAAGTTTGATAGCTTGCTATAAAATTTTCCGACAACAAAATCCGTTGTCGGAAATTCCGATCGTGTGTACACAAATTCGACGCACAAAGTGCCACGCATGCTCAGAATAAATTAAGAGAGGAAAGCTATTGGCTGCTGCCCCGTTTATAGTCCCGGCGTATGTGTTTTACTTCACCACGTTCAGAATGATTGGATTTTTCGTCAACTTTGTGTGACCGTGTGTATGCAAGACAAGTTTGAGCCAACATCCGTCGGAAAAAAATCCATGGATTTTTTTGTCGGAATGTCTTCTACCCTTAGAGGTGGCTTTATCCTTCCCCCCTGATGCCTAAGCAATTAATAGAAGTACATGCACAATTAATGATTGAGTGGTGTGAGTGAGGGGGGTGGGTGCAGGTAGGGAGAGAGGGAGAGGGAAGATAAAGTAATAATAGTTCTATGTACTACAAGACATTACATGAAATTTTATGATGTTGTATGCTCTTTTTTATCTGCTTTTTGAAAAACAATAAAAAGAAAATAATTAATTCAGATTCGAAAAATGGATGTTTTGTTTGTGTTGCCTGAAGGTCCTAAAAAAGGACAGGCAGCATCAAAATCTACTATTTCTAAATGGATTTGGCAAGTAGTTGTTCAAGCTTATGGTTTGAGGAGGAAGATTCCACCTTTTCAAATCAAAGCGCACTCTACCAGGGCTGTTAGTGCTTCATGGGCAGTGCATCACCAAGCCTCCATGGCTCAAATCTGCAAGGCCGCAACTTGGTCTTCAGTCCATACATTTACCAGATTCTATCAGGTGGATGTAAAAAGGCATGAGGATATCGCCTTTGGGTGCAGTGTGCTGCAGGCAGCAGTATAGGTTTTCAGGTCTGATGGCGCCCTACTTTTGTTTGTGTCTCCCTCCCCTCAGATAGCATTGCTCTGGGACATCCTACATAGTTACCACTTTCTGTGTCCCGTGATGTACGATAAAGAAAATAGGATTTTTATAACAGCTTACCTGTAAAATCCTTTTCTTGGAGTACATCACGGGACACAGAGGTCCCTCCCCTCTTTGGATACACGTATATTGCTTTGCTATAAAAAATGAGGTACTCCCAGTAATGGGAGGGGTTATATAGAGAGGGAACTTCCTGTCTTAGGGTGTCCAGTGTCCATCACCTAAAGGTGGCCTATATAACCCACAGAGTTACAACTATGGCTCTGTGTCCCGTGATGTACTCCAAGAAAAGGATTTTACAGGTAAGCTGTTATAAAAATCCTATTTTGCATCTAAAGAAGAAGGACAGAAAAAGCCAATCAGTAGTAAGTTTAAACATTCTCAATTAAGGAATAAATCCATCTTTAATCCTAAAACAAGAAATAATGAAAGCTTAGAGGTATTCAAAAAGATGGTAGAAGAGGACATCAAGAATCTAAAAGTAAGGAAATAGAGAAAGGAAAAAATATGGAACACAATAAAGGAAATAGAAAAAAAAAAGGAAGTGATCACCCCCCCCAGCAGATAAAGGGGGAGGATTGGTATTTATCAATAAAACTGATTATGAGGAAGAGATGAAGAAGTTGCTAAATGTAGCAAACACATACAAAAAACTGAAAGGCAACCCCAAAGGGGAGTATGAAAAGAAATTGAAAGCTTTTGTCAATAAAGGGAAAGAAAAAGAGATCTTTTTCTAAGAAAGAAGCGAGATATTAGGTCCCAGAAGCAGTAAAAAACACCAATTATCTATTATGTACCCAAAGTTCATAAAGATCAAGAGAAACAACCGGGAAAATCCATAATAAGCGGTATAGACCCCCTTTTTTCAAGATTGGTAGAGTATTTAGACAATTTTTTACAACCGTTAGTACCGGAAGGTAAATCCTATTTGAAGGGCAGCAGCCAATTAATTACAAACCTTAGAAACATCGTATTGACAGAAGAAGATTTTTTTAGTCACGATTGATGTGAATTCCCTGAATTCCTTGTATATCAACATTATACAGGAAGATGGTAAAAGCAGTGCTGAGTGGGCATTACAAACCCAAACAAATCTACAAGACCAAATCAATAACATTTTAGAAGGTTTAAGAATGGCCATGAGCCACAATTTCTTCTGGTACAAAAGGAGAGTATTACACCCAGACCAAAGGAGTAGCGACGGGGGCTAAATATGTCCCCAGTGTAGCAAATCTATTTCTCAACAGATGGGAAGAAGAACAAATTTATGGCGTCAGAAGAAAAAAAAATGTAAAACTATACAAACGGTACATTAACCACATAATAATAATATGGAGGGGTACAGAAGAGGAATTGAAGGATTTTTTTCTATGAAATAAACCAAGACATCTATGGCATCACATTTACTGGAGGATGGAACAAACAAAGTATTGATTATCTAAATCTTTAAACAGAATGGTGAGGTACACATCAAAACTTTTTTTCAAGAAAACTGACCATAATGGATATATTCCAATGAACAGCTGTCACCACCCTAAATGGGTAGGAAACATACCAAAAGGTCAACTGATGCGTATCCGCCGCAATCGTAGCAATCTTCAGGATTATGATTCTCAATCTAACACACTTATTGAAATATTTGTTGAAAAAGGGTACAAGAGAAAAAATCTGGAAAGCCTAAGAGAAAAGGTTAGAACAACCGACAGAAACATCATGATAGAATACAACAAAGATAAGAAGAAAAAGCAGTAGAATGAATTGGCCTTCCTCACAGGGTTTAATAAAGAAAAACCCAATGTGGTTGACTTTTAAGGCACGATAATTTTTCAAAAGATTTTAGTAGAGTGTTTTTATAATTTCAAAAAATATTTATTAGAAAAATATAGAAAAAGTATATAAAAGAGCATGGAATGTTTTAACACATCTAAAACTTATACACCGCCATATACAATGTGATACAATACAATCTATACTTCTTGTATCCGATGCGTTTCAGAGTACTAAGTTTTCTCCTTCTTCAGGGGTATTTAGCAAGAAGAAACTATGTTTCTAGAATAAAACAATAAATGAATGAGTACATAATATTAACATTGGTGTTTGGTGACATACAATATTATTAAAGTGCAGTGTTGAAAGAAACACTTACAAATGTTGTGATGGTATTATTAACATTCCAGTAGTTGCCCCTTTAAAAACATATGAGAGTGCAAATGCTTTCAAGTTCTCATTCAAGAGATCCTCAATGGTATATATGTACAAATGTCAGACCCGAGAAGGAGCCCGCCGTTGACCCAACACCCCCTCCTCCGCAAGGGGAGGGATGACCAAAGGGCAGGGGGAGCCTGAGGACCCACTGAGGTCGGGAAAAGAAAAGCCCTGTGAAATGTAGACAGACAGTCTGTAAGAATAGTGATATCCATAATTTCTTAATATAAATTTAAACATGACTGAAAAAAGCTTGGTACCTGTTGATGGTAAGATTGTTCCCACACAGTGAGAGCGAGTAGGAAAATATTGGACCACAGCTATATAATAAAATAAAATAAATAGCAGTGATAAGTATAAGTGTTTCCCTGTAACCTGTATAATGTAAGTAGGGTCTTTATTAAAAAGAGAACTTCATTTCAATGTATATACATAGAGTGTAAATATGTATAAAGTAAAAGTTAAATGCACCATTATATTCCATCAGCAAGTGAAAAACTATTTATATGTAGTTGTAGTTTTAAATTTCTTATTTTCCATTTGTCAAAAAGTCATTTATATATATATATTAGATGTTAAATTAAAAAGTGCTCCTATGCCCAGAAAGTATAGGGGAAAACTCCAACCATACCTCCATTTGGGCATAGTGATCCCTACTAACAAAAGTTTAAAACACAGGCTGGTAAGGGGGTTTGAAAGAGAGTGATTTTTTTACCTGGAAAAGCAAAGATTTGTTGTGACTGCTCGTCTAGACATCCAGCAACCAAGTGAGGGGGATGTGAGAACGAGCTGACATCACTGGGTATATAATTCCCTCCCTCCCCAATCAGCTGTCAAGGGCACAGCTGATCGTGAGGAGATGGGAGGGAGAACAGAGCTAATGGACCTGGCCCCCCGAACAGTGCACGCACCGCGCTCGCAGAACAGCTGCACGCCGGAATGTAGCCACGCCCACCACGCCTGCCAGCACGCAGAGCTTCTCCAACGGAAAGCGCATGTCTGTTAGGTGAAGCAAGATAAAGGCCCAATGCTGTGGATAGGCGCCGTAGACCCCACATAGTGCCGCCACAGGTTCAGTGAAACCAGGGCGGATTTGCGTGCCGGGCAGTCGCCAGGACACAACCACGCTGATAGATGGAAAGGAACAGCAGGGGGAGGGAAAAGGGGTGGGATCCTCCCAAACAGGGTTGACACTTGAGAGGTTGTGTCAAAATAAACTCCACAGGGAGTCTCCAAAAAGAGAACAAGAAAGATTGAATATGACGGGGAATATATCATAGGGCAAAAACAAAGGAAGGTTGGGACTTTAAATGAGGTGGTTGACACGTGTAGATAAAAATATAACAAATTTATTGTTGGAATACAAAATGAATAGTTAATTTGATGACAGTGGTGCAATACATAACAAATCATTGAGTAATTAATGACATATTAATATAAATAGTACCGTCGTATTCGCAGTTCTGTATAGTCAGCACGTCATAACAACAGTATGATAAAATTTGTATAAAACAGTAGGTATGCATGACAGTTAGCAGTTCTGAAAAGTAAAAAAGTATAGCATAAAACATATCCATGAGTAGGTGAGTATTTTAATAGGGCACATAGCTAGGTCTTGGGAGCCTAGTGGGGCACAGAGCTTTATCCCTAGAGCCCGACGCGTTTCTGTGTATATAACACTTCTTCAGGGGTGGATAATGTATCAGATCTGTAAAAAACATACACATGACGTGGGGGTTAGTCCCGAAGTTAGAATGGGTACAACAGGACAAACCAGGGCTATAAGCCCTATGTACTTACATGCCAGCAAATAAAGACAGCGAGCATCATGAACAGAACGGACTGCAGAGATGGTCTGTCCCGGGAGCTGAGGTGGTCATTTACCCCACACCCAAAGGGGCGCACCGTCCGGCCACCCAGGGAAACGCAGATCCTTATTCTCCAAAATGTAACCCAGATGGTAAAGAAAACGAGGGTAGCTGTGTAATCTGTAGGAATTAATGAAGTGACTATGAATTGATGAAGATAGGTGGAAATGGAACTGAATGGCAAGTAAAGTGCTGTCTGTGCAGTGAGAGAGTGAAAGAAATGTAGATGTGGTTGAAAAATAAAATTATAAAGACAAAATAAAAAATGAAATGAACATTATAAAAAATGTGGTATGAAAAAATATAAATGAAAAAAAATGAAAAAATGAAAAATATAAAAAAGGGAAAGGTGTATTGGATATGTGAAATGTGTGATAGCAGTGGTGATATAAACCACCTATATGTGTTAAATAGAAAGAAAAAATCGCAGTGCAATGAGAGAGCTGAAAAGGAAATGGAGCATGTTGGGGAAGCACTGAAGTATAATATTGTATGAGAATACCTGGGGTAAAAATAGTAGGAGGCTTCCAAGCGATAGACATGCTGTCATGTCTGTAAGGAGAGGGGAACTGCACTCCAAGAGCGGCCTTAAATACGCCCAAGGGGGGAGGGGCTACCAGTAACGTCACGCGCATGCCAAGAAGAAAGCCTGGACGTACACGACATGCGCCGCCCATAGCTCAACTTGGCGGCCAGATGACCAAAGGGGGCGGCCCAGCTGCGGCGCCGAACATGGCGCCACCCATGGAGCCGCTGTGCGTGACGCCGATGCGCTGTGAACACCCGCCCACCGCCCCCAATCTTGAGGGGGGCCGAGGGCGAGCGCCAGAGCGCATCGCAGCTCCCGGGATCAGACAAAGACACAGACCCAGAACCGACATGATGGCATAGCTGTCAGAAATGCTGGCTGAAGTAGATGGCTATTATAAGGTGCATCAACATAAATGCATACTGTCTCTCCACTGATAAGAGGCTACACAAAGATGGCAGGGGGACACTACCAATCAAAGTCAACCACCTCCATCCCTAATGCATATGCAGTATAATGGGGGATTGGGACTTTAAATGAGGCACTTCAAAATATGTGCCTCCATCCCGGGTTCAATAGGGCAAAAACAAAGGAAGTTTGGGACTTTAAATGAGGTGGTTGACATGTGTAGATAAAAATATAACAAATTTATTGTTGGAATACAAAATGAATAGTTAATTTGATGACAGTGGTGCAATACATAACAAATCATTGAGTAATTAATGACATATTAATATAAATAGTACCGTCGTATTCGCAGTTCTGTATAGTCAGCACATCATAACAACAGATTGATAAAATTTGTATAAAACAGTAGGTATGCATGACAGTTAGCAGTTCTGAAAAGTAAAAAAGTATAGCATATAACATATCCATGAGTAGGTGAGTATTTTAATAGGGCACATAGCTAGGTCTTGGGAGCCTAGTGGGGCACAGAGCTTTGTCCCTAGAGCCCGACGCGTTTCTGTGTATATAACACTTCTTCAGGGGCGGATAATGTATCAGATCTGTAAAAAACATACACATGACGTGGGAGTTAGTCCCGAAGTTAGAATGGGTACAACAGGACAAACCAAGGCTATAAGCCCTATGTACTTACAAGCCAGCAAATAAAGACAGCGAGCATCATGAACAGAACGGACTGCAGAGATGGTCTGTCCCGGGAGCTGAGGTGGTCATTTACCCCACACCCAAAGGGGCGCACCGTCCGGCCACCCAGGGAAACGCAGATCCTTATTCTCCAAAATGTAACCCAGATGGTAAAGAAAACGAGGGTAGCTGTGTAATCTGTAGGAATGAATGAAGTGACTATGAATTGATGAAGATAGGTGGAAATATAGAACTGAATGGCAAGTGAAGTGCTGTGTGTGCAGTGAGAGAGTGAAAGAAATGTAGATATGGTTGAAAAATAAAATTATAAAGACAAAATAAAAAATGAAATGAACGTTATAAAAAATGTGGTATGAAAAAATATAAATGAAAAAAAATGAAAAATGTAAAAAATGGAAAGGTGTATTGGATATGTGAAATGTGTGATAGCAGTGGTGATATAAACCACCTATATGTGTTAAATAGAAAGAAAAAATCGCAGTGCAATGAGAATATATATCATACATGACAGGCAATATATACTTATTGACAAATACATAGAATCTGTGTATAATCTAAACAGATGATTAAACATGACGGGAAATATATCGTACATAAAGGGCAATATATACTTATTGACAAGAGTATAAAATATATGTATATTCTAGACAGATGTATGAAAGTGCATGGATAACAAATATAGTGACATATGTAGACCAGAAGGTTGCGATAATAGTAGATGCATGCAGCCCAAGCAGTTGCAAAAGGATGCATACATATATTAAGTACGTTAGCATAAACAAAGTGATGAAAATTAGTATATTCTACAGAGATATTTTACAGAGATATTTGAAGGAGGGGGTATATCTACTGTCAGATCCATCCAGATGGGCCAGTATCCGCATAATTGTCTTCATGAAATTATTGGTATTTTTCCATTCCTACAGAGGAGAAGCCCTCGAGAAATGGCTTAAAGCAGATAGCTTCATTCAAGCCTAGCGGCTGTGTTGCCTTTAATCAGTGGATCCAGCGTAATTCGAACTGGAGAAGGGCCTTATTCCAATCCCCTCCCCTGGGGTTGGGGCGGATACAGTCCAAGATGAGAAACCTAATTCTTGGGAATCTACTGTTATGTACAATCCTGGTATGTCGACCAAGCGGGAGATGTG
Source organism: Aquarana catesbeiana (assembly GCF_042186555.1). Taxonomy (NCBI): domain Eukaryota; kingdom Metazoa; phylum Chordata; class Amphibia; order Anura; family Ranidae; genus Aquarana; species Aquarana catesbeiana. Next base: position 265,911,567 of record NC_133328.1, read on the forward strand.
GATCACATACAGTACCTGCATGCTCCTAACATACCTGTAGACTCTTCTCCAGAACTCCAGCTTGGTCTTACCAATGTAAAAACATGTACAGTCGCATAGCAGCATGTATACTACTCCGAACATTTTACAATTAGCGAAATGCTTAGATCGAAAGATCTGACCATTTGGTGGAATCTGTTTTTTTTGGTAAGCATGAACTTACAATAGTGGCATGACCCACACATGTAAGTCCCTTTATACTTACAGTGATCTTTTCAATTTTCCCCTTTTAATTCGCTACTTACAATTTGGTCCCTCACAGAGGTTGCTCTTCTGAAAGTGAACAGTGGTTTTTCTGTCATGAATTGTCCCAGGGAAGGATCCAATGCAAGCATGTGCCAATATTTCTCTACAATATTTCTTATTCTCTGTTGTTGATTCAAATACCTAGTAATTATTCTGAGGGGATTGGTCTCATCCTTTGGTTTCTTTGACTATAAAAGTTTTTCCCTCGACTGTAGGGATGCCTACTGATGGGATCTCTTAACGGAGGCATGCGAGAAACCTCTCAAAAGTAATCGATCACCTAATTTGTCTGCCTCTATCTTGAAGGTGGCATCATCGGTACAGTTTCATTTCACCCTAAGAAATTGACTGAATGGTATTGAATCTATGAGTGGTTTAGGGTGAAAGCTTGTGGCGTGTAATATTGCGTTTCCAGATGTGAGTTTCCTATAGAGATTGCTGAGAAGGGATCCCCCTCCCCCTATAGATCTCCACACCTAGAATCACAATGCTATGTTCATTGTGGGACATTGTGAAACTAAGATTAAAATAGTTTCTGTTCATTCTTGAAATACATTGTTCTAACATCTCATGTGACCCATCCCAAACAGTAAATATGTCATCAATGTATCGGTACCACCCCATGATGTGGTCCATATACATTGACAAGGTCTCATCCTCCAGAAACATCTACTCCCACTCCCCCAGGTACAGGTTGGCATAGGATGGAGCACAGCAAGTCCCCATCGCCATCCCCTGCACCTGGAGGTAGTGGGAGTCATTAAAGGTAAATATGTTGTGCTCGAGGATAAACTCTAACGGGGAGACAATAAACTCCCCATATACAAGGTGCAGGGGGTGGCAATGGGGACTTGCTGTGCCCCATCCTATGCCAACCTGTACTTGGGGGAGTGGGAGCAGATGTTACCGGAGGATGAAGCCTTGTCAATGTATATGGACCACATCATGGGGTGGTACCGATACATTGACAACATCTTTATTGTTTGGGATGGGTCACATGAGATGTTAGAACAAGTGTCAATTTGCATTTGGAATCTGTTGCTGTCAACTCTCAATATGAGATCCAAAGAGCTGTCAATATCAATGAAGCAAGCCATCATTAGGCTGAAAAAACAAAACTAACAAAATTCTTGCTGCTCAGGTCGATGCTCCTCCTGAGAAACCTTACCATTCTCCCAAGGCAGCTGTCCGCCCTGGTAAGAATCAACTCGTTTGGGCCATTTCCCAACAATTCTGGTGGCCTAGTCTATGTGCTGATGTAACTCCCTTCGTAGTTGCCTGTTCCGTGTGTGCTCAGAGTAAGACTCCCCGACACCTTCCAGTGGGCCTCCTACAACCCATACCCAATAGAGAGAGGCCTTGGACCCACCTGTCTATGGATTTCATTGTGGAGCTGCCCAACTCCCAAGGCAACACAGTTATCCTTATAGTGGTTGACCGGTTCTCAAAGATGTGTCATTGTATTCCACTTAAGAAGTTGCCCAGTTCTAAGGATTTGGCTTCCATTTTTGCTCGGGAGACCTTTCGCTTACATGGGCTACCCAAGGTGATTTTCTCGGACAGGGGTAGCCATTTTGTGTCCCGGTTCTGGCAAGCCTTTTGTGCACAGCTCCTCCTCTGCATATCACCCGCAGTCTAATGGGGCCGCGGAACGAGCCAATCAGTCCTTGGACCAATTCCTACGTTGCTATATTTCTGACCATCACAACAACTGGTCAGACCTATTACCATGGGCAGAGTTTGCTCACAACAGTGCCTTGAATTCTGCTTCCTGATTGTTTCAGTTTATGGCGAAATATGGTTTCCAACCTTCCATGTTGCCTGTCTCGTTTGTTCAGCAGAGTATTCCTGCGCTAGAGGAGCATCTCCGCGGTCTTCGTTCAACTTGGGCACAAGTCCAGGAGGCTTTGCGTCATGCTAATGATAGGTACAGACTCCATGCTAATCGCAGACACCTGTGCCTTCCTACCAGGTTGGGGACAGGGTCTGGTTGTCATCTAGCAACCTCCGACTTCATGTTTCCTCACTGAAGTTCGCACCTCGGTATCCTTCCGTATCCTTCGCAGGAGTAACCCAGTGGCTTACGTGTTGGACCTTCCTCCTAGTATGCGCATCTCAAATGTGTTTCATGTCTCCTTATTGAAACCGTTGGTCTACAACCGCTTTACTACCTCGGTGCCACGTACTCACCCTATACAGGTTGAGAACCATAAGGAGTATGAGGTACAATCCATTGTTGACTCCCGTAAGTTCCGTGGCGCATAAGTACCTGGTGCATTGGAAGGGGTAAAGTACGGAGGAACGCTCCTGGGTCTCATCCTTGGACGTACATGCTCCTGCCCACCTCTGTGATTTCCATAGACGTTTTCCCCTCAAGCCTGGTGGTTCTCCGAGGGGGAGGGGTCATTGAGGAGGGGGGTACTGTCAGGGCTCACTCAGCCCTTCCTTCTCTGAGCTGGCTGCTCAGCTGTCGGCTAATTGCCAGCTCTCATCTCTCTCCACAGTTAACCAGCTGTTGTGGATTTGCTCATCGGTCCCGCCTACTTAAAGATCTCCAGCTCACTTCATTCCTGCCTTCGTCTTGGTCACATCACAAGAAACCATCTCCTGCGTTCATGTTTAAAGACTGGCTTTGCTGACATCCCTTCTGGCTCCTTATCCTGCTTGCTGTTCCTCTACTTGGATCCCTGACTTCTGGCCTGACTGATTACCTGATTACTGAACTCTGGCTTGGCTGACTACCCAATCCAGTTACTGGACACTGGCTGTGCTTTGACTACTCTTATGCCCCGTACACACGGTCGGATTTTCTGACGGAAAATGTGCGATCCGAGCTTGTTGTCGGAAATTCCGACCGTGTGGGCTACATCGGACTTTTTCCATCGGATTTTCTGACACACAAAGTTTGAGAGCAGGCTATAAAATTTTCCAACAACAAAATCCGATCGCATCAATTCCGACCGTGTGTGGACAGTTCCGACGCACAAAATGCCATGCATGCTCAGAATAAATTCCGAGACGGAACTGCTCGGTCTGGTAAAATTAGTGTTCAGAATGAATATAGCACTTTAATCACGCTGCAATGTTTTGAATTGTTTAATGCAGTGCACTCTATTCTTCTTTATAATGCTAGAAGAATGAAGTAGTTTTGCTGCTCATATTCACACAAAGTTCTCACAAACTTCTTTCTTTATTATTTATCGTGATTTCATCAATATAATATTTTTATTTGTCACACCTCCCGAAAAAATAATCTTTTTGGGATGTTTTTAAATTAAATAATTTTTTGTTTGAGTTTTTTAAAGCCTGATCTTGTGTTTTATTTATCTTTTTATTTTTTAATGCAGCATATTTTTGGGTGTGTTTTGTGTGTCAAGTTACCACAACACCATTATTATCTTGTATTATTTAATCTCAAGGAGGTTGCTTGGTGTTGGTGTCCCTTGTTAATTTCACATTGTATTTTTTAAATGTACCTGCCTCCTCACAAACAAACTGTCCTTTTTGAAGGAAAACACATAGGTGAGTGTAATTGAAAAAAAAAATCCTTTATTAAGGGCTCATAACCAAACAAAGAGGAAGGCAACGCTGGATAAACAGAGAGAAAATGGCGAAGCATTTGGCCCCTAGGGCACACATCAATTATTTTACAGCAAAATTGGTGGCCTGAGGAGTCCATATATAAGGGAGTACAATCTGGTCCAGAAGTCCAAGAGATCAGGAACAGCAGCAGATGACATATCTGTCCCCAGGCTGTGGTCATACAAGAGCCTGCATCTTTTGCCAGACCAAACTGAACCCAGGACATCACTCTCAGGTCTTCCTTAGACGCTTCCTTCCCAGCTGTGGCTCTGGTGTTGGAGGTGTGGCAGGAGGAGGTGTAGGACCCGGAGGAGGAGGACCTGGAGGAGGAGGAGGAGGACCATGGGTGAGCTCACAAATGTGACTTTGGCATGTGAGTTGGCCCCTCAACCCCTTATTTAGTGCTTCTAAAATGAGAAACTCACATAAGAGGCATTGGCCCTCCTCCATTTGCAGCATTTTGCATGCTGTTAGGTCAGCAAAATCCTCTTCAACACTGTGGGGTGTTCTGAGGGCCTCAGTAGCCTTCCAAAATAGGCCAATTGCAGCCTCCTCCAGGTTACTCCTCTCACATAAGAGGCATTGGGACCCAGGTATCGGGCAACCTACTTGGCCCGGCCACCTCCTGGCTGAGACTTTCCTGTGTATGAAAAAGGGACATCGTTTTAGTTTTTGGTTCATCAATCACATTTAGAAATTAGTACTCCAAACTAACATATATTTAACATCATTAATTTGACCAACAGAAATATTTAGAAGAATGCTATACCTGGCTCAAGCTGGGCTCCTCCACATGTTGCTGCATGGAAGGCCCAGGTTGGACGTCAGAAGCCTCAGCTGAGGTGGAAGGAAGCGTGGAAGGAAGATTGGAGAGTGCTGGCCTGGGTTCAGTCTGACCTGCCAGAAAATGCAGTCTGTCATAGTACCACAGCCTGGGGACATAAATATCATCTGCTGCTCCTGATCTCTGGGAATCCTGGACCTTATTGTGCTCCCTTAGATAAGTACTCCTCATGCCACCAATTAGGATCTTCAAATAGGTGATGCTTACCGTGGGGATCACCGGCTTCACAATTTCCAGCAATTGATCCAACGCTGCTTTCCTCTTTGTTTGGTTCTTATAATGGGGGTGGTTTACCTGCCACAGACAGGGCAGCTCCCTGAACATATTAATGAATATGTTGATAAAGTCTTGATCCTTCAATATATCCATTTTCCAAGACACAACACAAGAAAAACCCTAATGTCAGGCTAAACTCTCCTAATCTTGTCCCAATATAGGCCTCAATCTATAAGTAGTATAGGCCCAAGTTTAAATGTTACCTTCATTATCACGATCGGTGCTTCCGATACTCCTTCCTCCACTCACAGATCGTACGTACTACGCACGCATGTTACGCTTTATATACACAGCGCATGCGTGAAACTCAGCCCGCCCCTGACATTCTTTCTAGTCTATTCCCCACCCCTTTTCGTTCAGCGCAGTGGGGAAGAGCACATGGCGGAGACACAACAGGTGCATGCTAATTACAGCAACGAGGAGGAGGAAAGCCCAGAGCCAGAAATGTCACGATCCCGGAGGAGACGATTTAAGGCATCAAATATGTCCTTTGTAGAGATGTTGGAGATGGTCGACATATTGAAAAGGGCCGACTATGACGGGAAGTATGGACCTTACCCCAACCCCAATGTCAGAAAGGCCAAGATCATGGGGAAAGTTGTGAAGAGTCTAGATGGGTTAGAATGAATGAAATGCAAACTAGATCCTGTGTAAGGAAAGGACACTCAGCAGCTGTTTACACATCTGGACGCTGGAGCACTAGTGTGGGACACCAGAACACCTTTTTTATTAAGGGGCCCACACAGGTGTTCCAGTGGATACTATAGCCGTGTCTCCATCTGTGAAGCTTGTACAAAACAGGTAAGTATTCAAGCTTGACAAAGAAAATAAATATTTCTTCATCTTGGAACTCTGCCAAAATAGACAATTGTACAACACTTTCAAGCAATGCTTCATATTCCTATTTCTGTCATCAAATATCTGTGTGCTAAGTATACCTATTTTTTTTTACATAGGGGAGAACAGACTCAGAGGACACCACTCATCAGAGGAGACAACAGACCCCCCACCTCAAGAAGAAGGTGAAATCCCACAAAGCCAACAGGAGGAGGAGGAGGAGGGAGACGTTATCGAAATTGTCACCACAACAGGTGAGTGTCTGCGACCACAGGCTCAGGTAAGAGATGGATGCTGGCATATTTATAATACATGGTGTGTTTTTGTTTCTATATTTTTAGGTGATCGTGATGTTATGGATGAAGGTCATTTCACCAGTGAAAGTGCCCAGATCGTGATCGGGAGATCATGGGGTGTAATAGGGACTTGGAAAACATCAAGCAAAACATCATGATGTTCAAAACAAAATGAAGAACATCATTGATGTTTTAGGGAGAGTTTCAAACCCCTCGAAATTCTGAATTATTTCAGTTTTTTGCTCCGGATAATTTTTTGTACTTTTTTTGACATATTCTCAAAAAGCCAAATTTTGAAGATGCACACAGTGTGTCAACATGTGCTATCTGCCATCACGGGAGATCAATGTATGAGTTTTGGGGGTGCAACCCCTTCCTCAATAATAAAGCACACGTCCATTGATCCACCATGATGGCAGATAGCACATGTTGACATTCGGCAATTTGTGTGCATCTTCAAAATTTGGCTTTTTCAGGGGTGACTTCACCCAATCTGCTGAACACAATATCAAACACTGTTTATAAATACTCATTGCAATTCTGAAATCGGGGGCGTAGGCACGTTCTGATGTGACGGAGGCTGAGCGGGCGGTGATCTGCCTGCTCCGTGATGTACCACGCTCATTCAGGTAGTGCTCCAACACCTGACACCTGATACTCCTGAGTCCTAAACTTCTATTCCATGTGGAAGCTGACGCCGACACCGATGGCTGGATTGCTGAGAAGCTGAGGAGCTGAGGAGTTGGGGAACAAGCTCTCCTAAAAAAAAAAAAAAAAAAACGCTAAAGCTGCTAAAAATTTAAAACCAATCTAAGCTCTCCAGGATAGTGAGGGTACAGAGGAGTGGAGATGCACTATATTCCACCTGTTAGTTTGGGTATGGGCAAGCCTCGGTCTCCCCATACCTCAGCCGTTTGTTTCTCCTGTTGTTCTTGCCATACCTGAGGTCAGGACATCTCTGAATGCCAGGCGGGATGGGAGAACGGAGGGATTCCAGAAAGCACAGGATGATAAAAACACTGAACACCTGTTGACTCCCCCTCCTGGCTTGAAGAAATCTGAACCCTCAGCCAAAAGTTCACCAGCTCATGAGTGTGGCTATATGGCTATAAAAAGCAATAATTAGGGGCATTAGATGCTATAATATCGGCAGTAACAGTAACAGCACTGCACTTTGCCTCTCTGGAGAAGGAAAGCTACGGAAGATAAAAGCAGTGGCAGCTGTGGTAAGTGTGCTTTCTCCCTTTTTTTTTTTTCACAGACTTTGTATGCTCATTCTGCTTCTGAACTATATAAAGATCCGTTGTATAATATTTAACACTACCACATGCTGCCATGTACTATTAAAAACTGCTAAACACTTGCTTCAGTATTTTGCTTCAGCAGTTTATTGCATTGAGGTTTTTCTGCCATATACTGCTATATTCCACTGCGATTAAAAACTGCTAAACTGTCAAACTGATGCCTCAGCATTCTATCACACTGCTGCTTTGTTGTCATGTACGGCCATATACCATCAAAAACTCCTAAAACAGCCAAAACTAAACTGCCAAACTGCTGCTTCAACAATCCATTGTACTGCTGTTTTTTGGCTACCTCTGCTACTGTGACAAAAACTGTAAATATCTTTTTTGTTTGCTCAAAGACATGCTACATATTTCTATTGTTACATAGTGCTACATATAAATGCTATAAAGCTATCCGGTCTACTACTAAATCTCACAACTGAAAGCAGGGTTCCACCCAAATTTTGAACAATATCTGTATGTATTCTCTTCCTTGCCTAGATGCTGACATGCCGTTTAAAAAAATGTAAATCGCCGTAATTACCTTTTATTTTTCTATTCTTCTTTGCACTTCCTGGTTCTCCTCCCGTGGGAGTAGGCGTGTTTCTAGCCTCTCCCAGACACCGCACAGTCTCCTGGGAGCTAGTCTCAGGCTTCCCAGGATGCCACTGAGCATGTGCGGGAACGAGCAGTGAATGCTGGGATCACAGCATTCACCGCATGCAGGAAATAAATGCTTGTGGGCTTCAAATGCCCACAATGAAGATGGAAACCGCCTGCAGTGAATAATATAAGTTATTCTTTCCGACGAAATCTGACACAGGCGGACATATTACACACAATATGTGAGTATGTAATGCTGAGAAGAAAAGTTTGTGAATGAACTAAAAAAAAAACAAAAGGATAGATAGGTGGACCCCACTTGAAGGAGTTGTTTTTTTTTCTCAAAGACTGATAGCAGTAATTGAATCATTGTCATTTGATATCTTGCTGTGGATACTGATGTACTGGGGAATTGTTGCTACAAGCTATTTATTGACGGACTGACTTAAAAAGCTGATAACTATAAGTTGTTGTGCATGGTGTCAACCACTATTAATAAACAACTGTTGCCAATTAAAAAAAAATAAAAATAAAAAACTTGGCATATTGACGGACTGTGTTTGTTTTATATTCCACTAACTGCTGAATGGAAGTCATATGCTAGAGTTATAACAGCTAACAGCTCACAGCAAATAATGACATTAATATATATCCTACTTATATAAAAGACATATTAAATTGCTATTAAAACAGCGGAAATATTGTGGAATGAGCTAACTAAAGGAGACTAATTACATCAAGCTGTTAGCATTGCGAACAGCTGATAAACTATTGCCCCTCTAAACAGCTATTAGCAAACGCTATCTGAAACCACAGTGGAATATGACACGACAAAGGAGGAGGGAACAGGATGCAGAAATGGAGAAAGCATTGAAAATTAATGATGAGTCTTATATAGTAGGCCCACACAAAAAACAATCCATGAAAAGTCAGAAAGAGCAGAAAAAAGGGCCTATAGGAAACCTAGCTAATCAAGGAATAGACTCTCTCAACCAAACAAAATCCATTGTGAAAGAAAGCAGTGAACTAATGGTAAATCTGGACATAATAGAAAACTCACAGATGGAGCACAAAACAGTACAGACATCACGGATCCCACGAGTCTCATGGGGATTGGAGGGGAGATCGGTCGCAAATACGGGTGGGTGGTGTGTGTGGGTGGGCTTGCTTTTTTTTTTTTTTTTTGTATTGTTTCTTCCTTTTTTCTTTTCTCTCATTTTTCTCCTCCTCCTCATCATCTGCCCCTCTTGGCCCCCTCTCTCTCTCTCCCTCTCCTACCCTTTGGGGATTTCTGCTATGCCCCAAAAAATTCTTATTCTCTATTTGTATTCGTGTCTTCTTTTGATGCAAGATGACAAGTGAAATTAAAGTGATGTCATGGAATGTCAGAGGATTGGGGGATAGTAGAAAGAGATGTGCGGTAAAAGAACTAATTGAATTCTATAATCCCACAATAGTCTGCCTACAGGAGACACATAAGGGGAATGAGAATGACAAAATGTTTTGTACATTTAAATATAAATATGAATTTCATGCTACATATTCTACATACTCCCGTGGTGTGAGTATTTTGATTTCGAACTCTATTAGATTTACCTGTAAGCAGTGTATTAAAGATCCAGCTGGTCGATATTTGATGCTATTATGCTCCATAAATGTTAGAATATTCTTCTTGGTGAATGTGTATATTCCCCCTCCATATAAAGACGACGTATTAAAAAAGGTTTTTGAAAAAATGGCACAACTGCCTGATGTTCCAACAGTGATAATTGGGGACTTTAATAATGTACTAAATGAAGAGTTGGACAGGCAAAGTAACAAAAAGAGTAATGGGAGGGGAAAGGCCACAAGATGGGCCAGCCAGATACAAGAGATGGATCTATCAGATATATGTAGAGTAAGATTCCCGGTTAGTAAAGAATACTCATGCTATTCAAGTACTTATGGATCACTATCCAGAATTGACATGGCCTTGGGAAATGGTCATTTTCTCCCATTAGTAAAAATAATTCAGTACGAAGCAAGGGGAATCTCGGACCACTCTCCATTAACTGTGACTTTGGAGTGGACAGAACACCTGATCCGGCCAATGTGGAAAGTTAATCCACAGTGGCTATCCTTGATCCCAGAGAGTAGTCAAATAAAACAACTGCTAATGGGCTTTTTTGGAGATAATAAGGGCTCAACTTCAGCGATGATGGTGTGAGATACAATGAAAGCATACCTTAGAGGCCTAATAATTAAAGAAATATCTAAAATTAAATTAGCCACAAGACAGCGGGAGGAAGAGTTAACCCAGAGAGTTAAGCAAGCCGAACAAGAATACACATCAGATCCCAATAGGGAGAAATTTGGAGCATGGTAGGACGCGCAGAAGCTATATAAAAATCTGGTGATAACTAAGGCAGAGAATAATAGATTCTTGCAGAACCAAAAGCACTACAAAATGGGGGAACAGGTGGGTCATATGTTAGCAATGATAACACGGAACCAGGAAGGCTCATCCACTATAGCTGCCATTGAAGACAGAAAGGGGATAGTAAAGTATGATACAGAGGGCATCCAAAAGATATTTGTAGATTTCTATTCACAGTTGTATGAATCTGAAAACTTAAATGTAAGGAAAAGACTGAACAATTCTTAGATAATTTAACTATGCCCAAGCTGACCTCAATGGAAATGGAATCCTTGGATATTCCTATAACTATGGCAGAGCTGGAGGAAGCGGTGGGACAAATTCAAAACAACAAAGCTCCAGGGATGGATGGAATCCCCGTGGAGATATATAAATTATACGGTCAGATCTTGATCCCAGAACTCCTTGAAGTACTTAATGAAGCATATGTCACACAGGAACTCTCTAAATCAATGATGGAAACAATAATAATCATAATTCTAAAACCAGATAAAGATCCACTAAAGCCCGGTTCTTATCGCCCAATATCTCTCCTTACATCTGATGTCAAAATACTAGCTAAGGTCTTGGCAAATAGGTTATCTAGACACATTGATACTTTGATCCATAGGGATCAAACAGGTTTCATCCCCTCCAGATCAGCAGCAACAAATATTCGCAGGCTCTTTTTGAATCTGCAATTGCCAATGGATAACGGGGGAGCTGGTGCCATTCTGTCGTTGGATGCCCAGAAGGCATTTGACATGGTAGAATGGAAGTATCTATGGATGGTATTGATTGCCTTTGGTATAGGTCCAGGCTTTATAACCTGGCTAAAACTATTATATAAAGATCCTAGGGCAAGGCTGCGGATCAATGACACTATGTCACCAGCTTTCCCGTTATCCCGGGGAACTAGACAAGGCTGCCCTCTATCCCCGTTGCTGTTTGCATTGGCAGTGGAACCATTGGCCGCTGCGATTAGAAACAGTCTTCGGGGATAGAGGGATTCCGATGTGCAGGAAGAGAGGACAAAATATGCAGATGACGCTTTAATCTTCCTGAGCAACCCCACAAAATCCTTAGAGGAACTTATGACACTTGTATCTGCATTTGGACAGTTTTCTGGGTTTCGCATCAACTGGGAGAAGTCGGTATTGATGGCCCTATATAACACAAAATTTTCATTACCATACCAAAATTAAGTATTTAGGTATCCAGGTAACACGATAAGTGGGGGACTATGTGGACCTTAACCTTAGACCACTATTGACTAGGCTTAAAGATAAATGTCGGACCTGGTGCAAACTCCCATTAACTGTGATTGGCAGAGCCAATCTTATAAAGATGATTTGGGCCCCACAATTATTGTATATCTTTCATAACTGCCCGATGTAGATAGCCGCATTTTGGTTTAAGAGGATAGAATCGCTTTTTCGCGAACTCATTTGGAAGAAAAAATATGCACGTATTAAATTAACAACCTTAATGCTGGCTAAAGATGAGGGGGGACTCTCTATCCCACATCCAAAAAATTATTTTTTGGCTTCACAAACCCAGCAATTTTTTGGCTGGACAGAGGTAGATGAGAATGATCCCATACAGGGGTTATTATGTCCACTGGGTAAGGGATATTCACTGATGTCCCTACTAGAGACAAAAACCTTTCAAAAAGATAAGAAATTCATGACAGGTGAGCTATTCAATAAGGTATGGCTAGCAATAAAAAAGATTACTAGAATTACAGGTTATACTTCCTATACACCAATATGGAATAACGCAAACTATGAGGAAGTGCAGAGATTGGAGGGATTTGGGCTTTAGCAAACTCAGGGGCTGAGATATGTGGAACAACTGTTTTGGAACGATAACATAAAATCATTTGCGCAAATATCTGAGGAATTCGGGATTCCAAGACAGAGGTTCTTTCAGTATCTCCAGCTTAGACATGCCTTTCATGTCCAGGCCTGTACATCTGTATTTAAGTTTAATGTCTCTAAAATAACAATATTGTTGAAGAAAAGAGATCAAAAGAAGGGACTTATCTCTAAAATATATGAGATATTGCAGTGTAAATTTAAAGAAGCGGTAGTGGTGCCGGCCAGGGCGCAGTGGGAACGAGACCTGGGAGCACTGACTGACGCTCAGTGGTCGGAGGTCTTGTCTGCGATCCCAAAGTTATCTCTGTCAGCTACTCAAAAATTAACACAACTTTTTATTACACATAGATCATACTATACCCCCGAAAAACTATTTAAGTGGAAACACAGGGAATCCCCCTTATGCCCCTGGTGTAGTGGTGCACCGGCTAATCTAATACACATGTTGTGCAAATGCCCCAAACTCCATCGATATTGGCAGGATATAATTAAAAACATAAATAGCGCATTAGGAACAGAAATTTCACTAGACCCAAATTTATGTTTATTAAATATAGTGGAGGAACCAAATATTTCAAAATATACCCATATTGTAATGACGAGAGGCTTGTTTCAGGCATGAAAGCTAATGCCTGAATCAAGCTCAGAAGTGGATATCTATATACCCACCAACGGTCGAAGAATGAAGAACACAAATAAAAGAAACCATAATAAAGGAGGAATTTATTTATACACATAGAGGGAGCCGAGATAAATTTGATGCTATCTGGAAAAGCTGGGTAGAGGCCTGGGACAATGAAAATAAAAGATGAGTCAATATGGGAGAGGGACAATATTGGGAGAGGAGGGGAGGATGGGGGGAGGGCTTTTGGGGTCAAGGGGGGGAGAGAGATACAGTAGGGGGAGGAAATCTTTTTTGTTGTTGGGTTTTGTTTGTTTTTTGTTTGCTTTTTTTTTTTTTTTTTTTTTTGGGGGTGGGTGAATGCTAGAAGTAAGATTATGTATCTGGAATAAAATGTATGTATAAATGTATAACTTGTACTGCTATGAAAAGAATAAAAAAAGTACTGAATTGAAAAAAAAAAATACTCATGTCTGATATTGCCTTCAACTTCTACAAAATTTGAACTTTGTAAGTTCCAGATTAGTGTATTTCTTGTTGGTTTTAAACATGCCTGTTTTACCTTAAAAGGACATTTTTATTTTTTGTAATGTGACCTAAAAAATTTTTAGACAACAAACATGTTGGTTTGTTTTGAAAACCTTTTATAAATGCACATGTGATTGTGCTTGTATTAAAAAGATTGTTAATCAACAATGTGTGGCTTCTTCTTTTAATGCTCAAAAACTTTTTTTGTTGTAAAATTGGTGTTTTCTGTGACAATGGGGGTTATTTCCTAAGGGCAAAGCCACTTTGCACTACAAGTGCAGTTTCAGTGCAGTCTCAAGTGCACTTGTAGTGCAAAGTGTCTTTGCCTTTAGTAAATAATACCCAACAGTGCTTTAGAATTTTACACAAATGGTCATGGTCAGCTAAAAGAAACACAAGCAGTAAATGTAAGCAAAGATTTGTTCAGTTTTAAAATATTTTTTTATTTAAAAAATGTCTCAGACATTGTCTGGCATATTGATGGCCCCCTACCCGCAAAGTATTCCATGTATCTTAGACGGACCTCGCGGGCACTCTGGGGGGGCAAGCCTGGACGGCCAGCTTCAAGCGCTGTCAGGGTTGGTTCATTGAGATTAATAACTCTGGCTTCAGGCCCAACTGTGCCTAGTTCACAGAATTTCTCCTTAAAAAGTTGTAGAGAACACAGCAAGCCAGGATGATGTGATTGAGTTTATACTCCGCCATGTGTATCGGTGTAAGAAATAGGTGGAACCGGCTGACCATTATTCCAAACGTGTTCTCCACCACTCTTCTGGCTCTGGCCAGCCGGTAATTAAAAACCCTCTGGTCCGGGGTGAGGGTCCTCATAGGGAATGGCCACATAAGATGGTCCCCCAGCGCAAACGCTTCATCCGCAATGAAGACGAATGGGAGTCCTTCCGCATTGTCTTCTGGAAGTGGCAAGTCCAAGCTGCCATTCTGGAGACGCCTGCAGAACTCCGTCTATGCGATGACTCCACCATCTGACATCCGCCCATTCTTCCCCACGTCCACATAAAGGAACTCGTAAGTAGCCGACACCACCGCCCACATCACAATACTATTGAACCCCTTGTAATTATAATAGTATGACCCCGAGTTGGGTGGTGGGACGATGTGGATGTGTTTCCCATCAATTGCCCCTCCGCAGTTAGGAAAGTCCCACCGCTGGGCAAAGTGGGATGCCACAGTCTGCCATTCTTGTGGGTTGGAAGGAAACTGTGGAGTCAAACAAGAAAATAAAATTAATCATTTTGCACATAAACATGGCAAGCAGATTAGACACAAACATTCTTGGCCAACATCAGTATTACATTTATTTTAGGGAGTATTTAAAGACAAAGGTATAAGGTCCACCTATCAGACCCCCCCCCCCCCCATGGGCCATTTAAAATAATTTATGGGGCCATTTTATACATTTTATGGGGGGGGGATGTTTTGGACAGGTAACCCTCTCCACTTCATTGAGAGATGAATGCCTAAATAATGTGTATTACTTTGGCCAGCACCTCCTTACTTTACACTATTGGCAGCCCACTGGACAGGTAAGAAGTGTCATAATACAAAGAGATAAATACACACTGCACACATTTTAGCACATTTTTACATTCTGCTATTACCTATCAAGATAATAATAGGATACAAAAACTTTAAACAGTACCATTTGAAAGTATTCAGGCAGGCCCTTGCACTACATGCGTTGGGGAATTCATTCATAAACCTGACCACAAAAGAGGTGAGTATAGTGTGTATGGGTTTGGCAAAGTCAGCAGATAGAGGATTGGTGTGACTGACTCACCCGGGATAGAGGCTTTTGGAGGGGACTGAATGCAAGCCTCTTGCCGACCGATTATGGGCCCTGGCATTTGGGGGAACGGTGCTCTTTGTGAGCTGTATGCCTGGGGACCCTTGAGGTGGTATTACTGTGGATTTGGGTCCTGGTCCCCCAGGACACACAGACTCGGGGGACCCTGGATTTGCCATATTATAAATAGTGGCTGATTCATAATACTGGGACAAATACTGTTAGGAGATGCTGATGTCAATTCCAGCCACCTGTCTGTCTGTTGCCTGCTAGAATGTGTTTATTGTAAATAAGTCTAGTATGGGATCTAAGAGTCATTAGATCCCCATTGTTGTTTGTGTTAATTAACTCTGCTATTGTGTGAAGAAGAGTTCTGTGTTGATTTGTGATAATGTTGATTGAGTTTTCTGAGCTACAAGATGGCCAGTCTGGCCTAAAGGTCATGACCGAGTCATCTAGACTGTCTAAAGGGATTAGTTAATTAGCCCATGTTAATTAGGTTTCTGGTCACAGGTGTATGTTCAGAGTAATATGAGCAGGAGGTATGCACCTCCTCTTTTACTGTATAAAAGAGCCTGTATTCCTTTCAATAAAAGATACAGCCTGCCTGGTGTTTGTTTTGAGCTATCACAACTGGATTAGAACGGCACATAGCTGTAGTTCGAATCCCGGAGCATCGGATGACCGAACCATCAGACGTTGCGATCTGCAATCTGATTCTATAGCCACCATGGAGTGTCGGGAGAGTGGAACCGGGCAAGCAGGGGCTCGTTACAATTGGTATCAGCTTAGATAGCAGGTGGGGGGAGGGAGGGTTCCAAATGATTTTGGGACCCAAAAAAAAAAGCCTTTGGCACTCTGCATGAATTTCAAACACACATCACAATTTACAACATTTTAGAGGGTATTTAGGTTAAAGCACTACTATGTAGCTGACAAAATACATTGTTAATTGAGTAGACGAGGTGAATATAGGGCCAGGAGAGCATGCTGCGGAGGTAAGTGAAGGCAAATATGTATGAAGGACAAAAAAAATTACATAAAATTCCAGCATGCATGAGGACAAAGGATACATTCACAGCATATTACAATCATGGTAATTAGGGAATGAGGAAAGAAATACAATATATTATCAAACATTAAATACAATAAAATGTGATGTTAAAGGATAAAAATCTTACCTTAATATACTCCCTCTGCAGGACCTGGATGATGGCAGAACAGGTCTCCGGGATAATGATCCCCAGAGCCTGGGGGGGGTGCCTGTCGAGAATTGAGGTCCTTCAGGCTTCTCCCCGTCGCCAAGTACTGCAGGGTGGCGACTAACCTCTGCTCCGGAGTGATGGCTTGCCTCATGCAGGTATCCTGACTGCTGATATAGGGGGTCAGCAAAGCCAACAAACGGTGAAATACAGGGTCCGTCATCCGGAGAAAGTTCCTCAAATCGTCAGAATTATTCCCACGGATCTCACGGAGCAAAGGCATGTGACAGAACTGGTCACGCTGGAGCGACCAATTCTTGGGCCATGAACTCCTCCCCACCCTGTTCATGGACTGGGCTTGTGTCAAAGTAAGGACCCCAGCACCAAGCCCCCGCACAGCACGAACTCTACGATGAGTACGTATACGCAACATGGCTAGAAAACGGTCGGCTGCTCAGAACAAAGTAACAGAACCCACTGAAGAACAGCAAGGCCTGTGAAGAGCGACCTGAAAATCAGTAACGAACTAACAAGAACACAATGACAAGTCAATGAGAACTCGCTGCACGCACTGAAGACCAGATACAAACCCACAAGCACAAACTGAACAGCAGAAATACGATCTGAAAACCACGAGTCTGAAAAAGCGTGAATCGTCTCTCACCAAACTTTTACTAACACGAGATTAGCAAAAGGAGCCCAAAGGGTGCCGCACTTAGTACTGAACTGCCCTTTTATAGTCTCGTTGTACATGGTGTACGTGACCGCGTTCTTGGCGTTCAGAAATTCCGACAACTTTGTACGACCGTGTGTATGCAAAACAAGTTTGAGCCAACATCCGTCAGAAAAAATCCATGGATTTTGTTGTCGGAATGTCCGATCATTATCAGACGTGTGTACGGGGCATTACTCTATTTACCTTTTTATTTTTATTAATAAACAAGTGCGATTTTACTGTACTTCTGTCTCGGTCTGGTTCATGGTTTCTGACACTAACCAAGGTTATATGTCTAGAGGTTTTTGCTCTATTTAGAGCAAGGAGTTACTATATCTAACAGATTAGTTAATAATGTTTACTTTTAAACTGTTCAGGTATGCGGTGTCACGGAAAATTGGAAAATTGGCAAATATTGATGATCGTAAGATCAGTCTGCTCATAATTCCAATACTTCCAACCATGTCACTTCACGGGGTAGTACCCATTTGTCCTCTATTGGGTGTTATGTAATGACATACACTACCATTAGCGTCATAATGTTGAAGTTTGGACTAACCAAAAATGGCCGCGGTCACATGGCCACCAATCAGGGTACACCTGATATTATATAAACCGGATGGTGTAGCAAGATGGTGCAGCTCCAGATGATGCCCCCAGTAATGAAACACGTAGGGCAGAGCTACCAGTGTCTTTGCATCACTTCCAGTTTCGAGTCGAGGAACGCAAACGGTCCCAGCTTCCCGTTTTTTTCAAAGCTCTGTTACTATGCTAAATCTGAGTACGTTTTCACTTTTATAAATAAATCTTTAATTTTAAATGATAATACACTATGGAGTCTCTTTTCTGCATGTGGGAGACAAAAAGGGAGAGTTGAAGGAGACTCTTATATCTTACACCGCAAACACAGTAACAACCAGCTGAAACAGGAAAAGGCCCTTTGTTTGCTACACAGTGACAGATACTGTGAAAGTGTAATACCCCCATGCGGGGTGAATGGTTTCGGTGAGTGCATTACCTATAGGGCACCTATAAGAAGCACAGAATACAGCTTATGAAGAGCACCTGTCACTTTATTATTTTTCTGCTATTTTTCACCATTAGGGCATATGGACTAATTGTGCACATAGCATTTTCTTTAGCATAATCCATTATCCGTTACTAGAGGGTATCACCATAAGAATATAATGTTTTTTATGCTCTCAAAAATGTTTTAAACACAGACATTATTTATGGGACTGTCTGTATTTTTTGTATGTTTCACAAGCCACATGGAGATGTTTTTATGTTAGTGTCACACCAGATTGTTGAATTAGATTATAGGTCATTTGCATATTGGGATCACACTGCATACTGGTTTGATTTTGTTTTTCATTTGGATTGATTTGAGGCCATTTGATTAGTGACACACCAGATTGTTGTATTAGGATACAGGTCACACTTGTATTGGGTTTATACTTCATATATTTTCCACGTTTGGTCCCAATGGGGATATTTCTCATTTCAGGGGTGTAAGACATTCCACCCCAGAACAGCACCACTTCTACCCTCCTACCTTCATTGATTATATTAAGTCTAGTGGAGATAGCTTTCCAAGGAATACTTTTAGATTGTACTCAGTGTTCAAACCTTTGGGTATTAGACTATTTAAATTATATATCCATAATTTTTCTTTCCATAATAAAATTTTGTCAAAATCACCTCGTCTAGGAGGAAGATCTAATACAAAGATTCCCTTTACTTTCAGGCCATTAGTTTTTCCTACGTGTTGATCTTTAAAGTGTTGTGCTAATGGATTCTCTTTCTTTGTCTCCATCCTTTAAAACTTTATTCAGAGATTTTTTGATGTCTCTCAGGTGTTCAAAAATGAGGATTCTCAATTGACGTTTAGCTTTCCCTATGTAAATCTTTTTACAGGGACATTCTATCATATAAATCAGCTTAGTTGTAGAGCAAAAAATCTCAGAATAGAGATTTAAAGGATAGAGACAAAGAAAGAGAGAATCCATTAGCACAACGCTTTAAAGATCATCATGCAAGAAAAACTGATGGCCTGAAAGTAAGGGAATCTTTGTATTAGATCTTCCTCCTAGACTAGGTGATTTTGACAAAATTGTATTAAGGAAAGAAAAATTCTGGATATATAACTTAAATAGTCTAATACCGAGAGGTTTGAACACTGAGTGCAATCTAAAAGTATTCCTCGATAACTGAACCTCTATTCTAGTATTAAAATCACTTTAACATCTAATAACTATGTATCTTGCTCTTTAAAATAAATTTAATATTTTTCTTTTAAATTTCACTCAGCTAGCTCTTTGCCACTATTTTATTCCATTATTCTATTTCATTACTAACATTTCTGAAAATGATAATGTGATGATAATAAGTGATTCCCATAATGTATTATATGAAAAACTGAGTAAATAAGTGAAATATGGGATTTGGCCACAACATGGCACTATTATTCATCCATGAGCATGCTAAACCTTTCCCCATTGCAAATGCATTGTCTGTGCCTGATTTGAGTGAAAAAACCTGATAACACTTAACTTTATTAGGAGCTCATTGAAGTCCAAACCAGGAAGATAAAAGGAGCATTTGCATAACCCCTCCCTCTTCTGAAGAAGTCCTCTGATTGGAGGATAAAACATGTAAATCAAGTGAAGTCATCACGTCATTCAATCCGGGAATGGAACCTACACACAAGCCGCAATACCACTAAAGAGACTTTGAAATAGGCCAGCCGGCCCTGTACCTGGTTTAAAAAGCAACACTTGGCACTGCAAAGAGGACTGCAATAGCTTTGCCTAGCAAAACCTTATTCACAGCAACGTTATATGTTGATAACCCCGGAGGACTGAGACACAGCTTTTCGGCCGTCATCCAACAGATTTAATCAATGGTTCATTGAACCTCAGCTTCATTGAAACAGCGTAACAGTGAGTACTTTCTCTGGCAACAAGCCATATATACTGTTTCAAATAACGCTGCTTCTCTGTGATTTGACTGTAAAAATGATGACACTGCATTTCAGCTACTGTGAAGTTGCTACATTCATAGATAACTTGACACTTGTCAATTAAAACACAGAGAAACTGGCTGTTTTGAAAACAAATCAAGAATTTCCATCAGCCGTGTATGCCCTTTCCAATTAACGATCCACCCTCCCTCTCTGTTTTCTCTGTGAACCCAAGATGCAATCTATGTTTGGCACTACTTGACTGCAACATACTTCACCAACATTATTTGCGGTTTCATACAACTACTCAATCATTGTTTTGAATGAATTCCTGCTGTTGCAAATATATGATCAATCATAATACACATGATTATATGGAAACATAATTTTGCTATATACGGAAAGTTATCTCCACTAGACTTAATATAATAAGTGTTTATTCTATATTTTATATCTAAACCTATGGTCATATATGAGTCAGCCTTGGCAACTAAGGGCAACCCTTTTGTCCCCCGTATGATATCAGCATAACCGTTATTTTGCTACTTATTTTTGTCAGTGTGCACTTTATATTCAAAACTGGAATTCTCAGAAGTCTTGTTATTTAGATATTTATCTACCGTATTTATTGGCGTATAACACGCACTTTTTTTCCCCTGAAAATCGTGGGTGCATGTTATACACTGATCCCTGCTGTCTCTGAGGGAAGAGGAGCGAGCGTCGCTGAATTACATAGAGCCACGATCTCCTGTGTACCCGGCGCTCGGTCACTCACAGCCACGACTCCTGGCCCCGCATTGGGCCACTGTTCTGTCTATCATATGAGCAGGGCCAGGAGGCGTGGCTGTGAGTGACGGAGCGTCGGGTACACAGGAGATCGCGGCTCTGTGTAATTCAGCAGCGATCACTCCTTCTCTTCCCTCGGAGACTGCAGGGATTATCCATCACTGGCGAGGCTGCAATGATGGGAAAGGTGAGGCTGGAGATGGGCACTGAACAGGCTGCAATGTTGATCAATTTATAGGCTGCAGATGGGCACTGAACAGGCTGCATTGTTGGTCAATTTAATGCCTGCAGATGCGCACTGAGCAGGGTGCATTGATGGGCAATTTAGAGGCTGTAGATGGGCACTGAGCAGTGTGCATTGATGAGTTGTGACCTTAATCTTGCTTCAAAGTTCTTTATTTAAAATGTAAGTTTTTTTCTTTAAACTTTCCTCCTAAAATTGGGGTGTGTGTTATATGCCTGTGCGTGTTATACACCGATAAATATGGTATATCATAGAATTTCCAGCATGTGGGTTGTATTAAGTATTAAGGTGTTCTATATAGAAAATTTTTCATTTATACAAATTTCAACAAAATAAATTGATTGAATCAAATTATCAATCTATCCAATCAGGACCCAAGACACCGGCTGGAGCTGGTGTGCTCGTCCCCGTCGCTGGAAAGACCGAGTTCACGTAAGGAAAAGGGGGGCTCTGGGGGGCTGCTGCTTCACAAGAGGCTTTTCACCTTAATGCATAGAATGCACTAAGGTGAAAAACATTGAGGGTTTACAACCCCTTTAATTTTTTGGGAGCTTAATGTGGTTTATATGTACACAAAAGAACTTGTGCAAAATTCTGTGCAAAGTTACAAGGCAATTGATTGAGATTTAGGCACTTTATTACACATAGAGCTCCTTTTACATTAAAGTTTAAGTTCACCTTTACAGAAATTCTGTAAGGTGAACTTACACTGGACCCCCTCCCTATCCCCCACGGTCTCGCTAACCTGGAGTCCCGGTGATCACCCGCTGTGACACATCAGGTCGCTGCTTTACTGGTCCAGGGATTAGAAATCCCCACGGCTTTCACTCCTCTTCTCCAGCGCTGACAAGACAAGCTAGGTGGGTTCTGATTGATCAGTGCCACCCATGTGACGGCACCAACCAATTAGAATGCCTCCTATACATACATTTACGAGGTACGTTTAGGCGATCAAGCCACGGGAATTTCAAATCCTCTGACCAGTGAAGCCGCGACCCGATGTGTCACAGCGGGTGATTGCGGGGCTCCAGGTCAGCTGGACACGGGGGGATGGGGAGGGGGTCCAGTGTAAGTTCACCTTACAGATTTTCTTTAAAGGTGAACTTACCCTTTAAGCCTTTCCAATTAAATGTTTCAGGACTATAATAAAATGGATAAAAGTGAAAAACTTTGATCTGTTTTACCAAACAACCTGAGATTTTTAGAATATGCTGACATACAGTTTGATACAGTTTTCTATTGTGTGAATTTTGGGGAAATTGGATAACATCCAAGTTCTTTTTTGTACATTAAGCCACATTAAACTCCCAAACAAACAAGTAAAGCACCTCCCTGACCCCCCAGAGGCATAGCATGGACACCCAAAGGTAGAGAAGGCTGACATTTTGATCTTGGGATCCTAAGCCAGTGAAGGGCTGTGCGATCCAAGAAAAGTTTGGGGCCAGTCATTTTAAGTACATTTTTTAATGCTTTATTGGAGAACTCAATAACTGATAGAAGGTATGGTATGAATCTCGCTAGTGTGTAAACATATAAATCCCTGTGCTGTCAGAAGAGAGGAGACATGTCGTTTGTTCCTACTATGTAACAGCGATACGTCTCCTCTCCTACTCAGTCCAACCCCCTACAGTTAGAGCATTTTTATAGCACTGATCGGTGTATAAAAGTCAGTAGTCCCAAAAATGTGTCAAAAGTGTCCGATCTGTCCGTCGCAATACCGCTAAAAATCGCAGATCACCGCCATTACTAGTAAAAAAAAATTTAAAATAATAAAAAATGCCATAAATCTTTCCCATAGTTTGTAGACGCTATAACTTTTGTGCAAACCAAATCAAAATACGCTTATTGCGATTTTTTTTTACCAAAAATATGTAGAAGAATATACATTGGCCTAAACTGTTGAAGAAATTAGTTTTTTGTAAATATTTTTGTGGATATTTATTATAGCAAAAAGTAAAAAATATTGTTTATTTTTTTCAAAATTGTCACTTTTTTAAGATGTGATCAAATAGCACCAAAAGAACGCTTTATTTGTGGGAAAAAAAAAGGATGCAAATTTAGTTTGGGTACAGCATTGCATGACTGCGCAATTACCAGTTAAATCGACACAGTGTCAAATTGTAAAAAGTTCTCTGGTCAGGAAGGGGGTAAAACCTTCCAGGGCTGAAGTGGTTAAGCTGTTCATAGTAAATGTTTTAGCATTGTAAAATATAGCTTAATGTGAATAACTTTTGGTGTGATTTACCAAATGAGCTGACATTTTTAGAATATGTTGGCTTAGATAGAGTCTTCTATTGTGTGAAGTTTGGGGGAAATTGGTTAACATTTAAGGTCTTTTTTGTACGTTAAGCCACATTAAGCTCCCCAAAAAACAAGCTTAATGTCCCTAGTTTGCCTTGTGGTACATCGCAATGCATGAAACTTCTCGGACAGGTTTGGAAAGTTAAAAACTTAGGCTTTATTACACGTTAAGCTACATTAAGCCATTTTCACATTAAATATTTTAGTTTATCCCGTCATTTCTTGTGTTGTCACATGAAAAGATATAATAAAATATTTACAAAAATGTGAAGGGTGTACTCACGTATGTGAGGTACTGTATGTATTTATTATGTTATTTATTACATGTTATTTACTGTCCCACATGTTATTTACTGTCCCACATCCATGTGCACCATTAAATAGTATCTACCAATTGATTCATTCTGGTGTTCTGCTTCATATAAAGTCCCACCATTCCCCCATTCCTCTTTCCCCTCTTTTTTCTATATGATTCAGTGATGGAGACAACTCTGCAGCAGTTGTTGTCTCTTATAAAGTCCCAACAATTTTATTAATGAACTCTTTAATAAAGGCCAGATTTGTAGAGTGCACGACTAATAGTTGTCCTGTGGACAGATTCTCCCACCTGAGCTGTGGATCTCTGCAGCTCCTTCAGAGTTACCATGGGCTTCTTGGCTTCTTCTCTGAATAATGTTCTGCTTCCCCGGTCTGTCAGTTTAGGTGGATGGTCATGTCTTGGTAGGTTTGCAGTTGTGCCATACTCTTGCCATTTTCGGATGGTGGATTGAACAGTTCTTCGTGAGATGTTCAAAGCTTGTTATAATTTTTTATAACCTAACCCTACATTTACGTTTTTGGTTGTAACATGACAAATGTGGAAAATTTCAAGGGGTATACTTTTTCAAGCACTGTAAATGCACACAATGAACAGGATGATGACATGAAAAAGCTTAAAGCTAAATTTGCAGATATTGAACACCGCTCAAGACAAAATAATGTGAAGCTCAGAGGTGTCCCTGGATCTATCCTAAACGCTCAATACACCTGTGACCTAATACAGGCAGTTCTACAATCTATTCCAACTTCTGAAATAATAATTAATAGGATCCACCGCCTGCCCACACCTTTATACCTCCCTGGTAGCATTCCCAGTAATTTCATTATGATGGTACACTTCATTCACGTGAAGGATCAACTTATATCCAACTTCTGTGAAACAAAACAATTACCTGAGCAATTCTCCCCCCTCCAAATGTATGCAGACCTCTCCCAGTACACGCTACAAAAGGAGAAAGTTGCTCTTGATGATTACGGAAGCATTACGTAATCATAACATCACATATCAATGGGGCTACCCTATGAACCTCACCATTACCCACAATGATGTTACCTCAGTAATTACAAGTCTAGATGATGGCCTTGCATTGCTCCACTCATGGGACAATCTCCCGGATCAAGAACCCACACATCGCTCATCTCCCACTAGGAAGAATACCCAAAATGAATAGAAAGTTGTATCCCATAAGCGCAAGCCAAAGAAACCTACAGTTTGTCATGATCGCCTCTAACCTAAAATTCACAACATATATTCTGCTTGACCTCCCTAGTCAAATGGAGTTCACTTTCCACAATACTCTCTCCACAAATAATGTGCAGTATTGCTGCAATTGGATTCCAGTTGGAATCGCTCACTTTTTTTATTAACTATTGTCTGTTCTCCTTTTACCTTTTTCTTTTTGTTTCTGCCTCCTCTCCCTCCATTTCTAATGGGTTCCAGGTCTGCCAGCTGATACGGCCTCTCTCCAAGACCTCGCCTAAGGCTTCACCACGCAGCCCTTATGAACGCTCACGTCTGGCTCTACTGCCTCCTCATCTCTTCTCTTCTCATCTCACCAGCTTTCCACCAAACTAAGGCAACAAAAGCTTACAATTGACATATTCCAATGGCCCCTAAATCAACTTCCTTTAATGTACGGGGTCTCAACCACCCTGTTAAACAAGCATCCCTGTGGAATGAGTCTCTTAGGCTGGGATGTGAACTAATTTGTGTGCAAGAAACACACTTCCAAGCCTCAACACCACCTTTCTTCAGCCACAACCAATTTCCTCATGTCTTCACCACCTCTGCACCACAAAAAAGGAAAGCAGTCCTAATTGTGGTCAAGAGCACAGTGGCCTTCTCTTTACATTAATTTATCTGTGACTCAGAAGGCAGGTATCTATGTGATATAAACAATAGACCATGCACTGCAGTGAAAAATGCCTACGCACCCAACTCTCACACCAGATCCGTTTCGCTCACAAACTCATTCGCAAAATCTCGAAGGCAAAACGTGGCTCTCTGGTTATATGCAGAGACTTTAATCTCACCACAGACCCTCACATGGACCTGTCCTCCAAACCTAAGAGACTTCCTCTAGCTCTTCAACCAATACAGGCATGCCCCACTTTTAAGTACACAATGGGGTTTATTTACTAAAGATGGAAAGTGCAAAATCAGGCTCACTTCTCCATAGAAACCAATGCGCTTCCAGGTTTTATTACCAAAGCTTAATTGAACAAGCTGGGGTTAGAAGCTCATTGGTTTCTATGCAGAAGTGAGCCTGATTTTGCACTTTCCAGCTTTAGTAAATAAACCCTATTCTGTACTTAAAAGTGGGGTATGCCTGAATTTCATAAAGAAGATGTATATGATACCTGGAGATGCTGAAGAGCATGACTTTACCTTCCACTCACTACCCCACAACTCGTATTATAGAATTGATATGATACTAGTTGACAGAGTGCTGTTGGAGGCCGTGTCCTCTTCCACTATCCATGATATTTCATGGTCAGACCATGCTTCCATCTCAATATCAATAGTGGAAGAGCACGCACCCAACCCTGCTTATATTTGGAGAGTCAACTCTCAGGTATTCAACTCATCCCAATATGTCTGTGACATTAACAAACATCTCCAAGAATACTTCCAGAGGAATTCCCACTCAGTTTCGGACCCTTTCACTGTATGGTGTGCCCATAAGGCCTTCATTAGAGGTATCTTTATACAAATGTGCTCTCATATTAAGAGGCAAAGGTCAATGCAGCTTGACAAACTACTGGGAGATATCTGGACCCTACAGTCCATCAGCAAAACAAACCCATCCCATTCTTCATGTACAACCCTATCCAAATAACGTACAGACCTGAGGCTCCTACTGAAAGAGCAGCACGACAAGCATCTTAGAGCCCTTAAATTGTTGCATTACTCCTCGGGGAATAAGACAGGCAGATTCTTAGCAAACCACTTTAAAGCAAAAAAAATACAATTAAAATAGAGTTCTTAATAGACCCACAGTCCAAAAACAAAATCACTAACCCGCGGAAAATAGTTGATGCCTTTGCCTCCTACTATAGCTCCCTCTATAATTTAAAGGAGGATCCTGATACCCCTCAACCACAGGGCCCCGATATCGAATCATTTCTAGCTTCCCTCCACATACCTACTCTTACAAATGCTCAATTACAATAATGCACCTATAATCCCACAAGAAATTAGCAAAGCCATTAGGTCGCTGCCAATAGGAAAGTCCCCAGGTCCTGATGGACTATCAAATGACTACTATAAACAGTTCACGGAAACCCTTATGCTGCATACACATGATCGGATTTTCTGACAACAAAACCATGGATTTTTTTCCGAAGGATGTTGGCTCAAACTTGTCTTGCATACACACGGTCAAACAAATGTTGGGCCAAAATTCCAAGCGTGAGAA
The DNA here is from genome assembly GCF_042186555.1 of Aquarana catesbeiana. Lineage (NCBI taxonomy): Eukaryota > Metazoa > Chordata > Amphibia > Anura > Ranidae > Aquarana > Aquarana catesbeiana. The sequence continues at coordinate 265,938,752 of NC_133328.1, forward strand.
CGCAGTGACGTACAACACATATAACGGGGCACCCTTTGGGCTTCTTCTGCTAATCTCATGTTTATCTTGTGTTAGTAGAAGTTTGGTGAGAGACAATTCATGCTTTTCAGCCTTGTGCTTTTCAGTTCGTTTCTGCTTTTCAGTTTGTGCTTGTGGGTTCGTATCTGTTCTTCAGTGCAAGTTGTCAGTTCGTTCCTGTCTTTTAGTGCGTTCAGTGCATTCTATTTATAGTTCACTTCTGTTTTTCAGTGCGCTCTTGTCCGCTCGTTTCTGATTTTCAGCTTGTTCTTCTCAGGTCCTTTCTGTTTTTCAGAGCGTTCTGTTAGTTCATTCTGATCAGCTGACCGTTTTCTAGCCATGTTGTGGTTACGTTCTTGTCGGAGAGCTCATGCCGTTGTTGGGCTTGATGTTGGAGTTCTTGCTTTGACCCAAGTCCAGTCCATGAACAGGGCGAGGAGGAATTCATAGACGAAGAATTGGTTGCTCCAGCGTGACCAATTCTCTCACATACCTTTGCTGCATGATGATGCACCTTTGCTGATGATGTCAGGAATTATCTCCGGATGACAGACCCCGTTTTTCACCATCTGTTGGCTTTGCTGTCCCCTTATATTATGAAGTAGGACACCTGCATGCAGCAAGCCATCACTCCCAAGCAGAGGCTCGCTGCCACTTTGAGGTACTTGGCGACGGGGAGAAGTCTCCAGGATATTAAGTTCACAACTGGAATCTCCCCCCAGGCTCAGGGAATCATTATTCCAGAGACCTGTTCTGCCATCATTCAGGTCCTGCAGAAGGACTATATTAAGGTAAGTTTTATCCTTTAACATCACATTCTATGTATTTAATGTTTGCTAATGTATTGTATTTATTTCATCATGCCCTAATTACCATGATTGTAATATGCTGTGAATGTCCTCTTTGTCCTCATGCATGCTGTAAGCTTTTAATGCTCCTTTTTTGTCATTCATGCATATTTGCCTTCACTAACCTCCCCAGCATGCTATCCTGGGCTCATACACACCTAGCCTAGTCACTTAACAATGTATTTTGTCAGCTCCATTGTAGTGCTTACCCTAAACATCCCCTAAAATGTGTCCAAATGTTATTTTTGTCCTTAAATTCAGACAGGGTGCAAGAGGCTTTTTTGGGGGGCCAAAACTCATTTGGAACCCTCCCTCCCCCCAACTGCTAAGTCAACCGATAACAATACTCTATCTGCTGACTTTGCTAAACCCATACACACTATACCTACCAATTTTGTGTTCATATTTATGGATGAATCCACCAAAGCATGTAGTGCAAGTGCCTGCCCGAATACTATAAATGGTACTGTTTAAAGTTTTGTTATCCTATTATCTTGATAGGTAATTGCAGAATGTAAAAATGTGCTTCAATTTGTACAGTGTCTATTCATATTTTTTGATTATGAAACTTCTTACCTGTCCAGTGGGCTGCCAATAGTGTAAGTAAGGAGGGGCTGGCCAAAGAAACACACATTATTTATGCATTCAGCTCTCAATGAAGTGGAGAGGGTTACCTGACCAAAACATCTCCCCCCACCATAAAATTTTTACAATGGGCCATCAGAGGGGATGAGGAATCTGATAAGTGTACCTTATACTTTTGACTTTAAATATTTATTTCAATAAATGTTCTACTTATGTTGGCCAAGAATGTTTGTGTCTAATCTGCTTGCAATGTTATGTGCAAAAGTACTATTTTTTTTTTTTTTTACTCCAAAGTTTCCTCCAAACCGACAGGAATGGCAAACTGCTGCCTCCCAATTTGCCCATTCCTGGCAGTGGGACTTTCCCAACTGCGGTGGGGCAATAGATGGGAAACATGTCCACATCGTCCCACCCCCCAACTCGGGTTCGTACTATTATAACTATAAGGGGTATAGTAGTATAGTGTTGTTGGTGGTGGTGTCGGCGACTTATGAATTTCTCTCACCCCGGGCCGGAGAGTTTTTAATTACCGGCTGTCCAAAGCCAGAAGAGTGGTTGAAAATGCCTTTTGCATTATGGCCAGCTGGTTTTGCCTATTCCTTACTGCAATAAATATGGTGGAATATAAACTAAATCACATTATTCTTTCCTGCTACTTTTTGCAGAACTTTTTACGAAAAAATGCAGCCAACTATGTGGCCTCAGTTGCGACTGAGGCCGGCTCACTGGAACCAAACCTGACAGCACTTGAAGCTGGCTGTCCTTGCTTGCCCCCCCCCCAAAGCGCCCGCGAAGTACGGCAAAGCTATGTGGAGTACTTTGCGGGTAGGGGGGCAATTGATATGCCAGATACTGTTTAAAAACTATGGAAAATACATTTGTTGTTAAAAACTGAACTCATATTTCATTTGATTTACTGCTTGTGTTTCTTTTATCTGTCTCCTAGGTTCTCCAATGGCCTTTTTTGGGGGGGCATTTTCTTCAATAGTGCACCGTAACTTACTTGATACATGAGGTGACAATCTCTGTATAATGTATGTAATGCATTAATGATAAAAATAATCATCCTTTTCAGCTCCATGAATTAATTGCTTGGAGTCCCTAAAATGCCCTTTTGGGGCAAATTTTAGAGCACTGTGGGGGTTATTTACTTAAGGCAAATCCACTTTACACTACAAGTGCACTGGAAGTGCACTTGAAAGTGCACTTCCAGTGCACTTGTAGTGCAAAGTGGATTTGCCTTTAATAAATAACCCCCATTGTCACTGTAACTACACCAACTTACGCCAAAAACTGGTATTGAGCATTGAAAGAAGAAGCCACACATTGTTGAGTATAAAACATTTTACTCCAAGCACATTCACATGTGCATTATAAAAGGGTTTTTTAACAAACCAACATATTGGTGTATAACATGTATGTGTGACAGTATATAGCCTTTTTGTGGCTAAACAGGCATGTTTAAAACCATAACATACACATCTACAACTCAGGAACTTACAAAGTTCAATTTTGATAAAGTGAAGGCAATATGAGACATTAGTATGTCAAAACTGTGTTGATTTCAACAGATGGGGTGATGTCACCCCTGTAAAAGCCAAATTTTGAAGATCACACAGATTGGGACTCAAAAATGATCATCATGATCCCATGCCTAAAATGTGTGTCTTTTCCCTACATCTATTTTTCTAAAGCCACAAAACACACAGTGTGTCAAAATGTGCTAGATCCCATCATGGGGGATCAATGGACGTGTTTCGGGGGTGCAACCCCTTCCTCTCATCTAATTTAGTTGCGAGGAAGGGGTTGCACCCACAAAACTGATAGCACATGTTGACACACTGTGTGCATCTTCAAAATGTGGCTTTCAAATGACTTTAAAATTTATATAAAACCTTAAAAAATAACGACAACATTGAATTATTTTTTTTTGTTGGATTTTGGCTAAAACATCAATGATGTTCGTGAGTCTTTTTTCAACATCATTGATGTTTTCCTTGACCTTCTCTAATTCACAATTGCACATCATTATTTCGCTGATCAAGATTTGTGCACTTGCACTGTTGAAGTGAGTTTCTTCTTCCACAACATCCACATCACCTAAAAAAAAAAAAAAAAAAAACAACACCATGTATTATAAATATGCAGGCATACGTCTATTACCTGAAGCTGTGGTCTCAGACACTGACCTGTTGTGGTCACCATTTCACCCACTTCCTGAACCTCTTAATCCACATCTTCATGGTGTGTGGGGAGTTCCCCTTCTTCAGGAGGTGTGGGGTTCCTGGTGTCCTCAGATATCCCGATTCTTTTCTCCCCTATGTGAATACAAAAAAGGTATACTTAGCACACAGATATTTGTGGCAAGAAATAGTAACATAGTAACATGAAACATTGCTTGGAAGTGTTGTCCAATTGTCTGTTTTGGCCAAGTTCCAAGCTGAAGACATGATTTTTTACCTTTCCAAAGCTGGAATACTTACCTGTTTTGTTAAAGTTTCACACATGGAGTGACCCCTAGTATCTACTGGAGCACCTGCGTGGGATACCATAAAAAGGGTGTTCTGGTGTCCCACACTAGTGCTCCTGCGTCCAGATGTGTAAACAGCTGCTGAGTGCCCTCTCATTACACTGAATCAAGTTTGAATTTTATTATAGTTACAAACACATCTAGACAAGAAAGTACTAAACTTCTTTTCATACAAATAGGCATGAACAAATGTAGTTAAACTGCATCTGCCAAAAACGTTGTATTAGTTGTCGAACGAAAGATGTTTAATATGGACTGTGCCCACGAACCTCAAACTTGCCATTTTAAACTGTACAACAGTAAAGAAAAGCACATGGAGCAACACTAAAGTAATAATAATAATAGGAACACAGGACAAATATTTACTTTATAGAAGCAGTTTCCTGATCCTTCTGTACTGATCGTGCTCCCTCAATTTCAGGTCTGACCAGCGTTTCCTCAATTGCTCCTTGGATCGTCATACCCCAAAATTCCTGTGCAGACTTCTCACAACTTTAGTCATGATCTTGGCCTTTCTCACATTTGGGTTTGGGTAAGGTCCATGCTTCCCATCATAGTCTGCCCTCCTCAAGATGTCCACCATCTCCACCATCTCTACAAAGGACATATTTGAGGCCTTATATCTCCTCCTGGATCGGGAACTGCCTTGTTCCGGGCTTTCCTCGTCGTTTCTGCTCTCTGCATGCACCTGTTGTGTCTCCGCCATGTGCTCTCCCACTGTACCGAAAGAGATGGGGCGGGGAATACACTAGAAAGAAGGTCAGGGGTGGAGTTTCACGCATGCAGAGTGTATATAAAGCATAACACGCGTGCGTCGTACGTACAATCTGTGACCGGAGGACTGAGTAGCGTAATCGCCGATCGTGAAAATGAAGGTACAATTTTAACTTGGGGCATCAGTGGTTAGTGGCCTATACTGCTTATAGATTGAGGCCTCTATTGGGACAAGATTAGGAGAGTTTAGCCTGAAATTAGGGTTTGCCTTGTGTTGTGTCTTGCAGAGAAAATGGATAAATTTACAGACCCAGACTTCCTGCCAAACTTCATAGACAGGTACAGGAAACTGCCATGTCTCCGGCAAGTCAAAAACAGGGACTACTCCAACAATCTAAAGAAGAAGGCAGCGCTGGAGCAACTGTTGGAATTGGTGAAGCCGGTGACTCCAGCGGCAGATATCACCTATTTGAAGACCAAAATTGGTAGCCTGAGGAGCACATATAATAGGGAGTGCAAAAAGGTCCAGGATTCCATGAGATGAGCAGCAGCAGCAGATGATGTATATGTCCCCAGGCTCTGGTACTACGACAGACTACGTTTTTTGTCAGACCAGAGTGAACCCAGGCCATCGCTATCAACCCTTCCTTCCACACTTCCTTCCACATCAGCTGAGGCTTCAGAAATACAACCTGGGCCTTCCACCCAGGAAGATGTGGAGCAGCCCAGCTTGAGCCAGGTATAGCAATGTTTAACATATTTCTTGTCAAAAATGTAATAATGGTAACGAGATGTTATTATTGATCACTAATTTCTGATTTCACAAAGTGGTTTACATATCAATAGACAATAGTAGCCAAAAATGAGTGGGACAAGAATGAAAAATGCTGGGGTCAGAATGATAGTCTTTTCTATTTGTTAACATTCAATTTGCAACAGTCATGAGCTCAAAATTGTGTGTGATTGATGACCAAAAAACTAAACCTATGTCCCATTTTCATACACAGGAAAGTCATAGCCAGGAGGAGGCCGTGGAAAGTCTCAGCCAGGAGGTGGCCGTGGAAAGCAGCCTGACCGAATCCCAGGTTCCTCCCCTCTGCCTTCCAACAAAAAGGACCAGGAAGGGAGGAACCTGGAGGAGTCAGTGACTGTTTTGATTCGGCAGGCTACTGCGGTCCTAACAACAACCCCTGGTAGCCCTGAGTCGTATGGCTGTCTGACAGCCAGTAAACTGGAATGAATGGAGGAGGGCCAATGCCTCATCTGTGAGGAGATAATATTTCAGGCCCTAAACAAGGGGACTAGGGGCGAACTCACAACTAAAAGCCACGTGTGTGAGTTGGACCATATTACTCCTCCACCACCTCCAGCAACACCTCCAACACCACAGCCACCCAACCCACCACAGCAGCCTGGAAGGAAGCGTGGAAGGAAGTGTTGAGAGTGATGGCCTGGGTTTGGTGTGGTCTGGCAAAAACTCAGGCTGTTGTAAGACCACAGCCTCGGGACATATATGTCATCTGCTACTGCTCCCAATCTATTGGAGTCCTGGACCGTATTGTGCTCCCTATTAAATGTACTCCTCAGGTTACCAATTTTGACAGTTAAATAATTGATGTCTGCCCTGGGGTACAAAGGCTTCACCAACTCCAACTGTTTCTCCAGCGTTGCCTTCCTCTTTATTTTGTTAGGACCCTTATTAAATGTCTAATTTTTTTTGGACAAATACTTGGCTATGTGTTTTACTAGTAGGCAGATACATTTCAAAAATGTAAAGTCAAATTAACAAGCGACACCAACACCAACCAACCTCTTTGAGGTAAAAAAAATACAAGATAATAATGGTGTCGTGGTAACTTGACACACAAAACGGCAAAAAATATTATGGAGATCACTATAAAAAAAAATAAAAGATGATTCTGTAGATCTGGAGAAAAAAAAAAAGGAGATTACTATAGCAAATTAAAAAAAAAAGATTATTCTGGAGATCTTGATTAAAAAAAAAACCCAACAAAAACAAAGATTATTCATGAGATCACGAGAAATAAAAAATCCGTTTGTCAGAACTCTGTGTAAATATCAGCAGCAAAGCAACTTCATTATTCTAGCATTATAAAGAAGAAGAGAATGCGCTGCATTGAAAGATTTCAAAATTTGCAGCGTGACGAATGTGCTATCTCCATTATGAACGCTAGTTTTACAAGACCGAGCGCTTCCGTCTCGTACTCGATTCCGAGCATGCGTGGACTTTGGTGCTAGGACTTGTGTACACACGCTCGGACTTTCCGACAACAAAGTGAAGTTGGCAGAAAATTTGAGAACCTGCTCTCAAACATTTGTGGGCGGAATACCTGGCAGCAAATGTCGGACTTTCCGACAACATGCTCACATCGAACATTTCCTGTCGGAAAGTCCGACCGTGTGTACCGGCATTAGGCTTCGTGTACACAGGACGTTTGAAAACTCCCTCTGAGTGCTGGAACTTGACAGCCATTAGCCGACGTTTAAAAACATTCGTTTTGCCACTTTTACATGACGCGTTTAGCGGCGTTCATGAGCGTTTTTTCCAGATAACACATTGTACTGATCAGTATATCCTCCCAAAAGCCAACAATGCAGGAAAAATCTCTCTCTCTCTCTTTTCCATATTGCAAATGGTCAGAAATGTTTCCCCATTAAAAACGACTATAAACTAAAATTCTTATAAACACGATTTACTGCGTTTGCACGTTGTTACAAGCAGTTGGCGTTTCAAATGCCAATAAACTCCTGTCCTAAGGGGGCGCATGCGCGTCGCGATGTGGGACGGACGTGTCTGAACACAGCTCTGCCAGACCCGGACTGCCAAGGATGATTCCCAGGGCCATCAATCGCCAAATCCTCCCGATTTACACAAGAACCCCTGTGGGAGACCTTTGTGCATGCCGACGAGTAAGAGGGCATGCGGTCACCGTTCCCAGCACTCGCTTACCAACTATATCCTCAACACTAAGAAATCTCTAAGATGACTCAAAATGGTGCCGGCTCTCCTGCAGCCTCCTGCAGCTCCACGCCTGAACACACTCCAACACAAAGAGACTGAGTACAACCCTCCGCTTTCTAAGGCTGATTTAGACGCTAGCCTGTCTGCAATCTATGATAAGCTGGTAGACAAAATACAGCTCTCTCCCAGGTGATTGCAGCTATAGGAAGCCGCAATGACATTCTTGAGACCAAGTATGATGAACTTTCTCTAGCACATAATGACCTAAGGAAAGATCATGAAATGTTAGATAACAGGTGAGATAACAGAAATTGACGTAATAATATAACGATATGTGGGATCCCTGAGTCTGTAACAGATCTCATACCAGCCATCTCTAAACTCTTCCATAACCTTTTGCCTGATAAACCACTATCTGCCTTCACATGTGACTGGATCCATAGGGTACTTTGCCCAAAACCATCACCTGATAAGCCTCCTCAAGATGTGATCATGTGCATGGAAGATTTTCTTATCAAAGAAGATATCTTGCGTGCATCCAGGAATACATCCAACCAGGGGCGTTGCTACAGTAGGTCTACAAAAGATCTGGGGCTAGAGTCCATACCAGCGAAGTAAAGAAAGTCATACGCTTGGGCGGGCATACACATGTATATAGTGTGTGTAACATTATATATTATTATTAAATCAGGGTACCCAGAAAGCCCCCCTCACATCGGGGTCACCAGAGAGCTTGTCATGTTACCTGCCACAAGATGCAGATTGTTACAAACAGAGATGCTAGTGTATATAGAAGACGTGATAGCGTTGTATACAGAGGTTCTGGGAATAGAGAGAGGCTGGGAATACAGAGAGGAGAGTGGCTAGGTATACAGAGAGGCTAGAGTATACAGAGAAGGGAGATGCTGGGTATACAGAGAGGGGAGATGCTGGGTATATAGAGAGGGGAGAGGTGGGTATAAAGAGAGGGGAGAGGCTGGGTATACAGAGAGGGGAGAGGCTGGGTATACAGAGAGGGGAGAGGATGGGTATACAGAGAGGGGAGATGCTGAGTATAAAGAGAGGGGAGATGCTGAGTATACAGAGAAGGGAGAGGCTGGGTATACAGAGAGGGGAGATGCTGGGTATACAGAAAGGGGAGATGTATGGTATACAGAGAGGGGAGAGGCTGGGTATACAGAGAGGGGAGAGGCTGGGTATACAGAGAGGGGAAATGTTTGGTTTACAGAGAGGGGAGATGCTGGGTATACAGAGAGGGGAGATGCTCGGTATACAGAGAGGGGAGATGCTCCGTATACAGAGTGGGGAGATGCTGGGTATACAGAGAGGGGAGAGGCTGGGTATAGAAAGAGGGCTGAGGCTGGGTAAACAGAGAGGGGAGATGCTGGGTATACAGAGAGGGGAGATGTATGGTATACAGAGTGGGGAGATGCTGGGTATACAGATAGGGGAGAGGCTGGGTATACAGAGAGGGGAGAGGCTGGAGAGGGTTGAGGCTGGGTAAACAGAGAGGGGAGATGCTGGGTATACAGAGAGGGGAGATGTATGGTATACAGAGAAGGGAGACGTCCATACAAGAGGGGTACTTTCAACTGGAAGGTTGACTGACTGTAATGGCCAATCCCTCAGTTCTGAGCCCTGCGGAACCACCTGTTATTGCTATGGAACAGCCCATCTCTACTCCAGCTCCTGAACCATGGGTTCCTATGCCGGAACGTTTTTCAGGGGTCCGCCACAAGTTCCGGGCTTTCAGGAACACCTGTCGGCTATACTTTACCTTACAGCCTAAGACCTTCTCGTCAGAGGATACACAGGTCAGGTTCATAGTATCATTACTTACAGAAGAACCTCAAGCATGAGCTCATCAGCTATTGGAAAGGGAGAGTCCTATACTGCACTCACTGTCTTCTTTCTTCAATGCCATGGCAATCCTCTATGATGACCCACAACGAACCACCACGGCTGAAACAGTGTTGACCTCTCTACAACAGGGGAAATGCTCTGTTAAGGACTACATAATGGAGTTCCACAAGTGGGCTGCAGACACTGCATGGAACAACGCTGCCTTGTGCCATCAGTTTCGCTTGGGCCTGTCTGAGCCCCTCAAAGACAAATTAGCAAGAGTGGGGCTGCCTGATACATTGGAACCTACAATTCAGTTGGCTATCCAGCTTGATCGCAGACTCAGAGAACGTCGCAGGGAACGATCCAGTATGGCCCGTCCCACATTGATGCGCCCACGAGTACCCATGGCTCCACACCTGAGGACCCCTGAGACCCACGCATTAACCCCAATTCATGACGCAGAACCAGTGCAAATCTGCTTAGTTCGTGCACCCCTCACACCCAAAGAGTGACAAGGCCGTCGCCTGAACAATCTATGCCTGTATTGTGGTGGAGCGGGTCACTTTCTTCAAGGATGTCCCATTAGGCCAAGTAAGTGGATCGAACCCCCATCTGTTTCACCGTACCTTTTTTAATCCTCACATCTCACTCTCTGCCTCTCTTGGCAGATACCGGGAAGGATAATCCGAGTAGCAGCCATTATTGACTCTGGGGCTTGCAGCTGCTTTATTGACATCCACATCTCCAAAAAGTATGGAATCCCACTATGCAAGAAGCCATTTACCGTTCATCTGGCAGATGGCTCCACACCAACCTCGGGTCCCATAACCCATGAGACCACCCTCATATTGGCCACCACCGTGGCAGACCATCGGGAATATCTTCGGCTGGATGTGATTTCTTCCCCATTTTTCCAGTTATTTTGGGGTTACCGTGGCTTCGACAGCACCAGTCACAGATTGGTTCACTGAAGTTGTGTCTTTCGGCTCATCCTATTGCTTACACCACTGTTTCCCACACTGAGCCTGTTTGATGGTTCAACCCCTTTCCACAGATGACAACACTCTTCTCCCCCAGGTTTACATAGACTTCCAGGACGTCTTTGACAAGAAGGGGGCTGAATCCCTACCGCCTCACCGGCCATATGATTGCCCCATTGAGCTTCTTCCCGGTTCTGCAATACCATTTGGAAGGATCTTCCCACTCTCTGAGCCTGAATTAGAAATCCTCCAAAAATACATTGATGACAATCTTTGGAAAGGGTTCATCCGGCCCTCTACCTCTCCTGCTGGTTCTGGACTCTTCTTTGTGGAAAACAAGGACCATTCTTTAAGACCATGTATCGACTACAGAAAATTAAACAGTATCACAATCAATAATCGATACCCGTTGCCTCTAGTCCCTGAGCTCATTCAGAGGTTCTGCACCGCTAAGGTCTTCTCAAAATTGGACCTATGGGGGCCTACAATTTAATACGGATAAGAGAGGGTGATGAATGGAAAATGGTCTTTCATACTAGGTTTGGCCATTTTGAGTATTTGGTCATGCCATTTGGGCTGTGTAACGCCCCAGCAACTTTCCAACATTTGGTGAACAACATCTTTCGGGATTTTCTTGACCTTTTTACGATGGTGTACCTAGATGACATCCTTGTTTTTTCACCTTCCCTCGAGGCACATCACATCCACATGCGAAAAGTCCTTTTTCCCCTCCGAGCCCATAAACTCTACGCCAAGCTTGAAAAATGTGAGTTTGAGAAAGATACCATACAATTCCTTGGCCTCATTATTTCCACTTCTGGCATCTTCATGGATCCCCAGAAGGTAACTGCAGTTCTTGAATTGCCAGTACTCTTGGACAGTAAGAGTGTCCAGAGGTCCACTGGATTAGCCAATTTTTATAGAAGATTCATCAAAGGCTTCTCGTCAATAATTTCACCTATCACACAACTCACCAAGCAAAACAGCCATTTTCTGTGGTACCCCTTAGCACAAACGGCTTTCAACAAACTCAAGAAGCAGTTCACCTCTGCCACGGTCCTTCATCATCACTCCCCAGCCCTGCCTTACGTTTTGGAGGTCGATGCTTCAGAGATTGCGGTTGGGGCAGTCCTTTCTCAGTGCCATGAAACCACAGCTATCTTACATCCTGTTGCCTTCTTTTCCAGGAAGTTGTCCCCAGCCGAAAGGAACTATGATGTAGGGGACCGGGTACTCCTTGCTATTAAACTGGCCCTGGAAGAATGGCGATATCTATTGGAAGGAGCCTCGCACCCTATACTTGTCTACACTGATCATAGGAATTTGGAATACCTCCGTACAGTTAAACATCTCAGACCTAGACAAGCCAGATGGGCTTTCTTCTTCACCCGATTTCAAATGCATATCACGTACCATCTGGGATCCAAGAATTGTAAACCTGATGCTCTATCTCGCATGTATCCCACATCAGATAACTCGCAAACAACAGACCCGATACTCCCTGCCTTTAATTTTCTCCAACTTACGGATGACCTCTTGTCCAGGATTAAACTGGCCTCCTCTCTAGACCAACTGCCCTCAGGAGAACATCTGCAAGAAAAGGACGGACTTTTCTTCCATGGCCATGCTGTGTTCATGCCCCTTCAACTGAGAGTTCCTGTGCTCAAACTTTGCCATGACAACAAGTTAGCAGGGCATTTCGGGGTAACCAAAACCACAGATCTGCTTTTGGGAACCTTTTGGTGACCTACCCTCAAGGCAGACTACCATTGCCTCTGCTCCACTCGCCGTCACACACAGCCCTGCCTCCTCCTGGCCCTGTGCCTGTGATAGACAGAATGTGGGTCCAATGCTGGGATGTGTTCTGTCTATCACAGGCACGGGGCCAGGAGGAGGCGGGGCTGTGTGTGACGGCGAGCGGAGGCAATTGTAATGTAAGCTGTTCCGGCGTGCTATCCTGCTCTGTGATCCCGAGGCTCTCCTCTTCCCCCAGTCATGATCCGGCCACCCTCTCTTTTCCTCTGCCCAGGCTGCAATGGTGGACACAGTGAAGCTGCAATGGTGGGCACAGTGAAGCTGCAATGGTGGGCACAGTGAGGCTGCAATGGTGGGCACAGGTGAGGCTGCATTGGTGGGCACAGGTGAGGCTGCATTGGTGGGCACTGATGAGGCTGCACTGATGGGCACAGATGAGCCTGCTTTGATAGGCACTGGTGAGGCTGTGCTGAGGGGCACTGATAAAGTTGTTGTTAATATTTATTTTTGTAACTTAATTCTGCATAAAACATTTAAGTGTCATTTCATGAGATAATTTATGACGGTGTGTTTAGGGGCTGGGCTGGGTAGGGGTTAGGTGGGGCAACTGGTGGCGAGTAACCCTTGAGGCCTGTCTAGTAGCTCAGGGCTTGAAATTTTGAGCCCTGAGGAACCAGTCCAGGTAACTGGCCGGCCCGGCACAGCTGCATAATGCAGAGCCATTGAATATATAGCAAAGGATGTGGCGCTAACTAAAATAACATCAAAATAACATCAAAAATCCATTCGGTACAAATAATGATTCAAACAATATGCAAAATCCAACGTAGCTAAAAGTTCATCAAGCCTGTCAATTAATATTGAAATGTGCAAAAAAATAATATATAAACCATGCTTAGAATTAAAACCATTATAGCCAAACTATGTCCATGGCATTAAAGTGCAAAAAGAGTGCAACAAAAATGTACAAATTAGTCTCTTCGAATGTGCAGAGAAAAAAAAAACATGCAAAATACGCAATCAAAGCAGTAAGAGTAAAGTGTCCCAGTGCAAGAAAAAAAAACTCTGGGTAGTGGGATCCCACTTGTGAAAGGTGGAAGGGATCACACTACCCAGAGAAGCGAAGCCCTCCAGCAGTGTGCTGTCACTGCTGCCGGGGGCTTCCCCCTTCACCTGGTCTTCCTTCTGGGTTTGCATGCGCCTGCTGTGTGGATAGCAGGGCCGTGATGACGTCACTCTTGCACAAGTGCACAGGATACTGTTTTTGTTCGTGTTTGCAAAATTAAAGTGGGTCGGTCTGGATGAAGTCCAAGGCCAAATTTTTCTCTCCTGCTACACTAGACAGGAGATGCAGAATGAAGGAAGTTACTTCTATGCTGCAGACAGCAAGAATTAAATACCGCTGGGAATGCCCATTCAAGCTCTCTGTGGTGCACAATGGCTCAACATACACAGTATACAACATAATAGAAGGAAAATAACTTCTGGTCAAGCTGGGCCTGGTTGAGCCAGAACCTTCAAATTGACCTCCTGCCACTGCCAGATCATCACCCATTTGGTCCACTCCTTCATCATGTCGCAACCAAAGAGACCAAAGAAGATGGCGTCAATACTTTCAGGATCAAGCAGCGTAACATTTTCCAATTTGTTTGGCATTTCACCAGTTTTTATGATTTAATTTCCATCACTAGATTGCCTGAAATGTTCTTGACAGGCTGACTTTTTTCATTCCTCCTATAAGGCAAGCCTGCCTTAACATTTATCTACCTGTGATTGAAGTGTCAGAGATAATAGGGTCGCTTTGATTTATCTTCGTCAGTTTACCATATGCTTTGTATCAGGAACTTACTACGATATTTTGGTATTCCGCTCTGAACGTGGCATCTGTTTCTACATTAAAATATCTGGGTCATTCTGCAATCACTCTATGGAAACTTGTGCCCTATACATACTATAAATAACTTCACTAGCATTTTGGTAGCTCACATTGAACACCTCTAATGATTCCTATAAGGGGACCTTTTTTTTTTGAGGTTCTAATATTGTTAAATTTCTGCTTGGTTATCAACCACTAAATAAGTGGTATTAAAACACCTTAGTTCTTTGTGTTGAATTTAGATTTTCTATATTAACATGCACATTTATTCCTTAATAATTCTATTCAGTTTGGCACATCCGCCGTGGCTGGTTTGTCCCCCTACTTGCTCTCGGAGTCTGGTGCCGCCCCTTCAAATATAGGGATAGCGCTCCAGGCTCGGAGGTGTGTTCACATACCTCCCAACATTTTGAGATGGGAAGATGGGAATGAGGGACACCTACTAGTAAATGTATGTAGGCATAGGACATGCCCCCTGCCACACCCCTTAAAGGGGACATAACCCAAAAAATGTTAATTAAATCCACAAGTGCTTTTTTTTACCACTAATATTTCTTTATATTGGCTTTTAAAATTGACAAATGCAACAATTTAGAAATTGGATGAAAGGTTTAGCATTGGGAAATGCTTTTTGAAAGATAAAAACTGCATTTTATATACAACTATATAGATCAGACCAAAATGAGGGACAAATGAGGAGGAAAGAGGGACAGAGGGACATTGCTGAAAATCAGGGACAGTCCCTCAAAATCAGGGACAGTTGGGAGCTATGTGTTCAGGACATTTATGTCCTCTGGTTCGTTATACATGGTCAAGTCACATGTTGTTACTTGACCCCCTTATTTTTCATTCTTATTATTTTGCCCTTACGTTGTGTATTATATACAAATTACTCATTGGAAGACCCAAGTCACCATCACATTCCCTTCTACCTATATGTAAAGTTATAACTCTAAAATACTACAATTTATTGGTACAATGTTGTCTACTGGTACAATACATTTTGCTACAATGCGTATTTGTTTCTTGTCGTGGGGGAGCTGTCTGTAAGACCATTCTATACTATATTGATCATTTAAGTTATGATTTTTATATCCATAGACCAAACCAGAGCATATATACTGACTCTAGCT
Organism: Aquarana catesbeiana; assembly: GCF_042186555.1. Taxonomy (NCBI): domain Eukaryota; kingdom Metazoa; phylum Chordata; class Amphibia; order Anura; family Ranidae; genus Aquarana; species Aquarana catesbeiana. Next base: position 265,954,019 of record NC_133328.1, read on the forward strand.
GGTATTTTCCCTTTATTAATGGGTCTTAGAATATTTTCTCATAATGTTCAAGGATTTAATTCTCTGCATAAACGTAAAAAAGCCTTCCGTTATTATAAGAGATTGGGAGCGGACATAATCCTTTTACAAGAAACCCATTTTTCATCTTTAAATCACCCACAATATTTTGACAAACTTACAGCCAGTTCCATTTTACTATCTTTTTTACAAATTCCGTGGTGTAGCTATTTTTATTCTATAAATGGTCGCTCACTGATAATCTCCTCAGTATATGCCCGAACGATTCAAAATCCTCTTTTTTTACAAGATTCTTTGAAACTCTAGACCGCTACAACTCCACACACATAATATTGGAAGGTGATTTCAATTTGGCTGCACACCCAGCTCTTGATGGAAGCAGAGTGGCCTCTTCGTCAAAAGCTTTCTAAATCAATCCATTGCTCTTTTAACAAATTTCAATTGATAGATTCTTGGAGAGCTCATAAAACTGGGGTGAAGGCATATACCCGTTACTCTCATCTACATTATTGTTATGCCAGCTTGGACTACATATTTAGCACTCCTATATTACTAGCCAACTCCACCAATGCACACATTCACTTATGCCCATGGTCAGATCCCCATATTGGCTCCTTTGACACCTCTCACATAGGTTTAGCCCCTACCCCATTTAGTTGGCGCTTGAATGACTCATTATTAACAGACCCCTCCACTCTTCAACAGATATCTACACATATTGAAGAATACTTCTGCCACAATACAACAGATGATATACTTCCCACCTCTCTCTGGTCGGCCCATAAAGCTGTATATTGAGAGGACACTTAATTAACATAGCGGCAGCCAAAAACAAAGCCAGACTTACAGATATTAAATGCCTTGCAAAAGCCCTTCATAACCTATACAACAAACTAAATCAATCACCCTCCCAAGATCTTACTCAACAAATACAAATTAAGCGCCAAACAATAGACACAATTTTATCAGCCAACATGGAAAAATCCCTTAGGTTTTCCAAAGCTAAATTCTTGCTACATGGCAACTCCACTTCAACAATGTTTGCGAGGAAACAAAACGAAGAATATAAGCCACCCCATGTTTATAAATTACGTGATCAGGGGGGTAATTTGGTCACGCCCCTTCACGAGGTTCTAGACATATTTTCAATTTTTTATAAAAAAGGACCACAAACCCATCCTCAAACACCTTCATTAATTGACTGGACAGTCTGCAACTTCCTACTCTATCCAGCCAACAAATTGCCTCCCTTAATGAACATTGTATTGAGATGGAAATAACTAACATCATTAAATCTCTCAAAACATCCACTGCCCCAGGCCCTGACGTTTTCACTACCTCCTATTATAAAAAATTTACATCCTTATTAGTACCCAAACTAACCAAATTATTCAACCATATCTTACAAGGTAACCACTTCCCTGATCATATGCTTTTAGCTATCCCTACTACCAAAACCACATAAAGACCATACCCTCCCACAAAATTGTCCCCCAATTCAGTCCTTAATAATGATTTAAAAATCTTTGGTAGAATGCTGGCAGATAGACAGGCGGCAGTTATCACGACCTTGATTCATACAGACCAAACCGGCTTTATACCAGGCAGACAAATAGTAGACAATATTAGGTTGGTCTCAAATATCTTTCAAGATGCCAATCTTCATTTTCGCTCATTTTCGCTATGTCTACTTAGCCTCGACATACACAAGGCCTTTGACAGCACAAACTGGTCTTATCTCAATTATTTTCTCCCCAAATTTGGTATTTCAGATAAATTCATCCATGGATTTAACGCCCTTTACCATTACCCCCAAACAAGAATTAAACTCCCAGGCAATAACTTTGAATTTTTCCCATTAAGCAGAGACACTAAGCAGGGCTGCTCGCTATCCCCTTTGCTATTCGCATTGGCGATCGAGCCCTTTGCACGCGCAATAAGAAACAATACTACATATTAAAGGATACACTAAAGGCCCTAGAGAATTCAAATTTAGCTTATATGCAGACGATGCACTATTATTTTTATCAGATCCACTCATCTCTTTACCCAACCTTTTGGCCGAACTTAACAATTTCATAACTTAACATAAGCTCTCTGATCTGGGTATTAATATAAACAAATGCTCGGCTCTTCCCATTAACTTCTCCCCGGTTATGACTTCCCTATTGCATGAGAAATTCTCATTCATATGGTGCTCCCATTCATTCAGATATCTAGGCATCCATATCCCTTCCTCTTATAACTCACTATACAAAACGAATTACACTCCACTCTTCACTCATATAAGCTCACCACTGAAACTATGGTCTTTGTATCATATATCCTTTCTTGGTAGAATCTGCGCTTTTAAAATGACAATCCTTCCTAAACTTCTTTAGTATTTTCGAGCTCTCCCTACCAGTATCTCCAAAACCAGATTAGAAGTCTACAAAGAGAAATCAATAAATGTATTTGGTCAGATAAAAAAAACTAGATTTAGCTATTTCCTCATGCATAGACCACAATCTAAAGGCGGACTTGGCCTTCCAAACATATGGCTATACTTTCTTGCGGCCAGATTTACACAGCTGGCACAATGGTTCGCCCCTATCAATAACATACCATGGATCTCCTTTGAGTCTATCTCAATCTCCCCCCTATTCCTACAAGGTCTTCTATGGTCTGGTATAAACTCCCACCGCAAGATCCTCAATCAAAATACAATAGTTGCTCATTCTTTTCACCTATGGCTCCAACATAAAGATACCCTTAAACTTTCTTCAGAAGGCCCACCACTGGCCTCATTTCTGGGGGATCCTAGATTTACATAGGCATACAAATATAATAGACCATTTACACTATGGCTAAACAACAACCTGACCACTCTAAGATCCATAGTGTGTACAAAAAATTTCCCACCTTTGAATATCTCCAATCTAAATATAATTTCTCATTTAGAATACTCTTGTTATTACAACTCAAATTTTTTTTTTTGCAGAACACTACTCATTAACCCTACAATCTCACACTATTTGAACACATATGTATAACCTCCCCGAGGGACAGAGGTTTGATTTCCCAACTATATGGTTATCTCAATAGACTTTCCTTACCTGAGAAATACAGACAAATGCTACATTGGGAAGCAGAACTAGAATGCTCAGTCACCTATACAGACATGCGAAAAAATGTTAGACAACCTTCGTAAAAGTAATCTAATTTAGAGAAACTGCAATAAAACTACTGTCTAGATGGTATATGACTCCTACAAAGTTCCACACTTTCTACCCTACAGCCCCCCCTAACTGTTTTAGAGGATGTTCAGAACAAGGAACCTTTATACACATCTTCTGGAGATGCAAATTTCTAAAACCAATATGGCAAGCTGCAGCCAGCAGAATTAAAGATGCTTCAGGTAAAACAATCAATCTTACACCCCAAATATGGCTTCTATACGCCACTATACCAAATATTCCTACATTGTGCAACAGACTGCTACACTCACTGTTTTGTTCCATCCAACGGATGATTGCATATGACTGGAGGTCAAACACTCTTCTATGGCCACAGGTCTTATCTAGGATGGAATTGATTTAAACTTACTGAATGAATTCATCATACCCTCTATGGCAATATGCACATCTTTAACAAAAAATGGATCTATGGGACTTGCCATAATCATTCAAGTATCTCCAATCTTAGATCCACTATTGTTGTATTCATATCTCAAGACACTATGGGGGAGATTTACTAAAGTTGGAGAGTGCAAAATCTGGTGCAGCTCTGCATAGAAACCAATCAGCTTCCAGGTTTTATTGTCAAAGCTTAATTGAACAAGCTGAAGTTAGAATATGATTGGCTACCATGCACAGCTGCACCAGATTCTGAGTACTCCAGTTTTAGTAAATCTGCCCCTATATTACTTTTTTCTATATGTCATCTCATACACCAATTGACAATGTTTATTAAATTGGTTTAGCCTATATTACTCCATATCAGCAATAAGAATTAACACACTTTCAATGTGGAATTATTGTACAATATTGTATTACTGATCAATATCATTCGCACTTTACCGTATTTCTGTTATGGATCTTCCAAATAAAAACTTTTGTAAACAAAAACCAAAATAAACTTCTGTCCTGAATGCAATTTTTTGTTTTAAAAAAAATGCCACTAAACTGCCTCTAAATAACTATAAACTACTCAGTGTACAGATAAGATAACAGGAGAGTTCAGGGGCTGCTGAAAAAAACACCCAACTGTTCCTAAATGTCCATTTATCAGCAGCAGTGTACATGAGGCCTAACTCGATCTCTCTTTGGTGTTCGCAGCTGCAATGGGCTCAGCCTCTTTTCCCTCTGAGATGCTAAAAGCCTATATTGTAACAATACCAAAACCAGGAAAAGAACCTACGTCTCCAACTAACTACACGCCGACTTCTTTATTGAATACTAATATTAAGTTATATGCAAAAATTCTAGCTCAAAGGCTAGCCCCTATTTTACTAGCCCTGATCAAACCAGATCACAAGGGCTTTGTCCCTGGATGGCAAGCATCAGATGCAACGAGAAGGGTCTTGGGCATAATCCAACCTTCCCGGGACCAGTCACGTGCCTTCTCTGCTGCTATCCTTGGATGCGGAGAAGGCATTTGACCACATCCACTGGCAATACATGCACAAGACGCTCAAGAAATCTGGGTTCAGAGGACCTATCCTGTTCGCTCTCCCACCACTTCTTAATCACGAATGGAACCAGGCAGGAATGTCCCCTATCCCCTTCCAGTTTTAATTTACTAATTAAACCCCTCACAGATTCAATGGGTTTAGATATCAGAGAAGATCCCATACTAAAAACACAATTGGAACTAATTAAATAATTAAGTCCTCCCAGCGCACATGTATCAATATATCCAGAGCCGCTACTATAACAAATAAAGATTCTACACAAATTGGTTTGAACTTCCTAAAAGCAAATACAAACTTTAGCAGCGCTAATTGTTTAACATTCAGGTCAACATATAAAAAATGTCCTTCTTTAAAGTGGCCCTTCAGTCATTTTTTCAACTTTCCATCTATTAAATCTTCTGCCCTTGTTTTAACTTTAGATGTTTCTGCCAGTAAATACCCTATACAACTCACTTCCTGTTTCTTGTTTGGTCATTAGCCTAGGCTTATGACATCATGCACAGCTCTCTCTCTCTCTTGTGAGAGTTTGCCAGGAAGGGGGGGGGTGAGCCATAAGAGGGCCAATGAAAGCTGCAGGGCTGCAAAGTGTAAGGTACCTGTGGTAGGTAGTGTCCGAAGTGGAGCTTGTATGCTGAGGATTTAGACAAAACGTAGTCAGGCAGGTCAAGTCGACAACAGATCAGGCAAAGCAGTACAAAATCGAAATCCAAAGAATGGTCAGGCGGCCGGAGGTTATACACGAGTTGGCAGTGAAGTATCAAATCAGCAGGCTGGAGAATGGTCAAGAATTCAGGCAAAGGTTCAATACACGGTAGTCAAAATCACAGAGCTATCAATACACCCAGGGAGCAAGTCCAAACAAACTGGCACTGAGTAACAGGAAGTGCTGCTATTTATGGTCTGCTTGATTGTACATTGTCCGCAGCTGGCAGCAGGTGGGGCTAGTGTGTCCAAGGCTAGTGAGTCCAAGGCAATGCATCAAGCTGGGAGAACATTGCAATAACTCCACAGCTCCTCTGTGGCACAACAGGTAAGACTGCAACTGTGGGACCAGGAACATCCTGGATTTGAAGACACCAAGGTACATGACAGGGCCCCTCCACAGTGGACCCCTCTCGGGGCCTAACGGGGCTTAGCGGGAAAGGAGGCATTGAAGTCTTAAATAAGAGCAGGGGCATGGAAATCTTTGGCTGGAACCCAGGAACGGTCTGACGGGATATCCCTTCCAATAAACCAGATAAAATAGACCACGACCCTGTCTTCTAGAATCCAGGATCTTAGAGACTTCATGTTGTCCATCAACAAGAACAAGAGGAGGTAGCTGTTGAGTTCTGGAGTAGCGATTGAAAATTGCCTTTTTGAGGAGAGAAACGTGGAATACGGGATGTATCCGGAGAAAGGAGGGCAGGAGACTGGCCCGACTCGAGCAATAATTCTGTAACGCCATTGAAAACGTCATCCTATGACGAAACGCATCTGGGAGGTACGTGCTGACGTCACCGCGTCGCCCCTTTGAGGACGGGAGTTCGTTTGTTTGCCGGCCGGCATCGATGTAATCTTTTATTCGTTTTGTAAGTGCATCTCTTTCTATAATAAAGCTGTATAAAAGGTATTACACTATCTTGCCATATCTTTATTATATGGATACCATGGAGCTTTGGTTAAGACGGACGTGATTGGCGTACATTGTCCGGTGGAAGGAGGCTGATTCCCAAGCTGTGTCAGTGTGTCTATCTAAGGCTTCCGTCTGGTAAGCAGGGAATTGGTGTGTTTTGCGGCACGTTGTGTTATTCCTGCCATTCAACTATCCGGTGTTTGTTCTATATTCACCCTTAAGTTTTTTGTGTTCACTCATTTTTGGGTTTATTTTCACAATTTCACATTTTCATATGTCACTTGCACAGAGACCCTGTGTGTGTCCATGGGCACTGGGTGTTTTTGGATGATCCTTTATGATTTATCACTGTGTAAGGGTTCCTCTCTCTCTCTTTTTCTAAATTTGTTGACAATATTACACTATGTTTTCTATCAATTTTTTGTGGGATGAATTCGCATGAATCCACGTTTACCCTTCACGAGTGGAAGTTTTGCTTATATACACCGGGATCGGTTCCCTAAAGGCCCAGGCTGGGTTTAAGCAACCTGTTTGAATTGGCTTGCCATCTGGTAAGCATTCTACTTACTATTTGCCGCTCCTTCTGGGCATTCATCAATTTTTTAATCACTGAAGATTTGAATTTACTTTGTGGACTTTAATGCACTATATAGGACTGTTTAATACTCTTTTTATACCTCAGTGGTATTCACATGTAAAAGGTTAAGCGTGGTTTTTTATTTCCTTTAATAATTCTGTAAGGACCGATAAATCGAGGGCCCAATTTGGTAGAAGGTTGTTTCAGTCTCACGTATTTGGTTGATGGCCAAACTCTGTCCCCCACCACATATGGAGGTATATAATGTCTTCGTTTGTTGGAGAAAAGGGCATACTTGCCTGCTGACTTCCATAATAATAAGCAAATCTCATTCCAGTGTAGCAGAATATTTTTCACCTGCTGATCTGCTGCTGGTACACCAGAAGAAGGTTGAAATAGGGGGAGAGTCTGAGGGTGATAGCATAGGACTGCATAGAATAGTGTGGTATGAAGAGCACTGTGCCAATGGGAGTTAATGGTGAATTCAGCCAAAGGCAAATACTCAGACCAATTGGAGTGTAACGCATTGACATAATGTCGAAGATAGGTTTCCAGGGTCTGGTTTATGCGTTTAGTTTGACCATCTGTTTGAGGGTGATGCGAGGTAGAGAACTCCCAGTTTCTTACAGAACACTCTCCAGAATCGGGAACCAAACTGGGATCCGCGGACTTGGTAGGTATGCCATGATGTTTTACAATATGGGAAAGGAAGAGGGTAGACAGTGCTTCTACTGTAGGTAATCCAGGGAGCGGTACAAAATTAGACATTTTGGAAAAGCGATCCACTATGACCCATATAGCAGTCATGCCCTCGGTAACTCTGTAATGAAGTCCATAGTCAAATGGGTCCAAGTCTGGCGAGGTGCAGGAAATGGTTCTAACAGTCCAGTCGGCAATTAGCAGCACAAGTTGGACAGGCAGCCACATAGTCAGTAACATCTTTTTTCATATGAGGCCATCAGACATGATGTTGCAAGGTCTTAAGAGTGATGGTGACACCAGGATGACCGGATAACACACCATCATGTGCCCAGAGAATTACAGGTTTTCTGAGGCTAGGGGCTATGAACAGGGGACCTGGTGGTATCTTCAAGCCTTGAGGAACACAATTCTGTGTTTCTTGTAGCTGTTGGGAAAGAGCCGTAGAGATGTGACAATTTTGTGAGGTGGGATTATATACTGCTCGGTAGGTCGATCTTCTTCAGAAGTAGCGAACTGTCTGGAAAGAGCGTCGGCTTTCTTATTACTATGCCCAGGGACATAAGAAAGAACAAAATTTAAATGGGAAAAAAACAGAGCCCATCGAGCTTTATGTTAATTCAAACATTTAGCAGTCTGAAGATACAGCAGGTTTTTATGGTCAGTCAGGATAGAAAAAGGCTTGGGAGCCCCTTCCAGAAGATGTTGCCATTCAATGCCAATTTGATGGCCAGTAGTTCTCGACTCCCAACATCATAATTCATCTCCACTGGAGAAAATTTTCTAGAGAAAAACGCCACTGGATGGATTCTACCAGACTAATGCCCTGTACATACGATCGCACATTCCGACAACAAAATCCATGTTTTTTTTCCGACGGATGTTGGCTCAAACTTGTCTTGCATACATATGGTCACACAAATCTTGTCAGAAATTCCGATTGCCAAGAACGCTGTCAGGTACAACACGTACGACGAGCTGAGAAAAATTAAGTTCAATAGCCAGTGTGGCTCTTCTGCTTGATTCCGAGCATGCATGAAACTTTGTGCGTCAGAATTTTGTACACACACAATCGGAATTTCCGACAAAGGATTTTGTTGTCGGAGAATTTGAGATCCGGATCTCAAATTTTGTGTGTCAGAAATTCCGATGGAAAATGTCTGATAGAGCCTACACACGGTCGGAATTTCCGACAAAAAGCTTCCATTGAACATTTTCCGTAGGAAAATCCGACCGTGTGTACAGGGCATTAGGCTGTCTCTGGGACAGGACAGCATCTGCTCCTACTTTGGAGGCATCAACCTCAACAATGTACTGGAAATCGGGATTTGGATGCTGAAGAATTGGAGCCTTGCTGAACATGTCTTTTAATTGCTGGAAAGCTGATTCCACTTCTGAGGGCCACACCTTGCAATTTTTACTTTTCTTAGTCATAGCATTAAGGGGGGCAGCAATGGAGCCAAAACCTTTGATAAGGCGCCTGTAGTAATTTGCGAACCCTAGAAAGCTTTGGAGCCCTCTTAAGGTGGTCGGTTGGGGCCACTTCAAGACAGCAGAAAGTTTTTGAGGATCCATTTGGAAACCGACAGTAACCAGATACTCAAAATGTCCTTTGCTGGTGCTGAATGCTGACTTCCACTTGTCTCCCTCTCTAATTCTAATCAGGTTATAAGCCCCTCAGAGGTCCAGCTTAGAGAAGATAATGGATCCCTTAAGTACGTCAAACAGTTCTATTATGAGAGGCAATGGGTAGGAGTCTTTTATGGTGATTTGATTTAACCCTCGGTAGTCTATGCATGGTTGCAGACCCCCATCTTTTTTTTCAACAAAGAAAAAAACTGCCCCTTTCTCGGAGAAGAAGAGGGTTGGATAAAACCTCTTTCCAAGTTATCTTTTACATATTCCTCCATAGATTTTTGTTCTGGCAATGACAAAGGATAGGTTCTTCCTTTGGGAAGAGGTGCTCCAGGAATCAAATTTATCGCACAGTCAAAAGAGCGATATGGAGGTAAAACCTCTGCCTTTTGCTTGTGAAATACATCTGCAAACCCATGGTATTCGTGAGGCAAGGTAGGTGGGATGGCCATGGAAGCCAACAGACAACCAGAAAGTCTTTTATAGTTGAGACAAACAGTTTAGATAGACGGCCCCCAAGAGGTTAGTTCTCCATTTTCCCAATCAAAAGAAGGGTTGTGTTGTTGTAACCATGAGTAACCAAGGATAACAGGCAGAAGTGGAGAATCAATAAGAGACAGTACGATTTCCTCTTTATGGAGTGTGCCTACCTGTAGGAAACATCAGGGGAAACATAAGGGGAATACAAAGACACTGAATTTCAAAAGAGCCAACTTCCCTAAACTACAAACCTTGCTAGAAGATATAAATTGGGATAAAATCTTAGGAACAAAGAACACTGAGGAGAGATGGGTTTGCTTTAAGAGCATATTAAATAAGGGCATGAGCCAGTGCATCCCATTGGGAAATAAATTTAAAAGAGCAAACAAAAGTCTTGGATGGCTTAACTTTAATGTAAAAATGCATATAAAAGCAAAGGAAAAAATTGGATGACTCGCGCTATGTAGATTGATGTATGTGTGGCCAAATTCGCCACACACAAAGCACTAAATACAACCAGTATCAGTGAATCTATAAACCATCTATGTGGTGATATATCACAATCAGTGCAAACAAATAACAAAAATTATCAGTAAAAACATAAATCATCAGTGAAATAATATATCGCAATCAGTGCAAACAATTGAAAAAATAAAGTCCAAACGAAATATACTGAAAAAACCATGTGGAAGAGTCAAAAGTAGTCCATAAAAGGGACCCAAGACAAGGTGAATTGGCAATCACAGGTCTTTCAACTGCATGGAACCTCAAATGTGTAGAACCACCACCAAAAGTAAGAGCCTGGCCGCTTACCAGAACCCCATGACCCCCCGTTACAGAGGGTCTAAAAGGGCTTTTGAGATCCTAGTAGTCCGGACTTCCCAGGAACGGAGATGGAGCAGAGATGGAGTGGAAACTGGAAAAGGGCGTCAGGTGCTGGAGTGGAAATGGATGGATCCACAAGAAGGGGGCTCAACCCTCAGCATAGTGGTGTCGGATAAGTGATTCAGTTTTGTATCCATGCTATCGGTCTACTCTCTCATCAGTAACCAGATGATCCTGGATTGCACCTGTCTGTGATGCTGGAACATCCAGTAAGGCTTCTTGCTGCCTCTCATATAAAAACTTCCCTGCAGAGATATATATGTGACTTCCACCGCAAAAACGCCACTTCCGGTGTGTGATCTGACGGGTCGGCGATTCTGACAGAAGAGAAGTGTTACCCGGACATCTGCGAGGGAGTTTTCCTTTTCATGAAGTTTGCCTGCTGAGAGGAAGCAGCTTTGCGGTGGAAGTCACATATATATCTCTGCAGGGAAGTTTTTATATGAGAGGCAGCAAGAAGCCTTACTGGATGTTCCAGCATCACAGACAGGTGCAATCCAGGATCATCTGGTTACTGATGAGAGAGTAGACCGATAGCATGGATACAAAACTGAATCACTTATCCGACACCACTATGCTGAGGGTTGAGCCCCCTTCTTGTGGATCCATCCATTTCCACTCCAGCACCTGACGCCCTTTTCCAGTTTCCACTCCCATCTCTGCTCCATCTCCGTTCCTGGGAAGTTCGGACTACTAGGATCTCAAAAGCCCTTTTAGACCCTCTGTAACGGGGGGGTCATGGGGTTCTGGTAAGCGGCCAGGCTCTTACTTTTGGTGGTAGTTCTACACATTTGAGGTTCCATGCAGTTGAAAGACCTGTGATTGCCAAATCACCTTGTCTTGGGTCCCTTTTATGGACTACTTTTGACTCTTCCACATGGTTTTTTCAGTATATTTCGTTTGGACTTTATTTTTTCAATTGTTTGCACTGATTGCGATATATTATTGCACTGATGATTTATGTTTTTACTGATAATTTTTGTTTTTTGTTTGCACTGATTGTGATATATCACCACATAGATGGTTTATAGATTCACTGATACTGGTTGTATTTAGTGCTTTGTGTGTGGCGAATTTGGCCACACATACATCAATCTACATAGCGCGAGTCATCCAATTTTTTCTTTTGTTCATGTTATCTCTTTGTGTCACATTTAGACATCGCTGCTTTTTTATTATAATTTTAGACACTTTGAAGCGCAATTTTTTTTCACTTTTTCTATATAAAAGCAAAGGAAAAAGGTCTTCAAAAAATATAAGGGTTCTTAGGGAACTCAGTCAAGTAATTGCCAGACCATTGTTCCTAATTTTTACTGACAGTCTACTGACTGGAATGGTACCAGCTGATTGGAGAAAAGCCAATGTAGCATCGATATTTTAAAAAGGGCCAAAATACATCCCTGGGAATTACAGACCAGTTAGCCTAACATCATAGTATACAAGCTCTTGGAGGGGATAAGGGACTATATTCAAAATTTTAGTAATGAAAACGGTATAATTAGTAGTAATCAGCATGGATTCATGAAGAATCGTTCTTACCAAACCAATCTATTAACATTCTATGAGGAGGTGAGCTGTCATCTAGATAAAGGAAGGCCTGTAGGCATGGTGTATCTGGATTTTGCAAAAGCATTTGACACAGTTCCCCATAAATGTTTAGTGTACAAAGTAAGGTCCGTTGGGATGGATTGAAAACTGGCTACAAGGGCAGTGGTGATAAATGGGGAGTAGTCAGAATGGTCAGGGGTGGAAAGTGGGGTCCCCCAGGGTTCTGCGCTGGGACCAATCCTATTTATTTGAGGGGTCATCATCAGCATTCAAACTTTACAAAGAATGCAACAAGAAATGTAATGTTGCAATTAGGGCGGCTAAAATAGAACACGAAAGACACATAGCAGAGGAGAGCAAAAAAATCCCAAGAAATTCTTTAAGTATATAAACAGTGAAAAAGGGAGAACAGACCATATATGGCCCCATAAAGAATGAGGAAGGAAATATTGTTACAAAGGATGGGGAGATGGCAAAGGTATTGAATTTATTCTTCTCCTCAGTCTTCACACGGGAATCGGGGGCATCAGTAACCAAAACTGCAGTGTTTATCCTCATGACACATCACAGGAAGCACCCTCATGGCTAACAGAGGACAGAATTAGAGACAGACTTAGAAAACTTAACATTAATAAGTCACCGGGACCAGATGGCTTGCACCTGAGGGTTCTTAGGGAACTCAGTCAAGTAATTGCCAGACCATTGTTCCTAATTTTTACTGACAGTCTACTGACTGGAATGGTACCAGCTGATTGGAGAAAAGCCAATGTAGCACCGATATTTTAAAAAGGGCCAAAATACATCCCTGGGAATTACAGACCAGTTAGCCTAACATCATAGTATACAAGCTCTTGGAGGGGATGATAAGGGACTATATACAAAATTTTAGTAATGAAAACGGTATAATTAGTAGTAATCAGCATGGATTCATGAAGAATCGTTCTTACCAAACCAATCTATTAACATTCTATGAGGAGGTGAGCTGTCATCTAGATAAAGGAAGGCCCATAGGCGTGGTGTATCTGGATTTTGCAAAAGCATTTGACACAGTTCCCCATAAATGTTTAGTGTACAAAGTAAGGTGCGTTGGGATGGATTGAAAACTGGCTACAAGGGCAGTGGTGATAAATGGGGAGTAGTCAGAATGGTCAGGGGTGGAAAGTGGGGTCCCCCAGGGTTCTGTGCTGGGACCAATCCTATTTAATTTGAGGGGTCATCGTCAGCATTCAAACTTTACAAAGAATGCAACAAGAAATGTAATGTTGCAATTAGGGCGGCTAAAATAGAACACGAAAGACACATAGCAGAGGAGAGCAAAAAAAATCCCAAGAAATTCTTTAAGTATATAAATAGTGAAAAAGGGAGAACAGACCATATATGGCCCCATAAAGAATGAGGAAGGAAATATTGTTACAAAGGATGGGGAGATGGCAAAGGTATTGAATTTATTCTTCTCCTCAGTCTTCACACGGGAATCGGGGGCATCAGTAACCAAAACTGCAGTGTTTATCCTCATGACACATCACAGGAAGCACCCTCATGGCTAACAGAGGACAGAATTAGAGACAGACTTAGAAAACTTAACATTAATAAGTCACCGGGACCAGATGGCTTGCACCTGAGGGTTCTTAGGGAACTCAGTCAAGTAATTGCCAGACCATTGTTCCTAATTTTTACTGACAGTCTACTGACTGGAATGGTACCAGCTGATTGGAGAAAAGCCAATGTAGCACCGATATTTTAAAAAGGGCCAAAATACATCCCTGGGAATTACAGACCAGTTAGCCTAACATCATAGTATACAAGCTCTTGGAGGGGATGATAAGGGACTATATACAAGATTTTAGTAATGAAAACGGTATAATTAGTAGTAATCAGCATGGATTCATGAAGAATCGTTCTTACCAAATCAATCTATTAACATTCTATGAGGAGGTGAGCTGTCATCTAGATAAAGGAAGGCCCGTAGGCGTGGTGTATCTGGATTTTGCAAAAGCATTTGACACAGTTCCCCATAAATGTTTAGTGTACAAAGTAAGGTCAGTTGGGATGGATTGAAAACTGGCTACAAGGGCAGTGGTGATAAATGGGGAGTAGTCAGAATGGTCAGGGGTGGAAAGTGGGGTCCCCCAGGGTTCTGTGCTGGGACCAATCCTATTTAATTTGTTCATAAACGACCTGGAGGATGGGGTAAACAGTTCAATCTCTGTATTTGCGGACGATAATAAGCTAAGCAGGGCAATAACTTCTCCGGAGGATGTGGAAACATTGCAAGAAGATCTGAAAAAATTAGTGTACAAGTAGTAGTAGTGGGCAAGTACATGGCAAATGAGGTTTAATGTGGAAAAATGTAAAATTATGCATTTGGGTGGCAAAAATATGAATGCAATCTACTCACGGGGGGGGGACTTCTGGGGAATCAAGGATGAAAAAAGGCCTAGGGGTCCTAGTAGATTATAGGCTCAGCAATGGCATGTAATGACAAGCTGCTGCTAACAAAGCAAACAGAATATTGGCATGCATTAAAAAGGGGATTAACTCCAGAGATAAAGCGATAATTCTCCCACTCTACAAGACTCTGATCCAGCCTCACCTGGACTATGCTGTCCAGTTCTGGACACCAGTTCTCAGGAAGGATGTACTGGAAATGGAGCAAGTACAGAGAAGGGCAACAAAGCTAATAAAAAGGCACTGGAGGATATTAGTCACGAAGAAAGGTTGCGAGCACTGAACTTATTCTCTCTGAAGAAGAGACGCATGAGAGGGGATATGATTTAAATTTTCAAATACCACACTGGTGACCCCACAATAGGGATAAAACTTTTCAGCGGAAGGGAGTTTAATAAGACTCTAGGGGGTTCTGTGTGTGCACCCTGCTGACACGCGGCTCCAGATTACCTCAGCTCCCGGGATAGACAACCCTCCTGGCCTCAGCCCCACATTCACCATTTTCCATCGTATTTGACTTTATGTAAGTATCCAGGACTGGCAATTTTGCCTTTTCCTGTTATGACTAGGGATGAGCCGAACACCCCCCGGTTTAGTTCGCACCAGAACCTGCGAACGGACCGTAAATTTGCACGAACTTTAGAACCCCATTGAAGTCTATGGGACTCGAACGTTCGAAATCAAAAGTGCTAATTTTAAAGGCAAATTTGCATGGTATTGTCCTAAAAAGGGTTTGGGGACACGGGTCCTGCCCCAGGGGACATGTATCAATGCAAAAAAAAGTTTTAAAAACGTCTGTTTTTTCGGGAGCAGTGATTTTAATGATGCTTAAAGTGAAAAAAAAGTGAAATATTCCTTTAAATATCGTACCTGGTGGGTGTCTATATAGTATGCCTGTAAAGTGGCGCATGTTTCCCGTGCTTAGAACAGTCCCTGCACAAGATGACATTTTTAAAGTGCGGTTCAACCCAAAAAAAACAAAAATACCTGAAAAATTCTAAAAAAAAACCCAAAAAAACATTTGGATATTTTTTTTTTTTACTTACCTCTAAATGCCTGTTGCTAGGTGGTCCCTCGTAGTCTGCCTTTTCCTTTGCCTGGGCTGGTGACATCACTTCCCCCTCGGCACAGGAAGGGCTCGGCTCTGCTCCCTCCCTCCTGTCAATCATCTGGGACCCATTACAGGTGCGCAGTGGGTGCCAGGCTGTGAAGCCACAGCCCGGCGCCCACAGTTGAAATGCCGGCGCCGACGAGCGGAGGGGGGGACGAGCGGGGCTTCGATCCCCCGCATCGCTGGATCCTGGGACAGGTAAGTGTCCAATTAAAAGTCAGCAGCTGCAGTATTTGTAGCTGCTAACTTTTATTTTTTATTTTTTTAATGGACCCCCTGGGTGGAACTCCTCTTTAAAGTAATAAAAGTAATTTAAAACTGCTTACGGCTTTAATGTCATTACATTACATGTCCGGTCCTGGTAGTATGGATGAAAATCAGTGAGACAAACGGCATGGGTTACCCCCCCCCCCCCAGTCAATTACCAGGCCCTTTGGGTCTTGTATGGATATTAAGGGGAACCCCGCACCCAAATTAAAAAAAGGAAAGGCCCTCTGAACAGCAGTATACAGGCGCTGCGAAAAAGACAGGGACTGTAGGTTTGTTGTTAAGTAGAATCTGTTTGTAATTTTGAACTGGTGCATTTTTAAAGTGTAGCCCCAGCCAAAAAATCTATTTTTAAGCTTTTTGGAAAACATAGGGAAGGGTTATCATCCCTGTGACATTTGTTTTGCTGTCTGTGCACCTCTTCAGAAGATTTTACCTCACTTTCTGTCCTAATGACAAATGTTTTTTGACAATTCGGGGTTTTTAGTGAAACAAGGATTGGTGATAAAGCATCAGTGGAAAGGAGACACGTTTTTCCCATATTAACTCTTACAGGAGAGAATTTCCCTAGGGGTAGATTTCTTCTCACTTCCTGTTGTCTCCTTCCGTTTGCAAGTAGGAGTCGTTTGTAAGTTGGATGTTTGAAAGTAGGGGCCTGCCCTATATACTCTGCAGAAATTGGGGGCCTTAGGTGTTGGTGTTGCCACAACACTGTGCCCTCACAGTTACTCTTGGTGGGAGCAGGAACGGGTTCTGCTGTGAAATATTAGATCAAGAATTGTAATTACATGCCCCTGTTGAACAGGGTCAGAAAAATTGGGCCTTTGGTGGTGGTGGTGCTGGTGCCACAACACTGTAAGTCCTCACAGTTACTCTTGGTGGGTGCAGAAACGGGCCCTGCTGTGAAATATTAGATCAAGAATTGTAATTACATGCACCTGTTGAACAGGGGCAGAAAAATTGGGCCTTTGGTGGTGGTGGTGTTGCCACAACAATGTAAGTCCTCAGAGTTACTCTTGGTGGGAGCTGGAACGGGCCCTGCTGTGAAATATTAGATCAAGAATTGTAATTACATGCACCTGTTGAACAGGGGCAGAAAAATTGGGCCTTAGACACTGGTGCCACAACACTGCAACCCCTCACAGATACTCTAGTTGGAGCGCAGGAATGAGCCCTCCTGCAAAATATTGTATCAAAAATTGTAATTACACACCCCTGTTAAACAGGGGCTGAAAAATTGGGCCTTAGGCACTGGTGCTGGTGCCACAACACTGCAACCCCTCACAGATTTTCTAGTTGGAGCACAGGAACGAGCCCTGCTGCAAAATATTGCATCAAAAATTGTAATTACATGCCCCTGTTAAACAGGGGCTGAAAAATTGGGCCTTAGCCAGTGGTGGCAGCGCCCAGAACCAAAAATATTCTCACAAGATATCAGCATGATCATTGAGGAGGAAGAGGATAGTCACTCAGCATAACAGGATAGTCATTCAGCATCAGCATAGGCAGTCTTGAAGGGATCTGACATTTAAAAAAAAAATATTCGGTTACATCAGCATCAGGTGCTTGGTAGCTGGTGGTGATCCAAGACTGATTCATTTTTATGAAGGTCAGTCGATCGACCGAGTCGGTGGACAGGTGCACCCTGTGGTTGGTTACAAAACCTCCAGCAGCACTGCATGTGCGTTCCGAAAGAACGCTGGATACAGGACAGGCCAGTAGCTCAATTGCATACTGTGCAAGCTCTGGCCAGTGATCCATCCTCAAGACCCAGTAACCCAGAGGATTTTCGGTGGGAAAGGTGTCCAAGTCAGATCTTGCCCCTAGGTATTCCTGCACCATGTAAAACAGACACTGGCGATGGTTGCTGGGACCGATGATACCTTGGGGCTGCGGACTAAAAAATTGTCTGAACGCATCGGTCAGACAGCCACCTTCTCCACCGCTCCTTCTTTGACCGACCGAAGCCTCAGCAATACGTTGTCCATGAACAGGAGTTTGTAACCTCCCAGTCTCTGGGAACATGTTGCACAGACCTTTCTGCAAGGCCTCCCGAAGACGTTTCATCCTCTGCTCCTTCTGCGACGGCAAGATAGGGTCTGCAACCTTATCCTTGTAACGTGGATCAAGGAGGGTTGCCAGCCAGTATTGATCCCTCTGCTTGATACCACGAATACGAGGATCCTTCCGCAGGCTTTGCAGGATTAGGGAGGTCATGGAGTGTAGGTTTTCTGAGGCATTCGGTCCGGAGTCCTCTGGGTCACTAAGGACTACATGATCCGCAGCCACCTCCTCCCAGCCACGTACAAGTCCATGGGTTTCTTGGGACTGTAAATGATCCCTTAAAGACTGCTGCTGATGCTGAGTGCCAGGCTCCACCTCAATGCTGACACAATCCTCCTCTTCCTCCTCCTCCTCGTCCTCTTCCTGTGTGATCGGCGGGCACGCAGAAACACTGTCTGGATAAAGGGGGCCTTGAGAGCTAAGGAAGTCCTCCTCTTCCTGCCTCTGTTCTGCCTCAAGTGCCCTGTCCATTATTCCACGCAGCGTGTGCTCCAACAGGTGGACAAGGGGGACAATGTCACTGATGCATGCACTGTCACTGCTCACCATCCTCGTGGCCTCCTCAAATGGTGACAGGACAGTGCATGCATCCCTGATCATGGCCCACTGGCGTGGGGAAAAAAAAACAAGCTCCCCTGACCCTGTCCTGGTGCCATAGTCGCACAGGTACTCATTGATGGCCCTCTGCTGCGTGTGCAGCCTCTGCAACATGGCCAACGTTGAGTTCCACCTGGTGGGCATGTCACAGATTAGGCGGTTCGTGGGCAGGTTAAATTCCTTTTGGCGGTCAGCCAGCCGAGCACTGGCATTATATGACCTGCGGAAATGCACACAGACTTTCCTGGCCTGCCTCAGGACATCCTGTAAGCCCGGGTACCTGCCCAAGAACCACTGCACCACCAAGTTAAGGACGTGAGCAAAACAGGGCACATGGGTCAGTTGTCCCTGTCAGAGGGCGGAGAGGAGGTTGGTGCCATTGTCGCAAATCACCATACCTGCCTTAAGCTGGCGTGGCGTCAACCACCTTTGAACCTACCCCTGCAGAGCTGACAGAATCTCTGCCCCAGTGTGGCTCCTGTCCCCCAAGCACACCAGCTCAAGCACCGCATGGCATCTTTTGGCATGTGTGCTTGCATAGCCCCTTGAACGCCTACGGAGCACCGCTGGTTCCGAAGTCAAATCAGCACAGGAAGAGGCCATGGAGGAAGAAGAAGATGAGGGGGTGGAGGAGAGAGATGTGGCAGAATTACCACTAGTAGTATTTTGGAGGCGTGGTTGCAGAACAACCTCCAACACTACTGCACCCTGTCCTGCATCCTTCCCAGCTGCCAGAAGAGTCCCCCAGTGCGCTGTGAAAGATAGGTAATGTCCCTGTCCATGCCTGCTGGACCATGAGTCAGCGGTAATATGCACCTTACCGCTGACCGCCCTGTCCAGCGAGGCCAAGACATTGCCTTTCACATGCCGGTAGAAAGCCGGAATCGCCTTCTGTGAGAAAAAGTGGCGTTTGGGAACCTGCCACTGAGGAACCGCACATTCCACAAACTCACGGAAGGGGGCAGAGTCTACCAACTGAAAAGGCAGCAGTTGAAGTGCTAGCAATTTAGCCAAGCTAGCATTCAACCGCTGGGCATGTGGATGGCTGGGAGCGAACTTCTTTCGGTGGTGCAGCAGCTGGGGCAGGGAAATTTGCCTTGTACAATCTGACGTCGGTGTACCGATAGCAGATTGCCCCCAAGTACTTGGCTCTGACACACCTAATTCTACACCATCATTCCTCTCAGTGCAGGTCTCAGAGAGGACCAAAGGTATAGTGGGGTTGGAGATCCCAGCTGATGAGGAGCAAGGAGAGGTCCTCTTTGTTCTTTGGTGTGGGCCTTTTAGGTACGCTTGCCAACAAACTGTATGTCAGGTCAACATATGTCTGGTCAAGCATGTGGTGCCCAAGCGGGAGATGTTTTGGCTACGAGAGATACACTTGAGACATATGTTGCAAATAGCAGCGGTGGGATCTGATGCACTCGTCTCAAAAATGGCCCACACCAAATAACTTTTGGAATAATGCGCAGGGACAGCAGCACCCTGCACATGTGGAGCTCTGCGGTGTGATGCAGTCAATGTGCTGCTCTTAAGCTGGCCCCTGGAGGGCATCCTGCCTCATTGGTGATGTGCCTCCTCCTCCTCCTCTCTCCTATCAGGCACCCACGTGGAGTCAGTGACCTCATCATCCCCTCCCTCCTCATCACTGGAGCAAAGCTGGCAGTATGCTGCAGCTGGGGGAACATGACTGCCAGATTGCTGTCCTTCTTGGGCACCCCCTCTCTCTGGGCTCACGTTACTGCCTTCCTCTAGCTTGATACCATCATCGGAGCCTTCAAAACGCTGGGCATCCTCCTGGAGCATGTACCCAACACTGTGGTCAAACAGTTCGGGGGACTCCTCAGGAGGACATGGTGGGGCTAGGGAAGGAGTGACTGATGCCATTGAGCCAAGGGAAGAGGCAGCGTTGGCAACTGCTTTGCCAGACAAAGTACCCTGAGCCTGGGTGAGAGAGGATGAGGAGGATGAGGACGGCTTGGTCATCCACTCTACCAAGTCTTCAGCATGTTGCGGCTCAACATGGCCAGCTGCTGAAAAAAAAGGACAAGCGTGTCCCACAGCCACGTGCTGATGAGGATGCACCGTCTCCACGACCAGCACTGTTGCCTCTAGACACAGAGCCTGCTTGCCCTCTTTTATTGGCTTGTGACTGTCTGCCTCTCCTTGTTGGCCTTCCAGACATACTAATGGCCTGCAGTGAGATGTAGCTGCACAAAGCTGGGATGTATATATATACTGATACTGCAGCTAGAAGAATCAACTGCCTGCCTGTAGTATTAATAGGAGCAGAACAACAGCAATTGTCTTCAGGTAGCTTTAGGTGCACACTGTGCAGAGGACACAGTACACTAACTGTAAATACTGTAGCTGCCTGCCTGTGGTATTAATAGGATCAGAAGAACACCACCAATTTTATTCAGGTAGCTTTAGGTGCACACTGTGCAGAGGACACAGTACACTAACTGTAAATACTGTAGCTGCCTTCCTGTGGTATTAATAGGAGCAGAACAATATCAATTTTCTTCAGGTAGCTTTAGGTGCACACTGTGCAGAGGACGCAGTACACTAACTGTGAATGCTGTAGCTGCCTGCCTGTGGTATTAATAGGATCAGAAGAAAACCACTAATTTTCTTCAGGCAGCTTTAGGTGCACACTGTGCAGAGGACACAGTACACTAACTGTAAATACCGTAGCTGCCTGCCTGTGGTATTAATAGAAGCAGAACAAAATCAATTGTCTCCAGGTAGTTTTAGGTGCACACTGTGCAGAGGACGCACTACACTAACTGTAAAACTGTAGCTGCCTGCCTGTGGTATTAATAGGATCAGAAGAACACCACTAATTTTCTTCAGGTAGCTTTAGGTGCACACTTTGCAGGGGGCGCACTACACTAAATTGTAAATACTGCAGCTGCCTGCGGTACTGTACTAATAGGATCAGAAGAACACCACTAATTTTGTTTAGGGAGCTTTAGGTGCACACTGTGCAGAGGATGCACTAAACTAACTTGTAAATACTGCAGCTGCCTGCGGTACTGTACTAATAGGATCAGAAGAACACCACTAATTTTCTTCAGGTAGCTTTAGGTGCACACTGTGCAGAGGACGCTCTACACTAGCTTGTAAATACTGCAGCTGCCTGCGGTACTGTATTAATAGGATCAGAAGAACACCACTAATTTTCTTCAGGTAGCTTTAGGTGCACACTGTGCAGAGGACGCACTACACTAACTTGTAAATACTACAGCTGCCTGTAGTACTGTACTAATAGGATCAGAAGAACACTAATTTTCTTCAGGTAGCTTTAGGTGCACACTGTGCAGAGGACGCACTACACTAACTGTAAATACTGTAGCTAATAGGACTAATAGGATCAGAAGAACACCAGCAATTATTCTTCAGGTAGCTGTAAATACTGTAAAAACACCTGCCTGCCTGTCAGTAGTAGGAAGAGAATAACAGGAACGGATCTAGCTAAACTGAATACAGTGTATATATATATATATATATATATATATATATATATATATATATATATATATATAAAACACCTAGGATGTATATATATATATATATATATATATATATATATATATATATATATATATATATACAATACACTGTAAGTGCAGCTAACTGACTCGCCTGCCTACTCTATCTAACTTAAATCAAATGGCACTGTCTCTCTGTCTATCTATCTCTCTCTCAATGCCGGAACACACTACACAGGGCCGCCGTGTAGGCAGCCTTATATAGTGTGGGGCATGCACTAAACCCCCTGGGCCATAATTGGCCAAAGCCACCCTGGCTTTGGCCAATTACGGCTATCTGTACAGACGGCGCTGTGATTGGCCAAGCATGCGGGTGCATGCTTGGCCAATCATCAGCCAGCAATGCACTGCGATGCCGCAGTGAATTATGGGCCGTGACGCCCCACGCGCCACGCGCCACTCGAATTTGGCGCAAACCGCCCATATCGTTCGGAATTCAGCGAACGACCGAACAGGCAATGTTCGAGTTGAACACGAAGCATCCCTAGTTATGACCAGTAATATACTAGATTAATTATACCTTATTCTTTATACATATCCTTGAGCATCCGCACCCGATAAGTGTTCACACACGAAACGCGTCGGAAATTCAGGATGCAGATGTATGCCTGTATTAGAAATCAATCCAGCTTATCATCTACAATTAATGTTTTTACTTCTTGTATATCATCTTTATTTCTATTGCAATGTGCTGCCTAGATGACATGTGTGTATATATATATATATATATATATATATATATATATATATATATATATATATATATATTTATAGAATTTACCCATCAATTTTTCTAGATCACCATGTGGTGCCAAGTTGGTATGTATGAATCCTTGATGTTTATGCTACATGTGCATATGTATATGTGTATTTATATGAACAATACTTTTTATTTGTCTTGCATTATTGATATGTATTTTTATACATCTTTCTATGTTAATAAACATGTCCTTTTACCAATTTACCTCCACAATGTCAATAGCCTTATTTAAAGTCACAATTTTCCTTCTTCATTTAAACTGCGTAGAGGGTTCTTTACTGTAAGAGCGGCAAGAATGTGGAATTCCCTTCCACAGGCGGTGGTTTCAGTGGGGAGCATCGATAGTTTCAAAAAACTATTAAATAAGCACCTGAACAACTACAACATACAGGGATATACAATGTAATACTGACATATAATCACACACATAGGTTGGACTTGATGGACTTGTGTCTTTTTTCAACCTCACCTACTATGTAACTATGTAACTATGAAGGGTGGTTGTAGTAGTCTCAAACTTTACAAGGCCATCTCCAACGGATGTTCATTCAGGGTGGTGATGCTCAGGGGTCTAGACATAGGAACAAATGGGATGTTATTTTCTTTAACAAAAGTGTAGTCCAGGAATATGCCAGCAGCTCCAGAATCCACAAAAGCCTCACAGGAGACAAGTTTAGAGGCTAAATGGAAAATTGCAGGAACAGTAATCTTGGTCTTGGAGGATATACCTGTAAGGTCTAACCCAGCTCCTCCCACATGGGTTAGATCCTGCCTTTTACTGGACGGGAAGAGCAGACAGATAACAAATGTCCTTTAAGTCCACAGTACAAGCATAGGCCCAATGCACGCCTCCTTTGTTTTTCTGACTCTGTTAGGTGGAGACGGCTGACTTCCATGGGTTTCACAGGTGCCTGGGATTCAACTGAAATTTCAGGTTCTGGCTGAGGTGGTACTTGGAAGTTAGGGCCAAACTGTAAACTAGCCTAGGAAGCTTGCGAGTTCTCAGTCTCTCTTGGCACCTTTCATGATACCGGACATCCAGATGAACACACAGCTCTATGAATTTTCCAAAGGGTCTTCTGGGGAATCCCTATAGACTAATTCGTCCTTGATGCGATCTGTAAGACCTTTTCGGAAGGCTGCACGTAATGCCCTTGAGTCCCAATCAGTCTAAGCAGCCAGGGTACGGAACTCAATAGTACTTGGGTACTCAGCTGAGGAAGTTCTCTCTGGCTTGCCAAATACAGTCTGGAGAGAAGCCAGAAATGTTCCAGCGTCTTGCAGCACAGGATCATTGCGTTCCAGGTAAGGAGAAACCCAGGCCAGGGCCTTCCCGTTTAACAAGAAAATTACAAAAGTCACTTTGTCAGACAAAGTGCTAAAAGTCCCAGGGTTTTTGCAGAAATGCAAACGGCAGACATTTAAAAAACCTCTGCAGTCCTCTGTATCACCACCAAATTTTTCAGGCAAGTTTGGGTGGCACAGAAGAGGCAGGCTGGATTAGAGAAGGGGTAGGAGCTGGAGTCTGGACGGGTACAGAGGGACCAGGCAACCAAGATTTAAGCATAGCACAAAGTTCATCTAACTTGGCAAGAAAGATGCTGTTCATGAACTCCAATCAATTGTCCCTGACATGAAATCGCCTTAACAATTTCAGCAGGGTCCACTGCCATTGTGAATGTGTTCAGATACTCATTTGCCTAGGGATCTTTTAGTATGACCTATATCATTCAGTCACATGGGCATTCCAGGACATAAACGACATAGGTAGAACTGCACGCGATGAAATCCTCTATCTCAAACTCTCTTCCATTTGCGGTAGATATGAAAGTAGTGAGTCCCCTAATATGGATATTAACCTGCTGACATGCTCGGCATTTCCTGCAGGCAAAAAAACAGCTCTATCCCAAAACATACTGGGTCGCTCTGGGGCATCAAGGATTTTTTTCACAACTCTATCGCCAAATGATGGAGCTTTTCTGTATATAAAGACTGGATTTTTTGGTAACACACTCTTCAAAACCTTTTCCATTCCCAGAACTTTCCAGTATTTGTTAGGCGTGCAAATTACTTATAAACCCCCATTCGTGTTTAGCCTCAATGAGTTTGATTCTATCAACCAAACATGAATCTTGAGACGTATGACCGTCCTCTTGAATGATTATATCTAGACCTTGGGCTATATAGCCCTTTTCCACAAAGCGTTTTTTTTTTTAAAACTGCTGCTCATAACCTGTAATTATCGTCGGAAGAACAGTTCCTCCTTACAAGTAAGAATTATCCCTTAGTGATATTGTTTAACCACAGTGGATGATGTCCACTGTGTATAGGTAAGTAAATATTCCTGCGGTGGATTTAAAGTATACTTGTGTGGTCAAAAGTCTATTTTGCAGCATCACTGTAACATCTAAGTAATTAACCTGTTCTCTACTCCAATAATAATCAAATTTAATATTATTCTTACTCTTGTTGAGTTAGTGGTAAATTCTCTTAAAGATGTTTCAGAACCCACCCAAATGAAGAACAGGTCATCTATGAAGCGCCTGTAAAACAATAATTCGTCTCTCCTGCTCCCATAGATGTACCTGTCTTCCCACTCACTCATAAAGAGATTAGCTAGGCTTGTGGCATGTTTAGCGCCCATTGCCACGCCTCTATTTTGGGTGTAAGAATAACCATTGTGCAAAAAATTGTTATGTGATAAACAAAAATCTAAAACAATCCCTAAAAATTTCTTTTGCATGTAAGGGAAATCGCACCTTTGACAAAAAGCCCAATTAAGTGCTAAAAGAGCATCATCATGTTGTATCACAGTATAGAGTGATGATAATATGATATTTTTATAAAATGAAATAAAAAGTCTTTCAATATTCAGCAGCGCTTAATGTCCAGATCGCCGGGACACTTTTTCATATATAGTCCCTTATATGAAACAGGTAATACGGTGAGGACCCTATGTGCTCTGTGAAATCAGGTATTTCTTCCACCAAGCATAACACCACGTGCAGAGAACCCCTAATGAAATTGCACTCACCAGAAATTCAGCAAGTATCAGCTTTAAATGGTATTAATAGGTCTGCACCGACTCTCAAAACGACCACCAGATGTCAGCATTGCTACAGTTTCTCTTCAAAGTCCCGTACATGCCTGGAGGATGTTCACTAAGGCTCCTGTTGCATCACATGGTCCATGCTGCGTCAGAATTTGTGGCTACACAATTAAGTGCAGCAAACGTGCTTTGATAATGCCACTCATGTGGAGTATGATGAATCCTCTCCTTTTAGCCTTATCTCAAACAAAAGATCATAGGAAGTATCAAAGCTGAAAACAGGAATGTCCACAGGTTTCAGTGCAAGGATTTCCTCTCATATTATCTCACTTCACAGGGTAGAGCTCCATATGTCCCAAAATACCTCATGTTCGGCAGTCCGTGCATTCAATCGCAGGTGCACTTCGGCTGTTTTATTCGTAGTCTTCGTCGGCGGTTCGCACTCATGGTCGCAGGTAGTATCTAAACTTTCGTGTTATGTGCAAAATCTTGCAATAGGCTTCACTGGTTATAAAATTCATTGTCCATGGGGTTGCCATCTCATCATGGACAATTGGACAATTAATTTTATAACCAGTGAAGCCTATTGCGAGTGATATTGAGAACGACCAACAGTTTTTTCACAAAAGGGGTGCAGGATAGGAAGTATAATAAACTGCAAGATTTTGCACATGACACGAAAGTTTGGATACTACCTGCGACCGTGAGTGTGAACCGCCGACGAAGACTACGAATGAAACAGCCGAAGTGCACCTGCGATTGAATGCACGGACTGCCGAACATGAAGTATTTTGGGACATATGGAGCTCTACCCTGTGAAGTGAGATAATATGAGAGAAAACCTTGCACTGAAACCTGTGGACATCCCCGTTTTCAGCTTTGATGCTTCCTATAATTTTTTGTTCGAGATAAGGATAAAAGGAGAGGATTCATCATACTCCACATGAGTGGCATTATCAAAGCGTGTTTGCTGCACTTAATTGTGTAGCCACAGATTCTGACGCAGCATGGACCGTGTGATGCAACAGGAGTGAACATCCTCCAGGCATGTACGGGACCTTAAAGAGAAACTGTAGCAATCAGCAATTGCCGGCTACCGAGGGCAATGCTGACATCTGGTGGTCGTTTTGAGAATCGGTGCAGACCTTTTAATACAATTTAAAGCTGATACTTGCTGAATTTCTGGTGAGTGCAATTTCATTAGGGGTTCTCTGCACTTGGTGTTATGCTTGGTGGAAGAAATACCTGATTTCACAGAGCACATAGGGTCCTCACCGTATTACCTGTTTCATATAAGGGACTATATATGAAAAAGTGTCCCGGTGATCTGGACATTAAGCGCTGCTGCAATATTGAAAGACTTTTTATTTCATTTTATAAAAATATCATATTGCTTTTAATTGTAATCTGTTTTTTAAGTAGCTGCTGATCATTAGAACAAAGTTTATTGGTGCTGCTTTTATACTGTTGGTGGTTTTGTACTAGGCGCGGAGTGATGTTTTGATAGGGGGGCACGTAGAACATCTTTTACATATAATTATAGAGTGATGATACATCAGCTGTTACCAAAAAACTTCTGGATGGTCTGGTATTACAATATTTTTTAAGAGTTGCAAGAAATTCTTTGTGTCTTTCAAGTATGCCTTGGTATTCAAAACACTGGTTTGTAAAAAAGTGTCTAAATATTGGCCAACTCTTGATGTAACCGAGTCTATACTGTTCACTATTGGTCTAATTGGTGGTTGCACAGGATCTTGGTGCATCTTAGGTCATGTGTATATCATGGGAATCTTACTAAAACTAGGTACTAAATATCTACTTTCCTTTTTAGTGATTACTCTTGTATAATAACCATAATCGAATAAATTGTTTAGATCTTTACTATAAGTTATTGTTGGATCTGTATTTAACATCACATATGTCTCGCTGTCTGCTAACATAGATAATAGTTAAGAATGGTAGGAATTCTTATCCAGTATTGCTACCCCTCCCCCCTTATCAGCGGGATGGATTACAACCTCCTTCCTACTTTCTAAGACTTTAATCCCTTCTTGTATGTATTTAGGGTTGACGGCCTTTTTAGGAGTTATATCTAGTGGATCATTTAAAATTAATTGTGAAAAATATATATACTAAATATATATGCTCGCGCTAATGGTGTATCAAACAACAAAATAAAAAAAAAATTTAAAATTGCAGCTGCTATACACAAAGTGCTAATCACTTGAAAAACATATAAAAATAAATATAGCGCTCGCAAACACAATATGTGAAAATTTGTTAACCAAAAAGAAAGTCCAAAATACAATAAGTGAAAATAAAGTCCAAATAAGGTGACTGAAGGTGCTCCAATCCAAAGTGAAGCAAATATAAGGTGCTTCAGAGAAATTCAGGTGTGCAACGCCCACTCATGTATCCCCATTCCTTTTGTTTTTACTTCTGGGTACCTGCTGTGTTCTGGCTGAGAAACTCTTTAAAGGATTTCCGGACCTGAAGGCATATCACCTTATCCACCATCCCAAGATTCTCTATCAAGCTTTTATTGACCCACCAGACTGAAAAGCTTGGGTCGTTGTGATCTGGTGAGTGGGGATACATGAGGGGGTGTTGCACACCTTCAGTCACCTTATTTGGACTTTATTTTCACTTATTGTATTTTGGACTTTCTTTTTGGTTAACAAATTTTCACTTATTGTGTTTGCAAGTGCTATATTTATTTTTATATAGTTAAAATAATTGTTTAAAGACTTCAACATAGTGATTCAAGGTTTGGAGGGGATTGAATAGAAATTTATTTTTAAGACCACGATCTATACCAATGGTGGTTTTAGTAGTCCTCTCTAATGTACTAACCTTATTACTCATGAAGTACTAGCTATTTATTGGCTGCTTGATTGTAGTAGTATTTCATATTTATTGTTCTAATATATTTATGGACATCTGTATATACACTAAATGTATTAATAGGTTTCTTTGCTGTGCATTTTAAACCTGCATTAAAAATATTAATTTCCTTTCTTATTCAATGCAATAGTGGGCAGGTTAAAGATCCCTGCTAATCCGTCTCCCTTTGTCTTTTTGTGCTGGACCCTACGTCCTGCTCTACACCCCCTAATCCTTTTCTCCTGTGGGATCCTGTGGGTGCTTGTGGTTTCTCCCATTGAGGGGGGTTCCACCATCCCTGTACTCTGGACGGTTGTTGATGTCCTGCAGGGTGCCCTCTCCAGGGTCTGCCACGCCGACACCTCAGTCCACCCCTGCCTCCCCTCCCTAAAAAAGATCTGGGTGACTTAGGGATTACCTCATCATTATAATTATATAACAGATCATAGATATTAGAAATGTCTATAGGGTTTTGATTCCTCAAATCCATATTATTGTAAGTAGAATTATAGGGGTCTGATAATGTTGAGTTTTTTATATATATAAATATATATATATATATATATATATATATATATATATATATATATATATATATATATATATATGCACTTGTTTTTTTTTTTTTTTTGTTTTTTACTTTCCTTAGGTGTTTTTTGTACCTATTCCTGAGAAACAAAACTGTTGGATATGTGATGACACAAACTACTGATAAGAACCCAGAAAGCTGCTTAAAATGACTTTCTTAAAAAAAACAGTCTGAACCGACCAAATACTGCCAGTCACATGATGTTAACATCTATTTAACTGTTTCATTGCTGTTATGAAGATATGAATGCTGATTGGACTAAACTATATGGTCACACCTAGATTACAGCCTAAAACACGTCTAAACCTTATGCATATTCATAAGTATATATTGTTAAACTTGATGTTTGTAAGTCAGAGACACTTTCTTCTTCATTCAGTCCAGTAGAGCTAGATATCTGTGTGTGTTGTCTCTCCACTGCAGTGTATGAATTAAGCACCTCATTTTCTTTTACAAAGTTTTGGATATACTATCTCTTCTGAATGGTCTTGTTTGGAGACTCCCTAACCTGATTTAACAGAATGGTGCCTGCGACTCAGATCTAGTCCGGTGGGCTCCTGGGCCAAAGAGACACAAAACTCACATTGAGCAGACAAGTGGCCATGGTAAGAAACTGTTATTCTTACTGTGTCTGGGGTCCATTGGCTGAAGGAGTCTTATGCTGTTGATGAGAAGGTGAGATTAAGGTAAAATTGAGTGTAAACTAGAGTAAGGCTGATGTTACACAGTTTGAGCCAAATAACTCCTTTACTTTACCTGTTGCAGAAATAATAGAGCCGATAATAATTATCATTGTTGATGTTTTGTTTCTATGTTTGGGGTGCCAATGGATTTATGAAACTAGTGAGAAGGTCTGACCAGAGGACTGTAGTTATGAGCCTGTGTGGCGAGTAATGCCTATGTGGCAAGTGTACAGGCCTGTGTGGCCAAGTGTAATAAAGTAGCATTTGATGGCTACTGTGTGTGGTCCGGGGGAAGAAACCGTTTTTGAGTGATGACCCACAAACTGTTAGAGACTCGAGAGTGAGGATTGGAAGCACGGCTCTTTCTGATGCCGGGAGAGGTAGAAGAAATGGCACAAGTAAATTAAGTCCTTTGACACACATGACAGACAGATATGGACAGTGGTTAAGAAATGACACCAAGACTTTTATAGGCTGGACCAAAACAGACCAGATCCAATACCAGCAGAAGGGGTTATGATCAACTTGGGCTTCTGTATATATTCATTTTTATGGCAGATTGACAGAGTTGGATAAGGGGATTATATGTGTACAATATTGGATCTTTGAAAGTATGCAACGTGATGAAATGTTAACTATTTATGAGCCTGTCTAAGTTTTTCTAACACATATCACTGATGGGTCTAGCAAAGAGAATTAGATCAGGCAATGCAAGTGTTATCTAAATGTTTAAGAAATGTTTGAGAAGCAGAATTTTTTTTGTTCTTTTGCAGATTCCTCACCTCCCCTTTGTATTTCTGTGTAAGAAAGGAGTGAGGTGCCCCTCCCCTTCACATTCCTGTGTAACATTGTGTGTTTGTAGAAGAGAGAAATCAGAAGGTTATTGATGATTTAAAGAAGTAGATAGGAAACATGAAAGTGAATTGCACTAGAAAGAAGGTGGGCAGAATGTTGGAGAATTATTAATGAGTGGCCCTCGCAGAACAAATCGGGTGGCTTGCTGGATGTGAGACAAGAAAAAGGCTGAGGATGTTTTTGATTACTTTAAATGTGTCCAGTCCATGGCAGAGACAGTAGTAATGGATGTCATTGATCATACCAACTTTACTGCCATAACAAGGAAATGGTTAATAGCAACAAAACTAAAATGGAAGGGCTTTGAATGGCCTTTGCTGAGAGAAGTGTGCAGTAGAATTGAAGCCCAGAGAGAGGTGAGAAAAGAGAAGACAACAGACTTAATGCTTCCATAGCTCAAGATAATTTGTTTTTCAAAGAGAAACAAGGAAATGTTTAAATTGTGGTAAAATTGGGCATCTTGCCAAGAGGTGCAGATGCAAAACAACATTGTAAACAAGATAATGGAATAACAGAATTGCAGTTGAGGAATCAAAGCTACGATAGCCTTTGTTTGGCTGGTGATTTTATGGTTGCATCAATTTCTGACCCTGCTAAGATAAATCACATTAATAGGTTTAGTAAGAAAGATGAGGAGCAAACGTTTATGCTCATCTGATGCCAGAGTAACATAAAGAAAAAGATGGAGACAAAGGCAAAGATGGGACTGGAAACAGTACTTTAGCATTAAGTTCGACTGAGAGGTGTGTCCAATTTGTCTGAACAGTCTTTCCCTGGAGGTTGGCTTTCCAGAAGATTGTTGTCGCACTTTCTGAATATCCTGCCCTGTTGACCGTAAACACTTTCAAACTGTGTATAAAATAGATCCGGCTGGTGGATGCACCAAGATCCATGTCATGGCAAGAACACAAAAAGAAAACTGCAGCTGCAACCTGTGCCAGTGGTGCTGTACAAAAGGGAAGATATGCTTTAAAATGGATGTTATGAAGAAATATGCAAATTAAATTTTGAAAAGTGCAAGTCAAAACAAATATGCAAATTAAATTTTGAAAAGTGCAAGGACAAAACATTTGTCATCAGCAAGGCTGAGCAAGTATGAAGCAATCCTGCTTGAATTAGGAGAAATAGAAGTAAAAAAGATGTACTATAATCAATCCTGCCAGCGTTTTCCTAGAGAGAGAAGAAGACCTTGAAGAGGAGGGTGACCACATCTGTTTAAAACTTATGGAAGAAGAAATGCAGTAAAGGACACTCCTCTTGAAAATCCTGGTCTGATCCTGTTTGTAGATGGTTCACGCCTGTACAAGATGGAGTCACAAGAATGGCATATGCGGTGACAACAATGGAGGAAATGATTGAGACCCAACTACTCTCTTCATCACTTTCAGCGCAGGTTGCAAAAGTGGTAGCACTCACAAGAGGATCAAACAGCCAACATCTACACTAATAGCAAGTATAATCTCAGAATAGTCCATGAGTATGGACCCATATAGAAAAACAGAGGATTCACAACTGCTGCAGAAGAACCAATTCAAAACTGGAAATATTTTCAAGAACTTTTTGAAGCAGTCATCTTCCCAAAAGGAAGTAGCCATCCTGAAGGTCAAGGCACATACTGGAGGACAACCCATGGAAGAAAAAAGGAAACCAGCTGGCTGATCATACTGCCAGGAAGATCGCTGAAACACCATTGGAATCAATCATGACTAATTACTGATTTTGCAAAAAAAAAAAAAGGAAGAAGAAGAAGAAGCCCATAAAAGATTGGAAGAGAGAAGAGAACAAATGCAGAAAGCGAAAGAATTGATTAAGGAATTGAAAGAATCTGCACCTGATGATTGGAATGCAATTATGGAAAGGGACAGAGCAAAGAAGGATCAAGATAGACTCTTGCGCAAGGAAACTGGAATATGTGTCCAAACTCAAATGGAGAAGATGATCATTCAACTAGCCCATGACCCAGGTCATGTTGGCCCTAAGGCAATGGAAAGAAACATAAACAAGGCTGGTTGGTTTATTAAATACTCCAGAAACGCATGCCAAGACTTTGTTGTGGGGTGCATAATTTCTGCTAGAAATAACCCAGGAAAGCTGACCAGAGTAACACAAAGACATTTGGCCAAGCCACTATTCCCTTTCCAAAGACTTCAGATTAATTACATCCAAATTGCCAAATCAGGCCAATACCAATATTTTTTGGTTATATGCCAAAATACTTGCCACTAGAATAAAAAGATTGATGCCACTATGGATAAACCCGGATCAGACTGGATTTGTCCCCGGAAGAGAAGGAAGGGACAACAGCATAAAAACAATCTTGATGCTGCGAAGGAAGAATACCAATATCTCCCCAGATCTACTCCTGTCAATAGATGCAGAAAAAGCATTTGACAGGGTAGACTGGGGATTTATGATGGCTACGCTACAACATCTCGGTCTGGGGCCTAAAATAATGAAGTGGATCACAAATCTTTACAGAGGACCTACGGCTTGTGTAAAAGTAAATGGCAAGATGTCGCCAGTATTTGAAATGCTTAACGGAACACGGCAAGGATGCTCACTCTCGCCCCTTCTATACGTATTATCATTGGAGCCTTTTCTTGGAACTTTGCGAAATAACCGAGGTATAGAAGGGGTGAGAGTAGGGGGAAAAGAACATAAGGTCGTGGCTTATGCCGACGATATCCTTGTGTACGTGACTAAGACTAGAGAGACCCTCTTAAATCTCCTGAAAGAAGTCGATAAATATGGAGAACTCTCAAATTTCAATTTAAATCCTATTAAAACAGAAATATTGAACCTGAGAGTAAGAAAAAAAGATATTCTGGCCCTTCAAAAAGAATTTCCATTTACGTGGGTAAAGGGGGAGCTTTCCTATCTAGGAATTAAACTAACAGCATCACTCGAGAAAATCTACTATGCAAATTACATCCCACTTTTAAACGAGATCAAGGCAGAAGTTAAGAAGGTAAACATACAAGCATTATCGTGGATTGGTAGAGTCAACATGATTAAAATGGCAATACTACCAAAGATACTGTACAAATTCCAAATGTTACCAATAAAGGTTCCACAGAGCTTCTTAAAAACCATACAAAAAATATTAACAAAATTTATATGGCAAAACAAAAAACCAAGATTAAAACTGGCACTAATTTCTAGGAAAAGACAGCACGGGGGTTTAACAGCACCAGATATTTCAAGGTATTATAAAGCAGTAATCCTAGCACGCATGATAGAATGGGCAAAAGAAAATGAAGAAAAAAAATGGATAGAAATTGAAAACACTTTAAGTAAAACCATGCTTCACAAAAATATTTGGATATTAAACAAATATAGAATAGTAGACCCCAACGCACACGAGGTGACAAAAAATGTATTTAGAATTTGGGATGCACTACACCGTTGACGCCCCTCACGGGAACAAATTTTTTCACACCGGGTGAGGATATTTTTCGAAGACTCAAAATAAAAAATCCACTAATTAAAGATATCATAAGAAGAGGGAAGTTGGAATCTGCACAAAAATTGGAGATTAAATTCGGTGGGAAATTATGAGAATGGGAATATTTTCAACTAAATCACTTAATAAATACATCACCGCACCCGTTTAGAGATGGAGAGAGATTAAACAGTTAGAAAAGCTCTGTACGACATCAACGCCATTGAAGGGAGGCATCTCGAAAGTTTATGAGTTCCTGACAGATCTGGAAGGACAAAAAAGGCCT
Organism: Aquarana catesbeiana; assembly: GCF_042186555.1. Classification (NCBI taxonomy): domain Eukaryota; kingdom Metazoa; phylum Chordata; class Amphibia; order Anura; family Ranidae; genus Aquarana; species Aquarana catesbeiana. Next base: position 265,988,736 of record NC_133328.1, read on the forward strand.
CCCTTCATTGAAAAGTGGGAAAAAGAGTTAGAAACAAAGTTAGAAGAACAACAAATTAAGAGAATGATTGCAGGAGGATACAATCAAGCATGGGATACAAACACCATCGAGATGACTTATAAATTCCTAGTCAGGTGGCATATGACCCCAGAGAGACTCCACAAAATCAACCAAGTGGAAACACCAATGTGTTGGAGAAACTGCGGACAAAAAACCACAATGATACACATATGGTGGGACTGCCCGAAAATCAGTACATATTGGCAAGAAATAATTACAAGTATAAAGGAAATAACGGGCGAGACGATAGAGAATACCAGACTGACTTGCCTGTTCCATGATACCAACTCCTCTAGTAAGCATTATACGGAAAAATAATGTCAAGATTACTAAATGCAGCAAAGGGAGGGATTCCAAAAAACTGGTTAAAGAGCGAAGGCTCAGACTTAAGAGATTGGATTAAACAAGTGGAGTATTATCATAAAATGGAACTTCTCAGCTGCAAAGATAAAGAGCAAATAGAAAAATGTAACTCTGTCTGGACTGGGTGGGAAAGATACAAAACCTTGGACAAATACTGGCAGAAGAAACTGGAAAGGTATTAAACATTAAAAAGGAGGGAAAGGAAAAGAAAAAAAAAAAGAAAAAAAAAATATTAGAGAGAAGAAGAAAAACCCTGGGAGCGGGGGGGGGGGGGGGGGGGGTTAGAAAGGGCGGGTAATAGACAGGTGGGGTACATTTTAAAAAAAAAAAAAAAAGAATAGTCCATGAGTATGGACCCATATAGAAGAACAGAGGATTCACAACTGCTGCAGAAGAACTAATTCAAAACTGGAAATATTTTAAAGAACTTTTTGAAGTAGTCATCCTCCCAAAAGGAAGTAGCCATCCTGAAGGTCAAGGCACATACTGGATGACATCAACAACAGAAAGAGGAGACAAGGGAGTCCCCAGAAAGCAAAAAAGGGGAATGGTCAACTACGGCTTATGGTACAAAAATGCAAAAAGGCTTTATTAAGGGTAGGGGGGGTGGGGGTATTTACATATACAAAAAATTCCAAATATATGTAGGATAAACAATGTATCTAAATAACACAGTCCGTCTCACTACACTAAACCAAAATTAAAAACCATGCTGCAACATTGATGAATAAAACTGCAGAGCGTGCCTACAGGCCAAAAACGCATGCAGTGTCCATTTGAATCCAAAGAAAAAAGTATTGCACCAAACATTACATGGAGTAAGCTACTGATGGGATATCAAGTCTTATGTGGTCTAGTATTGACTGTGCATCAGATTGAGCAGTACTGAGAAAAAAAAAAAAAAAAAAAAACCCACATATATCCACATAGACAGGACCTTACATAGCTGAATTAGGTGGGGTTTTTTAAAAAAAAAAAACCTCTATTAGAAGGAAATCCTCCACAAGCAGCTTCCAACCTCAGTGCACTAAATGTGTGTTTACACCAGTTGTTTTGGAAATGGAAAGACCAGCGTTCCTGTTACTAGGTATGTCCAGTGCACAAACACTATTTCCTCAATGCAGCATAAAAGGAGCAAAGGACAAACCACTCCAAAGAAAGGGCTTAGTCTCTTTTCCAATCTAGACCAGGATGATATTTTCACAGTTCATCAGTTTCAAGTGTGTCAATCCATGCAGGAGGGTGAATGGCAAACAGATGCAAAGACTATTGATAAGCAGGTAAGGAGGGAAAGAGAAACTGCCCATTGGGCTCTCACCTCTTTCAAGTACTGGGGATGTCCTCAGACTCTGCTGTCTTGCTGTTTGGCATGGAGCGGCTCACAGTCAGTTCAGAGCAACATTCAGTGTGTAGTCACAGCACACCATTCTCCTCAATAGTACACTGCAGACTGTGTGATCACATGACCGGTCACATGGTTAGGAAGAGACCAGGAACCAGGAACTTTGCATTCAATTGCTGATGCGGAATTAGCTTGTGAAGTATGGTGCTGTATGCAAATCACAGGGAAACCCTTTTACATTGCTGGAAAAGGAAGCATGTTGAAGGCCTGCTGACAAGCCCTGCAGGGGCTGCGTTGACGTTTCGTACGCCTCCGCGTACTTCTTCAGAACAATTTGGCATTGAATTAAGGTTGATTTAAATAGGGAACACTGTCCAATCAGATCAAACCATGCCAAATAGCTATTTTCTGCCATCTTGTGGTCACATCAGGTAATGCAGTGGAAAAAAGGTGCCAATCAGTTGCTCAAACAAAAAAGTACTTATTTGCAAGGGGGGAGAAAGAAATACAATCTCACATATCACCAGGCATCAAGTAAAGAGCGCAATAGACATTGTAATAAATTTCCTCATAAGGTGGAATGACCCTCATGGTCAGAAATAAATTCTATCAAAAACAACCAAAACAAGAGATCAGCCGGGGAGCCTTTATAAAACACTTCAAACCTAATGTTTATGGTTCAAGAAAGACACTCAGGCTTAGTTCGTGGTTCAAGCCATTAGGTTGAAGAGTACCAAGCCTGAATATCCATTTTTTCTCTTTGCGTAGGAGTACCCTGTCAAAGTCACCCCTACGGTCTGTCAGAGAAAGGGCATAAAAGCCCTTTACCCTCAGACCTGTGGTTTTGCCCTGATGAAAATCCAAAAAGTGTTGAGCCACTGAAGTTTCTTCCTTTAGCCTGATACTCTTCAGGTGTTCCCCGAATCTAACACGCAGCTGTCTCTTAGTTTTGCCTACATACAATTTATGACATGGGCATTCGAGAACATAGAGTATTCTAGTTGTGGCACAGTTAATGAAAGACCGAATCTCAAATTGTTGACTACCATCCGAATTTCTAAAGGTTTTTGAGCGGTCCACATACTTACATGTGCCACAGTGGCCACACGGAAACATGCCGTTGACCCGAGGCATATCAGTGAGCCAACTTCTATTTGAGGGCTGTACAAACTCAGATTGCACCAGCATGTCATTGAGGTTTTGGGCTCGTTTAGCAACCATTGACGGTCTCTCACCGATAATTTGCCTTGACCCAACAGCCCGCAACAGTATGTGCCAATGTTTTGAGAGGATTGTATTAACCTGGTGCCACTGGGACCCATAGGGGGTGATAAATCTCACCAGTCCCTCAGTCTCCTGTTGTGTCTTTTTCTGGGGTAAGAGGAGGTCAGCTCTCCTCTTATGTCCTGCGATGCTCATTGCTCGCTTGAGGGTACGGTGGGGGTATCCCCTTTCCCTGAATCTCTGGTAGAGTTGTTTAGATTCGGAAAAGTAGTCCTCCTCAGTAGAGCAATTTCTGCGGATTCTCATGAACTGTCCAACCGGGATCCCATGTATCAGAGACTTGGGGTGGTGGCTATCCGCCTGTAGTAATGTATTTGCGGCTGTTTCCTTTCGGAAAGTACTAGTAATCAACCTACCACCCTCAAGTCGGATAGATAGGTCCAGGAAGGAGAGTTGATGGGGATCCGCAGTATAAGTTAGATGTATATTTCTAGTGTTGTTTTCTAGCTCTGCCATAAACACTTCCAGTTCATCTGAAGTCCCTGCCCATACCATCAGGACATCATCGATGTACCTCAGCCAGCAGCATGCATGGCCGAGGTACATCGATGAGGCATAAACTTTCTCCTCCTCCCCCCAGCCCAGGTGGAGACACGCATAGGCCGGGGCCCATGGGGCTCCCATAGAGGTGCAACGCAGCTGCTGATAGTTAGACCCAGAGAACTGGAAAAAGTTGTGCTTGAGTGCAAGCTCTAGGAGATCAATGATGAATTCATTTTGGGCTCCGATTTCTGGGAAGTGTTTCTCTAGGAAGTGATATACCGCCAAAATGCCCCACTCGTGGGGAATAGATGTGTAAAGCGACTCCACATCGATCCCCACGAGTAGGGCACCCTCCGGGAATTCTAATGCACTAATCTTATTCAATACGTCCCCTGTGTCACGTACGTACGAAGTCAAAGACAAGACCATGTCCTTGATTAAGGAATCTATATATTTCCCCAGTCTCTCCAGGGGACCACGAATGGCGGAGACAATAGGTCTTCCTGGAGGGGCCTTTCTATTTTTATGGACCTTAGGGATTATATAAAATGTTGGTTTATTGAAGTCCACCACTCTCAAGAATTCCAATTCCTTTTTAGAAATTAAATTGGCCTCAAATGCCCATTGTAATTTCTCATTAATAAGTTCCACCAGGTCCTGGAATGGATCATGGTGTAGTCTTTTATAGGTAGATTCATCATTTAGGAGTCGTCGTACCTCCCCCTCGTAAAAATCCACCGAGAGGAGGACGACATTACCTCCTTTATCACTCTTTTTGATAATCACTTGGTCCGCTTCCCTAAGCTCTTTTAATGCCTTCCTTTCCTCATATGTGAGGTTATCACCCATGGCTCAACACTTTTTGGATTTTCATCAGGGCAAAACCACAGGTCTGAGGGTAAAGGGCTTTTATGCCCTTTCTCTGACAGACCGTAGGGGTGACTTTGACAGGGTACTCCTACGCAAAGAGAAAAAATGGATATTCAGGCTTGGTACTCTTCAACCTAATGGCTTGAACCACGAACTAAGCCTGAGTGTCTTTCTTGAACCATAAACATTAGGTTTGAAGTGTTTTATAAAGGCTCCCCGGCTGATCTCTTGTTTTGGTTGTTTTTGATAGAATTTATTTCTGACCATGAGGGCCATTCCACCTTATGAGGAAATTTATTACAATGTCTATTGCGCTCTTTACTTGATGCCTGGTGATATGTGAGATTGTATTTCTTTCTCCCCCCTTGCAAATAAGTACTTTTTTTGTTTGAGCAACTGATTGGCACCTTTTTTCCACTGCATTACCTGAGGTGACCACAAGATGGCAGAAAATAGCTATTTGGCATGGTTTGATCTGATTGGACAGTGTTCCCTATTTAAATCAACCTTAATTCAATGCCAAATTGTTCTGAAGAAGTACGCAGAGGCGTACGAAACGTCAACGCAGCCCCTGCAGGGCTTGTCAGCAGGCCTTCAACATGCTTCCTTTTCCAGCAATGTAAAAGGGTTTCCCTGTGATTTGCATACAGCACCATACTTCACAAGCTAATTCCGCATCAGCAATTGAATGCAAAGTTCCTGGTTCCTGGTCTCTTCCTAACCATGTGACCGGTCATGTGATCACACAGTCTGCAGTGTCTACTATTGAGGAGAATGGTGTGCTGTGACTACACACTGAATGTTGCTCTGAACTGACTGTGAGCCGCTCCATGCCAAACAGCAAGACAGCAGAGTCTGAGGACATCCCCAGTACTTGAAAGAGGTGAGAGCCCAATGGGCAGTTTCTCTTTCCCTCCTTACCTGCTTATCAATAGTCTTTGCATCTGTTTGCCATTCACCCTCCTGCATGGATTGACACACTTGAAACTGATGAACTGTGAAAATATCATCCTGGTCTAGATTGGAAAAGAGACTAAGCCCTTTCTTTGGAGTGGTTTGTCCTTTGCTCCTTTTATGCTGCATTGAGGAAATAGTGTTTGTGCACTGGACATACCTAGTAACAGGAACGCTGGTCTTTCCATTTCCAAAACAACTGGTGTAAACACACATTTAGTGCACTGAGGTTGGAAGCTGCTTGTGGAGGATTTCCTTCTAATAGAGGTTTTTTTTTTAAAAAACCCCACCTAATTCAGCTATGTAAGGTCCTGTCTATGTGGATATATGTGGGTTTTTTTTTTTTTCTCAGTACTGCTCAATCTGATGCACAGTCAATACTAGACCACATAAGACTTGATATCCCATCAGTAGCTTACTCCATGTAATGTTTGGTGCAATACTTTTTTCTTTGGATTCAAATGGACACTGCATGCGTTTTTGGCCTGTAGGCACGCTCTGCAGTTTTATTCATCAATGTTGCAGCATGGTTTTTAATTTTGGTTTAGTGTAGTGAGACGGACTGTGTTATTTAGATACATTGTTTATCCTACATATATTTGGAATTTTTTGTATATGTAAATACCCCCACCCCCCCTACCCTTAATAAAGCCTTTTTGCATTTTTGTACCATAAGCCGTAGTTGACCATTCCCCTTTTTTGCTTTCTGGGGACTCCCTTGTCTCCTCTTTCTGTTGTTGATATAGTGCCATTGCTTTTAGGGCAGGTATCCCGTCACATATTGACGAATCGGCTGGTACTCCATTTGCTGTTTGCTACTTTGGTGAGTGTGGATTCAAGGACTTTTTACCCCCCAATTTTTGACATACTGGATGACAACCCATGGAAGAAAAAGGAAACCAGCTGGCTGATCATACTGTCAGGAAGACTGCTGAAACACCATTGGAATCAATCATGACTTTAACCACATGCCGACCGGGCCATAGCCGAAAGACGGCCACAGCGCGGTCGGCTTATCCTGGGAGGACGTCCATGGACGTCCTCCCAGAATACTGCTCTCACGCGCCCCCTGGGGCGCGCACCCGAGAACTTCCGTGACCGCCGGGTCCAGAGGAGGGATGGCTGAGCCATCTTTTTTCTTTTATAGCGCAAAAAATAAAGAACCCAGCGGTGATTAAATACCACCAAAAGAAAGCTCTATTTGTGTGAAAAAAAGGACAAAAATTTCATATGGGTACAGTGTTGCATGACTGAGTAATTGTCATTCAAAATGTGAGAGCACCGAAAGCTGAAAATTGGTCTGGTTAGGAAGGGGGTTTAAGTGCCCAGTTGTCAAGTGGTTAATTACTGATTTTGCACAAAAAAAAAAGGAAGAAGAAGAAGAAGCCCATAAAAGATTGGAAAAGAAAAGAGAACAAATGCAGAAAGCGAAAGAATTGATTAAGAAATTGAAAGAATCTGCACCTGATGATTGGAATGCAATCATGGAAAGAAACAGAGCTAAGAAGGATCAAGACTCTTGTGCAAGGAAACTCGAATATGTGTGGAGAAGATGATCATTCAACTAGCCCATGGCCCAGGTCATGTAGGCCCTAAGGTAATGGAGAGAAACATAAACAAGGCTGGTTGGTTTATTCAATACTCCAGAAATGCATACCAAGACTTTGTTGAGGGGTGCATAATTTCTGCTAGAAATAACCCAGGAAAGCTGACCAGAGTAACACAAAGACATTTGGCCAAGCCACTATTCCCTTTCCAAAGACTTCAGATTGATTACATCCAAATTGCCAAATCAGGCCAATACCAATATGTTTTGGTGTGCGTAGACATGTTTTTGGGCTGGATAGAAGCCTGACCAGTGGCTAAAGCAAATGCCAAGACAAATGCAAGAAAGCTCTTTTCTGGAATAGTATGCCGCTTTGGAGTCCCTGAAACCACAGAGAGTGACAGAGGAACACATTTCTCTGGACAGATCATAAAATTATATGCAAGGACCTGGGCATTGAGCAGGCTTTCCGTGCCCCGAACATCCTCAGAGTTCAGGAAAGGTACAAAAATATAGTGGAATCATTCAGGAAATGGAAGATGGGTCAGTAAAGAAACAATGGCCAGAACTGTTGCCTCTGGTTCTTTACAGGACTACCCCTACTTATAGGTTAGAGAACTTGAGCCCTTATGAGATTTTGTTTGGGGGCCCACCTATGACAGGGTTGTATTTTCCACATCAGACTGCTGTAATGTATAATGATTGTTTTTTTTATGCAATTGTCTAAAAGAGTGTTGTCAGATAATCAGATTAGCAAATTCATATGATGCTGAGATGGGTGATGCGAATGAGTAAAGATATGTATACACCCTAAGAAGAGCTTTACTCCACTTAGATGTGAAGTAGTACTGTGGACCCTCTGGTATCATACTAGATAGGGAAGATATGATAGGGGTCAAGAGGAGAGAAATTAGTAGAATTATAGGGGTCTGATAATGTTGAGTTTATAGAGAGAGAGAGAGCGAGAGAGAGAGAGACTATCACTTTAAGAATTTGTAATGCACTTTTTTTTTTACTTTACTTTTGTTTTTTGTTTCTGTTCCTGAGAAAACAAAACTATTGGATATGTGACGACACAAACTACTGATAAGAACCCAGAAATCTGCTCAAAATGACTTTCTTATCAAAACCAGTCTGAACCGGCCAAATACTGCTGAAATCTCTTTTTTTTGCCAGTCACATGATGTTACCACCTACTTAACTGTTCCTTTGCTGTTAAGAAGATATGAATGCTGATTGGACTAAACTATAGGTCACAGATAGATTACAGCTTAAAACACGCCTAGACCTTATTCATATTTAAAAGTATATATTGTTAAACTTGATGTTTGTAAGTCAGAGACACTTCCTTCTTCATTTGGCCCAGTAGAGCTGGATATCTGTGTGTGTAGCCTCTCCACTGCAGTGTATGGATAAAGCACCTAATTTTCTTTTACAAAGATTTGGATCTACTATCTCTTCTGAATGGTCTTGTTCAGAGACTCCCTAACCTGATTTAACAATTGTAACTATGATCTGGTGGAGGGTGATTAGCCTATTGATCCCTGTTATCCCATTGGTGGTCTGTATTACCATACCCATAGGACTGACCCCCTCTCATGGCATGTTTACCCGCCCTTCCTCTAACATTCAGAACTTGACCCCTGGGATTGGATCCTCCCCTTGGAGTCTGCTTTCCTGAATGTGGGGTTCTCCTTGTATGGTAGTAGCTGCACTCCTATTACCATTATTTGAAATGGGGACTGATCCTGTACCTATTTGAGACTCACAAGGTGTAGAGCCACCCTTTTGTCATACATAAACAGAATTGGTCCTAAAATCTCCTGTCTCTATGGAATTGTTTAAGCTTCTTTTTTTGTGTGTCCTTGTCCACTTTCTCAAATGTTTTCTTTTTTTTTGTGTAAAAATTCACAATTTGCTGGTATTCTTTAATAGGGTCCAAAAAGGACTGCAGCTCTGCTATTCTTTTTTTCCAAAGCTCGCATTTTTTTCCTATTCCTTTTTAATACTAGTTCTTGGAGCTTTTTTTTTTTTTTTTTGGGGGGGAAAATTATTTTTATTCCACGTTTTATAAACAATATACAGACAGTTCAAAAAGTACAAAAAAACAACCATTCAAAACTCTCCCCCCTCCCTCTACCCCAGTGCAATGTTCCATAAAGTACAGGTGCACAAACAGGACTAGTCACCCTTGCAGCAAAATTTCGTAAACTAGAACAGTATGAACCAGATGTCAAAATATAATAGTAATTATTTGGTCACATCCAATTATGTCAGTCTACCCAAAGCTGTCAATACTACAATCATACATTTCTCATACCACTTAATGCAGAGTCTCGTTAGCTGAAAGCCAGCTTTGCCATACTTTTTCAAACTTTTTGGGACAACCCCTACTCAAATACATGGCCTTATATAATGGCAATGCCTTATTAACTATGCCCTTCCAAAGAGCTAAAGAAGGAGCCTCAGGCTTCTTCCAGTATAGTAAGATGGCTTTACGTGCATAGAACAAGGAAAGAGAAATTAGGATCCTCTGAGCTCTACGGGGAGCCACCTCCACCACCAAGCCAAGCAAACATACTGAGATTGTCAGGCGGACAGGTAGAGAAAGCAAGCCTTGAATGGTTCTAGTGACTATTTCTAGTGACTAGTTCTCTGCCCATCTCTTGTGCCATGAATGCAGTCTCTGATCATCTCTTGTGCCATGTATGCAGTCTTTTCTCATCTTTTGTGCCATGCTCGCAGTCTATGCCCATCTCTTGTGCTATGCCCACAGTCTCTGTCCATCTTTTGTACCATGCCCGCAGTCTCTGCCCGTCTCTTGTACTTTATATGCAGTGTCTGATCATCTCTTGTACCATGTATGCAGTATCTGCCCATGTCTTGTGACATGCCCACAGTCTCTGCCCATCTCTTGTGCCATGACTGCAGTCTCTGATCATCTCTTGTATCATGTATACAGTCTCTTCCCATCTCTTGTGCCATGTATGCAGTTTCTGATCATCTCTTGTTGTACCATGCATGCAAACTCTACCCATCTCTTGTGCCATGCCTGCAGTTTCTGCCCATCTCTTGTGCCATGCCCACAATCTCTGCCCATTTTTTGACTCATCCCAAGACTCTAAGGAAAAAAAGGTCACATGAATGTAGTCTCTGACATTCTCTTGTGCCATGCCCACAGTCTCTGCCCATCTTTTGACTCATCCCAAGACTCTAAGGAAAAACAGGCCACATAAATGTAGTCTCTGCAATTCTCTTGTGCCATGTATGTAGTCTCTGACCATCTCTTGTGCCATGTATGTAGTCTCTGACCATCCCTTGTGCCATGTATGGAGTCTCTGACAATCTCTTGTGCAATGTATACATTTTCTGACCATCTCTTGTGGCATGACTGCAGTCTCTGACCATATTTTGTGCCATGACTGCAGTCTTTGACCATCTCTTGTGCCACGACTGCAGTCTCTGAAAATCTCTTGTGCCATGTATGCCATCTCTGACCATCTCTTGTGCTATATTTGCAATCTCTGATCATCTCTTGTGCCATGACTGCAGTCTCTGACCATACTTTTGTGCCATGACTGAAGTCTCTGACCATCTCTTGTGCCATAACTGCAGTCTCTGATCATACTCTTGTGCCATGACTAAAGTCTCTGACCATCTCTTGTGCCATGCCTGCAGTCTCTGCCCAACTCTTGTGCCATGCCTGCAGGCTATGATCATCTCTCGTGCCATGACTGCAGTCTCTGACCATCTCTTGTGCCATGTATGCAGTCTCTGATCATTTCTTGTGCCATGTATGCAGTATCTGACCATCTCTTGTGCTATGTATGCAGTCTCTGATAATATCTTGTGCCATGCATGCAGTCTCTGCCTATCCCTTGTGTCATGTATGCAGTCTCTGACAATCTCTTGTGCCATGTATACAGTCTCTGACCATCTCTTGTGCCATGTATGCAGTCTCCGACCATCTCTTGTGCCATGACTGCAGTCTCTGACCATCTCCTGTGCCATGTATGCAGTCTCCAACCATCTCTTGTGTCATGTATACAGTCTCTGACCATCTCTTGCGCCATGTATGTAGTCTCTGACCATCCCTTGTGCCATGTATGCAGTCTCTGGCAATCTCTTGTGCCATGTATGCAGTCTCTGACCATCTCTTGTGCCATGACTGCAGTCTCTGGCCATCTCTTGTGCCATGTTTGTAGTCTCCGACCATCTCTTGTGAAATGACTGCAGTCTCTGACCATCTCTTGTGCCATGTATGTAGTCTCTGACCATCTCTTGTGCCATGTATGTAGTCTCTGACCATCTCTTGTGCCATGTATGCAGTCTCTGACCATCTCTTGTGCCATGTATGTAGTCTCTGACCATCTCTTGTGCCATGTATACAGTCTATGACCATCTCTTGTGTCATGTATGCAGTCTCTGACCATCTCTTCAGCCATGACTGCAGTCTCTGACCTTCTCTTGTGCCATGTATGCAGTCTCTGACCATCTCCTGTGCCACGTATGCAATCTCTGACCATCTCTTGTGTCATGTATACAGTCTCTAACCATCTCTTGTGCCATGACTGCCGTCTCTGACCATCTCCTGTGCTATGTATGCAGTCTCTAACCATCTCTTGTGCCATGTATACAGTCTATGACCATCTCTTGTGCCATGACTGCAGTCTCTGACCATCTCCTGTGCCATGTATGCAGTCTCTGACCATCTCTTGTGCCATGTATGTAGTCTCTGACAGTCTCTTGTGCCAGATATGCAGTCTCTGACAAACTCTTGTGTCATGTATGCATTCTCTAACAATCTCCTGTGCCATGTATACAGTCTATGACCATCTCCTGTGCCATGTATGTAGTCTCTGACCATCTCCTGTGCCATGTATGTAGTCTCTGACCATCTCTTGTGTCATGTATGTAGTCTCTGACCATCTCTTGTGCCATGTATGTAGTCTCTGACCATACCTTGTGCTATGTATGCAGTCTCTAACCATCTCTTGTGCCATGTATACAGTCTATGACCATCTCTTGTGCCATGACTGCAGTCTCTGACCATCTCCTGTGCCATGTATGCAGTCTCTGACCATCTCTTGTGCCATGTATGTAGTCTCTGACAGTCTCTTGTGCCAGATATGCAGTCTCTGACAAACTCTTGTGTCATGTATGCATTCTCTAACAATCTCCTGTGCCATGTATAAAGTCTATGACCATCTCTTGTGCCATGACTGCAGTCTCTGACCATCTCCTGTGCCATGTATGTAGTCTCTGACCATCTCTTGTGCCATGTATGTAGTCTCTGACCATACCTTGTGCCATGTATGCATTCTCTGGCAATCTCTTGTGCCATGTATGCAGTCTCTGACCATCTGTTGTGCCATGACTGCAGTCTTTGACCATCCCTTGTGCCATGTATGTAGTCTCTGACCATCTCTTGTGCCATGTATGCAGTCTCTGACCATCTCTTGAGCCATGACTGCAGTCTCTGACCATCTCTTCTGCCATGTATGCAGTCTCTTACCATCTCTTCTGCCATGTATGCAGTCTCTGACAATCTCTTGTGCCATGTATACAGTCCATGACCATCTCTTGTGCCATGACTGCAGTCTCTGACCATCTCCTGTGCCATGTATGCAGTCTCTGACCATCTCTTGTGTCATGTATACAGTCTCTGACCATCTCTTGTGCCATGACTGCCGTCTCTGACCATCTCCTGTGCCATGTATGCAGTCTCTGACCATCTCTTGTGTCATGTATACAGTCTCTGACCATCTCTTGTGCTATGACTGCTGTCTCTGACCATCTCTTGCGCCATGTATACAGTCTTTGACCATCTCTTGTGCCACGACTGCAGTCTCTGACCATCTCTTGTGCCATTTATGTAGTCTCTGACCATCCCTTGTGCCATGGCTACAGTCTCTGACCATCTCTTGTGCCATGACTGCAGTCTCTGACTATCTCTTGTGCCATGTATGTAGTCTCTGCCCATGTCTTGTGCCATGCCCACAGTCTCTGACCATCTCTTGTGCCATGACTGCAGTCTCTGACCATCTCCTGTGCCATGTATGCAGTCTCCAACCATCTCTTGTGTCATGTATACAGTCTCTGACCATCTCTTGCGCCATGTATGTAGTCTCTGACCATCCCTTGTGCCATGTATGCAGTCTCTGGCAATCTCTTGTGCCATGTATGCAGTCTCTGACCATCTCTTGTGCCATGACTGCAGTCTCTGGCCATCTCTTGTGCCATGTTTGTAGTCTCCGACCATCTCTTGTGAAATGACTGCAGTCTCTGACCATCTCTTGTGCCATGTATGTAGTCTCTGACCATCTCTTGTGCCATGTATGTAGTCTCTGACCATCTCTTGTGCCATGTATGCAGTCTCTGACCATCTCTTGTGCCATGTATGTAGTCTCTGACCATCTCTTGTGCCATGTATACAGTCTATGACCATCTCTTGTGTCATGTATGCAGTCTCTGACCATCTCTTCAGCCATGACTGCAGTCTCTGACCTTCTCTTGTGCCATGTATGCAGTCTCTGACCATCTCCTGTGCCACGTATGCAATCTCTGACCATCTCTTGTGTCATGTATACAGTCTCTAACCATCTCTTGTGCCATGACTGCCGTCTCTGACCATCTCCTGTGCTATGTATGCAGTCTCTAACCATCTCTTGTGCCATGTATACAGTCTATGACCATCTTTTGTGCCATGACTGCAGTCTCTGACCATCTCCTGTGCCATGTATGCAGTCTCTGACCATCTCTTGTGCCATGTATGTAGTCTCTGACAGTCTCTTGTGCCAGATATGCAGTCTCTGACAAACTCTTGTGTCATGTATGCATTCTCTAACAATCTCCTGTGCCATGTATACAGTCTATGACCATCTCCTGTGCCATGTATGTAGTCTCTGACCATCTCCTGTGCCATGTATGTAGTCTCTGACCATCTCTTGTGTCATGTATACAGTCTCTGACCATCTCTTGTGCCATGTATGTAGTCTCTGACCATACCTTGTGCTATGTATGCAGTCTCTAACCATCTCTTGTGCCATGTATACAGTCTATGACCATCTCTTGTGCCATGACTGCAGTCTCTGACCATCTCCTGTGCCATGTATACAGTCTCTGACCATCTCCTGTGCCATGTATGTAGTCTCTGACCATCTCCTGTGCCATGTATGCAGTCTCTGACCATCTCTTGTGTCATGTATACAGTCTCTGACCATCTCTTGTGCCATGACTGCCGTCTCTGACCATCTCCTGTGCCATGTATGCAGTCTCTGACCATCTCTTGTGTCATGTATACAGTCTCTGACCATCTCTTGTGCTATGACTGCTGTCTCTGACCATCTCTTGCGCCATGTATACAGTCTTTGACCATCTCTTGTGCCACGACTGCAGTCTCTGACCATCTCTTGTGCCATTTATGTAGTCTCTGACCATCCCTTGTGCCATGGCTACAGTCTCTGACCATCTCTTGTGCCATGACTGCAGTCTCTGACTATCTCTTGTGCCATGTATGTAGTCTCTGCCCATGTCTTGTGCCATGCCCACAGTCTCTGCCCATCTCTTGACTCATCCTAAGACTCTAAGGAACAATAGGCCACGGAGGCCAGGGAGAAGGCCATAGCAAAATGGATTGTGTCCAACGGGTTATTGGACCATCTCTTGTGCCATATATGCAGTCTCTGACCATCTCTTGTGCCATGTACGTAGTCTCTGACCATCTCTTGTGCCATGTATGCAGTCTCTGACCATCTCTTGTGCCATGACTGCCATCTCTGACCATCTCTTGTGCTATGTATGTAGTCTCTAACCATCTCTTGTGCCATGTTTACAGTCTCTGACCATCTCTTGAGCCATGACTGCAGTCTCTGACCATCTCTTGTGCCATGTATGCAGTCTCTGACCATCTCTTGTGCCATTTATACAGTCTCTGACCATCTCATGTGCCATGACTGCACTCTCTGACCATCTCTTGTGCCATGTATGCAGTCTCTGACCATCTCTTGTGCACGTATACAGTCTCTGACCATCTCTTGTGCCATGTATGTAGTCTCTGACCATCTCTTGTGCCATGTATGCAGTCTCTGGCAATCTCTTGTGCCATGTTTACAGTCTCTGACCATCTCTTGTGCCATGACTGCAGTCTCTGACAATCTCTTGTGCCATGTGTACAGTCTCTGACCATCTCTTGTGCCACGACTGCCATCTCTGACCATCTCTTGTGCTATGTATGCAGTCTCTAACCATCTCTTGTGCCATGTATACAGTCTCTGACCATTTCCTGTGCCATGACTGCAGTCTCTGATCATCTCTTGTGCCATGTATGCAGTCTCTGACCATCTCTTGTGCCATGTGTACAGTCTCTGAACATCTCTTGTGCCATTTATGTAGTTTCTGACCATCCCTTGTGCCATGGCTACAGTCTCTGACCATCTCTTGTGCCATGACTGCCATCTCTGACCATCTCTTGTGCCATGACTGCAGTCTCTGACCATCTCTTGTGCCATGTATGTAGTCTCTGCCAATGTCTTGTGCCATGCCCACAGTCCCTGCCCATCTCTTGACTCATCCTAAGACTCTAAGGAACAATAGGCCACTGAGGCCAGGGAGAAGTCCATAGCAAAATGGATTGTGTCCACCGGGTTACTGGACCATCTCTTGTGCCATATATGCAGTCTCTGACCATCTCTTGTGCCATGTACGCAGTCTCTGACCATCTCTTGTGCCATGTATGCAGTCTCTGACCATCTCTTGTGCCATTTATACAGTCTCTGACCATCTCATGTGCCATGACTGCAGTCTCTGACCATCTCTTGTGCCATGTATGTAGTCTCTGACCATCTCTTGTGCCATGTATGCAGTCTCTGGCAATCTCTTGTGCCATGTTTACAGTCTCTGACTATCTTTTGTGCCATGACTGCAGTCTCTGACAATCTCTTGTGCCATGTGTACACTCTCTGACCATCTCTTGTGCCATGACTGCCATCTCTGACCATCTCTTGTGCTATGTATGCAGTCTCTAACCATCTCTTGTGCCATGTATACAGTCTCTGACCATTTCTTGTGCCATGACTGCAGTCTCTGATCATCTCTTGTGCCATGTATGCAGTCTCTGACCATCTCTTGTGCCATGTATACAGTCTCTGACCATATCTTGTGCCATGTATGTAGTCTCTGACAGTCTCTTGTGCCAGATATGCAGTCTCTGACAAACTCTTGTGTCATGTATGCATTCTCTAACAATCTCCTGTGCCATGTATACAGTCTATGACCATCTCTTGTGCCATGACTGCAGTCTCTGACCATCTCCTGTGCCATGTATGTAGTCTCTGACCATCTCTTGTGTCATGTGTACAGTCTCTGACCATCTCTTGTGCCATGTATGTAGTCTCTGACCATACCTTGTGCCATGTATGCATTCTCTGGCAATCTCTTGTGCCATGTATGCAGTCTCTGACCATCTGTTGTGCCATGACTGCAGTCTCTGGCCATCTCTTGGGCCATGTTTTTAGTCTCTGACCATCTCTTGTGCCATGTATGCAGTCTCTGACCATCTCTTGAGCCATGACTGCAGTCTCTGACCATCTCTTGTGCCATGTATGCAGTCTCTGACAATCTCTTGTGCCATGTATACAGTCTCTGACCATCTCATGTGCCATGACTGCAGTCTCGGACCATCTCTTGTGCCATGTATGCAGTCTCTGGCAAACTCTTGTGCCATGTATACAGTCTCTGACCATCTCCTGGGCCATGTATGTAGTCTCTGACCATCCCTTGTGCCATGACTGCAGTCTCTGAAAATCTCTTGTGCCATATGTACAGTCTCTGACCATCTCTTGTGCCATGACTGCCATCTCTGACCATCTCTTGTGCCATGTATACAGTCTCTGACCATTTCTTGTGCCATGACTGCAGTCTCTGAATATCTCTTGTGCCATGTATGCAGTCTTTGACCATCTCTTGTGCCATGTATACAGTCTCTGACCATCTCTTGTGCCATGTGTACAGTCTCTGACCATCTCTTGTGCCATGGCTGCAGTCTCTGACCATCTCTTGTGCCATGACTGCAGTCTCTGACCATGTCTTGTGCCATGCCCACAGTCTCTGCCCATCTCTTGACTCATCCTAAGACTCTAAGGAACAATAGGCCACTGAGGCCAGGGAGAAGGCCATAGCAAAATGGATTGTGTCCACCGGGTTACTGGACCATCTCTTGTGCCATATATGCAGTCTCTGACCATCTCTTGTGCCATGTACATAGTCTCTGACCATCTCTTGTGCCATGTATGCAGTCTCTGACCATCTCTTGTGCCATGACTGCCATCTCTGACCATCTCTTGTGCTATGTATGCAGTCTCTAACCATCTCTTGTGCCATGTTTACAGTCTCTGACAATCTCTTGAGCCATGTCTGCAGTCTCTGCCGATGTCTTGTGCCAGGTATGCAGTCTCTGACCATTTCTTGTGCCATGTATACAGTCTATGACCATCTCTTGTGCCATGACGGCAGTCTCTGACCATCTCCTGTGCCATGTATGCAGTCTCTGACCATCACTTGTATCATTTTTACAGTCTCTGACCAACTCTTGTGCCATGTATGTAGTCTCTGACCATCCCTTGTGCCAGGTATGCAGTCTCTGACCATCTCTTGTGAAATGTATGCAGTCTCTGACCATCTCTTGTGCCATGTATGCAGTCTCTAACAATCTCTTGTGCCATGTATACAGTCTATGAGCATCTCTTGTGCCATGACTGCTGTCTCTGACCATCTCCTGTGCCATGTATGCAGTCTCTGACCATCTCTTGTGTCATGTATACAGTCTCTGACCATCTCTTGTGCCATGTATGTAGTCTCTGACAGTTTCTTGTGCAGATATGCAGTCTCTGACAGTCTCTTGTGTCATGTATGCAGTCTCTAACAATCTCCTGTGCCATGTATACAGTCTATGACCATCTCTTGTGCCATGACTGCAGTCTCTGACCATCTCCTGTTCCATGTATGCAGTCTCTGACCATCTCTTGTGTCATGTATACAGTCTCTGACCATCTCCTGCTCCATGTACGTAGTCTCTGACCATACCTTGTGCCATGTATGCATTCTCTGGCAATCTCTTGTGCCATGTATGCCGTCTCTGACCATCTGTTGTGCCATGACTGCAGTCTCTGGCTATCTCTTGGGCCATGTTTGTAGTCTCTGACCATCTCTTGTGCCATGACTGCAGTCTCTGACCATCTCTTGTGCCATGTATGTAGTCTCTGACCATTTCTTGTGCCATGTATGTAGTCTCTGACCATCTCTTGTGCCATGTATGCAGTCTGTGACCATCTCTTGAGCCATGACTGCAGTCTCTGACCATCTCTTGTGCCATGTATGCAGTCTCTGACAATCTCTTGTGCCATGTATACAGTTTATGACCATCTCTTGTGCCATGACTGCAGTCTCTGACCATCTCCTGTGCCATGTATGCAGTCTCTGACCATCTCTTGTGTCATGTATACAGTCTCTGACCATCTCTTGTGCCATGACTGCCATCTCTGACCATCTCCTGTGCCATGTATGCAGTCTCTGACCATCTCTTGTGTCATGTATACAGTCTCTGACCATCTCTTGTGCCATGGCTGCTGTCTCTGACCAACTCTTGTGCTATGTATGTGGTCTCTAACCATCTCTTGCACCATGTATACAGTCTCTGACCATCTCTTGTGCCATGACTGCAGTCTATGACCACCTCTTGTGCCATGTATGCAGTCTCTGACCATCTCTTGTGTCATGTATACAGTCTCTGACCATCTCTTGTGCCATTTATGTAGTCTCTGACCATCCCTTGTGCCATGTATGCAGTCTCTGGCAATCTCTTGTGCCATGTATACAGTCTCTGACCATCTCCTGTGCCATGTATGTAGTCTCTGACCATCTCTTCTGCCATGTATACAGTCTCTGACCATCTCTTGTGCCATTCATGTAGTCTCCGACCATCTCTTCTGCCATGACTGCAGTCTCTGACCATCTCTTGTGCCATGTATGTAGTCTCTGACCATCTCTTGTGCCATGAATGCAGTTTCTGATCCTCCCTTGTGCCATGTATGCAGTCTCTGACAATCTCTTGTGCCATTTATACAGTCTCTGACCATCTGATGTGCCATAACTGCAGTCTCTGACCATCTCTTGTGCCATGTATGCAGTCTCTGACCATCTCTTGTGCCACGTATACAGTCTCTGACCATCTCTTGTGCCATGTATGTAGTCTCTGACCATCTCTTATGCCATGTATGCAGTCTCTGGCAATCTCTTGTGCCATGTTTACAGTCTCTGACCATCTCTTGAGCCATGACTGCAGTCTCTGACAATCTCTTGTGCTATGTGTACAGTCTCTGACCATCTCTTGTGCCATGACTGCCATCTCTGACCATCTCTTGTGCTATGTATGCAGTCTCTAACCATCTCTTGTGCCATGTATACAGTCTCTGACCATTTCTTGTGCCATGACTGCAGTCTCTGATCATCTCTTGTGCCATGTATGCAGTCTCTGACCATCTTTTGTGCCATGTATACAGTCTCTGATCATCTCTTGTGCCATTTATGTAGTTTCTGACCATCCCTTGTGCCATGGCTACAGTCTCTGATCATCTCTTGTGCCATGACTGCCATCTCTGACCATCTCTTGTGCCATGACTGCAGTCTCTGACCATCTCTTGTAACATGTATGTAGTCTCTGCTCATGTCTTGTGCCATGCCCACAGTCTCTGCCCATCTCTTGACTCATCCTAAGACTCTAAGGAACAAAAGGCCACTGAGGCCAGGGAGAAGGCCATAGCAAAATGGATTGTGTCCACCGGGTTACTGGACCATCTCTTGTGCCATATATGCAGTCTCTGACCATCTCTTGTGCCATGTACGTAGTCTCTGACCATCTCTTGTGCCATGTATGCAGTCTCTGACCATCTCTTGTGCCATTTATACAGTCTCTGACCATCTCATGTGCCATGACTGCAGTCTCTGACCATCTCTTGTGCCATGTATGCAGTCTCTGACCATCTCTTGTGCACGTATACAGTCTCTGACCATCTCTTGTGCCATGTATGTAGTCTCTGACCGTCTCTTGTGCCATGACTGCAGTCTCTGGCAATCTCTTGTGCCATGTTTACAGTCTCTGACCATCTCTTGTGCCATGACTGCCATCTCTGACCATCTCTTGTGCTATGTATGCAGTCTCTAAACAACTCATGTGCCATGTATACAGTCTCTGACCATTTCTTGTGCCATGACTGCAATCTCTGATCATCTCTTGTGCCATGAATGCAGTCTCTGATCATCTCCTGTGCCATGTATGCAGTCTTTTCTCATCTTTTGTGCCATGCTCGCAGTCTATGCCCATCTCTTGTGCTATGCCCACAGTCTCTGTCCATCTTTTGTACCATGCCCGCAGTCTCTGCCCGTCTCTTGTACTTTATATGCAGTGTCTGATCATCTCTTGTACCATGTATGCAGTATCTGCCCATGTCTTGTGACATGCCCACAGTCTCTGCCCATCTCTTGTGCCATGACTGCAGTCTCTGATCATCTCTTGTATCATGTATACAGTCTCTTCCCATCTCTTGTGCCATGTATGCAGTTTCTGATCATCTCTTGTTGTACCATGCATGCAAACTCTACCCATCTCTTGTGCCATGCCTGCAGTTTCTGCCCATCTCTTGTGCCATGCCCACAATCTCTGCCCATTTTTTGACTCATCCCAAGACTCTAAGGAAAAAAAGGTCACATGAATGTAGTCTCTGACATTCTCTTGTGCCATGCCCACAGTCTCTGCCCATCTTTTGACTCATCCCAAGACTCTAAGGAAAAACAGGCCACATAAATGTAGTCTCTGCAATTCTCTTGTGCCATGTATGTAGTCTCTGACCATCTCTTGTGCCATGTATGTAGTCTCTGACCATCCCTTGTGCCATGTATGGAGTCTCTGACAATCTCTTGTGCAATGTATACATTTTCTGACCATCTCTTGTGGCATGACTGCAGTCTCTGACCATATTTTGTGCCATGACTGCAGTCTTTGACCATCTCTTGTGCCACGACTGCAGTCTCTGAAAATCTCTTGTGCCATGTATGCCATCTCTGACCATCTCTTGTGCTATATTTGCAATCTCTGATCATCTCTTGTGCCATGACTGCAGTCTCTGACCATACTTTTGTGCCATGACTGAAGTCTCTGACCATCTCTTGTGCCATAACTGCAGTCTCTGATCATACTCTTGTGCCATGACTAAAGTCTCTGACCATCTCTTGTGCCATGCCTGCAGTCTCTGCCCAACTCTTGTGCCATGCCTGCAGGCTATGATCATCTCTCGTGCCATGACTGCAGTCTCTGACCATCTCTTGTGCCATGTATGCAGTCTCTGATCATTTCTTGTGCCATGTATGCAGTATCTGACCATCTCTTGTGCTATGTATGCAGTCTCTGATAATATCTTGTGCCATGCATGCAGTCTCTGCCTATCCCTTGTGTCATGTATGCAGTCTCTGACAATCTCTTGTGCCATGTATACAGTCTCTGACCATCTCTTGTGCCATGTATGCAGTCTCCGACCATCTCTTGTGCCATGACTGCAGTCTCTGACCATCTCCTGTGCCATGTATGCAGTCTCCAACCATCTCTTGTGTCATGTATACAGTCTCTGACCATCTCTTGCGCCATGTATGTAGTCTCTGACCATCCCTTGTGCCATGTATGCAGTCTCCGGCAATCTCTTGTGCCATGTATGCAGTCTCTGACCATCTCTTGTGCCATGACTGCAGTCTCCGGCCATCTCTTGTGCCATGTTTGTAGTCTCCGACCATCTCTTGTGAAATGACTGCAGTCTCTGACCATCTCTTGTGCCATGTATGTAGTCTCTGACCATCTCTTGTGCCATGTATGTAGTCTCTGACCATCTCTTGTGCCATGTATGCAGTCTCTGACCATCTCTTGTGCCATGTATGTAGTCTCTGACCATCTCTTGTGCCATGTATACAGTCTATGACCATCTCTTGTGTCATGTATGCAGTCTCTGACCATCTCTTCAGCCATGACTGCAGTCTCTGACCTTCTCTTGTGCCATGTATGCAGTCTCTGACCATCTCCTGTGCCACGTATGCAATCTCTGACCATCTCTTGTGTCATGTATACAGTCTCTAACCATCTCTTGTGCCATGACTGCCGTCTCTGACCATCTCCTGTGCTATGTATGCAGTCTCTAACCATCTCTTGTGCCATGTATACAGTCTATGACCATCTCTTGTGCCATGACTGCAGTCTCTGACCATCTCCTGTGCCATGTATGCAGTCTCTGACCATCTCTTGTGCCATGTATGTAGTCTCTGACAGTCTCTTGTGCCAGATATGCAGTCTCTGACAAACTCTTGTGTCATGTATGCATTCTCTAACAATCTCCTGTGCCATGTATACAGTCTATGACCATCTCCTGTGCCATGTATGTAGTCTCTGACCATCTCCTGTGCCATGTATGTAGTCTCTGACCATCTCTTGTGTCATGTATGTAGTCTCTGACCATCTCTTGTGCCATGTATGTAGTCTCTGACCATACCTTGTGCTATGTATGCAGTCTCTAACCATCTCTTGTGCCATGTATACAGTCTATGACCATCTCTTGTGCCATGACTGCAGTCTCTGACCATCTCCTGTGCCATGTATGCAGTCTCTGACCATCTCTTGTGCCATGTATGTAGTCTCTGACAGTCTCTTGTGCCAGATATGCAGTCTCTGACAAACTCTTGTGTCATGTATGCATTCTCTAACAATCTCCTGTGCCATGTATAAAGTCTATGACCATCTCTTGTGCCATGACTGCAGTCTCTGACCATCTCCTGTGCCATGTATGTAGTCTCTGACCATCTCTTGTGCCATGTATGTAGTCTCTGACCATACCTTGTGCCATGTATGCATTCTCTGGCAATCTCTTGTGCCATGTATGCAGTCTCTGACCATCTGTTGTGCCATGACTGCAGTCTTTGACCATCCCTTGTGCCATGTATGTAGTCTCTGACCATCTCTTGTGCCATGTATGCAGTCTCTGACCATCTCTTGAGCCATGACTGCAGTCTCTGACCATCTCTTCTGCCATGTATGCAGTCTCTTACCATCTCTTCTGCCATGTATGCAGTCTCTGACAATCTCTTGTGCCATGTATACAGTCCATGACCATCTCTTGTGCCATGACTGCAGTCTCTGACCATCTCCTGTGCCATGTATGCAGTCTCTGACCATCTCTTGTGTCATGTATACAGTCTCTGACCATCTCTTGTGCCATGACTGCCGTCTCTGACCATCTCCTGTGCCATGTATGCAGTCTCTGACCATCTCTTGTGTCATGTATACAGTCTCTGACCATCTCTTGTGCTATGACTGCTGTCTCTGACCATCTCTTGCGCCATGTATACAGTCTTTGACCATCTCTTGTGCCACGACTGCAGTCTCTGACCATCTCTTGTGCCATTTATGTAGTCTCTGACCATCCCTTGTGCCATGGCTACAGTCTCTGACCATCTCTTGTGCCATGACTGCAGTCTCTGACTATCTCTTGTGCCATGTATGTAGTCTCTGCCCATGTCTTGTGCCATGCCCACAGTCTCTGACCATCTCTTGTGCCATGACTGCAGTCTCTGACCATCTCCTGTGCCATGTATGCAGTCTCCAACCATCTCTTGTGTCATGTATACAGTCTCTGACCATCTCTTGCGCCATGTATGTAGTCTCTGACCATCCCTTGTGCCATGTATGCAGTCTCTGGCAATCTCTTGTGCCATGTATGCAGTCTCTGACCATCTCTTGTGCCATGACTGCAGTCTCTGGCCATCTCTTGTGCCATGTTTGTAGTCTCCGACCATCTCTTGTGAAATGACTGCAGTCTCTGACCATCTCTTGTGCCATGTATGTAGTCTCTGACCATCTCTTGTGCCATGTATGTAGTCTCTGACCATCTCTTGTGCCATGTATGCAGTCTCTGACCATCTCTTGTGCCATGTATGTAGTCTCTGACCATCTCTTGTGCCATGTATACAGTCTATGACCATCTCTTGTGTCATGTATGCAGTCTCTGACCATCTCTTCAGCCATGACTGCAGTCTCTGACCTTCTCTTGTGCCATGTATGCAGTCTCTGACCATCTCCTGTGCCACGTATGCAATCTCTGACCATCTCTTGTGTCATGTATACAGTCTC
The DNA here is from genome assembly GCF_042186555.1 of Aquarana catesbeiana. Lineage (NCBI taxonomy): Eukaryota > Metazoa > Chordata > Amphibia > Anura > Ranidae > Aquarana > Aquarana catesbeiana. The sequence goes on from NC_133328.1 coordinate 266,012,856, forward strand.
TAACCATCTCTTGTGCCATGACTGCCGTCTCTGACCATCTCCTGTGCTATGTATGCAGTCTCTAACCATCTCTTGTGCCATGTATACAGTCTATGACCATCTTTTGTGCCATGACTGCAGTCTCTGACCATCTCCTGTGCCATGTATGCAGTCTCTGACCATCTCTTGTGCCATGTATGTAGTCTCTGACAGTCTCTTGTGCCAGATATGCAGTCTCTGACAAACTCTTGTGTCATGTATGCATTCTCTAACAATCTCCTGTGCCATGTATACAGTCTATGACCATCTCCTGTGCCATGTATGTAGTCTCTGACCATCTCCTGTGCCATGTATGTAGTCTCTGACCATCTCTTGTGTCATGTATACAGTCTCTGACCATCTCTTGTGCCATGTATGTAGTCTCTGACCATACCTTGTGCTATGTATGCAGTCTCTAACCATCTCTTGTGCCATGTATACAGTCTATGACCATCTCTTGTGCCATGACTGCAGTCTCTGACCATCTCCTGTGCCATGTATACAGTCTCTGACCATCTCCTGTGCCATGTATGTAGTCTCTGACCATCTCCTGTGCCATGTATGCAGTCTCTGACCATCTCTTGTGTCATGTATACAGTCTCTGACCATCTCTTGTGCCATGACTGCCGTCTCTGACCATCTCCTGTGCCATGTATGCAGTCTCTGACCATCTCTTGTGTCATGTATACAGTCTCTGACCATCTCTTGTGCTATGACTGCTGTCTCTGACCATCTCTTGCGCCATGTATACAGTCTTTGACCATCTCTTGTGCCACGACTGCAGTCTCTGACCATCTCTTGTGCCATTTATGTAGTCTCTGACCATCCCTTGTGCCATGGCTACAGTCTCTGACCATCTCTTGTGCCATGACTGCAGTCTCTGACTATCTCTTGTGCCATGTATGTAGTCTCTGCCCATGTCTTGTGCCATGCCCACAGTCTCTGCCCATCTCTTGACTCATCCTAAGACTCTAAGGAACAATAGGCCACGGAGGCCAGGGAGAAGGCCATAGCAAAATGGATTGTGTCCAACGGGTTATTGGACCATCTCTTGTGCCATATATGCAGTCTCTGACCATCTCTTGTGCCATGTACGTAGTCTCTGACCATCTCTTGTGCCATGTATGCAGTCTCTGACCATCTCTTGTGCCATGACTGCCATCTCTGACCATCTCTTGTGCTATGTATGTAGTCTCTAACCATCTCTTGTGCCATGTTTACAGTCTCTGACCATCTCTTGAGCCATGACTGCAGTCTCTGACCATCTCTTGTGCCATGTATGCAGTCTCTGACCATCTCTTGTGCCATTTATACAGTCTCTGACCATCTCATGTGCCATGACTGCACTCTCTGACCATCTCTTGTGCCATGTATGCAGTCTCTGACCATCTCTTGTGCACGTATACAGTCTCTGACCATCTCTTGTGCCATGTATGTAGTCTCTGACCATCTCTTGTGCCATGTATGCAGTCTCTGGCAATCTCTTGTGCCATGTTTACAGTCTCTGACCATCTCTTGTGCCATGACTGCAGTCTCTGACAATCTCTTGTGCCATGTGTACAGTCTCTGACCATCTCTTGTGCCACGACTGCCATCTCTGACCATCTCTTGTGCTATGTATGCAGTCTCTAACCATCTCTTGTGCCATGTATACAGTCTCTGACCATTTCCTGTGCCATGACTGCAGTCTCTGATCATCTCTTGTGCCATGTATGCAGTCTCTGACCATCTCTTGTGCCATGTGTACAGTCTCTGAACATCTCTTGTGCCATTTATGTAGTTTCTGACCATCCCTTGTGCCATGGCTACAGTCTCTGACCATCTCTTGTGCCATGACTGCCATCTCTGACCATCTCTTGTGCCATGACTGCAGTCTCTGACCATCTCTTGTGCCATGTATGTAGTCTCTGCCAATGTCTTGTGCCATGCCCACAGTCCCTGCCCATCTCTTGACTCATCCTAAGACTCTAAGGAACAATAGGCCACTGAGGCCAGGGAGAAGTCCATAGCAAAATGGATTGTGTCCACCGGGTTACTGGACCATCTCTTGTGCCATATATGCAGTCTCTGACCATCTCTTGTGCCATGTACGCAGTCTCTGACCATCTCTTGTGCCATGTATGCAGTCTCTGACCATCTCTTGTGCCATTTATACAGTCTCTGACCATCTCATGTGCCATGACTGCAGTCTCTGACCATCTCTTGTGCCATGTATGTAGTCTCTGACCATCTCTTGTGCCATGTATGCAGTCTCTGGCAATCTCTTGTGCCATGTTTACAGTCTCTGACTATCTTTTGTGCCATGACTGCAGTCTCTGACAATCTCTTGTGCCATGTGTACACTCTCTGACCATCTCTTGTGCCATGACTGCCATCTCTGACCATCTCTTGTGCTATGTATGCAGTCTCTAACCATCTCTTGTGCCATGTATACAGTCTCTGACCATTTCTTGTGCCATGACTGCAGTCTCTGATCATCTCTTGTGCCATGTATGCAGTCTCTGACCATCTCTTGTGCCATGTATACAGTCTCTGACCATCTCTTGTGCCATGTATGTAGTCTCTGACAGTCTCTTGTGCCAGATATGCAGTCTCTGACAAACTCTTGTGTCATGTATGCATTCTCTAACAATCTCCTGTGCCATGTATACAGTCTATGACCATCTCTTGTGCCATGACTGCAGTCTCTGACCATCTCCTGTGCCATGTATGTAGTCTCTGACCATCTCTTGTGTCATGTGTACAGTCTCTGACCATCTCTTCTGCCATGTATGTAGTCTCTGACCATACCTTGTGCCATGTATGCATTCTCTGGCAATCTCTTGTGCCATGTATGCAGTCTCTGACCATCTGTTGTGCCATGACTGCAGTCTCTGGCCATCTCTTGGGCCATGTTTTTAGTCTCTGACCATCTCTTGTGCCATGTATGCAGTCTCTGACCATCTCTTGAGCCATGACTGCAGTCTCTGACCATCTCTTGTGCCATGTATGCAGTCTCTGACAATCTCTTGTGCCATGTATACAGTCTCTGACCATCTCATGTGCCATGACTGCAGTCTCGGACCATCTCTTGTGCCATGTATGCAGTCTCTGGCAAACTCTTGTGCCATGTATACAGTCTCTGACCATCTCCTGGGCCATGTATGTAGTCTCTGACCATCCCTTGTGCCATGACTGCAGTCTCTGAAAATCTCTTGTGCCATATGTACAGTCTCTGACCATCTCTTGTGCCATGACTGCCATCTCTGACCATCTCTTGTGCCATGTATACAGTCTCTGACCATTTCTTGTGCCATGACTGCAGTCTTTGAATATCTCTTGTGCCATGTATGCAGTCTTTGACCATCTCTTGTGCCATGTATACAGTCTCTGACCATCTCTTGTGCCATGTGTACAGTCTCTGACCATCTCTTGTGCCATGGCTGCAGTCTCTGACCATCTCTTGTGCCATGACTGCAGTCTCTGACCATGTCTTGTGCCATGCCCACAGTCTCTGCCCATCTCTTGACTCATCCTAAGACTCTAAGGAACAATAGGCCACTGAGGCCAGGGAGAAGGCCATAGCAAAATGGATTGTGTCCACCGGGTTACTGGACCATCTCTTGTGCCATATATGCAGTCTCTGACCATCTCTTGTGCCATGTACATAGTCTCTGACCATCTCTTGTGCCATGTATGCAGTCTCTGACCATCTCTTGTGCCATGACTGCCATCTCTGACCATCTCTTGTGCTATGTATGCAGTCTCTAACCATCTCTTGTGCCATGTTTACAGTCTCTGACAATCTCTTGAGCCATGTCTGCAGTCTCTGCCGATGTCTTGTGCCAGGTATGCAGTCTCTGACCATTTCTTGTGCCATGTATACAGTCTATGACCATCTCTTGTGCCATGACGGCAGTCTCTGACCATCTCCTGTGCCATGTATGCAGTCTCTGACCATCACTTGTATCATTTTTACAGTCTCTGACCAACTCTTGTGCCATGTATGTAGTCTCTGACCATCCCTTGTGCCAGGTATGCAGTCTCTGACCATCTCTTGTGAAATGTATGCAGTCTCTGACCATCTCTTGTGCCATGTATGCAGTCTCTAACAATCTCTTGTGCCATGTATACAGTCTATGAGCATCTCTTGTGCCATGACTGCTGTCTCTGACCATCTCCTGTGCCATGTATGCAGTCTCTGACCATCTCTTGTGTCATGTATACAGTCTCTGACCATCTCTTGTGCCATGTATGTAGTCTCTGACAGTTTCTTGTGCAGATATGCAGTCTCTGACAGTCTCTTGTGTCATGTATGCAGTCTCTAACAATCTCCTGTGCCATGTATACAGTCTATGACCATCTCTTGTGCCATGACTGCAGTCTCTGACCATCTCCTGTTCCATGTATGCAGTCTCTGACCATCTCTTGTGTCATGTATACAGTCTCTGACCATCTCTTGTGCCATGTATGTAGTCTCTGACAGTTTCTTGTGCAGATATGCAGTCTCTGATAGTCTCTTGTGTCATGTATGCAGTCTCTAACAATCTCCTGTGCCATGTATACAGTCTCTGACCATCTCTTGCTCCATGTACGTAGTCTCTGACCATACCTTGTGCCATGTATGCATTCTCTGGCAATCTCTTGTGCCATGTATGCCGTCTCTGACCATCTGTTGTGCCATGACTGCAGTCTCTGGCTATCTCTTGGGCCATGTTTGTAGTCTCTGACCATCTCTTGTGCCATGACTGCAGTCTCTGACCATCTCTTGTGCCATGTATGTAGTCTCTGACCATTTCTTGTGCCATGTATGTAGTCTCTGACCATCTCTTGTGCCATGTATGCAGTCTGTGACCATCTCTTGAGCCATGACTGCAGTCTCTGACCATCTCTTGTGCCATGTATGCAGTCTCTGACAATCTCTTGTGCCATGTATACAGTTTATGACCATCTCTTGTGCCATGACTGCAGTCTCTGACCATCTCCTGTGCCATGTATGCAGTCTCTGACCATCTCTTGTGTCATGTATACAGTCTCTGACCATCTCTTGTGCCATGACTGCCATCTCTGACCATCTCCTGTGCCATGTATGCAGTCTCTGACCATCTCTTGTGTCATGTATACAGTCTCTGACCATCTCTTGTGCCATGGCTGCTGTCTCTGACCAACTCTTGTGCTATGTATGTGGTCTCTAACCATCTCTTGCACCATGTATACAGTCTCTGACCATCTCTTGTGCCATGACTGCAGTCTATGACCACCTCTTGTGCCATGTATGCAGTCTCTGACCATCTCTTGTGTCATGTATACAGTCTCTGACCATCTCTTGTGCCATTTATGTAGTCTCTGACCATCCCTTGTGCCATGTATGCAGTCTCTGGCAATCTCTTGTGCCATGTATACAGTCTCTGACCATCTCCTGTGCCATGTATGTAGTCTCTGACCATCTCTTCTGCCATGTATACAGTCTCTGACCATCTCTTGTGCCATTCATGTAGTCTCCGACCATCTCTTCTGCCATGACTGCAGTCTCTGACCATCTCTTGTGCCATGTATGTAGTCTCTGACCATCTCTTGTGCCATGAATGCAGTTTCTGATCCTCCCTTGTGCCATGTATGCAGTCTCTGACAATCTCTTGTGCCATTTATACAGTCTCTGACCATCTGATGTGCCATAACTGCAGTCTCTGACCATCTCTTGTGCCATGTATGCAGTCTCTGACCATCTCTTGTGCCACGTATACAGTCTCTGACCATCTCTTGTGCCATGTATGTAGTCTCTGACCATCTCTTATGCCATGTATGCAGTCTCTGGCAATCTCTTGTGCCATGTTTACAGTCTCTGACCATCTCTTGAGCCATGACTGCAGTCTCTGACAATCTCTTGTGCTATGTGTACAGTCTCTGACCATCTCTTGTGCCATGACTGCCATCTCTGACCATCTCTTGTGCTATGTATGCAGTCTCTAACCATCTCTTGTGCCATGTATACAGTCTCTGACCATTTCTTGTGCCATGACTGCAGTCTCTGATCATCTCTTGTGCCATGTATGCAGTCTCTGACCATCTTTTGTGCCATGTATACAGTCTCTGATCATCTCTTGTGCCATTTATGTAGTTTCTGACCATCCCTTGTGCCATGGCTACAGTCTCTGATCATCTCTTGTGCCATGACTGCCATCTCTGACCATCTCTTGTGCCATGACTGCAGTCTCTGACCATCTCTTGTAACATGTATGTAGTCTCTGCTCATGTCTTGTGCCATGCCCACAGTCTCTGCCCATCTCTTGACTCATCCTAAGACTCTAAGGAACAAAAGGCCACTGAGGCCAGGGAGAAGGCCATAGCAAAATGGATTGTGTCCACCGGGTTACTGGACCATCTCTTGTGCCATATATGCAGTCTCTGACCATCTCTTGTGCCATGTACGTAGTCTCTGACCATCTCTTGTGCCATGTATGCAGTCTCTGACCATCTCTTGTGCCATTTATACAGTCTCTGACCATCTCATGTGCCATGACTGCAGTCTCTGACCATCTCTTGTGCCATGTATGCAGTCTCTGACCATCTCTTGTGCACGTATACAGTCTCTGACCATCTCTTGTGCCATGTATGTAGTCTCTGACCGTCTCTTGTGCCATGACTGCAGTCTCTGGCAATCTCTTGTGCCATGTTTACAGTCTCTGACCATCTCTTGTGCCATGACTGCCATCTCTGACCATCTCTTGTGCTATGTATGCAGTCTCTAAACAACTCATGTGCCATGTATACAGTCTCTGACCATTTCTTGTGCCATGACTGCAATCTCTGATCATCTCTTGTGCCATGTATGCAGTCTCTGACCATCTCTTGTGCCATGTGTACAGTCTCTGGCCATCTCTTGTGCCATTTATGTAGTTTCTGACCATCCCTTGTGCCATGGCTACAGTCTCTGACCATCTCTTGTGCCATGACTGCCATCTCTGACCATCTCTTGTGCCATGACTGCAGTCTCTGACCATCTCTTGTGCCATGTATGTAGTCTCTGCCAATGTCTTGTGCCATGCCCACAGTCTCTGCCCATCTCTTGACTCATCCTAAGACTCTAAGGAACAATAGGCCACTGAGGCCAGGGAGAAGGCCATAGCAAATTGGATTGTGTCCACCGGGTTACTGGACCATCTCTTGTGCCATATATGCAGTCTCTGACCATCTCTTGTGCCATGTACGTACTCTCTGACCATCTCTTGTGCCATGTATGCAGTCTCTGACCATCTCTTGTGCCATTTATACAGTCTCTGACCATCTCATGTGCCATGACTGCAGTCTCTGACCATCTCTTGTGCCATGTATGCAGTCTCTGACCATCTCTTGTGCACGTATACAGTCTCTGACCATCTCTTGTGCCATGTATGTAGTCTCTGACCATCTCTTGTGCCATGTATGCAGTCTCTGGCAATCTCTTGTGCCATGTTTACAGTCTCTGACCATCTCTTGTGCCATGACTGCAGTCTCTGACAATCTCTTGTGCCATGTGTACACTCTCTGACCATCTCTTGTGCCATGACTGCCATCTCTGACCATCTCTTGTGCTATGTATGCAGTCTCTAACCATCTCTTGTGCCATGTATGCAGTCTCTGACCATCTCTTGTGCCATGACTGCCGTCTCTGACCATCTCTTGTGCTATGTATGCAGTCTCTAACCATCTCTTGTGCCATGTATACAGTCTCTGACCATTTCTTGTGCCATGACTGCAGTCTCTGATCATCTCTTGTGCCATGTATGCAGTCTTTCACCATCTCTTGTGCCATGTATACAGTCTCTGACCATCTCTTGTGCCATTTATGTAGTCTCTGACCATCCCTTGTGCCATGGCTACAGTCTCTGACCATCTCTTGTGCCATGACTGCAGTCTCTGACCATCTCTTGTGCCAAGTATGTAGTCTCTGCCCATGTCTTGTGCCATGCCCACAGTCTCTGCCCATCTCTTGACTCATCCTAAGACTCTAAGGAACAATAGGCCACTGAGGCCAGGGAGAAGGCCATAGCAAAATGGATTGTGTCCACCGGGTTACTGGACCATCTCTTGTGCCATATATGCAGTCTCTGACTATCTCTTGTGCCATGTATGCAGTCTCTGACCATCTCTTGTGCCATGACTGCCATCTCTGACCATCTCTTGTGCTATGTATGCAGTCTCTACCATCTCTTGTGCCATGTTTACAGTCTCTGACCATCTCTTGTGCCATGACTGCAGTCTCTGACCATCTCTTGTGCCATGTATGCAGTCTCTGACCATCTCTCGTGCCATGTATGCAGTCTCTGACAATCTCTTGAGCCTTGTCTGCAGTCTCTGCCCATCTCTTGTGCCAGGTATGCAGTCTCTGACCATTTCTTGTGCCATGTATGCAGTCTCTAACAATGTCTTGTGCCATGTATACAGTCTATGACCATCTCTTGTGCCATGACGGCAGTCTCTGACCATCTCCTGTGCCATGTATGCAGTCTCTGACCATCACTTGTATCATTTTTACAGTCTCTGACCAACTCTTGTGCCATGTATGTAGTCTCTGACCATCTCTTGTGAAATGTATGCAGTCTCTGACCATCTCTTGTGCCATGTATGCAGTCTCTAACAATCTCTTGTGCCATGTATACAGTCTATGAGCATCTCTTGTGCCATGACTGCTGTCTCTGACCATCTCCTGTGCCATGTATGCAGTCTCTGACCATCTCTTGTGTCATGTATACAGTCTCTGACCATCTCTTGTGCCATGTATGTAATCTCTGACAGTTTCTTGTGCAGATATGCAGTCTCTGACAGTCTCTTGTGTCATGTATGCAGTCTCTAACAATCTCCTGTGCCATGTATACAGTCTCTGACCATCTCTTGTGCCATGTACGTAGTCTCTGACCATACCTTGTGCCATGTATGCATTCTCTGTCAATCTCTTGTGCCATTTATGCCGTCTCTGACCATCTGTTGTGCCATGACTGCAGTTTCTGGCCATCTCTTGGGCCATGCTTGTAGTCTCTGACCATCTCTTGTGCCATGACTGCAGTCTCTGACCATCTCTTGTGCCATGTATGTAGTCGCTGACCATTTCTTGTGCCATGTATGTAGTCTCTGACCATCTCTTGTGCCATGTATGCAGTCTGTGACCATCTCTTGAGCCATGACTGAAGTCTCTGACCATCTCTTGTGCCATGTATGCAGCCTCTGACAATCTCTTGTGCCATGTATACAGTCTATGACCATCTCTTGTGCCATGGCTGCAGTCTCTGACCATCTCCTGTGCCATGTATGCAGTCTCTGACCATCTCTTGTGTCATGTATACAGTCTCTGACCATCTCTTGTGCCATGACTGCCGTCTCTGACCATCTCCTGTGCCATGTATGTAGTCTCTGACCATCTCTTGTGTCATGTATACAGTCTCTGACCATCTCTTGTGCCATGGCTGCTGTCTCTGACCAACTCTTGTGCTATGTATGTGGTCTCTAACCATCTCTTGCGCCATGTATAGAGTCTCTGACCATCTCTTGTGCCATTACTGCAGTCTATGACCATCTCTTGTGCCATGTATGCAGTCTCTGACCATCTCTTGTGTCATGTATACAGTCTCTGACCATCTCTTGTGCCATTTATGTAGTCTCTGACCATCCCTTGTGCCATGTATGCAGTCTCTGGCAATCTCTTGTGCCATGTATACAGTCTCTGACCATCTCCTGTGCCATGTATGTAATCTCTGACCATCTCTTCTGCCATGTATACAGTCTCTGACCATCTCTTGTGCCATTCATGTAGTCTCTGACCATCCCTTCTGCCATGGCTATGGCTACAGTCTCTGATCCTCCTTTGTGCCATGTATGCAGTCTCTGACAATCTCTTGTGCCATTTATACAGTCTCTGACCATCTCATGTGCCATAACTGCAGTCTCTGACCAACTCTTGTGCCATGTATGCAGTCTCTGACCATCTCTTGTGCCACGTATACAGTCTCTGACCATCTCTTGTGCCATGTATGTAGTCTCTGACCATCTTTTTGTGCCATGTATGAAGTCTCTGGCAATCTCTTGTGCCATGTTTACAGACTCTGACCATCTCTTGTGCCATGACTGCAGTCTCTGACAATCTCTTGTGCTATGTGTACAGTCTCTGACCATCTCTTGTGCCATGACTGCCATCTCTGACCATCTCTTGTGCTATGTATGCAGTCTCTAACCATCTCTTGTGCCATGTATACAGTCTCTGACCATTTCTTGTGCCATGACTGCAGTCTCTGATCATCTCTTGTGCCATTTATGTAGTTTCTGACCATCCCTTGTGCCATGGCTACAGTCTCTGCCCATCTCTTGACTCATCCTAAGACTCTAAGGAACAATAGGCCACTGAGGCCAAGGAGAAGGCCATAGCAAAATGGATTGTGTCCACCGGGTTACTGGACCATCTCTTGTGCCATATATGCAGTCTCTGACCATCTCTTGTGCCATGTATGCAGTCTCTGACCATCTCTTGTGCCATGACTGCCGTCTCTGACCATCTCTTGTGCTATGTATGCAGTCTCTGACCATCTCTTTTGTCATGTATACAGTTTCTGACCATCTCTTGTGCCATGGCTGCTGTCTCTGACCAACTCTTGTGCTATGTATGTGGTCTCTAACCATCTCTTGCGCCATATATACAGTCTCTGACCATCTCTTGTGCCATGACTGCAGTCTCTGACCATCTCTTGTGCCATGTATGTAGTCTCTGCCCATGTCTTGTGCCATGCCCACAGTCTCTGCCCATCTCTTGTGCCATGTACATAGTCTCTGACCATACCTTGTGCCATGTATGCATTCTCTGGCAATCTCTTGTGCCATGTATGCCGTCTCTGACCATCTGTTGTGCCATGACTGCAGTCTCTGGCCATCTCTTGGGCCATGTTTGTAGTCTCTGACCATCTCTTGTGCCATGACTGCAGTCTCTGACCATCTCTTGTGCCATGTATGTAGTCTCTGACCATCTCTTGTGCCATGTATGTAGTCTCTGACCATCTCTTGTGCCATGTATGCAGTCTCTGACCATCTCTTGAGCCATGACTGCAGTCTCTGACCATCTTTTGTGCCATGTATGCAGTCTCTGACAATCTCTTGTGCCATGTATACAGTCTATGACCATCTCTTGTGCCATGACTGCAGTCTCTGACCATCTCATGTGCCATGTATGCAGTCTCTGACCATCTCTTTTGTCATGTATACAGTCTCTGACCATCTCTTGTGCCATGGCTGCTGTCTCTGACCAACTCTTGTGCTATGTATGTGGTCTCTAACCATCTCTTGCGCCATGTATACAGTCTCTTACCATCTCTTGTGCCATGACTGCAGTCTATGACCATCTCTTGTGCTATGTATGCAGTCTCTGACCATCTCTTGTGTCATGTATACAGTCTCTGACCATCCCTTGTGCCATGTATGCAGTCTCTGGCAATCTCTTGTGCCATGTATACAGTCTCTGACCATCTCCTGTGCCATGTATGTAGTCTCTGACCATCCCTTCTGCCATGGCTACAGTCTCTGACCATCTCTTGTGCCATGTTTGTGGTCTCCGACCATCTCTTCTGCCATGACTGCAGTCTCTGACCATCTCTTGTGCCATGTATGTAGTCTCTGACCATCTCTTGTGCCATGCATGCAGTCTCTGATCCTCCCTTGTGCCATGTATGCAGTCTCTGACAATCTCTTCTGCCATTTATACAGTCTCTGACCATCTCATGTGCCATGACTGCAGTCTCTGACCATCTCTTGTGCCATGTATGCAGTCTCTGACCATCTCTTGTGCCATGTATGTAGTCTCTGACCATCTCTTGTGCCATGTATGTAGTCTCTGGCAATCTCTTGTGCCATGTTTACAGTCTCTGACCATCTCTTGTGCCATGACTGCAGTCTCTGACAATCTCTTACGCCATGTGTACAGTCTCTGACCATCTCTTGTGCCATGACTGCCATCTCTGACCATCTCTTGTGCTATGTATGCAGTCTCTAACCATCTCTTGTGCCATGTATACAGTCTCTGACCATTTCTTGTGCCATGACTGCAGTCTCTGATCATCTCTTGTGCCATGTATGCAGCCTCTGACCATCTCTTGTGCCATGACTGCAGTCTCTGACCATCTCATGTGCCATGTATGCAGCCTCTGACCATCCTTTGTGCCATGACTACAGTCTCTGACTATCTCTTGTGCCATGTATGTAGTCTCTCACCATCTCTTGTGCCATGTATGCAATCTCTCACCATTTCTTGTGCCATGTATGTAGTCTCTCACCATCCCTTGTGCCATGTATGCAGTCTCTGACAATTTCTTGTGCCATGTACACGGTCTCTGACCATCTCTTGTGCCATGACCGCAGTCTCTGACCATCTCTTGTGCCATGTATGCAGTCTCTGACCATCTCTTGTGCCCATGACTGCAGTCTCTGACCATCTCTTGTGCCATGTATGCAGTCTCTGACTATCTCTTGTGCCATGTATGCAGTCTCTGACCATCCTTTTTGCCATGTATGCAGTCTCTGACCATCTCTTGTGCCATGACTGCCGTCTCTGACCATCTCTTGTGCCATGTATAAAGTCTCTGACTATCTCTTCTGCCATGTTTACAGTCTCTGACAATCTCTTGTGCCATGTATACAGTCTCTGACCATCTCTTGTACCATGACTGCTGTCTCTGACCATCTCTTTTGCTATGTATGCAGTCTCTAACCATCTCTTGTGCCATGTATGCAGTGTCTGATCATCTCTTGTGCCATGTATGCAGTCTCTGACCATCTCTTGTGCCATGACTGCTGTCATGTACCAGATAAGACCAGAACTGTGTGGACTGCAGCAGAGGAAACCCAGACATGTATAAGTGAAAATATAAATGATTTTTTAAAGATAAATGAATACATATAACACAACAACCTCCAATATCACTCAGTGCACCACAACCAATCCAAACAGAACCCCACAAATAATAATAATAACAGAACAAATATATACAAGTAAGGGAAATACCGAGATCATAAACAGAGCCAGGCCAGGGTCGTCAATGGGAGGTCAGCAGCTGGGGAAGGGAAACAAACAGGACAAGAGAGGATGGATGGATCACAGGAGGGACAGGTCAGATACAAGGCTCAGGGTCCAGAGCAAGGAAACAGACAGGGAACAGGAACAACAGGAATCAGGTCTCAGGAACAGGAATCAGGTTAACAGGATGCAGGCTGCAGGTCTGGGCTCAAGAAAAATACCAGGGCAAGATGAGTGTGTACTTGCCGGGTATTTATACTGCAGCTGCTAATTAAGGTCAGGTGACACCTGTCTGCAGAGGGGAATACCCGCTCCATACTGCCAGGATTCCTCCGCTGGTGGACGCCAGTACTGCGGCCCAAAGGTGACAGAATACCAGCAGGGAAAAGCTCTTCTGACAGTTCCAAACTGCCAGGAGACACCTGCTGGTGAACCTCAGTACTGAATGGCAAATGATCGATATTACCAGCGGAGGGGACCTTTCCTGACAGTATCCCCCCTCGAAGGAGTGACCTCCGGACACCCCAACTAGCCGTTGCTTGGGAAAGTCCATGATGTCCAGCCGGGCAGTGGGCACCTCAAGCTTGGCAGTGGGCAGTGGCACATCAGGCTGGGTAGCAGACAGGAATACATCGGGTTGGGCAACGGACAGGAACACATCAGGCTGGGCAGTGGACAGGAACACACCAAGCTGGGCAGCAGACAGGAACACACCAGGGTGGGCAGCGGACAGGAACACACCAAGCTGGGCAGCGGACAGGAACACATCAGGCTGGGCAGTGAACAGGAACACATTAGGCTGGGCAGCAGGCACGGGCACTTCAAGCTGGGCAGCAGGCACGGGCACTTCAAACTGGGCAGCAGGCACATCAAGTGGGGCAGCAGGCACATCAAGCTGGGCAGCATGCATGGGCACTTCAAGCTGGGCAGAAGGCATGGGCACTCCAAGCTGGGCAGCAGGCACATCAGGCTGGGCAGCAGGCACAGGCACTTCAAGCTGGGCAGCAGGCACATCAGGCTGGGTAAGCAGGCACGGGCACTTCAAGCTGGGCAGCAGGCACGGGCAGTTCAAGCTGGGAAGCAGGCACATCAAGCTGGGCAGCAGGCACAGGCACTTCAAGCTGGGCAGCAGGCACGGGCACTTCAAGCTGGGAAGCAGGCACATCAAGCTGGGCAGCAGGCACATCAGGCTGGGCAGCAGGCACGGGCACTTCAAGGTGGGCAGCAGGCATGGGCACTTCAAGCTGGGCAGCAGGCACGGGCACTTCAAGCTGGGCAGCAGGCACATCAGGCTGGGCAGCAGGTTCATCAGGCTGTCCAGCAGGCACATCAGGCTGGGCAGCAGGCATGGGCACTTCAAGCTTGGCAGCAGGCATGGGCACTTCGAGCTGGGCATCAGGCACGGGCATTTCAAGCTGGGCAGCAGGCACATCAGGCTGGGCAGCAGGCATGGGCACTTCAAGCTGGGCAGCAGGCATGGGCACTCCAAGCTGGGCAGCAGGCACATCAGACTGGGCAGCAGGCACGGGCACTTCAAGCTGGGCAGCAGGCATGGGCACTTCAAGCTGGGAAGCAGGCACATCAGGCTGGGCAGCAGGCATGGGCACTTCAAGGTGGGCAGCAGGCACGGGCACTTCAAGCTGGGCAGCAGGCACAGGCACTTCAAGCTGGGCAGCAGGCACATCAGGCTGGGCAGCAGGTTCATCAGGCTGGGCAGCAGGCACATCAGGCTGGGCAGCAGGCATGGGCACTTCAAGCTGGGCAGCAGGCATGGGCACTTCGAGCTGGGCATCAGGCACGGGCATTTCAAGCTGGGCAGCAGGCACATCAGGCTGGGCAGCAGGCATGGGCACTTCAAACTGGGCAGCAGGCACATCAAGTGGGGCAGCAGGCACATCAAGCAAGGCAGCAGGCATGGGCACTTCAAGCTGGGCAGCAGGCATGGGCACTCCAAGCTGGGCAGCAGGCACATCAGACTGGGCAGCAGGCACGGGCACTTCAAGCTGGGCAGCAGGCACGGGCACTTCAAGCTGGGAAGCAGGCACATCAGGCTGGGTGGCAGGCACTTCAAGCTGGGCAGCAGGCATGGGCACTTCAAGCTGGGCAGCAGGCATGGGCACTTCAAGCTGGGCATCAGGCACATCAGGCTGGGCAGCAGGTTCATCAGGCTGTGCAGCAGGCACATCAGGCTGGGCAGCAGGCATGGGCACTTCAAGCTGGGCAGCAGGCACGGGCACTTCAAGCTGGGCAGCAGGCACAGGCATTTCAAGCTGGGCAGCAGGCACATCAGGCTGGGCAGTAGGCACGGGCATTTCAAGCTGGGCAGCAGGCACAGGCACTTCAAGCTGGGCAGCAGGCACGGTCACTTCAGACTGCAAAGCGGGCTCATCAGACTGGAGAGCGGGCACAACAGGTCGGAGAGCGGGCACAACAGGCTGGAGAGTGGGCACAACAGGCTGGAAAGCAGGCACATCAGGCTGGAGAGCGGGCAATGGCACCTCTGGCTGGAAAACTGGCATCTCTGGCTGGAACACTGGCCCCTCAGGCTGGAACACCGACTCCTCAGGCTGGAACACCGACTCCTCAGGCTGGAACACCGACCCCTCAGGCTAGAACACTGACCCCTCAGGCTAGGACACCGGCACCTCAGGCTAGAACACCGGCACCTCAGGCTGGAACACCGGCACCTCAGGCTGGGAGGCGGGTACCAGGACATCAGGCTGGAAAGCGGACATCAGGACATCGGACTGGATAACAAGCACTGGAACGTCAGACTGGATAGCAAGCACTGGGATGTCAGACTGGGTTGCAAGCACTGGGATGTCGGACTGGGTTGCAAGCACTGGGATGTCGGACTGGGTTGCAAGCACTGGGACTTCAGACTGGGTTGCATTAGCTGGTGCGAAGGCAGGTTGGGTTACTGGCAGGATCGTCTTGGTTGGAAAAAACTTTAGTTTTTTCTTGGGTTTAGTCACTGAGGCTCTGTAGGTGGGGGGTGCAGCAGACTGCAAAGGATGATTGGGATATGGTGGAGAAGAGATAAAAGTAACTGGGGGAAGTTTTTGTGTATTAGTAGGCAGCTGAGAAGAGGCAGGTGGGTTGAATGCAGGATAGGTACAGGGAGCAGAGACCGGATATAAGTATCTGGTTGGGAGCAATGTATACTGAGCTGCAACTGAGTTTGGTGTGGGTGATGGGGAGACAGACTTGTGGGCAGGTAGGTGTCTGATTGCAGAGGTGGTTTGTTGTGGATTGGTTGGGGCTGGTTGTAACATATCAGAACATGCTGAGAGTATGGGTTGGACAGAGGACGGATAACATGCTGCCTGTCTAACAAGGGTCTGTACTGGGTGAATACACTCCAAAAACGTCTGCTGAGAACAGATGGAATAGTGCTCAAAAAAGCATGCGGAATCATCTTCTAACAGCCACACCAGAGACTCCACCTGATCAGCACTGGAAGGGGGAGAAAAATCATCACTGGTCTTAGGAACACAGGACAGGGCTAGCTCAGCACATATTTGGAACAAAGGCTGCACATCCCCAAACAACATGGTCAACCAGGGAGTGAGCCAAACGGATGAGCTCAAGTAGCTGGTCATTGGTCCACTCTTTTAGTGACTGGCGGAGATACTCGCCACTTTCTGACGCCAGCAGAGCATAATATGGGAACCAAGATGGTTCCTCTGTGCAGCCACTTCTGGTCAGGGATGGCCCTGGTATTCTGTCATGTACCAGATAAGACCAGAACCGTGTGGACTGCAACAGAGGAAACCCAGACGTGTATAAGTGAAAATAAAAATGATTTATTAAAGATAAATGAATAAATATAACACAACCACCTCCAATATGCACCACAACCAATACAAAACAGAACCCCACAAATAATAATAATAACAGAACAAATATATACAAGTAAGGGAAATACCGAGATCATAAACAGAGCCAGGCCAGGGTCATCAACGGGAGGTCAGCAGCTGGGGAAGGAAAACAAACAGGACAAGAGAGGATGGATGGATCACAGGAAGGACGGGTCAGATACAAAGCTCAGGGTCCAGAGCAAGGAAACAGACAGGGAACAGGAACAACAGGAATCAGGTTAACAGGATGCAGGCTGCAGGTTAGGGCTCAAGGAAAATACCAGGGCAAAATGAGTGTGTACTTGCCGGGTATTTATACTGCAGCTGCTAATTAAGGTTAGGTGACACCTGTCTGTAGAGGGGAATACCTGCTCCATACTGCCAGGATTCCTCCGCTGGTGGACGCCAGTACTGCGGCCCAAAGGTGACAGAATACCAGCAGGAAAAAGCTCTTCTGACAGCTCCAAACTGCCAGGAGACACCTGCTGGTGGACCTCAGTACTGCACGCCAAATGATCGATATTAGCAGCGGAGGAGACCTTTCCTGACAACTGCAGTCTCTGACCATCCCTTGTGCCATGTCTGCAGTCTCTGACCATCTCTTATGCCATGTATGCAGTCTCTGACCATCTCTTTTGCCATGTATGTAGTCTCTGACCATCCCTTGTGCCTTGTATGCAGTCTCTGAAATCTCTTGTGCCATGACTCTAGTCTCTGACCATCTTTTGTGCCATGACTACAGTCTCTGACCATCTCTTGTGCCATGACTGCAGTCTCTGACCATCTCTTGTGCCATGTATACAATCTCTGACCATCTCCTGTGCCATGTATGTAGTCTCTGACCATCCCTTGTGCCATGACTGCAGTCTCTGACAATCTCTTGTGCCATGTATACAGTCTCTGACCATCTCTCGTGCCATGACTGCCGTCTCTGACCATCTCTTGTGCTATGTATGCAGTCTCTGATCATCTCTTGTGCCATGTATACAATCTCTGACCATCTCCTGTGCCATGTATGTAGTCTCTGACCATCCCTTGTGCCATGACTGCAGTCTCTGACAATCTCTTGTGCCATGTATACAATCTCTGACCATCTCTTGTGCCATGACTGCCGTCTCTGACCATCTCTTGTGCTATGTATGCAGTCTCTGATCATCTCTTGTGCCATGTATACAATCTCTGACCATCTCCTGTGCCATGTATGTAGTCTCTGACCATCCCTTGTGCCATGACTGCAGTCTCTGACAATCTCTTGTGCCATGTATACAGTCTCTGACCATCTCTTGTGCCATTACTGCCGTCTCTGACCATCTCTTGTGCTATGTATGCAGTCTCTGATCATCTCTTGTGCCATGTATACAGTCTCTGGCCATTTCTTGTGCCATGACTGCATTCTCTGACCATCTCTTGTGCCATTTATGTAGTCTCTGACCATCCCTTGTGCCATGGCTACAGTCTCTAACCATCTCTTGTGCTATAAAAATAAAAATGCTGTGCTATAAATAGAAACAAAAAAGGAGCTGCGACTAGAAAGTGTTATACTACACCAAACAAATATAAAAAGTCGTGCTGATCAATAAATAGTGCAAAATGATGGGCAAAAACTTAAGATATAAGTGACAAACAACCCATAACATAAATTGATAATACAAATAAACATCCAAAATTGAAACTAAGGTGCATCTAACGGCACATATCAAAATTGTGCACCAAATGTGCGGGTGCAAATACTAAATAAATATGAAAATTGTGACATGACAAAAAATCAAGATGACAAAAGTCCATAAATGAATTATGAAAACAAAAATCAATCCGTAAGTGAAAAAATAAAATCTATATTGAAAAATAAAACATCAGAAAATCCAATAGTGAAGGTAAGTCCACAGTGATATATAGTGAGGGTCCACACTGAAGTGATGGGTGCAATATATGAATCTCCTCCACCACTGAAAAGTACTGCCGCTTACCAGAAAACGATGGTCCCTTATTACAGGGGACCACACTGGGCGGATAGCTGTAACCCCAGCCCGGGATCTCCCTGGCAAGCACTGGACTCCAAAGCGTCAGCGGAAGTAGTCAGCAGAAAGGATCAATATTGGCAGCATTATACCAAAAAAACAAAAAAACTCCACATAGTGTAAATCCTTTACATTTATTCAGGTAAAAAGACAAGTGGTAACTTACAGAGAGATGGATAAAATGCGCATAAGTAAAAGATAACGAGCCGGCCGGCTTCCACAAAGCCCGTATACCTCCGGGACTACAGCGGTGACGTCAGAACGTAGCTCCTCCTCCCTACGTCGTTTCTTCACTAGCGGACGTGGTCACTGGATACGAGCGGCGTCCTGATGCACTGCTTTAATAACAAACTAACGCCTCAATCAGGATCACGAGGCAAGAATCACAGGGCGCCATCCCACTGAAGGGAAAGAACTAAGGGCAAACCCAACAAACCATCTGAAAACCCATATAAAATGGATCTCCAGTGGAAGCAAATAAAATTATTGGATATATTAAAAAACTAAATGACAAAAATTGGAAAAAAAGATTTACTAAACATCTAATGCACGAATGGGAAAATAATACTAATATACGTAATATAAATAATAATCCAATAACCAGAATTACCTAGTGGCACCACACCACAACCAATAGGTTAAAGGCTAGAACCACCAGAGCAAGCCCAAACAGACCACACATACAAAGGTGGCAATCCAAATACCACAGAGCATGCGGTGTATGAGAAGGCTCGCAAAATCTGTTAAAATAAGGTTAACAGTAAAAATTAAATTACGAAAAATTAAGATGAATTGCATAATGACATCCCTATTGCTGGGAAAGCGCCCCGCCATTCTTCAAAGACCACTCAAAGAAAATTGTATATACATAAAAATATATGAACATAAAAATATATTAACATCAGAAAAATTGTCCACTATGAGCGCCAACTGGCGTCCCAATAGATGGGCAAAGATCCCACTGATTCAGATATGTCAAAAAATATATACACCAAAATTCACGCCAATAGATTTGCGCTTACTCTGAATAGTCAGGAAGATATAAGCAGCTAACACCACAACTAGAATCGTTGCCACATAGATAGATAATAAACAAAAAATGTGTAGCGCTATTAAGACAAGATACCTTAAACTAATAAGTTAAAAAGGCCTATACCCAAAGTGTAATATACACCAATAAAGGTAGCACATATAAAATCAAACTGGGAATAAATGTGTCAAATGGACAGTCAGTAAGTTGGAACTGAATGGGTCACTACCCAAAACGTGAGGTGAGGAGCGCCTTCACCAGCATACAGCAGAAAAAGTCTCAGAGGTTAATATTCTGCAGCCACTTAAAAAGTCTCATCAATAAATAGGATGTTCCATCTATGAACCCCACTATTCACCACTTTGTCTTCAGAAACATGCAGTGCGCTTAGATGTAATAGATGGGGGCTTACCGGAGGGTTTGAACCCAAAAACAGCATATACTGTTAGGGTCAAACCGACTTTTATTGCACCCTGGCAATGGTGAGAAGATCTTGGCAGCCTGGAGATATTGAACGGGGCTGTTCTAATGATGCATCTTCTCCATAGGTATTAATGGATCTCTCCACGCAGGGTTCATAAAAGGCACAAAAAGGGACTACATAGTGTGATACCGTAGACACCGTATTTATTAAAATAAAAAGAAATACACTTACATGATGAAGTAAATAAAAAGCGCTTGTACGTAAAAGGGGCGGCAGTGGAGTCCTCCCGACGCGTTTCGTCTGAGTAGACTTCGTCCTGGGGTACCCTCCACTGCAGCCCAACTCCTTAATATAGGCACTGTGTTCATCCTGATGTGACTCCAGCCCGTTCAATTACAAAAATCTGCACTTCCGGGTTACCCAAGATGGCGGACCCGCGTGCGTTCCAGGCCTCGTTTTGGTGGGTGTATTATGCGCTCCACCAACCAAAACGAAGGCCAAATGTTCCCCATGTATTAATTGTTTAAGAGCCATTATCATATTGAGAGAGAATGTTTGAAGAAAATCCTACGTTTACAATGGAATACTTGCTTTCATATACAATTCATAAGTATTAACTCGTCTGCCCCACTATGTGACGACGGGTCTGTATTAATCACGTGACGTGACGCAGTGGCGTCACGGCGCGGAAGCGGAACTACTCATGTGGAACTCATCGCTTGCGTTCCACTGGTGGTTAGCCCGAAGATCCCGGCTCTGAGCTAATCTCGCGATGTGACGCTGTGACGTCACGGCGTGAACACGGAACTTCTCATGTAAATCCCACCGCTTGCGTTCCACTGGTGGTTCTTGGCACAACAACAAGTTAAAGATAACCTTAATGTGAATGGCTTGCGTTCCAGTTCATGAGTGAAGAACCGGAAGCAAGTATTTCATCCAATAACATGCACCCAATGGAGGTAACATAATGATTATGTGAGGGACCTGGTCTGGCTAGATCATGTGTAAAATTTATATAAATAAAATTTAAAAATAAAGGGATGCAAAAATTACATGTGTGTGAACCCATATGTGTTAATGAATGAAACGAATTCAATGAGCTGGATTCACATGAGTCTACACATTTTTTACATTTAAGACCTCTGTAATTTAAAACATGCAGAGGGCAATACCAGATCTTACCCCTACGTAAGCACATCTGAGATATAAAATTAAACAACATAAAGTTAAAAAATAACATCATAAAAATATAAATATTTTTATTATGCCCCTTACGATTCATCTAGGAAGGCATTAACGTCTATCTCTACGTTGAGCCCTAAGGGAGCAAAAGTCTGCAGCTCATATGCCCAGTACATTTCGAGGCGGGATACTCCCCTTATTTTGGCACCCCCTCTCCAAGGTGGTGTATATTTGTCGATAATGACAAACTGCGATCCATCTGGATTCCCACCATGGAATTCCTTGTAGTGTCTCGGGACCGTGTGTTTGGGGTCCCTGCTTTTAATAAGGGCGATGTGTTCCCCCACCCTAATCGAAAATGTCCTAGTGGTGCGGCCTATATACTGTTTAAGGCAGGGGCAAGTAATGAGATACACTACATATCTCGTGCTGCATGTGCAGAATGGTTTTATGGTGTATCTTTTCCCTGTCACTGTCAAAATGTCAAAAAATATTTATGTCAAAAAATATATAAATATAAAAAAATAAACAAAGTTACTATGAATTGTCAATAAAAGAATTGACATCGACTTCAATATTGAGGCCAAAGGGGGTGTAACATTTAATCTTATGGACCCAGGCCATTTCCAGCCTAGAAATGCTTCTAACCAAACCGCTACCCCTCCAGTGGGGTCTAAATTTGTCGATCCTAAAAAAATAGTGCCAGAAGGGTCTCTCTTATAGGTAGTGAGGTAGTGCTTGGAGACGGAGTGCTTGGTAAACCCTCTACGTATGTTGTTAATATGCTTATTTAGCCTTACTTGCAAGGGTCACTTAGTCCGGCCCCCATACTGCAGGCCACAAGGGCACTGCAGCATGTACACGACCCCCGATGTAGAGCAAGTAATAAAGGGGTCTATGGTAAAGTGAGGAACTGACTCTTAGGTACGGACCTAAGCCACGAAGAATGGTGGCAGCTGTCATTGGGGATAAATGCATTTCTATTGGTTGGTTTAAAATATGTGGATGTTACAAATTCATTATTGCGTATAGAGATCGTAAGGTGAAAAAAATGAATCTGTTCAGAACTGGCCTCATAATTGAGACGGATGCCTCTATCATTGCTATTGAGAAAACTCATATATTCGGATAAATCAGAATCATTGCCATCCCACAGGAGGAGGATGTCGTCTATGTATCTAACCCACAAGGTCATCTGAGGCCTTGGCTGGGCATAGCCGACATCCTCCTCCCACTTGGCCATAAACAGGTTAGCCAAGCTAGGGGCATACTTTGCCCCCATGGCTACCCCCTTGTCTTGATGGTAGTAGTGGCCATCGAACCAAAAGAAATTATGAGTAGCCGCATACTCTAACAGAACCATAATGAAATCAATTTGCTCACGGGGAAGGTTGGAAGACCGGTTGAGATACAAAAACACTGCATCTAAACCCAACTGGTGAGGGATTACCGTGTATAAGGAAGTAACATCTACTGTTACCAATCTAGTACCCACACCTGGCTTGAGGCTAGAAAGAATGTTAATAACATCCCGAGTGTCTTTTATATAGGACCGCATCGACCGTACCAAAGGTTGTAAAAAGAAGTCAATGTATTTGCCCACCCGGGAAGTAATGGAATCAATCCCACTAACTATGGGACGTCCCGGGGGGCAAATAAGACTCTTGTGTATCTTTGGCAGGTAATAGATTATCGGGATCCTCGGCACTTTAGGCACCAAAAATGCTTTTTCTTTTTTATCAAGGATGTTGGAGCTGAAGCCCCTGGTGACTAAACCTTCTAATTCTTTCTTGTAATTGTCATTGGGGTTGGAAGGCAAACAAGTATAAGTGGTACTGTCTCCCAAAACCCGGTACATTTCTTGCATGTAGTCATCTTTGTTAAGCACGACTATCCCACCTCCTTTATCCGCAGGGCGGATAACCAAATTTTTATTCGCACATTAGAAATCTATTCCCAATTCAATGTCCCTCTTACTTTTAACAAATTTGATCTCCATATCCTCCAAGTCCTTCAGGGCCAAATCCCTAAAGACTTTCAATGGCGGTAAGTGGCGGTAAGTGGCCGCGGGGGGGTTAAACAGGGAAGCGTTAGATAGGCCTGAATGTAGGAAATCACAGGAAGACGTCGTCGGAGGGTTATATGGATTTGAGGCCATATATCTTTGTATGTTAAGTTTACGGACATATTTATGAATGTCCATATATGTATGAAATTTACTAATATTGCGGGGTGGTGCAAATTTCAAACCCTTATCGAGGACTCTAATTTCAGATTCAGTCAAAACTTGTGAGCTAAGATTAAAAATGCCTGTGCCATCTACGTCCTTGGTCTTTTTGGATTTAATACGCCTCCCCCCTCTAGTTCCTCTCTTAGTTCGACTACCCTTTTTGTTCTCTGGCTGGGTCTGGGAAAACCCCAATTTTGCTGTGCATATTGATCAGCAGTACCTGTCTCGTTATAACCAGCGTGGTTGTATATATATTGGCCCCCAGAGGCGCCACCAGCATCTCCCAAATTAGGGGGTGGTTGGTAGACTTCCTCATCGGGACCCAATGTATCGCTAATAGGTTCAAAGTTGTTCTGAACAGGGACATTATATCCAGTATCGTGATCACCCTCATAATGCACCACACGTGGATCACCGTACGTGTTAGGGTGAGTGTACCTAGGGCCCCAAGAATGAGGTGAGGCAGACATACGGTAATCAAAATGACCATTACCAGAGTGGCCCCTATTAGAATGACCATTATTATAGTTGGGTGTGGAGCCCCGCCCCCGAAAGGAGTTCGGGGATCCCCGCATCCAACCCCTTCAACGACCCCGTGGGGGGCCCTGGGGGCCATGATATTGCAGACCAAATCTATACGCCTGTGGGGATTGTGGTCCCACATAAGTGCGTTTGCCACCTTTAGTGTGGTTATCATAATTAGAATTGGGAAAAGGAGGAGGCCTACCACTCATCCTCTGTGGCTGAGATTGCGCCGCCACAGCAGTAGAATGAACTCACTGAGGCAGCGCTGCACCAGAGGTAGTGGTGCCAATAGGGAAAGCCTGTGTAGGGATCACGGGCTGATTTGCCACCTGTGAGATGGTATCCATTTGTTGGATGGCATCACTGGCCTGTTCGGCCAGTAATTTCTTCTGCCATTCAAAAACCGTATGCGATTCATAATCAGCCAAATCCCTATTAAATTGCTTCCTTTTCTTGATTTTTTGCTCCTTTTCTTCTTTTTCTAGCAATTTAAGTATATTTTTAGATCTAGCCACATATTCCTCTCCTGATTTAAAGGGGATAAGCTTTTCCTTAATTAGCTTGATCTCTTCATCCAACCTAGCCAGCTTACTGGCTTTTCTTTCATGTAGAAATTTGAGAAGGCTGATCCCAGCTTCATTAAAATGTCTGTACCAGCCCTCCAAATCAACTTCCCCTTTCTGGGGCCCCACATCCCACCTTAGACTGCGGGGTACCATATGTTTCTTAACGTAAGTTTTAAGAAAAGCAATGTCCCACTGGTGACTTAGGAGGTCTGTTCATGAGACTGAAGAATTTGACTGTCTCCGAAATCCACACCCAGTGGGACATTGCTTTTCTTGAAACTTACGTTAAGGGCAGGAGGCGGAGCCTAGCGGAGCAGACATGCATTGTTAGAGCTCCACACCGCTGAGAAGAGAAGGACAAAGCGGAGCCTGCAGGCTCAAAAGGTATCCATTTGAACCTTTTTGCCCCAGGGAACAAACTGTGAAAGTTTGGGCAGGAAATATGGTACTGGGAGGAAACCGTGGCAGAAATAAAAATCACCTCACAAAGAGCTCACAGGCACTCACTGCAGCTGAAGCAGCTCCAGTCACCTCACAAGATACAGCATCAGGGCGCTCTCACAGACAGAAAATGTCACAGCAAGACTCTCCATTTGAGTCAGATACAGAACAAATCCTCTCACAAACTTCTCCACAAGCCTCCTCAGTATCCCCAGTAATATTATTACAATTTGAAAAGATGCTTCATAAGGCTTTAAAACAAACCTCAGACCAAATAACAAACAGCCTAACCAAAGAAATAAGAGAGCTGGGAAACCGCACCGCAGCCTTAGAAATAAAAATGGATGAAATTGAAATTACAACCCAAGAAAATATAACAGAATTGGAACTATTAAAAAAAGAGAATTTAATACTTCAAACTAAGCTCGAAGATTACGAAAATAGAGCCAGACGTTCAAACTTGCGCATAAGGGGAATACCTGAAACTGTGACAGACCTGCAATCTACTATTACTGCTCTATTACAAGAACTAAAGCCAGATATCCCTATTGAACGTTTAGAACTGGACAGAGTACACAGAGCCCTCACAGCCAAAAAGAAAGATGGACCCCCACGTGATATAATCACAAAATTTCATTATTACAGAACGAAAGAACAAATACTATTTGCTGCAAGAGAAAAAAAGGAACTTAATTTTCAAGGACACAATTATCAAATTTTTGCTGACCTATCCCAACTTACTATTACTAAAAGACGATCCATGAAACCCCAACTAATGGAACTGCAACGCCACAACATTATGTATCAATGGGGCTTCTCCTTTTCAGTCAGATTTAACTACCAAGGTACAATTTACAGAAGCAGATCAGCAGATGAACTACAACAAACCCTTTTAAAATTAAATCTGACAGAACCCACAAGCAGCAACACTCCCACATGCAGAAGAATGGCATCATCTTCACCTTCAGGCAGCACCCAGAAAATTTCAGAACAAAATGGGAATCATCATTCTCACAAAAGAGGCCGTTATGCCACATCATCCAGGGACCAAGAAGATTCAATGGACTGACATCCTAATTCCTGATATCTCTTCATTTATTATACTAAGAGATGGTTCTCTATAAAAAAAACTATATTTATAACTGAATGTAACTGCATTCTGATAGTCACACACTGTGTGGGATCATGTTATATTCCAGTTATATTTCTTATTACTTCTGATTCATATAGCCTTAGAATATATAAGTGAAATAAGGAAATTCTTGTTCAGTTATATATTTTCAGGTAATAACAATAGATTTATTACTTTTTAGGACAAATATGTTCAATAATCCAGAAGTAATGGAAGCTTTTTCTTTCTTTTCTTAAAACAAATATATTATTACCTAACTAGTTCCTAGAATTATGTTTTTGTTTATTCTAATCTGAAGCAATACAACCTCAATTTTATGAGTTAACATATCTAAACAGTTACATATGAATAAAATATGTAATTGTTTACTCTAAAAGGGTTAAAATCCCAAAATAATTCAAACTATCTTCATCAATACCAAAGTTATTAACAGTACCTTTCTAACTGAATTATTTAGCCTAGGGCAAGACTAACCATATACAACCACCCTGGAATAAATAATTTCAACAAAAACTATATTCTGCACTCCAATTAATGAAACATCATTTTAATGTCTTTTGACATAGCACTTCTCTCCTGTAAGCGGAAGATCCGTGTACCCCCATTAGCCCTCCTCATTCTCCTAACCATATTATGTGGGAGTGTGACGAAGGCACTTATTCCCCTGATAGAGATATTTATTCTCTTTCACGGGTAAATTGTGATTACTTGCAAAAAATAATTTATACAATGTATCATCTAATCTCATATGTTTTTTGTTTACTCTTTACTCCAGAATTCACTGGTTTCTTTTCTATCTATTCATCTCTTCAGTCCACACAGGTTGATCTGCGCAGTCAGCTCTGCATAACAAAAAGTAAGTCAAAACTATTTGATCTATTGCCATGGCACCACTGAATATACTTTCCCTGAATGTTCAGGGAATAAATGTCCCTCAAAAAAGGACCAAAGCCTTCCGTACTTTCCATAACAAGAAGGCTCACATAGTATGCCTCCAAGAAACACACTTCACCAAAGATTCTACTCCAAAATATATTTCTCCTTTTTATCAACAAATTTACACGGCTTCTGCCTGTACCAAGCAAAGGGGAACTCTAATTGCATTTCACCGATCCACACCATTCACCTTATCATCAAAAATTAAAGACCCAGAAGGTAGATACTTGATACTCATGGGTTATATAATGGATACAGCAATCACGGTGATTTCCTACTACGCTCCTAACAAACAACCTACACCATTCCTCTCACATATATTACAAGTGATTAATACACACAAAATAGGAACAGTGATAATGTGTGGGGATTCGAACCAGGTCCTCCTCCCATTTCTAGATAAATCACCTTTTACACCATCCAAAATAACCTCTAGATTACCTTTTTCTCAACTTCTTTCCAAATACAATCTGGTAGATTCATGGAGAGAAAGTAACCCAATGAAAAAGAAATTCACTTATTTCTCGCACCCTCATCAAACCTTTACCAGAATAGATCATATTTTTCTAACAATAGGAATGATACCAGAAATTATTGCATCAGATATAATTCCGATTCCGTGGTCTGACCATAATGCAGTATACACTACTATAGCCTCAGCCATACCAAAAGCGCATGACCCAACGTGGTACTTACCGGACATAATGCTCAAACACCCACTACATCAGATGGCCATTGAACAAGCTTTAAAGGAATACATATCAATTAATAATACAACAGACATCTCCCCAATAACACTGTGGGAAGCTCATAAGCATGTCTTGCGTGGTACAATACAAAGACAAATGGCACTATTTAAACGGGAACGCAAAAATCTAGCAAAAAAACTAGAACTCAATTTTAATGCAGCCTACATGTCATTTCAAGATAATCCATCTCAGAGTACAAAATCTCATCTGGAAAAATCTAGATTGGAATACGATCTATTTCTCACTGAGTCAGTTGATAAATCCCTCAAACGCTCCAAACACAATTTCTACATGAATACAAACAAACCAGGTACATATTTGGCTCGAGCATTAAATTCAACTAACAAATCTTTCAAACCAATACGTTTGAAATTATCAAAAAATGTTTACACTTGTAATCCAGTTAAAATAGTCCATAAATTTCACTCACATCTCGCAACTTTATACAAGACAAACAATGAATTTAATCCTACAGAGGCTGAATCCTTCTTCTCAAAAATAACCTTACCTGAGTTATCTCAGAATCAAAAAAGCAGTTTGGATGAGCCTATAACTATAGATGTAGTTGCTAACGCCATAAAAGACCTAAAACTTAACAAAAGACCAGGCCCAGACAGCTACTCGGCTTTATACTATAAAACATTCTCAGAAATACTCTCTCCCATTCTCACTGAAACTTTTAACAAACTTCTAGATGGACATTCTTTTCGGCAAGAAACACTAATGGCAATTGTTTGTATGATCCCAAAACCCCTTTCTGATGATACTTCCTGTGTGAATTATCGGCCTATCTCTCTGTTAAACCTCGATATTAAATTATTAGCAAAAATAATAGCAAAACGCCTCAATAGCATTATAGGAAAATTAATACATAGAGATCAAGTAGGCTTCATGCCAAATAGACAGGCAGGCGATAATATACGCAGGGCAGTGTTATTGGCAAATATTGCTAAAAAACGGAAAATCCCTTTTATGTTTTCTATCTCTCGATATTAAGAGGGCATTTGACACAGTATCCTGGCAATATATGCAATATTCATTACAAAAATGGGGTTTTGGACCCCACTTTTTAACATGGATCAAAGCATTATATAATAAACCCAAAGCCTATATAAAATATGCTGGATACAAATCTGAAGCCTTTAATATCGAAAGAGGTACCCGACAGGGTTGCCCATTATCTCCCTTATTATTTGCCCTTATACTCGAACCCATGGCCCAATACATCAGAACAAACCAAACTATAACTGGCATTGAAGTAGGAGGTATTACACACAAATTATGTATATTTGCAGACGATATATTACTTTTTCTATCATCACCACAGGTCTCTGGTCCTAACTTAATACCAGCTCTTGATGGATTTGCAGCCCTATCCGGCCTTATAATTAATCCTAAGAAATGCCTAGTGCTTAATATTTCACTCACAAACATGGAATTGATCCCGGCTAGGGCTGCACTCCCATTCACATGGGCAGAAAAATCAATCCCATATCTTGGAATTTATTTAACAGCATCTCATTCTGACTTATTCTCAACCAATTATCCTCCTGTATTAAGACAGATCACAAATCTAATAAAACAATGGTCGCAACTTCCTTTATCCTGGATGGGGAAGATTAATGCAATCAAAATGACTATTCTACCCAAATTGCTTTATCTATTCAGAGTCCTCCCTATTCCAATTCCTTCCTATTTTTTGAGAATAGTACAAAAAAGAGCAACTTCGTTTATATGGGGCTCTTCTAAACCACGTATACCTATACACACACTACATCTTCCCAAAAATAAAGGAGGCCTGGGATACCCTAATTTTACTAACTACTACAGAGCAGCACATTTGGCCAGTCTGTCCAAATACCATGCAAAACAGGAAATCCCATTATGGGTATTTATAGAGGCTTCAGAAAATGACCCTCTATTAATATCAAATTTATTATGGCTTGATCCTAAAGACCGCTTTAAAATTCATAATCCCATAACTAAACACTTCTTATCTCTCTGGGATAAACTAAAAACCAAATATCAGTTACAATCTCCACACAATCCTCTCCTTTCTTTTATCAGAAATCCGGCCTTTTATCCGGCATGGATCTACCCAAATTCTTTTAAAGCTTGGACAACATCAGGCATTCAGACACTAAATGACTTCATAGCATCTAAATCATTCCTTTCATTCCCATCGCTTAGAGAAAAATATGATCTACCAAACTCTGAGATATTTAGATATCTAAAAAATCAAAAATTTCTATACACCATTCCTAAAGGGGGATACACCATTATCCCAATTATCAATTTTTGAATCAATCTGTACAAAAGATCCATTTGCTAAAGGTACAATTTCATCACTTTATAATCAATTATATGGAGTAGCAAATCTTAATAGACCCTCTTACGTTCAGAGGTGGGAGGAGGACCTGGGATGAACTTTAGAAGACACGGACTGGTCTAACATATGGCTCACATCTAAGTCATCTTCACCCAACATCTTAGCACTGGAAACAAATTATAAAGTCCTAACTCGCTGGTACCTTGTACCCGCTAGAGTGGCAAAATATTCACCTAATACCTCAGCTCTTTGTTTTCGAGGATGCCCAGAAATAGGCACATATTTACACATATGGTGGACGTGCCCAGTAATCCAAACCTTCTGGAAGGAAGTCTTCGTGATTGCATCTAAAATATTTAAAAAAATAATACAACCAGATCCATATTTAACTTTACTTAATCTAAAACCGAAATGGTTAACACTCTCTCAATTCAAACTTATGATCCAACTAATAACGGCTGCAAAACAAACAGTGGCCAAGGCATGGAAATCTCCTACATTGGTACTAGCAGAAACAATTCACAGAATGAATAATACAATGTCCCATGCTAAGATGGTAGCCATCGATCAAAATCAAATTCCAAAATTTGAAAAACTTTGGCATCCTTGGATAAAACAACAGTTCCTGTCAAACTTCAATGACTCTGTCCTGTTGCCATGGTAACAGATTAAATGACTTACAGAGACACCCATTCTAAGGCTTCAAAGAGAACTAAAAAGAATAATAAACTGACGAGCGGGACAACCTTGTGGACCATACCTCTACCTTTCAACCCTTTTTCTTCTTTCTCTTTCCTTTTCTCCACCTTACGATTAAAGCTTATTATCAGAATTTATTTGACTTATATACACTCTACTTGTAAACAATATGTATAGTATGTATAAATCATTTAAATACCTACAAAAGTAACTAAGGAAATGATATATATCTTTAATTTAGGTTTACGTGAACCCAATGTTTAATATTTGAAATTTCATGATATTTACCTATATAAACCCTACTGTAAAACAATGAGCTTACTTTATAGATCCTTGTAAACTTACTTTATGTATCTTTATAACATTGTATACTCAATAAACTTCTTTTGACAAGGAAACTTACGTTAAGAAACATATGGTACCCCGCAGTCTAAGGTGGGATGTGGGCCCCCAGAAAGGGGAAGTTGATTTGGAGGGCTGGTACAGACATTTTAATGAAGCTGGGATCAGCCTTCTCAAATTTCTACTGGAAAGAAAAGCCAGTAAGCTGGCTAGGTTGGATGAAGAGATCAAGCTAATTAAGGATAAGCTTATCCGCTTTAAATCAGGAGAGGAATATGTGGATAAATCTAGCAATCTACTTAAATTGCTAGAAAAAGAAAAAGCAAAAATTTAAGAAAAGGAAGAAATTTAATAGGGATTTGGCTGATTATGAATCGCATACGGTTTTTGAATGGCAGACGAAATTACTGGCCGAACAGGCCAGTGATGCCATCCAACCAATGGATACCATCTCACAGGTGGCAAATCAGCCCGTGATCCCTACACAGGGTTTCCCTATTGGCACCACTACCTCTGGTGTAGCGCTGCCTCAGCGAGTTCGTTCTACTGCTGTGGCGGCACAATCTCAGCCACAGAGGATGAGTGGTAGGCCTCCTCCTTTTCCCAATTCTAATTATGATAACCACACTAAAGGTGGCAAACGCCCTTATGTGGGACCACAATCCCCAAAGGCGTATAGATATGGTCTGAAACATCATGGCCCTCAGGGCCCCCCATGGGGTCGTTGAAGGGGTTGAATGCGGGGATCCCCGAACTCCTTTCGGGGGCGGGGCTCCACACCCAACTATAATAACGGTCATTCTAATAGGGGCCACTCCGGTAATGGTCATTTTGATTACCGTATGTCTGCCTCACCTCATACATGGGGCCCTAGGTACACTCACCCTAACACGTACGGTGATCCACATGTGGTGCATTATGAGGGTGATCACGATACTGGATATAATGTCCCTGTTCAGAACAACTTTGCACCTATTAGCGATACATTGGGTCCCGATGAGGAAGTCTACCAACCACCCCCTAATTTGGGGAATGCTGGTGGCGCCTCTGGGGGCCAATATAGATACAACCACGCTGGTTATAACGAGACAGGTACTGCTGATCAATATGCACAGCAAAATTGGGGTTTTCCCAGACCCAGCCAGGGAACAAAAAGGGTGGTCGAACTAAGAGAGGAACTAGAGGGGGGAGGCGTATTAAGTCCAAAAAGACCAAAGACGTAGATGGCACAGGCATTTTTAATCTTAGCACACAAGTTTTGCCTGAATCTGAAATTAGAGTCCTCGATAAGGGTTTGAAATTTGCACCACCCCGCAATATTAGTAAATTTCATACATATATGGACATTCATAAATATGTCCGTAAACTTAACATACAAAGATATATGGCCTCAAATCCATATAACCCTCCGAGGACATCTTCCTGTGAGTTCCTAGATTCAGGCCTATCTAACGCTTCCCTGTTTAACCCCCCCGACCACTTACCCCCTTCATTGAAAGTCTTCAGGGATTTGGCCCTGAAGGACTTGGAGGATATGGAGATCAAATTTATTAAAAGTAAGAGGGACATTGAATTGGGAATAGATTCCTTATGTGCGAATAAAAATTTGGTTATCCGCCCTGCGGATAAAGGAGGTGGGATAGTCGTCCTTAACAAAGATTACTACATGCAAGAAATGTACTGATTTTGGGAGACAGTACCACTTATACTCGTTTGCCTTCCAACCCCAACGACAATTACAAGAAAGAATTAGAAGGTTTAGTCACCAGGGGCTTCAGCTCCAACATCCTTAATAAAAAAGAAAAAGCATTTTTGGTGCTTAAAATGCCAAGGATCCCGATAATCTATTACCTGCCAAAGATACACAAGAGTCTTATTTGCCCCCTGGGACGTCCCATTGTTAGTGGGATTGATTCCATTACTTCCCGGATGGGCAAATACGTTGACTTCTTTTTACAACCTTTGGTACGGTCGATGCGGTCCTATATAAAAGACACTCGGGATGTTATTAACATTCTTTCTAGCCTCAAGCCAGGTGTGGGTACTAGCTTGGTAACAGCAGATGTTACTTCCTTATACACGGTAATCCCTCACCAGTTGGGTTTAGATGCAGTGTTTTTGTATCTCAACCGGTCTTCCAACCTTCCCCGTGAGAAAATTGATTTCATTATGGTTCTGTTAGAGTATGCGGCTACTCATAATTTCTTTTGGTTCGATGGCCACTACTACCATCAAGACAAGGGGGTAGCCATGGGGGCAAAGTATGCCCCTAGCTTGGCTAACCTGTTTATGGCCAAGTGGGAGGAGGATGTCGGCTATCCCCAGCCAAGGCCTCAGATGACCTTGTGGGTTAGATACATAGACGACATCCTCCTCCTGTGGGACGGCAATGATTCTGATTTATCCGAATATATGAGTTTTCTCAATAGCAATGATAGAGGCATCCGTCTCAATTATGAGGCCAGTTCTGAACAGATTCATTTTTTGGACCTTTACAATCTCTATATGCAATAATGAATTTGTAACATCCACATATTTTAAACCAACCGATAGAAATGCATTTATCCCCATTACAGCTGCCACCATTCTTCGTGGCATAGGTCTGTACCTAAGAGTCAGTTCCTTAGACTTAAACGGAACTGTACGGATGTTGCCACTTTTCAAACCCAGGCACAGGTCTTAACCCAGAGGTTTGTAGCCAAGGGATATGCTCCAGACTTTGTGGCTAATATTTTAGACCAGGTTGGGAATGTGGATCGTAACGATTTACTTGTTACGCGGGCTGAGGGTCCAGTCGACGCCTCTTACCGTTGCCCTTTCGTTACCAATTTTTCTTGTCAAGCATGCTAGAGTGAAACACATTATTAATAGGCATTGGCACATTCTTAAGAATGATAGGGTGATGAAATCTATCCTTCCTGACAAGCCACAGGTAGTCTTTAGGGGCGCACTGTCTCTTAAAGACAAACTGGCACCTAATATTTTGAATCCCCCTATTCCTAGATCTGGCTTCTTCTCTGAACTGACAGGGTATTACCAATGTAGGAGATGTCAGGCCTGTTCAATTAATGGTTGTAGGACTAGAAGAACTGTCAGTTTTGTTTCTACTTGTACCTCCAAACCATTTACCATAGAGCCCTTTATTACTTGCTCTACATCAGGGGTCGTGTACATGCTGCAGTGCCCTTGTGGCCTGCAGTATGTGGGCCGGACTAAGCGACCCTTGCAAGTAAGGCTAAATGAGCATATTAACAACATACGTAGAGGGTTTACCAAGCACTCCGTCTCCAAGCACTACTTCACTACCCATAAGAGAGACCCTTCTGGCACTATTTTTTTGGGGATTGACAAATTTAGACCCCACTGGAGGGGAAGTGGTTTGGTTAGAAGCATCTCTAGGCTGGAAATGGCCTGGGTCCATAAGATTAAATGTTACACCCCTTTTGGCCTCAATATTGAAGTCGATGTCAATTCTTTTATTGACAATTCATAGTAACTTTGTTTATTATTTTTTATATTTATATTTTTTTGACATATCTGAATCAGTGGGATTTTTGCCCATCTATTGGGACGCCAGTTGGCGCTCATAGTGGACAATTTTTCTGATGTTAATATATTTTTATGTTCATATATTTTTATGTATATACAATTTTCTTTGAGTGGTCTTTGAAGAATGGCGGGGCGCTTTCCCAGCAATAGAGATGTCATTATGCAATTTATCTTAATTTTTCGCAATTTAATTTTTACTGTTAACCTTATTTTAACAGATTTTGCGAGCCTTCTCATACACCCCATGCTCTGTGGTATTTGGATTGCCACCTTTGTATGTGTGATCTGTTTGGGCTCGCTCTGGTGGTTCTAGCCTTTAACCTATTGGTTGTGGTGTGGTACCACTAGGTAATTCTGGTTATTGGATTATTATTTATATTACGTATATTAGTATTATTTTCCCATTCTTGCATTAGATGTTTAGTAAATCTTTTTTTCCAATTTTTGTCATTTAGTTTTTTAATATATCCAATAATTTTATTTGCTTCCACTGGAGATACATTTTATATGGGTTTTCAGATGGTTTGTTGGGTTTGCCCTTAGTTCTTTCCCTTCAGTGGGATGGCTCCCTGTGATTCTTGCCTCGTGGTCCTGATTGAGGCGGGGGCTGTTAGTTTGTTATTAAAGCGGTGCATCAGGACGCCGCCCGTAGCCCGTGACCACGTCCGCTAGTGACGAAACGACGTAGGGAGGAGGAGCTACGTTCTGACGTCACCGCTGTAGTCCCGGAGGTATACGGGCGTTGTGGAAGACGGCCGGCTCGTTATCTTTTACTTATGCGCATTTTATCCATCTCTCTGTAAGTTACCACTTGTCTTTTTACCTGAATAAATGTAAAAGGATTTACACTATGTGGAGTTTTTTGGGTATAATACTGCCACAATATCGATCCTTTCTGCTGACTACTTCCGCTGACGCTTTGGAGTCCAGTGCTTGCCAGGGAGATCCCGGGCTGGGGTTACAGCTATCTGCCCAGTGTGGTCCCCTGTAATAAGGGACCATCGTTTTCTGGTAAGCGGCAGTACTTTTCAGTGGTGGAGGAGATTCATATATTGCACCCATCACTTCAGTGTGGACCCTCACTATATATCACTGTGGACTTACCTTCACTATTGGATTTTCTGATGTTTTATTTTTCAATGCAGATTTTATTTTTTCACTTACAGATTGATTTTTGTTTTTATAATTCATTTATGGACTTTTGTCATCTTGATTTTTTTGTCATGTCACAATTTTCATATTTATTTAGTATTTGCACCCGCACATTTGGTGCACAATTTTGATATGTGCCGTTAGATGCACCTTAGTTTCAATTTTGGATGTTTATCTGTATTATCAATTTATGTTATGGGTTGTTTGTCACTTATATCTTAAGTTTTTGCCCATCATTTTGCACTATTTATTGATCAGCGCGACTTTTTGCTCTTTTTGTCTCTTGTGCCATGACTGCAGTCTCTGACCATCCCTTGTGCCATGTCTGCAGTCTCTGACCATCTCTTATGCCATGTATGCAGTCTCTGACCATCTCTTTTGCCATGTATGTAGTCTCTGACCATCCCTTGTGCCTTGTATGCAGTCTCTGAAATATCTTGTGCCAAGACTGCAGTCTCTGACCATCTTTTGTGCCATGACTACAGTCTCTGACCATCTCTTGTGCCATGAATACAGTCTCTTACCAACTCTTGTGCCATGACTGCAGTCTCTGACCATCTCTAGTGTTATGACTTTAGTCTCTGACCATCTCTTGTGCCATGTATGTAGTCTCTGATCATCTCTTGTGCCATAACTGCAGTCTCTAACCATCCTTGTGACATGTATGTAGTCTCTGACCATCTCTTGTGCCATGTATGCAGTCTCTGGCAATCTCTTGTGCCATGTTTACAGTCTCTGACCATCTCTTGTGCCATGACTGCAGTCTCTGACAATCTCTTGTGCTATGTGTACAGTCTCTGACCATCTCTTGTGCCATGACTGCCATCTCTGACCATCTCTTGTGCTATGTATGCAGTCTCTAACCATCTCTTGTGCCATGTATACAGTCTCTGACCATTTCTTGTGCCATGACTGCAGTCTCTGATCATCTCTTGTGCCATGTATGCAGTCTCTGACCATCTCTTGTGCCATGTATACAGTCTCTGACCATCTCTTGTGCCATTTATGTAGTCTCTGACCATCCCTTGTGCCATGGCTACAGTCTCTGACCATCTCTTGTGCCATGACTGCCATCTCTGACCATCTCTTGTGCCATGACTGCAGTCTCTGACCATCTCTTGTGCCATGACTGCAGTCTCTGACCATCTCTTGTGCCATGTATGTAGTCTCTGACCATCTCTTGTGCCATGTATGTAGTCTCTGACCATCTCTTAAGCCATGTATGTAGTCTCTGACCATCCCTTGTGTCATGTATACAGTCTCTGACCATCTCTTGTGCCATGTATGCAGTCTCTGACCATCTCTTGTGCCATGACTGCAGTCTCTGACCATCTCTAGTGCCATGACTTTAGTCTCTGACCATCTCTTGTGCCATGTATGTAGTCTCTGACCATCCCTTGTGCCATGACTGCAGTCTCTGACCATATCTTGTGCCATGTATGTAGTCTCTGACCATTTCTTGTGCCATGTATGCAGTCCCTGACCATTTCTTGTGCCATGCATGTAGTCTCTGGCAATCTCTTGTGCCATGTATGTAGTCTCTGACCATCCCTTGTGCCATGTATGCAGTCTCTGGCAATCTCTTGTGCCATGTATGCAGTCTCTGACCATCTGTTGTGCCATGACTGCAGTCTCTGGATATCTCTTGGGCCATGTTTGTAGTCTCCGACCATCTCTTGTGCCATGACTGCAGTCTCTGACCATCTCTTGTGCCATGTATGTAGTCTCTGACCATCTCTTGTGCCATGTATGCAGTCTCTGACCATCTCTTGTGCCATGTATGTAGTCTCTGACCATCTCTTGTGCCATGTATGCAGTCTCTGACCATCTCTTGTGCCATGACTGCAGCCTCTGACCATCTCTAGTGTTATGACTTTAGTCTTTGACCATCTCTTGTGCCATGTATGTAGTCTCTGACCATCTCTTGTGCCATAACTGCAGTCTCTAACCATCCCTTGTGACATGTATGCAGTCTCTGACCATCTCTTATGCCATGACTGCAGTCTCTGACCATCTCTTGTGCCAAGACTGCAGTCTCTGACCATCTCTTGTGCCATGACTGCAGTCTCTGACCATCTCTTGTGCCATGACTGCAGTCTCTGACCATCTCTTGTGCCATGTATGCAGTCTCTGACCATCTCTTAAGCCATGTGTAGTCTCTGACCATCCCTTGTGTCATGTATACAGTCTCTGACCATCTCTTGTGCCATGTATGCAGTCTCTGACCATCTCTTGTGCCATGACTGCAGTCTCTGACCATCTCTAGTGCCATGACTTTAGTCTCTGACCATCTCTTGTGCCATGTATGTAGTCTCTGACCATCTCTTGTGCCGTAACTGCAGTCTCTGACCATCCCTCATGCCATGTATGTAGTCTCTGACCATCCCTTGTGCCATGACTACAGTCTCTGACCATCTCTTGTGCCATGACTGCAGTCTCTGACCATCTCTTGTGCCATGTATGCAGCCTCTGACCATCTCTTGTGCCATGTATGTAGTCTCTGACCATCTCTTGTGCCATGACTGCAGTCTCTGACCATCTCTTGTGCCATGTATGTAGTCTCTGACCATCTCTTGTGCCATGTATGCAGTCTCTGACCATCTCTTGTTCCATGTATGCAGTCTCTGACAATCTCTTGTGCCATGTATACAGTCTCTGACCATCTCTTGTGCCCATGACTGCAGTTTCTAACCATCTTGTGTGCCATGTATGCAGTCTCTCTCCATCTCTTGTGCCATGTGTACAGTCTCTGACCAACTCTTGTGCCCATGACTGCAGTCTCTGACCATCTTGTGTGCCATGTATGCAGTCTCTGTCCATCTCTTGTGCCATGTATACAGTCTCTGACTATCTTTTGTGCCATATATGTAGTCTCTGACCATCCCTTGTGCCATGTGTGCAGTCTCTGACCATCCCTTGTGCCATGTATACAGTCTCTGACCATCTCTTGTGCCATGACTGCAGTCTCTGACCATCTCTTGTGCCATGTATGTAGTCTCTGACCATCCCTTGTGCCATGACTGCAGTCTCTGACCATCTCTTGTGCCATGTATATAGTCTCTGACCATCTCTTGTGCCATGTATGCAGTCCCTGACCATTTCTTGTGCCATGCATGTAGTCTCTGACAATCCTTTTGTGCCATGTATGCAGTCTCTGACATTCTCTTGTGCCATTTATACAGTCTCTGATTATCTCTTGTGCCATGACTGCAGTCTCTGACCATCTCTTGTACCCTGTATACAGTCTCTGGCCATCTCTTGTACCATGACTGCAGTCTCTGACCATCGCTTGTGCCATGTATGTAGTCTCTAACCATCTCTTGTGCCATGTATGCAGTCTCTGACCATCTCTTGTGCCATGTATGCAGTCTCTGACCATCTCTTGTGCCATGTATGCAGTCTCTGACCATCTCTTGTGCCATGTATGCAGTCTCTGACCATCTCTTGTGCCATGTATGCAGTCTCTAACCATCTCTTGTGCCATGTATGCAGTCTCTGACCATCTCTTGTGCCATGTATGCAGTCTCTGACCATCTCTTGTGCCATGACTGCAGTCTCTGACCATCTTCTGTGCCATTTGGGGTAGGGTTAGCATTGTGGAGGGGAGGGGGGTGGCAGGAGGACGGTTGGTAAGGGGCACCAAAATGTACCTTCCCCAAAGTAGGCAAAAATCCTTGCACCGGTCGTGCCTGTAATGTTGCACAGTCCTCTGGATGGAGATCTGAGAAGGCCTGTAATGCTGCACAGTGCTCTGGGCGGTGGTCTGAGGAGGCCTGTAATGCTGCAGAGTGCTGGAAGGGTGTCCTAGGTCTGAGGGATGGCCTATAATGCACAGTGCTCTGGATGCCGGTGGTCACTTGTCAGAGGAGTCCTGTAATCCTGTGCTGTGCTGGATGGTGGTCTCAGGTCTGAGGGATGGCCTGTAATGCACAGTGCTCTAGATGCCGGTGGTCACTGGTCAGAGACGGCCTAATGCTACACAGTGCTAGATGGTGGTCTAAGTTCTGACTGGGATGACCTGTAATTAGGGTTGCCACTTTTTCTTCAAGCCAAACCCGCACTTTAGCAGCCTGGGACACCTTAGTGTGACCCAAGGAGAGTAGTAATGCGGTGCGCATAGCATGCCACAGCGAACAGTGGGTGTGGCCAAATTGTTCTTGCTGACATCATCACCCTGCCCCCCAGCAATGCCAAACCTGCCTGCAGCTCCCAGATGGCAACAGATTTGTGAGTGACTATCTTGGTTACTTGGGGAGCCACAGCCCGGTCTGAATAATGTGTCCAGGTTTCAGTCTGCTTGAAACCCGGACACATGATTCAAAACCAGGACTGTCAAGGTGAATCCCGGACAGTTGGCAACCCTACCTATAATTCATGCACAGTTCTATGGCTCGTGATTGTCAGAGGAGGCCTGTAGTGCTGTACAGTGCTGGATGGTGGTCTCAGGTCTGGGGGATGACCTGTAATGCACAGTGCCCTGGATGCCGAATGTCAGAGGAGGCCTGTAATGCACACAAAGTGCTCACTGCTCTGGATGGACAGTGGAGGGGAGGCCTCAGGCCTGTAATTGTAATGTACACACTCACTGCTCTGGATGGTTGTCATTGTGACTCGTGAGTTGGGAGTGGGACTAAATAGTTGCCAACACGTTAAAAAAATTGATAGGGACACTTTTTTTTGCTGTAGGTGGAGCGTTATTATAATTAGGGGGCGAGGTATGCATTTGTAGGCGTGACATAGCCAAAAAAGGACAATTGGCGTGGCTTACGTGAAATAGTGGGCGTGGCTTATATGGGCATGGTTCAAATGGGGCTGTGGTTAGAGTCTGAGATGAACGAGAGATGGAGAAAGAAAGAGGAAAAGAGGGAGGGACGGAGAGAGAAAGAAGGAAAGAAGGAGGGAAGGAGAGAGAAGGCAGGAAAGAGGGATGGAGGGACAGCAGGCCCAGATCCTACACCACAATAGAAATGTGTATTCCAGATTTTAACAAATCAGCAGATAAAGATATTCCAAATATCTGGTGTTAGCGCTTCAATCATCATGTAAGAGACCTCTGTGCGGACTCTGATGTAAGGGGGCTTAGTGCTGACTCTGATGTAAGGGGGCTTAGTGCTGACTCTGATGTAAGGGGGCTCTGTGCGGACTCTGATGTAAGGGGGCTCTGTGCGGACTCTGATATAAGGGGGCTCTGTGCAGACTCTGATGTAAGGGACCTCTGTGCGGACTCTGATGTAAGGGGGCTCTGTGCGGACTCTGATGTAAGGGACCTCTGTGCGGACTCTGATGTAAGGGACCTCTGTGTGGACTCTGATGTAAGGGACCTCTGTGCAGACTCTGATGTAAGTGACCTCTGTGCGGACTCTGATGTAAGTGACCTCTGTGCGGACTCTGATGTAAAGGGGCTCAGTGCGGACTCTGATGTAAGGGGGCTTAGTGCGGACTCTGATGTAAGGGACCTCTGTGCGGACTCTGATGTAAAGGACCTCTGTGTGGACTCTGATGTAAGGGGGCTCAGTGCGGACTCTGTTGTAAAGGGGCTCAGTGCCGACTCTGATGAAAGGGGGCTCTGTGCCGACTCTGATGTAAGGGGGCTCAGTGCGGACTCTGATGTAAGGGGGCTCAGTGCGGACTCTGATGTAAGGGACCTCTGTGTGGACTCTGATGTAAGGGACCTCTGTGCGGACTCTGATGTAAAGGACCTCTGTGCGGACTCTGATGAAAGGGGGCTCTGTGCGGACTCTGATGTAAGGGGGCTCAGTGCGGACTCTGATGTAAGGGGGCTCTGTGCGGACTCTGATGTAAGGGACCTCTGTGCGGACTCTGATGTAAGGGGGCTTAGTGTGGACTCTGATGTAAGGGACCTCTGTGTGGACTCTCATGTAAGGGACCTCTGTGCGGACTCTGATGTAAAGGGGCTCTGTGCGGACTCTGATGTAAGGGGGCTTAGTGCGAACTCTGTTGTAAAGGACCTCTGTGCGGACTCTGATGTAAAGGACCTCTGTGCGGACTCTGATGAAAGGGGGCTCTGTGCGGACTCTGATGTAAGGGGGCTCAGTGCGGACTCTGATGTAAGGGACCTCTGTGCAGACTCTGATGTAAGTGACCTCTGTGCGGACTCTGATGTAAGTGACCTCTGTGCGGACTCTGATGTAAGTGACCTCTGTGCGGACTCTGATGTAAAGGGGCTCAGTGCGGACTCTGATGTAAGGGACCTCTGTGCAGACTCTGATGTAAGGGACCTCTGTGCGGACTCTGATGTAAAGGACCTCTGTGCGGACTCTGATGTAAAGGGGCTCAGTGCGGACTCTGATGTAAGGGGGCTCAGTGCGGACTCTGTTGTAAAGGACCTCTGTGCGGACTCTGATGTAAGGGGGCTCTGCGCGGACTCTGATGTAAAGGACCTCTGTGCGGACTCTGGTGAAAGGGGGCTCTGTGCGGACTCTGATGTAAGGGGGCTCTGCGCGGACTCTGATGTAAGGGACCTCTGTGCGCACTCTGATGTAAGGGACCTCTGTGCTGACTCTGATATAAAGGGGCTCAGTGCGGACTCTGATATAAAGGGGCTCAGTGCGGACTCTGATGTAAAGGGGCTCAGTGCGGACTCTGATGTAAAGGGGCTCAGTGCGGACTCTGATGTAAGGGGGCTCAGTGCGGACTCTGTTGTAAAGGGGCTCAGTGCCGACTCTGATGAAAGGGGGCTCTGTGCGGACTCTGATGTAAGGGGGCTCTGTGCGGACTCTGATATAAGGGGGCTCTGTGCGGACTCTGATGTAAGGGGGCTCTGTGCGGACTCTGATGTAAGGGGGCTCTGTGCGGACTCTGATGTAAGGGGGCTCTGTGCGGACTCTGATGTAAGGGGGCTCTGTGCGGACTCTGATGTAAGGGGGCTCTGTGCGGACTCTGATGTAAGGGGGCTCAGTGCGGACTCTGATGTAAAGGGGCTCAGTGCGGACTCTGATGTAAAGGGGCTCAGTGCGGACTCTGATGTAAGGGGGCTCTGTGCGGACTCTGATGTAAGGGACCTCTGTGCGGACTCTGATGTAAGGGGGCTCAGTGCGGACTCTGATGTAAGGGGGCTCAGTGCGGACTCTGATGTAAGGGACCTCTGTGTGGACTCTGATGTAAGGGACCTCTGTGCGGACTCTGATGTAAGGGACCTCTGTGCTGACTCTGATGTAAGGAACCTCTGTGCTGACTCTGATGTAAGGGACCTCTGTGCTGACTCTGATGTAAGGGACCTCTGTGCGGACTCTGATGTAAAGGGGCTCAGTGCGGACTCTGATGTAATGGGGCTCAGTGCGGACTCTGATGTAATGGGGCTCAGTGCGGACTCTGATGTAATGGGGCTCAGTGCGGACTCTGATGTAAAGGGGCTCAGTGCGGACTCTGATGTAAAGGGGCTCAGTGCGGACTCTGATGTAAAGGGGCTCAGTGCGGACTCTGATG
Organism: Aquarana catesbeiana; assembly: GCF_042186555.1. Classification (NCBI taxonomy): domain Eukaryota; kingdom Metazoa; phylum Chordata; class Amphibia; order Anura; family Ranidae; genus Aquarana; species Aquarana catesbeiana. The sequence continues at coordinate 266,056,490 of NC_133328.1, forward strand.
TAAAGGGGCTCAGTGCGGACTCTGATGTAAAGGGGCTCAGTGCGGACTCTGATGTAAAGGGACTCAGTGCGGACTCTGATGTAAAGGGGCTCAGTGTTGACTCTGATGTAAAGGGGCTCAGTGTTGACTCTGATGTAAAGGGACCTCTGTGCGGACTCTGATGTAAGGGACCTCTGTGCGGACTCTGATGTAAGGGACCTCTGTGCGGACTCTGATGTAAGGGACCTCTGTGTGGACTCTGATGTAAGGGACCTCTGTGCGGACTCTGATGTAAAGGACCTCTGTGCGGACTCTGATGTAAAGGGGCTCAGTGCGGACTCTGATGTAAGGGGGCTCAGTGCGGACTCTGATGTAAAGGGGCTCAGTGCGGACTCTGATGTAAGGGACCTCTGTGCGGACTCTGATGTAAGGGACCTCTGTGCGGACTCTGATGTAAAGGGGCTCAGTGCAGAATCTGATGTAAGGAAGCAGGGGGCCCGAGGAGAGTGAGTAGAGAGTAAAAGGGGAGGGGCATGATTGCAGGGACACTGTAATATACTGTAAAGGGGCACTGTAATCATTACAGTGCAGTCCCCTTTATATTTATATCAGTGTTCCTGCACATTACAGTGTGGAGGACCGACATCACACACACACACACACCCCCCCTCCCCCCCGATCCATGGCTGCTCAGTCTAAAATGCCCGGGCCTATTTTTTGTCCCAGTCCAGGCCTGATTATAGCCTATATAACTATTGCATACATGTATTAAATTGGCTATCCCTATAAATTAGCTATAAGTCTATAGTCTATAAGAGTCTGATAAATACAATGATATAACAAACACATCTGCTTAGTAAACAAGTTATATTTATTTCCCAAGAAAATAGGAATATACTAAAACAACAGAATTAGGAAACTAACATAAAAGTATTAAAAGGTATTACAATGTTACAAAGCTTATAATCAGAACACAATACAAGAATATACTCATCACAACCTCTAAGATAGACTCCTAACGACTGGTCTCAAGATGTTGCAAGAGTTCTGGGCCGCATGGTTTAGGCCCGAGCCAGCACCTAGAGCAAGGTCTCAAGATGGCAGAGCCACCAGGCTTCAGGCAAAGACCTGAGAGAAGAAGCAAAGAGAGCTCTTTGCCTGTGTGTGCGTTTTTTACAATCAAACCTCATCCAAACATACACGCCCACTTTTAGCCACCCCCACTTTACCCCCACCATAGATATTGCCAAGAGGATTCCTAATATCCATTCATTCTCCAGGAAGCATGCTGTATTGTCCACTAGGGGGCAGCGTTTGTCCATGAATTGCCACTGTCTGACCTGAGTCAAATTCTTCAAAGATATCTGAGTCCTTGATCTTCTGTATCTCAACAGATCAATTATCTCTGCCAGTCCTCTCTTTGAAGCTCGCTTGCAGAGCCGTTAATCAGGAATTCTCAGAGACAGATCGGAGTCGGTATTGTCATGCACAGTTAGAAGCTTAATTGGATACAACTCAACTTGGGGGGGGGGGGGGGGGCATCCTGTCCTCCAGGGAGTGAGAACATTTCATCATTTCAAAAACCATGGAAGCCTGGCTGATTTTGGGAATAAAAACATATGTAGAAAACCCAGAAATATTATATTAATTCATGTTGAATTCCAACACCCAGGAATGTCCCGGGAAATTCGGGACAGTTGGTGAGTATGGGACTCTTGTCGGGACTCGGGAGGCCTGTAATGCAAAATTGTTGCATTTGTATATTTCAAAAGCCAATTTAAAAGAAAAATGGTAGTAAAAATAAATAAAAATAAAGCACTTGTAGGTTTAACTAATCATTTTTGTATAGTTATCCTTTAAGGGCACATGCCAGACATCCCAACCTGCAAAAACTAATTTCAGGGAGGTGGCAAACTCATTTCATGGAGGTGACACTTCACGCCGGCGCCGACCCCGTTGACTCGGCACACTTTAGGGCACACAGCAGGGCATAGGGCACATCATGGGGCACACAGCAGGGCATGCGGCACACAGAGAGGCATGGGGCACACAGCAGGGCATGAGGCACACAGCAGGGCACATCATGGGGCACAAATCAGGACATGGGGCACACAGGGGCACTGGGCACACATCAGGACATGGGGCTCACAGTAGGGCACATCATGGGGCACACAACAGGGAACACAGCGGGCATGGGGCACACATCAGGACATGGGCACACAGCAGGGCAGGGGGTACACATCTGGGTACAGGGAACATCATGGGGCATACATCAGGACACAGGGCACACAGCAAGACATGGGAGACACAACATGGCATACAGCGGGCATGGGGCACACAGCGGGACACTGGACACACAGCAGGGCACACAGCAGGGAATGGGGCACACAGCAGGGAAAACAGCAGGACATGGGGTACACAGCAGGGCATGGGGCACATAGCAGGGCACTATTCACACAGCAGGACATGGGACACATAATGGGGCACACATCACAGCAAGATCCAAGCAGCTGCTCTTATATTACTTGCAGAGTAGTGTGGGAAGCGGCTGTCATTACCTCTCATGGCATGCTCCTCCCCACCGACCCCTCCTCTCTTCTAGTCTGTCTGCGGTGATGACAGATCTGGTCCCTGCAAAGCGGCAGTCATTTTACCTCTCGTGCCACACTCCTCCCCAGAAGCACCTGGGGTAAATGGGAGGGAAGAAGGGGCCGGTGGGGAGGAGCGTGCCATGAGAGGTCTCAGCGCAACATAGGGCACCAGCATGGGTGTGTCTCCAGATCTCCCGACTCTGCCCCGCCCCTTCCCCTGGCCACAGACAGAAGACGGAGCTGCTCGAGCGGCGGCCGTGGACGTACTCCATTTGGCTGCTCGGGTTGCTCTGTCTGTGGAGTGACAGTCCCAGCTGGGAGATCGCCCGGCGCTCACGGGTGTCCGGGAGCCCACAGGCAAGTGCGGGAAACTTCTGCGACTCGCGGGATACTTGAGAAGTCTGGCATGCTATCTTGGCATTTCAGGGCCTCCAAAACTGTGATAGGTAGTCAGGAATTGAAATGAACAGTTAGAAAACTTAGAAAGTCTGAAGGCGGTGATTGGTTTTCGGGGTCCTGTGTGCGGTTAGACTGTCAAAAAGTCTCACACATGTGGTATCCCCTTACTCAGGAGAAGCAGCAGAATGTATTTTGGGGGTGTGATTCCACATATACCTATGGCATTTGTGAGCATGAGCAATAGTGGCAACTTTGTGTAAAAAAAATAATACATTTTTGTAATTTTACAGAAACTTGTGGCAAAACATAAAATATTCTATGGACTCAACATGCATAGTTGCCAACTGTCCAGAATGCCCCGGAACATTCCCGAGATTTAGACCTTTGTCCCACTTTTAGCGTTTCCTGGGAAATGTCCTGGGAAATCTGTGTTTTCCCATTTTTTTTTTCTGCGGCCGGCAGTGAAATGTCTCCACCGGCCGCCATTTTTCACTAGCTCTCGTATAGCCTGGTCACTCGTCGAGGAGAACAAGCAAGAGGCGGAGCCGGCCGAGTGGCTGCCAATAGAAATTGAGCTGCCGCCACCCTGCCCTGTGCCCTTTCCAACCAGGGCGGGGGTTGGCGGCTGCTCAATTTCTATTGGCAGCCACCCGGCTGGCTCTGCCTCTTGTTTGTTCCCCTCTGCAAGTGACCTGTGTTACACGAAAACTGGTCTTCTTTAATGGCGGCGGAGACTCCGCTGCTGAGATGTAAGGGGGTGCTCCACTTGGAGACACCTGATGTAGGGGGGGCTCCACTGGGGGACATCTGATGTAAGGGGGACACCAAATATAAGGAGGGACTCCGCTGAAGGACACCTGATGTAAGGGGGACACCGCTGAGGGACACCCAATGTAAGGGGAAAACCACTGAGGGACACCCGATGTAAGGGGGACACCGCTGAGGGATACCTGATGTAAGGGGGACACCCGATGTAAGGGGAAAACCACTGAGGGACACCTGATGTAAGGGGGACACCGCTGAGGGATACCTGATATAAGGGGGACACCCCGGAGGGACACCTGATGTAAGGGGGACACCGCTGAGGAACACTTGATGTAAGGGGGACACCGCTGAGGGACACCTGCTGTAAGGGGGACACCTGCTGTAAGGGGGACACCGCTGAGGGACACCTGATGTAAGGGGGACACCGCTGAGGGACACCTGATGTAAGGGGGACACCTGATGTATGGAGGGACTCTGCTGGGAGTAGGTGCAACACCCAATCTCAATTAGAAATCAGGCAATAAGAGCTATAGTAAATCACCCAAAAACAATAAAAACGTGAAAAGAAAAAGAGACCATTGACAAACAGCACATCGCATGCACGGGCTGCTTACCAGATGGCTATTTCAAACAGGCAAAGTGTCACACAACTCCACTTGTGAAAAGGATATGAACACACCAACGAGTCCTAGGGGATATTCAGCTTACCAGACATCCTCACATAGTAGGCAAAATGGAATATGACACACACAGGCTCCTATCCGGGGCAGCGTGGGCGCGTCCTGGCCAGTCAAGCCAAAATACAGCGGTACATACGAAGTAAAAATGCCCAATAGTGTGATACTGTATATCCAATTTATTAAAAAAATAGAATTGCACTTACATAAAAGAAGTTTAAAAACAGCGAGAAGTTGGAGCCGGCCGGCACTCAAACAAAACTCCCGTCCTCACAGGGCAAACGTGGTGACGTCAGCACGTCCCGTTTTTTGCATGATTGCATGACACTCATTCACTACCCATGGTTGCTGTGACAACCTCGGATGACATATGATATTTATGATTAATTTTTGAGTGTTGCACTTTTCTTCACGTATTGGTTTTTTAATATCAGTATTACGCTATGTTTGTGCTATATTTCTTTTAAATTTAAATTTGGACGGACTGGACATATGAGACGGATGCGATCTTCTTGACTTGGCTGGATCATCATTTAAAGGCCCTGGCTGGGTTTAAGCCATCCGCCAATATTTGGCTTACATCTGGTAAGCGCAGTAGTTTGACGTTTTCACTTCCACTGTTGCTGTTTATTCACCACACTGGATAAATCATATGTTTTTTGTATCTAACAATTCCACCTACCTTATTTTATGTGGACATTCATTTGGGACTGCATGGACTGTATTAAGACTTTTTATTCATTATTTAGCGCGGTTTTTGTTTATTAGTTTGTATTTGGTGTGACCGCACTTATAACTGCAGCTTCTTTTTCTTTTCCTTTGCCAAGCGCAGTTTTTTCTTTTTGATTCTGCTGGGAGTGCCTGATGTAAAGAGGGACTCCGCTGGGGACACCTGATGTAAGGGGGACTCTGCTGGGAATGCCTGATGTAAAGAGGGACTCCGCTGGGGGACACCTGGTGTAAGGGGGACTCCGCTGGGGGACACCTGGTGTAAGGGGGACTCAGCTGGGGGACACCTGGTGTAAGGGGGACTCCGCTGGGGGACACCTGGTGTAAGAGGGACTCCGCTGGGGGACACCTGGTGTAAGGAGAGACTCTGCTGGGAGTGCATGGTGTAAAGAGGAACTCTACTGGAATGCCTGATATATGGAGGGACTCTGCTGAGAATGCCTGATGTAAAGATGGACTCCGCTGGGGACACCTGAAGGCATCTGGTAGCAGGCAACGGTGGCGAGTGACATGCTCAGAGCTTCCACTGATTCTGCATTATGGTGAGTTGAACTATTTCATTTTATATTACAATGTAATAACAGAAAAAATGCGCTTCAATCATTCTGACACCATAACAACCATGGTGCCGGGTGATTGAAGCGCTAACACCAGGAGTATCTTTGTCTGCTGATTGTTAAACTTTCTGAAATACACATATTGCCATCTGGGCCTGCTGTCCCTCCATCCCTCTTTCTTTCCTTCTCTCTCTTTCTCTCTGACCACGCCATTTTTGGCGATACGGCACTGTGTTGCTTTAACTGACAATTGCGCAGTCATGCGACACTGTACCCAAACAAAATTGATGTCCTTTTTTTTTCCCATAAATAGAGCTTTCTTTTGGTGGTATTTGATCACCTCTGCGGTTTTTATTTTTTGCGCTATAAACAAAAAAAGCAACCATTATGAAAAAAGAAAAACAATATTTTGTACTTTTTGCTATAATAAATATCCCCAATTTTTTGTAAAAAAGCTAGTTTTTCCCTCAGTTTGGGCCGATATGTATTCCTCTACATATTTTTGGTTATAAAAATCGCAATAAGCGTATATTGATTGGTTTGCGCAAAAGTTATAGCATCTACGAAATAGGGGAAAGATTTATGGCATGATTTATTATATTTTTTACTAGTAATAGAGGTGACCAGTAGGGATGGGCCGAACACCCCCCGGTTCGGTTTGCGGCAGAACATGTGAACGGACTGAAAGTTTGCGCGAACATTCAAACACCGTTAAAGTCTATGGGACCTGAACGTGAAAAATCAAAAGTGCAGATTTTAAAGGCTAATATGCAAGTTATTTTCCTAAAAAGTGTTTGGGGACCCGGGTCCTGCCCCAGGGGACATGTATCAACGCAAAAAAAAAAAAGTTTTAAAAACGTCAGTTTTTTCGGGAGCTGTGATTTTAATAATGCTTAAAGTGAAAAAAATAAAAAAGTGAAATATTCCTTTAAATTTCGTACCTGGGGGTTGACTATAGTATGCCTGTATAGTGGCGCGTGTTTCCCGTGTTTAGAACAGTCCCTGCACAAAATGACATTTCTAAAGCAATAAAAGTCATTCAAAACTGCTTGCGGCTGTAAGGTAATGTCGGGTCCTGGCAATGTGGATGAAAACAGCATGGGTACCCCCCCCCCCCCCCAGCCCATTACCAGGCCCTTTGGGTCTTGTATGGATATTAAGAGGAACCCCGTACCCAAATTAAAAAAAGAAAAAGGCGTGGGGCCCCCAGGCCCTATATACTCTGAACAGCAGTATACAGGCGATCCAAACAAGAAAGGGACTGTAGGTTTGTTCTTAAGTTGAATCTGTTTGTAATTTGGAACAGGTACATTTTGTAAGTGTAGCCCCAGCCAAAAAATCATTTTTTAAGCTTTTTGGATAACATAGGAAAGGGTTATCACCCCTGTAACATTTGTTTTGCTGTCTGTGCCCCTGTTCAGAAGATTTCACCTCACTTTCTGTCCCAATGACAATTGGATTTAAAAAAATTGGGGTTATTAGGGAAACAAGGATTGGTGATAAAGCATCAGTGGAGATACCTTTTTCCCATATTAGCTCTTACAAGAGAGAATTTCCCTTCCTAGGGGTATATTTCCTCTCACTTCCTGTTGTCTCCCTCTGTAAGTAGGAGTCGTTTGTAAGTTGGATGTCTGAAAGTAGGGGACCGCCTGTATATACTATACGGCCTGCCCTATATACTCTGCAGATAATTGGGCCTTAGGTGTTGGTGGTACCAGAACACTGTAAGCCCTCACAGTTACTCTTTTGTGGGCGCTGGAACAGGCCCTACTGTGAAATATTATATCAAGAATTGTAATTACATGCCCCTGTTGAACAGGGGCAGAAAAACTGGGCCTTTGGTGGTGGTGGTGGTGCTACAACACTGTAAAGCCTCACAGAAACTCTTGTTGAGCACAGGAATGGGCCCTGCTGTGAAATATGAGAGCAAATATCATAATTACATGCCCCTGTTAAACAGGGGCGGAAAAATTGGGCCTTAGGCACTGGTGTCACAACACTGCAACCCCTCACAGATACTCTAGTTGAGTGCAAGAACGAGCCCTTCTGCAAAACATTACAGCAAAAATTATAATTATATGCCCCTGTTATACAGGGGCAGAAAAATTGGGCCTTTTGGTGGTGGTGTGGTGGTGGTGCCACAAAACTGTAAGCCCTCACAGTTACTCTTGGTGGGCGCAGGAATGGGCCCTGCTGTGAAATATTAGATCAAAAATTGTAATTACACGCCCCTGTTAAACAGGGGCAGAAAAATTGGGTCTTAGGAAGTGGTGGTGGTGCCACAACACTGTAACCCCTCACAGATTCTGTTGTTGAGCGCAGGAACGAGCCCTGCTGTGAAATATTAGAGCAAATATTGTAATTATATGCCACTGTTAAACGGGGGCAGAAAAACTGGGCCTTAGGCAGTGATGGCACAACACTGTAAAGCCTCACAGATAGTCTTGTTTAGCGCAGGAATGGGCCCTGCTGTGAAATATTAGAGCAAATATTGTAATTACATGCCCCTGTTAAACGGGCAGAAAAATTGGGCCTTAGGCACTGGTGCCACAACACTGCAACCCCTCACAGATACTCTAGTTGAGAGCAAGAACGAGCTCTGCTGCAAAACATTACAGCAAAAATTATAATTATACGCCCCTGTTAAACAGGGGCAGAAAAATTGGGCCTTAGGCACTGGTGGTGGTGCCTGAAACAAAAATGTTCTTAGAAGCTATCAACATGAACATTGAGGAGGAATAGGATAGTCACTCAGCATAACAGGATAGTCACTCAGCATAGGCTCTGGCCAGTGATCCATCCTCAAGACCCAGTAACCCAGTGGATTTTCGGTTGGAAAGGTCTCCAAGTCTGATCTTGCCCCTAGGTATTCCTACACCATGTAAATCAGACGCTGGCGATAGTTGCTGGAACTGGTCAGACCTTGGGGCTGCGGACTAAAGAATTGTCTGACCGCATCGGTCAGACGGCCACCTTCTCCACCGTTACTTCTGTGACTGACCGAAGCCTCAGCAACATGTTGTCCAGGAGGACCAGGAAATTGTAACCTCCCAGGCTCTGGAAACGCATTGCACAAACCTTTCTGCAAGGCCTCCCGAAGATGTTTCATCCTCTGTTCCCTCTACGAAGGCTGGATAAGTTCCGCAACCTTACCCTTGTAGCATGGATCAAGAAGGGTTGGCAGCCAGTAATAATCCCTCTCCTTGATACCACAAATCCGATGGTCCTTTCGCAGGTTTTGCAGGATCAGGGAGGCCATGCAGTGAAGGTTTGCTGAGGCATTCTATCCGGAGTCCTCTGGGTCACTAAGGATGACATGATCAACAGCCACCTCTTCCCAGCCACGTACAAGTCCATGGGTTTCTGGGGATGGAAAACGATTCCTTGAAGACTGCTGCTGATGCTGAGTGCTAGGCTCCACCTCCATGCTGACACAATCCTCCTCCTCTTCCTGTGTGATCGGCGGACCCACAGGAATACTGTCTGGATAAAGGGGGCCTTGAGAGGTAAGGGAGTCCTCCTCTTCCTCCCTCTGTTCTGCCTCAAGTGCCCTGTCCATTATTCCATGAAGCGTGTGCTCCAATAGGAAGACAAGAGGGACAGTATTACTGATGCATGCACTGCTCACCATCCTCGTGGCCTCCTCAAATGGTGAAAGGACAGTGCATGCATCCTTGATCAGTAGCCACTGGTGTGGTGAAAAAAAAAGCCTATCTCCACTGACCCTGTCCTGGTGCCATACTCACACAGGTACTCATTGATGGCCCTCTGCTGCGTTTGCAGCCACTGCAGCATTGCCAATGTTGAGTTCCACCTGGTGGGCACAAGGCGGTTCTTGGGCAGGTTGCATTCCTTTTGAAGGTCAGCCAGCCGAGCACTGGCATTATATGACTGGCAGAAATGGCCACAGACTTTCCTGGCCTGCCTCAAGAGATCCTGTAAGCCTGGGTACCTGCACAAGAACCACTGCACCACCAAATTAAGGATGTGTGCCAAACAGGGAACATGCATCAAGTGTCCTTGTCGGAGGGCAGAGAGGAGGTTGGTGCCATTGTCACAAACCACCATTCCTGACTGAAGCTGGCGTGGCGTCAACCACCTCTAAGTCTGCCCCTGCAGAGCTGATAGAATCTCTGCCCCAGTGTGGCTCCTGTCCCCTAAACAGACCAACTCAAGCACCACATGGCATCTTTTTGCCTGAGTGCTTGCGTAGCCCCTTGAACGCCCACAGAGCACCGCTGGTTACGAGGACTGCAGAGGCCATAGAGGAAGAAGAAGAGGAGGGGGTAGAGGAGAGAGGTGTGGCAGAATCACCACTACTAGCATTTTGGAGGCATGGTAGCGGAACAAGCTCCAACAATACTGCACCCTGTTCTGCATCCTTCCCAGCTGCCAGCAGAGTTACCCAGTGCGCCATGAAAGAAAGGTAACATCCCTGTCCATGCCTGCTGGACCATGAGTCAGTGGTAATATGCACCTTACCACTGACCGCCCTGTGCAACGAGGCCAAGACATTGCCTTCCACATAGGTAGAGAGCCGGAATGGCCTTCTGTGAAAATAAATGGCATTTGGGATCCTGCCACTGAGGTACCGCACATTTCACAAATTCACGAAAGGGGCAGAGTCTACCTGCTGAAAAGGCAGCAGTTGGAGTGCTAGCAATTTAGCCAAGCTAGCATTCAGCCGCTGAGCATGTGGATGGCTGGGACCAAATTTCTTTCGATGGTTTAGCAACTGGGGTAGGGAAATTTGGCTGCTACAATCAGATGTTGGTGTAGCGATAGCAGATTGCCCGCAAGTACTTGGCACACCTAATTCTACACTTTCATTCCTCTCTGTGCAGGTTTCTGAGAGGACTGAAGGTATAGTGGGGTTGGAGATCCCAGCTCAAGAGGAGCAAGGAGAGGTCTGCCTTGTTCTTTGGTGTGGATCTTTTAAGTACTGTTGCCAACGGACTGCATGAGAGGTCGACATATGTCTGGTCAAGCATGTGGTGCCCAAGCAGCTGCTGTTTTGGCCATGATTGATACGCTTCAGACATATGTTGCAAACAGCAACGGTTGCGATCTGCTGCACACGTATCGAAAAAGGCCCACGCCAAAGAACTTTTCAAAAATATGCAGGGAGTCAGCAGCGCCCTGCACATGTGGAGCTCTGCGGTGTGATGCAGTCGGGTGGCTGCCCTTAGACTGGCCTCTGGAGGGCATCCTGCCTCGTTAGAGATGTGCCTCCTCCTCCTCTCTCAGTAACCTCATCATCCCCTCTCTCCTTGTCACTGGAGCAAACCTGGCAGTATGCTGCAGCTGGGGGAACATGACTGCCAGTTTCTTGTCCTTTTTGGGCACCCCCTCTCTCTGGGCTCACGTTACTGCCTTCCTCAACCTGGGTACCATCATCGGAGCCTTCAAAACGCTGCGTATCCTCCTGCAGCATGTACCCGACACTGTGGTCGAACAGTTCGGGGGACTCCTCCGTGCATGATGGTGGGGCTAGGGAAGGAGTGACTGATGATATTGAGCTGATGGAAAAGCCGCTTTGGCAGCTGCATTGGCAGGCAAACTGCTCTGAGCCTGGGTGACAGAGGATGAGGAGGATGAGGACGGCTTAGTTATCCACTCTACCAACTCTTCTGCATGTTGCGGATCAACTGCTGAAAAAAAGGAGAAGCGTGCCCCACAGCCACGTACTGAGGGTGCACCGTGTCCATGACCAGTACTGTTGGCTGTAGACACAGAGCCTGCTTGCCCTCTTTTAGTGGCCTGTGAGCATCTGCCTCTCCTTGGTGGCCTTCTAGACATGCTGTAAAATTTTATTAGCAAAATACCGCCTGAAGTTTACTAGAAAAAGTACACCAGGAATGGCCTGCAGTCAGATATAGGCTTGGCTAGACTAGAATGCAGTGGATAGATATATATATATTTATATGTAGGAGACTGTATATATATTTAATGCACCGCAGATCACTGAATCACCTGCCTGCCTGAAAGCATATTTGAAAATGTACACCAGGAATGACCTGCAGTCAGATATAGGCTTGGCTAGACTGGAATGCAGTGGATATATATATATATATATATATATATATATATATATATATATATATATATATATTTATATGTAGGAGACTGTATATATATATATTTAATGCATTGCAGATCACTGAATCACCTGCCTGCCTGAAAGTATGTTTGAAAACGTACACCAGGAATGGCCTGCAGTCAGATATAGGCTTGGCTAGACTAGAATGCAGTGGATATATATGTAAGAGACTGTATATATATTTTATGCACTGCAGATCACTGAAGCACCTGCCTGCCTGAAAGTGTATTTGAAAATGTACACCAGGAATGGCCTGCAGTCAGATATAGGCTTGACTAGACTAGAATGCAGTGGATATATATATATATGTAGGAGACTGTATATATATTTTATGCACTGCAGCTCACTGAATCACCTGCCTGCCAGAAGTATATTAGAAAAAGTACACCAGGAACGGCCTGCAGTGAGATCTAGCTAAACTGGATACAGTGGATATATATTTTTTTTTGGGGGGGGTCCATTGACAATTATACAGCGATCAGTGCTAAAAAAATGCACGGATTACTGTGTAAATGTCACTGGCAGGAAAGGGGTTGACACCAGGGGGCGATCAAGTGCCTATCCAATAGTTTCTTAAAATTATCGATGCTGGGGAGATGCAGACGTGAACGCGCACGTCTGACGGGGGAGGGGCCTGAAGGTGGCGCCGGAGTGCGGACGAAGGCATGCAGGACAATGCGGGTCGGTGTATGGAGGGGGAGCGGCGAGGAGAGAGACTGAAGCCGCAGTCCCTGGGACACTAGAGAGGACGCGGAAGCCGCACTGAGCACCCACAGCAACAGAAGGAGGATCAGACCGGCGCACTGAGGGCGGGCGACGTGGTGGGAGATCGATGCCACTCCGCGCTGTCTGTGCCTGAAAGGACGCGGCCGGCGTCCCGGCCATACCAGAAATAGAAGGAGGAACAGATCCCCACATGTAGACCCCAGCTGTGAAGTATAACGCTAGTGTGGAGGGGGGTCTGGTCCTTCTCTGAAACGGAAACCAGGGTCAAAAAACGGAATCAAAGTCAAGGAACAAGTGACATCTCCCCCTGCCCCACCCCACCTCACTCCAGTCCTATAGTGGAGCATAATGCGTGGAAACAAATACAACACAGCATACTGCTCAATAAGGAGTTGGTGAGTTTAAGTATCGAAGAAGATCTCCTCTCCAGGTATGATTTAATCTTTCTCGTTGTTTTCAAGATCTCCCGTTGTTATGTGATGACAATGAAAATGGACTGACAATGCAGGAGGTACAAACATAGGTGGAGGAAGGCAGGATTAAATGAGATTTTGCCCCCATATTCCAGCACTCTAATCCTGGAAATTACCCGCCGAAGTCCTGCAGGTTTTTTTTAGAAAGATGGTCATGTAGGAAGAAGATGGGAAGCTTGAAATTAAATTCATAGAATTTTAAAAACGTATGGGATGCTTGCCATATACTAGTTCAATAGTGCTGATATAAAAAGCCGCACGGATAGACCGAAGGACGGGGTGGAATTCGGACACTCAGTCAGGTCTAGGGTTTAGGTATACTGCTAGTAATCTTGCTGAAGCATGAGAGGGCGTAACCAGAGAACAGTGGAACCTAAAACTCCTAGGGAGAGAGTCTTACTACAAGCACAATACAGAAATATTTAAAGGAAGTAAATACCAAAAGCCCGGTTACTGAAATGAAGCAAGCAGGAACAAAGGAGAAAAAAACACAGTTGAAACAAAAAGGGGGACAGGGGGAGAAGGCTAGAGTAGAGATGGAGCACGAGGGCGCTGCTGCATTGAGTGATCCTGAGGAGATAAGGAATATAACATCCACCATAAGTAAAGAGGAGATGACAGAAATGTTCATGAAGTTAGAAAATGTTATCAAAACAGAAATTTCAAGTGTGCAATTGGATATGGGCCATTTACTTTGCAGAGTGGAAGAAACAGAAGAAATGGTCGACTCACAGGCAAAAGAGATACAAGATCTAAAAGAGCAAATGAAGAAAATGCAATATGATAATCGCCTCATGATGTATAAATTAGAAGAACAGGAAAACCAAAGCAGAAGACAAAATTTGCGTATAAGATCCCTCCCAGAACAACATAACGAGGACCTGAGAGATAAGATGCAGAAATTATTCAACCCATTCCTGGGAAGAGGAGAAGATGAGGCCCTGAGGATAGACAGGGTCCACAGGGTCAGAAAACCACCAAATATGAGTCAAGAAATCCCAAGAGATGTAATAGTTAAGTTTCATGCATATGAGGATAAGGAGAAGATATGGTCCAATCTCAGGGGGGTCCCATCCCTCAGGTACGATAACAAGGAGTTAAAAATCTTTTCAGATTTATCAGCGGGAACACTTGCAAGAAGAAGGCAACTAATACCCCTTTTGGATCAACTGAAAACGGCTAACCTCAAATACAGCTGGGGGTTCCCAACATCCCTACTAGTGATTAAAGAAGGAAGAGCTTTCAAAATGAGGTTTCCGGAAGAAATTCGGGACTTTGGTGGGAATCTGGGGATTACACCTCCGGATATGCCTATATGAGGAAAAATGGAGAAGAGATACGAAGACAAGGAGAAGAATAAAAGAAGAATAAAGGACCCTGAGGACTTTTTTTTTTTTTTTTGCCCCCCTTTCTCTCTCTCCTCCCTACTCAAGCTTGGGGGTGGGGCGGAGAGACAGAACGGAGTTGGCGTCCTCGAGACCTTGAGTTGCCGATAGGTGAGATGGGGGATATGGGGTGAAGGGATAGGGGGATACAAAAGTATTTAATATATATGGCTGGAATGACAAGGTAGCGATTTAGGACCCGATGGGAATGCATTGGTGAATGTCTATTGCCCCAATAAAAACCCGACGTCATTTTTGAAGGGTATGCTCACCAAGTTGATGGAATTCACCTGGAGGATGGGATAAACAACTCAATCACTGTATTTGCAGACGATACTAAACTAAGCAGGGCAATAACTGCAGGATGTGGAAACCTAGTAAGAAGATCTGAACAAATTAGTGGGGTGGGCAACTACATGGCAAATGAGATTTAATGTAAAAAAATATATTCACTGAGGGAATCTAGGATGGACAAGGACCTGGGGGTCCTAGTAGATGACAGGCTCAGCAATGGCATGCAATGTCAAGCTGCTGCAAGCAAAGCAAACAGAATATTGGCATGCATTAAAAATGGGATTAACTCCAGAGATAAAGAGTATGACATCACCTGGAGTATGACATCAAGTTCTGGGCACCAGTCCTCAGGAAGGGTGTGCTGGAACTGGAGAGAGTCCAGAGAAGGGCAACAAAACTAATAAAGGGACTGGAGGAAAGGTTACAAGCACTGAACTTATTCTCTCTGGAGAAGAGACGCTTGAGAGGGGATATGATTTCAATGTACAAATACCGTACTGGTGACCCCACAATAGGGATAAAACTTTTCTGTGAAAGGGAATTTAATAAAACACACGGCCATTCACTAAAATGAGAAGAAAAGCAATTTAACCTTAAACTGCGTAGAGGGTACTTTACTGTAAGAGCCGTAAGGATGTGGAATTTTCTTCCACAGGCAGTGGTTTCAGCATCGATTTTTAATTTTTTTTTTTTTTTGATTCTTTATTTATATACATTTTCCAATACAAAATTACAAACATCTATAACTCTCTTCCAACAGAGAGGAACAAACTCATTTTAAATAACAACAATCCCTCACCACCCCCAACCTTGCCCCCCCTACCCCATCCCTACCCTCTACCCCCCCCCCCCCCCACCCCACTGCAGGTTTGGAGTATGCCTGATCTGACTGGGTTTTCCGCTATTCCTCAAAATCAATCACCCCTTGTCACGTCCTCCAGGTAGTTCCATTAATTTTTATAAATCCGCCACCCTCACCATTAATCATTTGGAACCCTCCCTCCCCCCAACTGCTAACTCAGCTGATACCAATCCTCTATCTCTCCTCAATCTGCTGACTTTGCCAAACCCATACACACTATACCCACCTCTTTTGTGGTCATATTTATGGATGAATTCCCCAAAGCATGTAGTGCAAGGGCCTGCTTGAATACTTTCAAATGGTACTGTTCAAAGTTTTCGTATCCTATTATTATCTTGATAGGTAATAGCAGAATGTAAAAATGTGCTAAAATGTGTACAGTGTGTATTTATATCTTTCTATTATGACACTTCTTACCTGTCCAGTGGGCTGCCAATAGTGTAAGTAAGGAGGGGCTGGCCAAAGTAATACACATTATTTAGGCATTGATCTCTCAATGAAGTGGAGAGGGTTACCTGTCCAAAACACCCCCCCCCCCATAAAATTTATAAAAATGGCCCATGAGAGGGGGGGGATCTGATAGGTGGAACTTATACCTTTGTCTTTAAATACTCCCTAAAATAAATGTTATACTGATGTTGGCCAAGAATGTTTGTGTCTAATCTGCTTTCCATGTTCATGTGTAAAATGATTAATTTATTTTTATTGTTTGACCCCAGTGTTTCCCACAGGAATGGCAGACTGTGTGCGAGGTCTGTCTAAGATACATGGAATACTTTGTGGGTAGGGGGGCCATCAATATGCCAGACAATGTCTGAGACATTTTTTAAATAAAAATTTTTTTTTAAACTGAACAAATATTTGCTTAGATTTACTGCTTCTCTTTCTTTTAGCTGACCCTGACTGAAATTTGGGGAGTCCTGAAAATGGCGTGATTGTGTAAAATTAGAAAGCACTGTTGGGTGTTATTTACTAAAGGCAAATACACTTTGCACTACATTTGTCTTTAGTAAATAACCCCCATTGCCACTGAAAACACCAACTTTACAACAAAAAAATGCTTTTGAGCATTGAAAGAAGAAGCCACACATTGTTGATTCTCAATCTTTTTAATCAAAGCACAATCACATGTGCATTTATAAAAAGGTTTTTAAAACAAACCAACATGTTTGTTGTATAACATTTTTTTTAGGTGACATTAAAAGTAGAGATTTCCTTTTAAGGTAAAACAGGCATGTTTCAAACCAAGAAGAAATACACAACTCTGGAACTTACAAAGTTCACATTTTGTAGAAATTGAAGGCAATATCAGACATGAGTATTTATAAACTGTATTTGATATTGCGTTCAGCAGATGGGGTGAAGTCACCCCTGGAAAAGCCACATTTTGAAGATGCACACAAATTGCCGAATGTCAACATGCGCTAGCTGCCATCATGAGGGATCAATGGACGTGTTTCGTGAGTGCAACCCTTTCCTCTCAGCTACCTTACTATTGAGGAAGGGGTTGCACCCCCAAAACGCATACATTGATCTCCGTGATGGCAGAAAGCACATGTTGACACACTGTGTGCATCTTCAAAATTTGGCTTTTCTAGAATATGTCAAAAAATTTTGAAAAATTGTCAGAAAGAAAAAAACAAAGCAGAAATAAGTTAGGGATTTCGAGGGGTTTTAAACTATCCCTAAAACATCAATGATGTTCTTCATTTTGTTTTGAACATCATTGATGTTTTGCTTGATGTTTTCCAAGTCCCTATTACACCCCATTATCTCCCCGATGAGGATCTGGGCACTTTCACTGGTGAAATGACCTTCATCCACAACATCACGATCACCTAAAAATATATAAAAAACAAAAACGCTGTGTATTATAAATATGCCAGCATCAAACAAAAACACTGTGTATTATAAATATGCCAGCATCCATCTCTTACCTGAGGCTGTGGTCACAGACACTCACCTGTTGTGGTGACAATTTTCACCACCTCTCCCTCCTCCTCCTCTGGTTGTGTTTGTGGGATTTCCCATTATTCCTGAGGTGGGGGGTCTGTTGTCTCCTCTGATGAGTGGTGTCCTCCGAGTCTTTTCTCCCCTATGTAAAATAAAAAAGATATACTTAGCACACAGATATTTGATGGCAGAAATAGGAATATGAAACATTGCTTGGAAGTGGGGTACAATTGTCTATTTTGGCAGAGTTGCAAGATGAATAAATATATTTTTCCTTTGTCAAGCTTGAATATTTATCTGTTTTGTACAAGCTTCACAGATGGAGACACCCCTATAGTATTCACTGGAGCACCTGTGTGGGCCCCCTAATAAAAAGGGTGTTCTGGTGTCCCACACTAGTGCTCCAGCGTCCAGATGTGTAAACAGCTGCTGAGTGTCCTCTCCTTACACAGAATCTAGTTTGCATTTCATTCTAGTTACAAACCCATCTAGACGACAAAATTATTTTAAGAGAAGTAGGCCAGAAACAATGTATTGAACTGCATCTGGACAAAACATGGTGTTTTATTGGCCGAACGAACAATGTTTCCTACGAACGAATAATGTATCCATGAACATGAAAGTTGCCATTTTAAACTGTATAACAGTAAAGAAAAACACATGGAGCAGCACGAACGTAATAAAAATCAAGAATAGGAACACAGGACAACTACTTACTTTTTTGCAGGACTCTCCTGATCCTTCTATACTGATCGTGCTCCCTTAATTTGAGGTCCGACCACCGCTTCACAGTTGATCCTTGGATTGCCGTACCCCAAAATTCCGGTGCAGACTCTTCACAACTTTCGCCATGATCTTGGCCTTTCTGACATTGGGGTTGGGGTAAGGTCCATGCTTCCCGTCATAGTCGGCCCTCTTCAGTATGTCGACCATCTCCACCATCTCAAAAAGGACATATTTGATGCCTTAAATCGTCTCCTCCGGGATCGTGACGTTTCTGGCTCTGGGCTTTCCTCCTCCTCCTCCTCCTGGCTGTAATTAGCACTCACCTGTTGTGTCTCCGCCATGTGCTCTTCCCCATTGCGCCGAATGAGAAGGGGCGTGGAATAGACTAGAAAGAACGTCAGGGGTGGGCGGAGTTTCTCGCATGCGCAGTGTATATAAAGCGTAACACGCGTGCGTAGTACGTACGATCTGTGAGTGGAGGAAGGAGTATAGGAAGCACTGATCCTGATAACAAAGGTAACATTTAAACTTGGGCCTATACTGCTTGGAGATTGAGGCCTATATTGGGACAGCTAAATAAATAAAGTTGCGCTAAAAATCATATGTGAAAATTTCTGAAATTACATATGCATAGATATCTAGATGTGAAACATAATGTGAAAAAACAATCACAGCGTGCAGTAAAAAAATACCCTCATCCTTGAGTTTGACACCATTTTTTTGCTTGCTGGAACTCTAACCAAGTAGAACTGGACTAAGTGAGCCTGAGAGACCAGTATATCGGGTTTTTGTTCCGCTTGACATCTCTATCAACCAGAGAGAATCGGAGATCGGAGACACTGGATATCTACATACTTACAGCTCCTTACAGAGGGTAATCTGTCTGCTCACATGACCCTGCGCTGGAGGGGGTCCACCTTTTCTGGTAAGGATCCGCACACACAGATTGCCGCTCTGTCATTGTGATTCATTCATCCATCATTCAAGTTCTTGGGAGTTCCCTATCTTTCACTGTATTGTTTTCCACCTTGGAACTATTACACACTGGCTGTGTGTATTCATTTAGGACATACATTTTGGACTTTATTTATTGCACGCTGTGATTGTTTTTTCACGTTATGTTTCACATCTAGATATCTATGCATATGTAATTTCAGAAATTTTCATATATGATTTTTAGCGCAACTTTATTTATTTAGCTGACTTTTTCACCATGGAGATATTATATGGTTTTTAGTTGCTGCTCTATACACTATTTAGTGTGGTATTTTTTTCTTTTACTATATTGGGACAAGATTAGGAGACTTTAGCCTGACATTAGGGTTTGTCTTGTGTATTGCAGATAAAATGGATGGCTTCAATGACCACAACTTCCTCCCCCTGTTCATAGACAAATACAGGGAACTGCCCTATCTGTGGCAGGTGAAACATCCGGATTATAATTATAAACAAAAGAGAGGCAGGCAGCGCTGGAGAAACTGCTGGAGTTGTGGAAGCCGGTGGGCCCAACGGCAACCATCCCCTATTTAAAAGTCAAAATTGGTGGCCTGAGGAGCACATATCTTAGGGAGCGCAAGAAGGTCCAGGATTCCCAGAGATCCGGAGCTGCAGCAGATGACATTTCATGTCCCCAGGCTCTGGTACTATGAGAGACTGCGATTTCTGTCAGACCAGACTGAAGTCAGGGAATCCCTCTCAACCCTTCCTTTCACTCTTTCTTCCACCCTATCTTCCACCCCAGCTGAGGCTTCCGATGTCCAACCTGGGACTTCCAGCCAGGAAGAAGAAGTGGAGGAGCCCAGCTTGAGCCAGGTATAGCATTGTTCTACAGATTTCTGGTCAATAAATAAATGAGGTTTACTAGATGTTATTATTGATCACTAATACTAGACAGTAGTGGGCAAAAATAATTGGGACAAGAATGAAAAATGCTGGGGTCAGAATGATAGTCTTTTATATTTGTTAACTTTCAATTTGCAACAGTCATGAGGTGAAAATTGTGTGTGATTGATGAATAAAAAACTAAAACTATGTCCCTTTTAACACAGGAAGACCTCAGCCAGGAGGGGGCTGTGGAATGTGGCACACAGGAGGAGGCTGTGGAATGTGGGAACCAGGAGGAGGCGGGGGTTAGTGGCAGCCAGGAGGAGGCTGGGGTTAGTGGCAGCCAGGAGGAGGCAGGGGTAAGTGGCAGCCAGGAGAAGGCCGAGCCCAGTAGGAGCCTCACAGAATCCCAGGTTCCTCCCCCCCGCCTTCCAAACAAAAGACCCTGGAAGGGGAGTAGCGTGGAGGATTCAGCACTCAGGCTGATTCAGGAGGCTTCTGCGTCACTCAGAGCCACCCCCACTCAAGAGGCCTTTGCCTGCATGGCTGCCACAAAACTGCAGACCATGCAAGAGGGGCAACGCCTCATGTGTGAGGACATCCTTTATGAAACATTAACTAAGGGGGTGAGGGGCGAAATCACACCCGATACCCACCTGTGTGAGTTACATCATCCTCCTCCTGCCACAACTCCACCACCACAGACACAGCGTGAAAGGAAACGTGGAAGGAAGACAAGAGAGTGATGACCTGGGTTCAGTCTGGTCTGACAAAAGATGCAGGGTCCTGTCTGACCACAGCCTGGGGACATACATGTCATCTGCTGCTGTTCATGATCTCTTGGACTTCTGGACCAGATTGTACTCCCTTATATATGGACTCCTCAGGCCACCAATTTTGCAGTAAAATAATTGATGTGTGCCCTGGGGGCCAAAGGCTTCACCAATTTCAGCCGTTTCTCCAGCGTTGCCTCCCTCTTTCTTTGGTTAGGACCCCTTAATAAATTTTTGGTTTGTTTTATTATACTCGCCTTTGTGTGTTTTTCTTCAAAAAGGACAGTTTGTTTGTGAGGAGGCAGGTACATTTCAAAAACACAATGTGAAATTAACAAGAGACACCAACAACAACCAACCTCCTTGAGATGAAATAATACGAGTTAATAATGGCGTTGTGGTAACTTGATACACAAAACACACCCAAAACTATTCTGTTAAAAAAAAAAAACACGAGATCAGGATTTAACAAAAAAAAAAAATGTTTTTCTAAAAACATCAAAAACAAAAGTTATTCGGTAGATGTGACAAATAAAAATATTATATTGATGAAATCACGAACGATAATAAAGAAAGAAGTTTGTGAGAACTCTGTGTGAATACGAGCAGCAAAACAACTTCATTCTTCTAGCATTATAAAGAATAAGAGAGTGCGCTGCATTAAACAATTTAAAACATTGCAGTGTGACGAAAGTGCTATATCCATTCCGATTGCTAATTTTACCAGACCGAGCAGTTCTGTCTCGGAATTTATTCTGAGCATGCGTGGCACTTAGTGCATCAGAATTGGCCACACACAGTTGGAATTGACGCGATCGGATTTTGTTGTCGGAAAATTTTATAGCCTGCTCTCAAACTGTGTGTCGGAAATTCCGATGGAAAAAGTCTGATGGAGCCCACACACGATCGGAATTTCCAACAACAAGCTCCAACCGCACATTTTCCGTCGGATAATCCGACAGTGTGTACAGGGCATATGTGTTTTTTTATTGCTCTGTGTCTTTAACCACTTCAGCCCCGGAAGGATTTACCCCCTTCCTGACCAGAGCACTTTTTCCAATTTGGCACTGCGTCGCTTTAACTGCTAATTGCGCGGTCATGCAATGCTGTACCCAAACAAAATTTGCGTCCTTTTCTTCCCACAAATAGAGCTTTCTTTTGATGGTATTTGATCACCTCTGCCGTTTTTATTTTTTGCGCTATACACGGAAAAAGACCGAAAATTTTGAAAAAAAAAGATATTTTCTACTTTTTGTTCTAAAAAAAATCCAATAAACTCAATTTTAGTCATACATTTAGGCCAAAATGTATTTGGCCACATGTCTTTGGTTAAAAAAAATGTCAATAAGTGTATATTTATTGGTTTGCGCAAAAGTTATAGCGCCTACAAACTAGGGTACATTTTCTGGAATTTACACAGCCTTTAATTTATGACTGCCTATGTCGTTTCTTGAGGTGCTAAAATGGCAGGGCAGTACAAACCCCCCCCAAATGACCCCATTTTGGAAAGTAAACACCCCAAGGAAATTGCTGAGAGGCATGTTGAGCCCATTGAATATTCATTTTTTTTGTCCCAAGTGATTGAATAATGACAAAAAAAAAAAAAAAATTACAAAAAGTTGTCACTAAATGATATATTGCTCACACAGGCCATGGGCATATGTGGAATTGCACCCCAAAAATACATTTAGCTGCTTCTCCTGAGTATGGGGATACCACATGTGTGGGACTTTTTGGGAGCCTAGCTGCATACGGGGCCCCGAAAACCAATCACTGCCTTCAGGATTTCTAAGGGCGTACATTTTTGATTTTACTCCTCACTACCTATCACAGTTTTGAAGGCCATAAAATGCCCAGATGGCACAAACCCCCCCCCAAATGACCCCATTTTGGAAAGTAGACACCCCAAGCTATTTGCTGAGAGGCATGTTGAGTCCATGGAATATTTTATATTTTGACACAAGTTGCGGGAAAGTGACAGTTTATTTATTTATTTATTTATTTTTTGCACAAAGTTGTCACTAAATGATATATTGCTCACACAGGTCATGGGCATATGTGGAATTGCACCCCAAAATACATTCTGCTGCTTCTCTTGAGTACGGGGATACCACATGTGTGGGACTTTTTAGGAGCCTAGCCGCGTACGGGCCCCCGAAAACCAATCACCGCCTTCAGGATTTCTAATGCCGCGTACACACGGTCGGACTTTTCGTCTACAAAAGTCCAACGGACGCTGACGGACTAAAGCTGGCTGGTAATCCGATCGTGTGTGGGCTTCTCCGGACTTTCAACGGACTTTTTTAGCCTCAAATCCGACGGACTTTAGATTTGAAACATGCTTCAAATCTTTACGTCGTAAGTACGACGGACCCCGAAATCCGCTCGTCTGTGTGCTAGTCCGACGGACAAAAACCCATGCTAGGGCAGCTATTGGCTACTGGCTATGAACTTCCTTATTTTAGTCCGGTGTACGTCATCACGTACGAATCCGTCGGACTTTTGTGTGGTCGTGTGTAGGCAAGTCCGTTCGTAAGAAAGTCTGCCGCAAGTCCGCCGAAGGTACGTCGGAAGTCTGTCGGACAGGCTGTCGGACTTTTGTAGACGAAAAGTCCGACCGTGTGTACGCGGCATAAGGGTGTACATTTTTGATTTCACTCTTTACTGCCTATCACAGTTTCGGAGGTCATGGAATGCCCAGGTGGCACAAACCCCCCCCAAATGACCCCATTTTGGAAAGTAGACACCCCAAGCTATTTGCTGAGAGGCATGGTGAGTATTTTGCAGCTCTCATTTGTTTTTGAAAATGAAGAAAGACAAAAAAAAAAATTTTTTTTTTCTTTTTTTAATTTTCAAAACTTTGTGACAAAAAGTGAGGTCTGCAAAATACTCACTATACCGCTCAGCAAATAGCTTTGGGTGTCTACTTTCCAAAATGGGGTCATTTGGGGGGGTTTTGTGCCACCTGGGCATTCCATGGCCTCCGAGACTGTGATAGGCAGTGAAGAGTGAAATCAAAAATTTACGCCCTTAGAAAGCCTGAAGGCGGTGCTTGGTTTTCGGGGTCCCATACGCGGCTAGGCTCCCAAAAAGTCTCACACATGTGGTATCCCCGTACTCAGGAGAAGCAGCAGAATGTATTTTGGGGTGTAATTTCACATATTCCCATGGCATGTTTGAGCAATATAACATTTAGTGACAACTTTGTGCAAAAAAAAAAAAAAAAAATTTGTCTCTTTCCCGCAACTTGTGTCACAATATAAAATATTCCATGGACTCGACATGCCTCTCAGCAAATAGCTTGGGGTGTCTACTTTCCAAAATGGGGTCATTTGGGGGGGGGTTGAACTGTCCTGGCATTTTATGCACAACATTTAGAAGCTTATGTCACACATCACCCACTCTTCTAACCACTTGAAGACAAAGCCCTTTCTGACACTTTTTGATTACATGAAAAAATTATTTTTTTTTGCAAGAAAATTACTTTGAACCCCCACACATTATATATTTTTTTAAAGCAAATGCCCTACAGATTAAAATGGTGGGTGTTTCATTTTTTTTTTTCACACAGTATTTGCGCAGCGATTTTTCAAACGCATTTTTTGGGGAAAAAACACACTTTTTTACATTTTAATGCACTAAAACACACTATATTGCCCAAATGTTTGATGAAATAAAAAAGATGATCTTAGGCCGAGTACATGGATACCAAACATGACATGCTTTACAATTGCGCACAAACGTGCAGTGGCAACAAAATAAATACATTTTAAAAGCCTTTAAAAGCCTTTACAGGTTACCACTTTAGATTTACAGAGGAGGTCTACTGCTAAAATTACTGCCCTCGATCTGACCGTCGCGGTGATACCTCACATGCATGGTGCAATTGCTGTTTACATTTGACGCCAGACCGACGCTTGCGTTCGCCTTAGCGCGAGAGCAGGGGGGACAGGGGTGCTTTTTTTTTTTTTTTTTTTTCTTTATTATTTTTTTGCTTTTTTATCTTATTTTAAAACTGTTCCTTTCATTTTTTTTTTTTTTTAATCATTTTTATTGTTATCTCAGGGAATGTAAATATCCCCTATGATAGCAATAGGTAGTGACAGGTACTCTTTTTTGAAAAAATTGGGGTCTATTAGACCCTAGATTTCTCCTCTGCCCTCAAAGCATCTGACCACACCAAGATCGGTGTGATAAAATGCTTCCCCAATTTCCCAATGGCGCTATTTACATCCGGCGAAATCTAAGTCATAAAATGCTCGTAGCTTCCGGTTTCTTAGGCCATAGAGATGTTTGGAGCCACTCTGGTCTCTGATCAGCTCTATGGTCAGCTGGCTGAATCACCGGCTGCATTCTCAGGTTCCCTGTTGAGACAGGAGAGCCAGAGAAAAACACGGAAGACGGTGGGGGGGGGGGGGGGGGCATTCTCTCCCACTGCTTGTAAAAGCAGTCTAGAGCCGCTAGGATTGCTTTTACATGAAAGCCGACCGCTGGCTGAAAAGAATGATACCAAGATGATACCTAAACCTGCAAGCATCATTCTGGTATAACCACTCAAAGTCGTGAATGGTGTACCTGAAGACAAAAAAATGGTTAACAATAAAGCACAGTAAACGGTAAAGTATAAAAAATTGCATACCTGAAAAGCAAACATGATAAAACATAATAACAATAAAACATTGCAGAATAGAATACAGTAAAAAAGAGCAGAACAATAGAGAGAATAGAGAGAGAGAGAATAGAGAGAGAACAATAAAACGACAACTATTATTTTTTATTTTATATTTTTGTTTGTGTTTTTTTTTTTTTTTTACACTTTTTTTGTAACTGTAACTTTTATAACTGTAACCGGTTCCAGGTTCGGGTCTCTCAAAATGCGATGGCATCTTGGGAGACCCTGTGAAAGTGTGTCCTAGTCTGTGCAATGCTGTACCCTACGCTAATACTCAACTAGTGAATGGTAGCGTTCAAAACATTCACCAATGCAAAGACCAGGATTGACAGGAGGGACAATAATAGCGGGTGTCACGCCTATATCCGCGCTTGCTGCAGACACAACATCTTTTTTGGGGGGGTTCGTTGGGTAGGGGTACTCGGGAGGACATAAAAATGCCTCTCATGCAGCCGACTGCATTTGGTTGGGGATGTGAATGGGGGAAGTACGGGCTCTGCAGAAGTGGTGGGTTCCCAATTAGGATTGGCGAATGCAGCAGGAAGGGCATTATGGGCACGACGGGTCTGTGTTTGTCTTCTTGGTGGCAGCGGGACACTACTTGTGCTTGCCACCTCACCAGCTTGAACTGCACTTATGGGACTCGCCACGTCACCAAGTGTTACTGCAGTGCTGGTTTGACTACGACCGGGGTGTACTAGGCCGCTGGCGCTTGCCAGTTCACCAAAACGCTACCAAAAAAACTGTTAGCGATCGCAGGGATCAGGCCTGACTCTGCGAACGCTGCAGTTATGCGTTTAGTGTTTTGTAAGTGACAGTGATCGATCGATACTGCACTTGGGTGGGCTGGGCTGGGCCGGGGCGGAGGGGCAAAACGCAGGTGCTAGCAGGTATCTGGGCTGATCCCGCTAACACTGCGTTTTTGGGAACCCTAAACTGCTGGGGACGCCAGTATAGATCTGATCGGATCAGATATTGATCAGTTCAGATACTATACCACTAAGGGAGGTGTACGGTGCGTGCGTGGGTGTTAGCGCGACCGGCGCTAACCTGACGCTGCCTGGGGCTGGTGCTTGCCAGTTCACCAAAACGCTACCAAAAAAACTGTTAGCGATCGCAGGGATCAGGCCTGACTCTGCGAACGCTGCAGTTATGCGTTTAGTGTTTTGTAAGTGAAAGTGATCGATCGATACTGCACTTGGGTGGGCTGGGCTGGGCCGGGCGGAGGGGCAAAACGCTGGTGCTAGCAGGTATCTGGGCTGATCCCGCTAACACTGCATTTTTGGGAACCCTAAACTGCTGGGGACGCTAGTATAGATCTGAACGGATCAGATATTGATCCGATCAGATACTATACCACTAAGGGAGGATACGGTGCGTGCGTGGGTGTTAGCGCGACCGGCGCTAACCTGACGCCTGGGGCTGGTGCTTGCCAGTTCACCAAAACGCTACCAAAAAAACTGTTAGCGATCGCAGGAATCAGGCCTGACTCTGCGAACGCTGCAGTTATGCGTTTAGTGTTTTGTAAGTGACAGTGATCGATCGATACTGCACTTGGGTGGGCTGGGCTGGGCCGGGCGGAGGGGCAAAACGCTGGTGCTAGCAGGTATCTGGGCTGATCCCGCTAACACTGCGTTTTTGGGAACCCTAAACTGCTGGGGAAGCTAGTATAGATCTGAACGGATCAGATATTGATGCGATCAGATACTATACCACTAAGGGAGGCGTATGCTGCGTGCGTGGGTGTTAGCGGTACTGGCGCTAATCTGACGCTGCCTGGGGCAACGCATATCACCGCCGGGCGATCAGGGGGCTAAACCTTTATTCGGTAATAAACGGCGGGTGCCCTGACACTATAAAAAATAAACGAACTAACCAGCGTCACCCGTAACGGTTATACGGTGATCAGTGGTGAAAGGGTTAACTAGGATGCAATCAAGGGGTTAAAACATTTATTAGGTAGTATATGGGGGTCCCTGTCGCTATAAAACGCTGACGGCGAACCTAAATATTTACGTCCCTAACTAGCGTCACCAGCGACACTAATACAGCGATCAGAAAAATGATCGCTTAGCGACACTGGTGACAGGGGGTGATCAAGGGGTTAAAACTTGGTTAGGGGGGTATCCTAGACCTAACGGGGGCCTAACACTCACTGCCCTAACACTGTAACTGTCACAAACTGACACCAATACAGTAATCAGAAAAAAAAAAAAAAAACCTGCTTGGTGTCAGTTTGTGACTTGGGGGGGATCGGGGGGGGGGGATCGGGGTGTTTTGTGTGCCTGGCATGTTCTACTGTGTGTGTAGTGTTGGTGCACTCACATACCTGTCTTCTCTCCTCGGGCCGGAACGGAAATTACCGAGCCGAGGAGAGATGACATCATTTCCTCTGCCTCTGTGTACACTACAGAGGCAGGGAAATGATCCCATTGGCTGGGAGCGATCGCGAGGGGGGGGCCACGAATGGATGGCCTCCCCCTCACCAACGATCGCCGGGAGAAATTTGCCGACCGCCGCTGGCACCGGGGGGGGGGTCCGATCGGACCCCCCACCCGCGGGCAGGCAAGGACGTACCTGTAAGTCCTTTTGCCTGCCCGTGCCGCTCTGTCGACGTACATCGTCGTGCGGCGGTCGGCAAGTGGTTAAGCTCTGTTCCCTTCTGTCTAGCTGAACTCTCTCTCCCACCTTAGGTCTGTATATTCCCCTCCCCTTCCTCTCTCTTGTTCATTGCTCAGTATTCCACCATGTTGTAACATCGTTCCATGTGGCTTATAACAGCAACGTTTTCTACCTATGAATATCCATCATTAAACGGAACATTTGAAAGGATTCATCATCTGTCACTCCACACAGTGAGTTTATTCATTGAGTTAAGCTGTCTGAATTGATGCAAGGGATAAATAGAACACCAGATCGTGTAAGCCCTATATGAAGCTGGAGATAAAGTTTATGGCCTTGTAGTTGAGTCAAAACAGTAGAAAATAAAAGGAGTTTCACAGCCTAATTACAAGATTTCTGCATTACAGTACTGCTACAGACACGATTTGATCGGACATTCCGACAACAAAATCCATGGATTTTTTCCGACGGATGTTGGCTCAAACTTGCCTTGCATACACACAGTCACACAAAGTTGTTGGAAAATCCGATCGTTCTGAACGGGGTGATGTAAAACACGTACGTCGGGACTATAATTGGGGCAGTAGCCAATAGCTTTCGTCTCTTAATTTTTTCTGAGCATGCGTGGCACTTTGTGCGTTGAATTTTATAGCAAGCTCTCAAACTTTGTGTGTCAGAAATTCCTTTGGAAAATGTGTGATGGAGCCTACACATGGTCAGAATTTCCTACAACAAGGTCCTATCACACATTTTCCATCGGAAAATCGTATCGTGTGTACAGGGCATAAGAGAGCAGCAGGTGGAAGCCTCATAACCTGAGTCCAGGCTGCATGGTGTCATATTACAGCACACAGATCCTGCCTGCTTATCACTCAGTCATTATCTGCCAGGAGTTACCAAGACTCTGAATGTGAACACACAGCAACCCCAGCACAAGATCCTGAGCCAACTGAGTTACCCAAACGCTCAGTCAAACCAACTTGGAAAGTAATGGAGAATAATGAAGCTTTAAGAACTGAATTGTCAAATACCTTAAAATTATTTTGGGAGAAGATTGTCTCTAAATCTAATACAGTGTCTGTTGAACGTGAACTACTGACGCTAGAGGGCACCATTAAACAACTTTCTGCCTCATATGAGCTCTATCAGTTTACTAGTAAAAAGTTCATTAATGTCTTACAAAGTATAAACACAGAAGGTTCACTGGAGGAATTAAAGAGCTTCAAGGTTCTTACTCCAGAAAGAGACAGTTTTATCCAGCAAACCAAATTAAAGGCAGAAGCAAAGATAGAGCTGCTACAGGACACTGCATCTCACAGATCTATTTCCACCAGACTTTCTAAAAAGTCTTCTAGATCCCATAGTTCAAGATACTCAACACTCAGTGAGCGACTTATTAGTGCCCACGCTGAAGCGGAAGCCAGCAAGGTACAGGTCGCATATGCAGAAAAGAGAGCAGAATTGGAAGCTCAGACAGCACGTCAAAGAGCAGAGTTGGAAACGGAGTCAGCACGTCAAAGAGCAACTATAGAAATCCTAAACGAATAGTGTAAACGTGATGCAGCTATGGCTAAACTAAGGGTCCTAGAGCAAGCTATCAGTGCAGAGGAAGGTGCAAGTGAGAAAGACAACATCAACCTAAACATAGCAGACATGGAAGATCTCCTCAAACGCACTAAAGATTATGTCCTAAGCCACTGCAGTGTACACACCATTGTCTCCAATGCTCCTGACAACATAGAGACTCCTTCACAGCTTCAAGTTAAAGAGGTTCTAGCAACTTCCTGCATGCAAAATTACTCCAGTGCATTTCCTGCCTGCCTACCTAACCTTCCTACTTATGTCACAGAGCATCAGAGCAAGCAAGTCATCAATTCCCGGTTATCAGTACAGCCTTAAATCAACATATTATTGGAACAACTGTCTTCAAGCAAGCAACTCACCTGAAAGCATCTGCTGCACCATATTTCCCTGTGTCTTTTAACAACAATGTCAAAGATAGCGCAATCAGCACCATTCAGCCAACAACATATCGCATAAAGGCAGAGACAACAGTTTGTGAGGTACATATTTCGCAGAGAGCGCACAAAGACTGGTCTTACAAGTTTTGGTGACCAACCTGAGAACTACAGAAGTTGGAAATGTGCTTTCAGAACTGCAATCAGTGATCTTGGCATTACAGCTGCTGAAGAATTGGATCTGCTGATCAGATGGATTGGTCCTTTATCTACTGCACATGTTAAGCCATTAAGATCAGTTTTCACGGACAATCCTACAGCAGGCCTCACAGCTGCATGGGATCGACTAGAGCAAAGTTATGGCAGTCCAGAAGCTATAGAAAATGTTTTGTTCATGCGTCTGGAAACTTTCCTAGGCATATCTGGTAAGGACAACAAGGAGTTCCAGAGACTGAGTAACCTTCTCCTTGAGCTTCAGCTAGCCAAGGCAGACTCAAAACTACCTTGACACTGGAAGAGGGGTAAAGCCAATTGTCTCCAAGCTCCCATATGGTTTACAAAAGAAATGGTCTGCACTAGGGTCACCATTCAAAAAAGAGAACAAGGTTTCCTTCACCCCATTCTCTTTCTTCTGCGAATTCATCAGGAAAATTGCAGAGACCAAGAATGATCCAAGTTTTTCCTACGGTGAGTACAGTCTCTTCTCACCCTTTCCTAAGAGTACCAGTCTTCAGGGTAACTATAGAAGCCGTAGAGGCACAGTATCCGTGAAAAAGACTGACATCCTTCCCACTCCTACCACAGTTGTGGCCATGAACAAAAAAGAGTAGGAAGATTGAAAACCCTAACAGAGAGTGTCCCATTCACAAGAAGCCACACCCCCTCAAAAAATGTATCTGCTTTAAGAAAAAGCCTCTTGAAGAGCATAAGGAGCTTTTAAATACATCTAGGGTATGTTTCAGGTGCTGTACTTCTACAGAACATTTTGCAAAGGACTGGCCCTGAAGAACATGTGCAAGCCCTCCATCCGCTTGAGCCCAGCTCCGCACAACCTGCTAACTCTCCTCCCAGGTTAACGCATGGCGGGGAGAATACAAACCAAGTGCCTAATTCTACCATCATTTCTTCATCCTGCACTGAAGTTTGTGGAGAAGACCGCTGTGATAAGTCCTGTGCTAAAATATGCTTGGTGAACATATACCACAAGGATCAACCAGAAAAGACTCTAAAGGCATATGCTATCTTAGACAATCAGAGCAATAGATCACTTGCAAATTCAGAACTGTTTAATCTATTTGAAATAAAAGGCGAAGCTCATCCTTACACCTTCGGTACCTGTAGTGAAACTACAGAGGTTTCTGGAAGAAGGGCTCATGGACTTATGGTGTCTTCTCTCAAAGGTAACTTGCAATTACCCCTTCCTACACTTGTTGAGTGCAATCAGATACCTGCTAACAGAGAAGAAATCCCTAATCCAGCTGCTGCTTTCCATCACCCTCATCTGAAGGTAATAGCAAATGAGATACCACCGCTCAACATAGATGCTCAGATCCTTTTTCTGTTAGGAAGAGACATTCTAAGAGTTCACAAGGTAAACAGACAAGTCAGTGGACCCACAGATGCCCTATTTGCCCAGCGCACAGATCTAGGTTGGTCATCATAGGCAACTGTATAGGCAAAATGAAGATACCTACCAACATTTCGTCATTCAAGGCAAATGTTCTGCCAAATGGCCGAAACACTTACTTTGAGCCATGCCCACATCACTACTGGGTGAAAGAGAAGATAGCCAGCCACGAATGGCAACATGGTATCTCAGGTAACACAAGCCCTTTCTCCTGCCACGGTAACGACTTCGGCTCTACAGTGTTTAATGCAACCAGTGAAGGTGACATACTGGCTCCTTCAATGGAAGTGTCAGAGCAACTTACACGCTCCTCGTTTAATACGTAATTTTCACTGGAGACAACCAGGAATCTTGCCCAGATTGGGCATCCGGAGGCTGCCCCTTGGGAGGGGGCACTGTCAGAGGATTAGCAGAGTCAGAGCCTGCCAGTATCGGCGCGTCCTGGTGCGCCTGCGTTGTAGAGCTGCACATCAACACGTACGGGCACACGATCGGCGGGTACGAGCGCGTGACCCGAACGGGTTAGCACATGTGGGTACACGAACGCATGCACGTACAGCGGGACGTCCCCTTGACGGGCCTATATAAAGGCAGCTATGCCTTGTGCTTGTTGCTGGTTTGTCTTCTCAGCTCCCAGTGTTCCCGTTTATTCTCTGCATACCTGTTCCTGCCTATAGTGACCCGGTCCGTTGGACTACTCTGCTTATCTCCTCTCCAGTGTTTGACCCTCGGCTTGTAAAAAGGACTTGCTACTACGATTACCTGGTGTTTGACCCTCGGCCTGCTTAAAGGACTTGTCTTGCTTAACCCTGTGCTTGCTACTATGATTAACTGGTGTTTGACCCTCGGCCTGCTTAAAGGACTTGTCTTGCATAATCCTGTGCTTGCTACTACGATTACCTGGTGTTTGACCCTCGGCCTGCTTTAAGGACTTGTCTTGCTTAATCCTGTGCTTCTCCTCAGCTCTGTTCCTGGTTCCAGGTCAAGTGTTGGAGTCCCTGCCAAGCTTCTCTCCAGTTCAGCAACCAGTCCACGTTACACGGGTTCTACACGCCTAGAGACACCTTGGTGACCTGCACACCTGCTGGCAACCCATGCCTCTCCGTGCCTGATACCCCTGAAGGTGGCACAGAGGGTATCTCGCACCTAGTTGCTAGGGAAGCTGCTCTCAGCATTCCGGCCTTGGTGAGTACCTGACAGTACAAACCAGCCAATGTCAGAGGCCGACAGAGCCGGCTCTCCCCTCGAGGCCCTCTGCCAGCAGGTTACAGCCCTTACACAGGCTGTCCAGAGACTGCAGGATGGATACTTCCATATTGAGGGTCGCCTTCAACACCTAACAACTTCCTCGGCTCCCCCGGAAGCACCTTCAGCTTCACCCAGTGGGGTTTCTTCTTCCCAAAGCCAAGTCAACCCAGTCATGATGACCATCCCTGAACCTAGGGTTCCCATTCCAGAACGGTTTTCCGGAGTTCGAAAGAAATTCAGAGCTTTCAAAAATGCTTGTCAGCTTTACTTGGCCCTTCAACCCAGGACTTTCTAATCCGAAGCTGTAAAAGTGGGGTTTTCATTTCGCTTTTATCAGAAGAACCTCAAGCCTGGGCCCATAACCTCTTGGAACAGAAAAGCTCCCTGTTGGATACGGTAGAAACTTTTTTCAACGCTATGGCACAGCTGTATGACAACCCACAACGCACTGCCACAGCCGAGTCCATCTTACACACCCTGACCCAGGGAAAGAGACCAGTGGAAGACTACACCGTTGAATTCCGGAAATGGTCTGGGGACACCAACTGGAATGAGGCTGCTCTAAAATACCAGTACCGCCAAGGTCTATCGGAAAACCTAAAAGATGAATTGGCTCGGGTGGATACTCCTTCTTCCCTGGAAGAATTAATACAACTAGCAATTAAGCTTGACAGACGCCTGTGTGAATGCCGCTCTAAACGCTTCCAGTCCTCACGACCAACCTGGATGTTACCTTGTATTCCTCCTGTTCCAGCACCCTCTGCCGTACCTTCCTCTTCCTCGGACAATGAACCTATGGAGTTGGGATTGGTACTTTCTCCGCTCACCCCTGATGAAAGACTCCGCCAGCGCCAAGCCAACCTTTGCCTTTATTGTGGGGAAGCCGGTAATTTCTTACACAACTGCCCCATGAGACCCAGTAAGTGCCAGCCACAGTACACTATGAACTTTCAAGTTACCGGCTCTACCCAATCTAACTTTGTCCTTCCGGTCTCATTACAGGTGGCGGAAGAGGAGGCTCGGCTGCTGGCCATCATTGACTCCGGAGCATGCAGTTGTTTCCTGGATGCATCCCTGGCTCACACCCTGCATATTCCCCTCCAAACTAAGAAACAACCTCTGCAGATACGTCTAGCCGACGGATCCCTACCATGTTCAGGACTTGTTACTCAAGAAACCAAACCTATTCTCACCTCCACAGACTCTGGCCACCAAGAATTCCTTTGCTTTAACATTATCAGCTCACCCATGTTTCCTGTTATCCTGGGTTTCCCCTGGTTACATGCTCATGACCCTCAAATCAGTTGGTCCAAGAAAGAAATTCTCTTCTCATCTATATACTGCTCTCAACATTGTTTCGTGCCTACCACAAGCACACCGGCCTCCTGCTTGGCCCTTCAGCCAATACCAGACAATCTTCAGCATGTCCCTGCAGTATACCATGAATTTCTGGACATTTTTGACAAAAAGAAGGCCGACAGCTTACCACCTCATCACTCCTATGATTGTCCCATTGACCTTTTACCTGGATCCGAGATTCCTTCTGGTCGCATATTTCCACTATCTGAGACTGAGTTGGAAGCTCTTCGTTCCTATATTGACGAAAACCTGAAAAAGAAGTTCGTCCGCCCTTCCTCTTCTCCAGCTGGGGCAGGTATCTTTTTTGTCGAAAAAAAGGATGGATCTTTAAGGCCCTGTGTAGACTATAGAGAACTTAATAAGATCACTGTGAAGAATAGATACCCGCTCCCTCATCTCTGAACTATTCCAGCGCTTCAGAACTGCCCAAGTGTTTACCAAACTAGACCTACGGGGAGCATACAATCTCGTTCGGATACGTGCCGGGGATGAGTGGAAAACGGCCTTTAGATCCAGGTTTGGGCACTTTGAATATTTTGTGATGCCTTTTGAACTCTGCAATGCCCCGGCCACGTTTCAACACCTAGTCAACGACATCTTCCGTGAGTACCTAGATAACTTTGTGATTGTATATCTTGATGATATTTTGAGTTTCTCCACCTCACTAGAAGTACACCGCACCCATGTAAAGAAGGTACTCTCGGTATTCAGGAAACATGGTCTATTCTTAAAGGGGGAGAAATGTGAGTTTGAAAAGACCACCATCCAGTTCCTTGGGTTCATCATCTCCACAAAAGGGGGTCGCAATGGACCCACAAAAGGTTAGAACCATCCAGGAGTGGCCAGCTCCTTCAGATAAAAAAGGGAATCCAGCGGTTTGTTGGCTTTGCCAATTTTTACCGCAGGTTCATTAGAGGATTCTCTTCAATTATCTCTCCCATTACTCGACTCACCCGCCAGCAAGCCAAGTTTCAATGGCAGCAGGAAGCCCAAGAAGCCTTTGATAAATTGAAAGGTCTTTTTACATCGGCTCCCATTCTACAACACCCTGATCCAGCCTTATCATATGTACTGGAAGTAGATGCCTCCGAATCAGCGACAGGTGCAATCCTGTCTCAGCGGAACGGTCCGAAGACCCTTCTTCATCCAGTTGCCTTTGCTTCTCACGAGTTAAGCCCACCTGAAAGGAACTATGACGTCAGTGACCGAGAACTACTGGCTATAAAATTTGCTCTGGAGGAGTGGAGGTACTTGCTGGAGGGTGCGTCCCAAGCCATAATGATCTTTACTGATCATAGGAACCTGGAGTATCTCTGAACGGCCAAGCGACTCCGACCTTGACAAGCCCGATTGGCGTTATTTTTCTCCAGATTTAATTTCCACATCTCCTACCGACCAGGTTCCAAGAACGGAAAAGCGGATGCACTCTCCCGAATGTTTCCAGAAGTCAATGAGGCAACTGAGCCTGGGACTCTTATCCCCACATAACTTCCTTCTTATCCAGCCTGATCTCGAAACTGGCATTAAAGAGGCATACAGTCAATGCACGGAACCTGAAGTACCCTCATTAAGGAAGAAGGATGGCCTACTGTGGGCCCAAAATAAAATATTTGTTCCTTCTCCAGTGAGACTTCAAGTATTACAGAACTTCCATGACCATAAGTTGACAGGGCACTTCGGAATCCGGAAAACCTCAGAATTAGTTCATCGCTCCTACTGGTGGCCGGGTTGGAGTCAGGACTGTAAAAACTATGTCCAATCCTGTATTACGTGTCAACGTAACAAAAGGGTCGAACACTAAGGCTTGGGGGCTCCTGAGACCTTTGCCTGTCCCTGAACGTCCATGGAAGGAGGTCTCTATGGACTTCATTGTAGAACTTCCCCCCTCTGAAAAATTTACTACCATCTTAGTGGTGGTTGACCGCCTCTCTAAGATGGCACACTTCCTGCCCATGATGGGCACCCCTTCTGCTCTGACTACAGCAAATATTTTTATCAAAGAAATCATGAGGCTTCATGGTGTTCCCCACAACATCGTATCAGACAGAGGTATCCAATTTACCTCAAAATTCTGGAAGGATCTCTGCAAATCCCTTGAAATAAAGACCTCTCTCTCCTGAGCATACCACCCACAAAGCAATGGTCAAACAGAAAGAATGAATCAAACTCTGGAACAACATCTCCGTTACTTCTGCTCATGTTCCCAAGACAACTGGTCCACTCTCCTTCCTTGTGCAGAATTTGCTTACAACAATTCCACTCATTCCGCCATTAACCAAACACCTTTTTGGGCTAATTACGGCTTCCATCCTTCCTTCTTGCCAGATTCCTTCCCTGACGTGTCAACCCCTGCAGTACAAGACTGGATTAACTTTATCCAAACCAATTTTTTACAGATCCAGGAAACCATGAAGAAGGCCCAAGACAGTTACAAGAAGTACTATAACAGAGGGAGAAGGCCAAACCCAAGTTTCAAGATTGGGGACAAGGTATGGCTATCTGCTATTAATCTTAGATTGCCCTGTCCATCCCGCAAACTAGGTCCAAGGTTCTTTGGCCCTTTTGAAATTAAGTAAGTGGTGAACCCCGTGGCTTTTGAATTAGCTCTTCCTGTCACATATAAGATACATCCGGTATTCAATGCATCTTTATTGAAGCCAGTGGCTCCTAGCCCTTTTTCTGGAAGAATGGAACCACCACCTCCTCCAATTGAAATTGAAGGCGAAATGGAGTATGAAGTGGAGTCGATAATGGACTGTAGAAAAAGGGGGGGACAGATCCAGTATCTTGTTAAATGGAAAGGATACCCTCCAGAAGATAACTCCTGGGAACCTTCCAGCAACTTACACGCCCCTCGTTTAATACGTAATTTTCACAGGAGACAACCAGGAATCTTGCCCAGATTGGGCATCCTGAGGCTGCCCCTTGGGAGGGGGCACTGTCAGAGGAGCATCTAAAGACATCTAGGGTATGTTTCAGGTGCTGTACTTCTACAGAACATTTTGCAAAGGACTGGCCCTGAAGAACATGTGCAAGCCCTCCATCCGCTTGAGCCCAGCTCCGCACAACCTGCTTACTCTCCTCCCAGGTTAACGCATGGCGGGGAGAATACAAACCAAGTGCCTAATTCTACCATCATTTCTTCATCCTGCACTGAAGTTTGTGGAGAAGACCGCTGTGATAAGTCCTGTGCTAAAATATGCTTGGTGAACATATACCACAAGGATCAACCAGAAAAGACTCTAAAGGCATATGCTATCTTAGACAATCAGAGCAATAGATCACTTGCAAAATCAGAACTGTTTAATCTATTTGAAATAAAAGGCGAAGCTCATCCTTACACCTTCGGTACCTGTAGTGAAACTACAGAGGTTTCTGGAAGAAGGGCTCATGGACTTATGGTGTCTTCTCTCAAAGGTAACTTGCAATTACCCCTTCCTACACTTGTTGAGTGCAATCAGATACCTGCTAACAGAGAAGAAATCCCTAATCCAGCTGCTGCTTTCCATCACCCTCATCTGAAGGTAATAGCAAATGAGATACCACCGCTCAACATAGATGCTCAGATCCTTTTTCTGTTAGGAAGAGACATTCTAAGAGTTCACAAGGTAAACAGACAAGTCAGTGGACCCACAGATGCCCCATTTGCCCAGCGCACAGATCTAGGTTGGTCATCATAGGCAACTGTATAGGCAAAATGAAGATACCTACCAACATTTCGTCATTCAAGGCAAATGTTCTGCCAAATGGCCGAAACACTTACTTTGAGCCATGCCCACATCACTACTGGGTGAAAGAGAAGATAGCCAGCCACGAATGGCAACATGGTATCTCAGGTAACACAAGCCCTTTCTCCTGCCACGGTGACGACTTCGGCTCTACAGTGTTTAATGCAACAAGTGAAGGTGACATACTGGCTCCTTCAATGGAAGTGTCAGAGCAACTTACACGCTCCTCGTTTAATACGTAATTTTCACAGGAGACAACCAGGAATCTTGCCCAGATTGGGCATCCTGAGGCTGCCCCTTGGGAGGGGGCACTGTCAGAGGATTAGCAGAGCCAGAGCCTGTCAGTATCGGCGCATCCCGGTGCGCCTGCGTTGTAGAGCTGCACATCAACACGTACGGGCACACGATCGGCAGGTACGAGCGCGTGACCCGAACGGGTTAGCACACGTGGGTACACGAAGGCATGCACATACAGCGGGACGTCCCCTTGGCGGGCCTATATAAAGGCAGCTATGCCTTGTGCTTGTTGCTGGTTTGTCTTCTCAGCTCCCAGTGTTCCCATTTATTCTCTGCATACCTGTTCCTGCCTATAGTGACCCGGACCGTTGGACTACTCTTCTTATCTTCTCTCCAGTGTTTGACCTCGGCTTGATTAAGGACTCCTCTGCTTATCTCCTCTCCAGTGTTTGACCCTCGGCTTGTAAAAAGGACTTGCTACTACGATTACCTGGTGTTTGACCCTCGGCCTGCTTAAAGGACTTGTCTCGCTTAACCCTGTGCTTACTACTACGATTACCTGGTGTTTGACCCTCGGCCTGCTTAAAGGACTTGTCTTGCTTAATCCTCTGCTTGCCACTACGATTACCTGGTGTTTGACCCTCGGCCTGCTTTAAGGACTTGTCTTGCTTAATCCTGTGCTTGCTACTACGATTACCTGGTGTTTGACCCTCGGCCTGCTTTAAGGACTTGTCTCGCTTAAACCTGTGCTTGCTACTACGATTACCTGGTGTTTGACCCTTGGCCTGCTTTAAGGACTTGTCTTGCTTAATCCTGTGTTTCTCCTCAGCTCTGTTCCTGGTTCCAGGTCAAGTGTTGGAGTCCCTGCCAAGCTTCTCTCCAGTTCAGCAACCAGTCCACATTACATGGGTTCTACACGCCTAGAGACACCTTGGTGACCTGCTGGAAACCCATGCCTCTCCGTGCCTGATACCCTCTGTGCCACCTTCAGGGGTATCTCGCACCTAGTTGCTAGGGAAGCCGCTCTCAGCATTCCGGCCTTGGTGAGTACCTGACAGGAAGACAAAGAATTCATCAAGGTAATGGACAATGAGTTCTTTCAAGACGACTCCAATAACTGGGTAGCACCCCTACCTTTTCGTCTCCCAAGAGAGAGATTGCCCAACAACTTGCAGCAGATCATCAGTAGATTCTCCTCCTTAAAACAAAAAACTTAAGCAGGAAATCAGAGATGCAAAAGCACTTTGTGGACTTTATGCAAAATATATTGGACAGAGATCACGCAGAGCCTGCACCCCACTAAAGGAGGGAGA
Source organism: Aquarana catesbeiana (assembly GCF_042186555.1). NCBI lineage: Eukaryota > Metazoa > Chordata > Amphibia > Anura > Ranidae > Aquarana > Aquarana catesbeiana. Next base: position 266,096,067 of record NC_133328.1, read on the forward strand.
AGAATTCTGGCACCTTCCATCCTTTGGCATGCATCACCCACACAAACCAGACCAAATCAAAGTTGTCTTTGATTCCAGTGCTCAGCATGAAGGTGTTTCTCTTAACAACATGCTCCTTACGGGGCCCAACTTGAACAACAGTCTAATAGGAGTCTTGGTTTGCTTCAGACAAGAGCCTGTAGCAGTAATGGCCAACATTCAACAGATGTTTCACTGCTTCATTGTCAGAGAAGACAACAGAAACTACCTCAGGTTTCTATGGCACAAAGACAATGACATCAACAAGGAAGTTACAGACTATCGAATGAAGGTATATGTCTTCAGTAACAGTCCTTCCCCTGCAGTGGCAACTTATGCTCTAGGGAGAACAGCTCAGACTGGAGAAGAAGAATATGGATCTGATGCTCGTCAATTTGTTGAAAGAAACTTCTACGTTGACAATGCACTCAAGTCTTATCCAGCCGCTAAAGAAGTGATTAATCTTCTCACCAGAACAAAGGAGATGCCATCTACAGCAAACCTTAGACTGCACAAGATTTTATCCAACAGCCAGGAACTTATGAATGCCTTTCACTCTGAGAACTATGCCACTAGTCTAAAAAAACCTTGATTTAGGTACAGATGTGCCTCCTGCACAGTGAAGTCTGGGTTTGTTGTGGAACATCAAACAAGACACAATCACCTTCCAAGTGACAACATGTGACAAACCCTTCACTAAGAGAGGAGTCCTGTCGGTGGTGAATAGCATCTATGACCCACTGATAGGGATGAGCCAAACACCCCCCGGTTCGGTTTGCACCAGAACTTGCGAATAGGCAAAAAATTTGGCAGAACACGCGAACACCATTAAAGTTTATGGGACACGAACATGAGAAATCAAAAGTGCTCATTTTAATGGCTTATATGCAAGTTATTGTCATAAAAAATGTTTGGGGACCTGGGACCTGCCCCAGGGGACATGTATCAATGCAAATTTTTTTTTTTTTAAATGGCAGTTTTTTTGGGAGCAATGTTTTTTTAATGCTTAAAGTGAAACAATAAAAATGAAATCTTCCTTTAAATATCATGTTGGGGGGTATCTATAGTATTCCTGTAAAGTTCCGCATTTTTCCCCGTGTTTAGAACAGTACCACAGCAAAATGACATTACTAAAGGAAAAATTGTCATTTAAAACTGATTGTGGCTGTAATGAATTGTCGGTTCTCGGCAATATGGATAAAACTCATTGAAAAAAAAGAAGAGCATGGGTTCCCCCCCATTCCATTACCAGGCCCTTTGGGTCTGGTATGAACATTAAGGGGAACCCCGAACCAAAATATAAAAAAAAAAAAAAAAAATTGCTTGGGGGTCCCCCTAAAATCCATACCAGGCCCTTCAGGTCTGATATGGAAATTAAGGGGAACCCTGTGCTTAATTTTAAAAAAATGGCGTAGGGGTCCCCCCAAAATCCATACCAGACCCTTATCTGAGCATGCAACCTGGCAGGCTGCAGGAAAATGGGGGGGGGACGATGAGAGTGCCCCCTCATCCTGAACCGTACCAGGCCACATGCACTCAACATGGAGAGGGTGCTTTGGGGTCTGACCCCAAAGCACCTTGTCCCCATGTTGATGGGGACAAGGGCCTCATCCCGTCAACCCTTGCCCAGTGGTTGTGGGGGTATGCGGGCGGGGGGGGGCTTATCAGAATCTGGAAGCCCCCATGAAGGCGTGACCGTTCCACCTCCATGGGAGGCTCCTGCCCACTGACACTTCTCTGTGACAGTTCTTATATAACTGAGGGCAGGGCCACCTGGTGACGTAAATGAGTGACCCCGCCCCCCTGACGCCATGGGGCTTCCCCTGAAGGGTCTGCTATGGATTTTGAGGGGGAACCCTACGCCATTGTTTTTTAAAATTTGGCGTAGGGTTCCCCTTAATTTCCATATCAGACCTGAAGGGCCTGGTATGGATCTTAGGGGGACCCCCACGCAATTTTTTTTTTATTTTGGTTCAGGGTTCCCCTTAATATTCATACAAGACCCAAAGGGCCTGGTAATGGACTGGGGGAGAACCCATGTTCTTTTTTTAAATGAGTTGTATCTATATTGCCGAGACCCGACAATTCATTACAGCAGCAATCAGTTTTAAATGACAATTTTTCCTTTAGAAATGTCATTTTGCTGTGGTACTGTTCTAAACACGGGAAAAATGTGCCACTTTACAGGCATACTATAGGCACCCCCAGGTACGATATTTAAAGGAATATTTCATTTTTATTGTTTCACTTTAATCATTTAAAAAAAAAAAAAAAAAAGCACTGCTCCCGAAAAAAAGGCAATTTAAAAAAAAAAAATTTGCATTGATACATGTCCCCTGGGGCAGGACCCAGGTCCCCAAACACTTTTTATGATAATAACTTGCATATAAGCCTTTAAAAATTAGCATTTTTTTTTTTTATGTTAGTGTCCCATAGACTTTAACGGTGTTCCAGCTTTCGAATTTGCCACGAACACCGCATATTGTTCGCTGTTCGGCGAACATCGGGCTCATCCCTACCCACTGGGTTTCCTTGCTCCAGTTACCATTCAAGGTAAGATTCTGCTAAGACAGTTATCTAGTGGGAACATAGACTGGGATACTCTTTTGCCTAGTGAGAATCGACACAAGTGGGAAAGGTGGAGATATTCTTTGAAGTCACTAGAAAAACTTCAGATCTCCTGTTGATAAGTTCCAGGTTCCATTTCAACTGCTAACCGGAGAAAGATTCATATTTTCTCCGATGCATCAGTTGAAGCTATTGCTACAGTAGCCTATTTGAAGACCTCTGAAATGAATGGAAAAAAAAAAAATCACACTGTAGTTTTGTCCTAGGCAAGACAAAACTCACTCCCAAACCTGCACATACCATACCAAGACTTGAACTTTGTGCAGCCGTGCTAGCAGTAGAAATTGCCGAAGTCATAAAAAGTGAAATGGACACTAGAATTGATTCTCTCACCTTCTATACAGACAGTAAGGTAGTACTTGGTTACATATACAACCAAACAAAACAGTCTTATGTTTTATGTGTACGTCAGCAACAGGGTTGAACGTATTAAGAGATTCTCTCTACCAAGTCAATGGCTGTTTTTCAGGACAGCTTATGGCTGTCACCTCCCAAAGTTTTTTTGTGAGGACTCCTACTCACCCCCTATTGACACCACCTATGGGCTAGTAAATCCTGAAGATAAGGAAATAAGAACATCTCACTCCACATATCTGTAAATACAAAACAGAAGCTGCGGTCGCACAGTTTTGAGCGTTTTTTCCACCTGGTCACCTGCTGCAAGAGCTATTGCTCGCCTAATTCATGTTGCTCGTTGCTTTGGGAAGAACTCTGCGGCAGAGTGTCATGGTTGGCACAACTGTTCTGGACACTTTACAGCAGAAGATATTTCACACGCAGAAGAGGTAATTATCCGTTTTGAGCAACAAGAGTTGTATCAGGAGGAATTTGGGAGAATCAGAAATGGAACCGAATTGTCTAAAAGCAGTTCACTCTTCAATCTAAACCCTGTAGTTGACGCCAATCAGCTGCTGAGAGTTGGTGGCCGTATAACGAAATATGATTTATACAGCAAAGAACAGAATCCTATAATCATACCAGGTCAACATCGTGTTACTACTCTTCTGGTCCGTCACCACCATGAACTGGTACATCATCAAGGCCTTCAGTTTACAGAAGGTGCCATCAGGTCAGCTGGCTTGTGGATCATTGGTATGAAAAGGTGTGTCTCCTCCTTGCTCTTCAGGTGCGTCAAGTGCTACAAGTTAAGAGGAGTTAAACAGATGGGATCTGACTGTGGTACCAACTTTGTTGGAGCATGTAAAGAACAATTGGACAATTTCCTGGCCAACAATGGATATACTTGATTGTTTAATCCTCCACATTATTCACATGGGAGGATCGTGGGAATGAATGATTGGAGTAGCACGAAGAATTCTTGACTCCGTATCTTTATTCCACCACTCACCCATGATACTTTGTCTACCTTTCTCGCTGAAGTGTCTGCCATAGTAAACGCAAGACCTTTAGTGCCGGTATCTTCAGATCCTGATGCTTCAGTGATCCTTACTCCAGCTTCGCTTCTTACTCAAAAGATTGTGACTGCTGTGATCTCTTCAAGTGAAATCGAACCCAAGGATATCTACAGGCATCAATGGAAGCAGGTGCAGCATCTAGCCAATGTGTTTTGGCATCGCTGGAAGAAGGAGTATCTTTATCACCTTTAAGGTCGTAACAAATGGCAAACATCTAAGCCTAACCTTAAGGTTGGAGATCTCATCCTTCTAAAAGACAAGGAAGTTTGTCCAAATGAGTGGCCTATGGGTCTTATTACTAAAGTTATGCCCAGTGACGATAACAAAGTCCGGAAGGTAGAAGTCAAGGTAACCAAGGGTGGATCGACACGAACCTTTACGCGACCAATTACAGAGTTAGTACTCCTTTTGCTAGGTGAGTGACTTATGCAAGGACTAGCCATGCTGTTGGCATATCGGGGAGTACATTGCTGCTATCTACAGGTTCTACTCGGAACTTTGGAATTCTTTGAAGACGTCATTTGTCGGACTACATATTCTTCAATCTTCAAGTGATTGAATGACAAAAAAAAAAAAAAAAAAAAAAAACCTTTACAAAAAGTTATCACTAAGTGATATATTGCTCACACAGGCCATGAGCATATGTGGAATTGCACCCCAAAATACATTCTGATTCTTCTGAGTACGGGTATACCACATGTGTGGGACTTTTTGGGAGCCTAGCCGCGTACGGGGCCCCGAAAACCAAGCACCGCCTTCATTTTATGGGCATTTTATGGCCTTCAAAACTGTGATAGGTAGTGAGGAGTGAAATCAAAACTTTACGCCCTTAGAAATCTTGAAGGCGGTGCTTGGTTTTCGGGGTCCCGTACGCGGCTAGGCTCCCAAAAAGTCTCACACATGTGGTATCCCCGTACTCAGGAGAAGCAACAGAATGTATTTTGGGGTGTAATTTCACATATTCCCATGGCATTTTTGAGCAATATATCATTTAGTGACAACTGTGTGCAAAAAAAAAAAACAAAAAAAGTTTTTTTGTCCCGCAACTTGTGTCACAATATAAAATATTCCATGGACTCGACATGCCGCTCAGCAAATAGCTTGGGGTGTCTACTTTCCAAAATGGGGTCATTTGGGGGGGGGGGGTTTGAACTGTCCTGGCATTTTATGCACAACATTTAGAAGCTTATGTCACACATCACCCACTCTTCTAACCACTTGAAGACAAAGCCCTTTCTGACACTTTTTGTTTACATGAAAATTTTTTTTTTTTTTGCAAGAAAATTATTTGAACCCCCCAAACATTATATATTTTTTTTTAAAGGAAATGCCCTACAGATTAAAATGGTGGGTGTTTCATTTTTTTTTCTCACAGAATTTGCGCAGGGATTTTTCAAACGCATTTTTTTGGGAAAAAACACACTTTTTTAAATCTTAATGCACTAAAACACACTATATTGCCCAAATGTTTGATGAAATAAAAAAGATGATCTTAGGCCGAGTACATGGATAGCAAACATGACATGCTTTAAAATTGCGCACAAACGTGTAGTGGCGACAAACTAAATACATTTTTAAAAGCCTTTAAAAGCCTTTACAGGTTACCACTTTAAATTTACAGAGGAGGTCTACTGCTAAAATTACTGCCCTCGATCTGACCTTCGCAGTGATACCTCACATGCATGGTGCAATTGCTGTTTACATTTGACGCCAGACCGACGCTTGCTTATTTTTTTAATTATTTTTATTGTTATTTCAGGGAATGTAAATATCCCCTATGATAGCAACAGGTAGTGACAGGTACTCTTTTTTTAAAAAATTGGGGTCTATTAGACCCTAGATCTCTCCTCTGCCCTCAAAGCAGCTGACCACACCAAGATCGGTGTGATGAAATGCCTTCCCAATTTCCCAATGGCGCTGTTTACATCCGGCGAAATCTAAGTCATGAAATGCTCGTAGCTTCCGGTTTCTTAGGCCATAGATGATTGGAGCCATTCTGGTCTCTGATAAGCTCTATGGTCAGCTGGCAGAATCACCGGCTGCATTCTCGGGTTCCCTGTTGGGACAGGAGAGCCAGAGAAAAACATGGAAGATGGTGGGGGGGGGCATTCCCTCCTACTGCTTGTAAAAGCAGTCTAGAGGCTAATTAGCCGCTAGGATTGCTTTTACATGAAAGCCGACCGCTGGCTGAAAAGAATGATACCAAGATGATACCTAAACCTGCAGGCATCATTCTGGTATAACCACTCAAAGTCCAGCAACATAACAGTACGCTGCTGGTCCTTGTTGGGCATATATTGTAAACTTTTTTTTCATGCAGCCTGTGGGCTGAACGAAAAAAAGATATTGATTGGTGGGTATGCCCACCATTAGAATACCTCCCTTCATCCACCCACTTCTAATGTTGGGCATACATGCACCGTTTATATATGCTGAAGCATGGGGGCATCCTCCTGCAAAAGGTAGGAGCAAATCGCTCCTCCACCCACTGCTGCCCCCACGCTTTGGCATATATGCTGAAGTATGTAACTGTGGTGGTGAAATCACCTCCGACAGTGATGGAGTCACGGCTTTATGTATCATGGGAGCAAACGCTGTTGCTGTCAAGATAAATAAATCCGCGCTGCAACTGAATGGCGTACCTGCTAAGCAAATGATGGTTAACAACAAAACAAAGTAACATTACAGTATAACAATAAGACTTACCATACCTGCACAGCAAATACAAAATACATAGTAAAAAATAAAACATTTAACGCAACCTGTGCCTAAAATATATATATGCCGAAGCATGGGGGCATCCTCCCACAAAAGGCAGGAGCAAATCGCTCCTCCACCGACTGCTGCCCCCATGCTTCGGCATATATGCTGAAGTATGTAACTGTGGTGGTGAAATCACCTCCGACAGCGCTGGAGTCACGGCTTTATGTATCGTGGGAGCAAACGCTGTTGCTGTCAAGATAAATAAATCCGCTCTGCAGCTGAATAGCGTACCTGAAAACAAAAAAAGGTTAACAATAAAAACACAGTAAACAGTAAAGTATAAAAAAAAATGCATACCTATAAAGCAAACATGATAAAAACATAACAATAAAACATTGCGGAATAGAATACAGTAAAAAAGAGCAGAAGAATAGAGAGAGAATAGAGAGAGAGAGAGAGAACAATAAAACGACAACTATTTTTGTTTTTTTTATTTTATATTTTTATATTTTTTTGTGTTTTTTTTTTTTTTTACTTTTTTGGGTTTTTTTTTTTGTTTTTTTTTTTTTTTACACTTTTTTTTGTAACTTTAACTTTTGTAACTGGTACCAGGTTTGGGTCTCTCAAAATGCGATGGCATCTTGGGAGACCCTGTGAAAGTGTGTCCTAGTCTGTGCAGTGCTGTACCCTACGCTAATACTCAACTAGTATATGGTAGCGTTCAAAACATTCACCAATGCAAAGACCAGGATTGTCAGGCCAGGAGGGACAATAATACCGGATGTCACGCCTATATCCGCGCTTGCTGCAGACACGACTTCTTTGGGGGGCTCGTTGGGTAGGGGTACTCAGGAGGACATAAAGAAAATGCCTCTCATGCAGCCGGCTTACTGCATTTGGTTGGGAAAGGTGAGGTGGAGCACCGTCTGGAAACAGAAGGGCTCTGACGATCTCTTCCTGGAATTTAAGGAAGGATCCAGTCAGTCCTGAAGCTCTGTATAGCACATAAGCGTTCAGCAAAGCCAATTGAAATAAATAGACACTTTTTTGTACCAGCGTCTGGCCTTACGGGCAACTAGGTACAGCGCCAACAACTGGTCTTTGAGGTCCACCCCTCCCATATTTTGGTTATATTCGTGGAGGGGTTTCTCCACAACACCAGTCGCCATAGTAATTTGGACCGTCATGTTTGCATGAAGGGAGGTAAGAACGAAAACATTCTTATTATCCCTCCACTTCATAGCGAGCAAATTATTACACTGCAAGCAGGCTCTCTCCCCCAGCCTAAGACGGGAATCTACAAACCGCTGGGGAAAGCCCCGGCGATTAGGTCGCACGGTGCCACATGCTCCAATCTGATGATCAAAAAGGTGACTAAAAAGTGGCACGCTCGTGTAATAATTGTCCATGTACAAGTGTTACCCCTTTCCGAATAAGGGTGACACAAGTCCCACACAATCTTGCCAGTGCTTCCTATGTAGTCAGGGCAGTTTGTCGGCTCTACGTGACTATCTTTGCCCTCGTAAACTATAAAACTACATGTATAGCCTGTGGCCCTGTCACAGAGCTTATACATCTTGACCCCGTATCTGGCACACTTGCTGGGAAGGTACTGTTTGAATGACAAGCGGCCAGAAAACTTAATCAGGGACTCATCAACGCAGACAACTTGATGGGGAGTAAACAAGTCTACAAAACGTTGGTTGAAGTGATTTACGAGGGGGCGAATTTTGTAGAGCCGATCGTATTCAGGGTCTCCACGAGGACAACAGAGTTCATTGCTGTTGAAGGGCATGAACCGCAAAATCTGCTCGTATCGTGCCCTGGCCATGGAGGCAGAGAACACGGGCATATGGTAAATTGGGTCAGTGGACCAATATGACCGCAACTCACTCTTTATTTATGCCCATGTTGAGGGAAAGGCCCAGAAAGAGCTTAAATTCGGAAACCGTAATTGGTTTCCAATCTCTGGCAATGGAGGACAGGGGAATAGTAGCGATGTGTTGACCAGCATACAAATTGCTTTGGTCCACAATAGATCTATAGAGATCTTCGGTGAAAAACAGCAAATAAAAATCCAGTGATGTAAAATCAACTGTTTCCACCTGAATGCCGGGTTGGCCAGTGAATGGGGGAAGTACGGGTGCTGCAGAAGTGGTGGGTTCCCAATTCCAATTGACAAATGCAGCAGGAAGGGCACTATGGGCACGACGGGCCTGTGTTAGTCTTCTTGGTGGCAGCGGGACACTACTTGTGCTTGCCACCTCTCCAGCTTGAACTGCACTTATGGGACTCGCCACGTCACCATGTTTTACTGCAGTGCTTGATATACAACCAGGGTGTACTAGGCCGCTGGTGCTTGCCAGTTCACCAGAAGGAATAGCGGCGCTAGTACTTCTCTGCTCCATACGAAGGACCTGCGGTTCTTGCACTTCAAGGACAGAAGAAGAAGTTTGGGGTCTGGTACGCCTGACCTTGGCAGGGACCACAAACCCGTCGTCAGAGCTATCTGTCATGGAGCCGCTGTCGTCTACAGGTTCGTATTCTGAGCCTGAATCTGACAGATGAGTGACTTCCTCTTCACTATCTGTCATGCTCAGAGATGTGTAGGCCTCTTCACTAGTGTACCTTCGATTTGCCATTTTGGGCTCTAAATTTAGTGGTACACTAGTGAGACTCACAGGCAAAAAAGCTCCTGACTGTTAGCGACTTTATCAAAATGCTACCAACAAAAACTGTTAGCGATCGCAGGGATCAGACCTGACTCTGCGAACGCTGCGGTTATGTGTGTTTAGTGTTTTGTAAGTGACAGTGATTGATCGATACTGCACTTGGGTGGGCTGGGCTGGGCCGAGGGGCAAAACGCAGGTCCTAGCAGGTATCTGGGATGATCCCGCTAACACTGCATTTTTGGGAACCCTAAACTACGCTGGTATAGATCTGATCGGATCAGATATCGATCCGTTCAGATACTATACCACTAAGGGAGGTGTATGCTGCATGCGTGGGTGTTAGCGGTACTGGCGCTAACCTGACGCTGCCCGGGGCGACACAGACCTTATCTGACCCTAAAAACGTAACTTATATCACCGCCGGGCGATTAGGGGGTTAAACCTTTATAAGGTAATAAACGGCGGGTGCCCTGAAACTATAATAAACAAACTAACTAACCAGCGTCACCGGTAACAGTTATACGGTGATCACTGGTGAAAGGGTTAACTAGGGGGCAATCAGAGGGTTAAAACCTTTATTAGGTAGTATATGGGGGTCCCTGTCACTATGAAATGCTGACGGCGAACCTATATACTTACCTCCCTAACTCGCGTCACCTGTGTCACTAATACAGCGATCAGAAAAACGATCGCTTAGTGACACTGGTGACGGGGGGTGATCAAGGGGTTAAAACTTTATTAGGGGGGTACCCTAGACCTAAAGGGGGCTAACCCTAACTGCCCTACCACTTATAACTGTCACAAACTGACACCAATGCAAAAAAAAACTGCTATTGGTGTCACTGTGACAGGGGGTGCAGGGGGGTGATCGGGGGGTGATGGGGGGTGAAAAGTGTGCCTGCGTGTTCTACTGTTAGTGTAGTGTTGGTGCAAACTTACTTGATATCTTCTCTCCTCAGCGCCGGAACGAAAAGACCGGCTCGAGGAGCGATTACATCATTTCCTCTGCCTCTGTTTACATTACAGCAGCAGAGGAAGATTTTCATTCGTGGGGAGCGATCGCAAGGGGGTGGCCACGAATGAGCCTGTATCGCTTCCCCAACGATGCCGACCGCCTTAGGCACCGGGAGGAGGCGCGATGCGAGTTTCCTCCCTTTGTAGCTCTACCCATAAGGATTACACCTCCTCTTATGCTCCCTTAGTGATGTCATCTCTCACATTCACTTGTACAACATTTTTTATATACAGGCATACCCCTACCCAGGGCTTTTTTTCTCAGAGAAAGGGTGGTGGAACTCACCCTCCCTCCCCTGGCCATGCCCCTACCCACCCCCACCTAGGACCGCCCCCTAGAACCACCCTTTAGAGAACAGGGTAAGTAAAATTTGGGGGGGGGGGGCTATAAAAGTAATTGTATGGAATTAAATAAAAAGCAATGCAGTAAAATGTGCAAAAAAAAAAAAAAATTGGAATACTTACCAAAAGTAAGCTCAGAGACATTTCCAGATGATTTCAGCGTTCTTGTCATATGCATCTTCTTTGCTTCTCTCCTTGCTTCTGACATCAGTAGCAGCATGACGACCACGAAGTAGCCATAAATCAACAGATTTAGAGGGGTCAAAACAACGTAGGGGATGACCATTAACTCTGATAAACAGTAGTCCTGATATGTTTTTTGTCAGCAGGGAAGCTCTGTTGGGAGTAACTATTAAATTAATTTGTGAGAATCCTCTTTCACACTCACTGGATGAAATTGGGACACTTTCAATGGCATTTATAAGAGGGCACAGGTCATCAGGCAAAGTTTTCTCAATCAAATATTCTCTGAAAGCATGTATTATTTTCCTTTCATTCAACTGGAATCTAATGGACTAATTTCTAATTTCCTCCTCTCCAAAAGTAAGCTTTTGCTCAACATTGGCAGGCCAATGTTTGGAGTCAAGCACCCTGGTGCAGTTGGCAAGAGCAGAATAATTTCCAGTGAGCAGTCTACTCTCTATTGAAGATTTTAATTTTTCATAAAAAGCATCAGGACTTATGGGAGGGTCATTCTTAGCTTCTTTTCTGTAAAGGGAGATTCCCTGGAAACAGAGCTTTTCAGAGGCAACAGCTGCTTCTTTATAATAAGAACCTGGCTCTGTTCTTCTGCTTTCAAAGAGTTGTACAACAGTTTGTATTTTTTTATTTGCCCTGTAGAGATTTATTCTTCGCTCTTGCAACAGCAAGCTTAATTCAGACAACTCTTGAAGAGCATCGCACGTGAGTCCCAAATCCAACAAGAAATTTGTGCTGGTAATTTTTCTCAATAGGCCTTCATACATACAGCATTCAGTCTTGTCCCGGGCGGTATCTTGCTTTGCTTTTTCAAAATGACGAACCAACACTCTGTAGCTTTCCCACACTGCTGACACAGATCGGTAAGTAGATGCCACCCATTTTGTGCTAAAAACTCATGCTATTTTCAAAAGCTGCGCCTCTAGGGAGCTAGCACAAGCGTGCAATTCTCTGCAGTTTTTGGGAGATGCCTGATATAGTACATACAACTTATCCATAAAGGCCTTAAACCTATTAATTCCTGATGTTTGTTTGACTGTATCTCCAACCGACAATTCTAATCTGTGATTAGCACAGTGCCACAGAATAATTGAAGCAAATTTCTCCTTCAACAATGTCCCAACACCACAGCTGCACCATCACATGTAACACTGATCAAATGTTCTCTTAAGTAGTCGTCCATTATCCCATAAGAATGCAGGCAGTTAAGGAGAGAAGTGCAAATTCCTTTTGCATTCACGCTTTCCAGTTGAACTAAATCAAGAAAGAAATTTACTGGGGAATCCATTGCACTGTTTGCAAGAAGAAATCAAACATATACAATCAGTGTAGATTTTTGACCTAAAGTAGGCGACTCATCAATAATAAGAGCGATTTTACTTTTTGATCTTACGACTTCATTGACCAAGTTTTTTCTCATTTCTTGTGCGATGTGATTCACAATATTAATGCAGGCATTTGTTGAGTGAAGAATGCGGCCCATATTAACGCCATTTAACTCCTGCAGATCTATTTCAGAGCAAAAACTATTGAAGGACTGGTTTTCTTTGGCTATTTTGTATGCAGCGCGAAAAATCTTCATAGTTATTTCTTTCTCTCAGGCCAAGTGGTTTAAACAAATCGTTTCAAGATGTTCATTTTTTTGCTCCAAAAGAATTTTTAAGGCAGCCTTGTGTGCAGAACTTTATTTATGCTCAAAATGTTTTTTCTTCAAGAAGTGAGCTGCTATGATCGCTTGGCGCCATAACTGGTTACCTCATTATTTGCCCATTCCTTCGACATCTTCATGCCATTTTTTTTTCTACGCCAAGAATACCAACTTTTCTGCACACCTTGAACCCAAGCGTCTGATCATGAAAGTCAAGCCAATCGTACTTCTCGCAAAAAGAGTTTTTTTGTTCCAAAGTCCAGCAACCTGGCCAGGCAGTTTCAGGACTTTCAAGATAATCTGGATCAGTGCAAGAAGGACCATCAAGTGTGTCCGAAGTAGAAGGCAGAACTTCATCAGAAGACACATAATCTAATTCAATTGGTGAAGAAACACATAAAGCAGACTGTAAAACAGTTTGACTGCTCTGTGTTCCCTGTCCTGGTTCATTTATTTGTAACTTTTTATTGCCACAGTTATCTTTTTTATGGTAAAAATTATTTTAAAAAATGTACTTCTTTCTAAAGAAATCTATTAGATGAATGGATGGATGAAGATGATCTGAAAATATAGATGAAAACTAACAATGAAGGTAATGGCTTCATATATTGTAAAGCACTAAGTTGTCAGGTCATATGAATAAACTAAAAAAAGGTTATGTTCAGCAATAATTTAAATTTTTTTTTAAAAAAGTACAAAGTTATTTTAATCAGGTTTTCTATGATTTATAATAAACTTGATCACTTAACCTGCGTAATCGCATAGACTTCAAACAAAAAAAATTTCAATATTCTAACAATGTCAAGCTTAGTTTTTAGATCCTGTATCTACATTTTCACAACCCCCTGCATTTACACATGCACCTCAGACCAGCCACATGCATGCTGGAATGTTATTGTGTTGTGCACTACTGCACGGTGCTGAAAATATAGTTGAGGGCTCATGCACACCATCGCTTTAAACCATACAGAAAAAGAAAAAGGGGGGGGGGGAGCAGGGGCGTAACTAGAAATCACAGGGCCCCATAGCAAAATCTTGTATGGGCCCCCCCCCCCTGCAAACCGCCCCCTCCACAAAAAAAAGAACTAATGCCATTGAACAACAGATTACCGCACCCATGTGGCACAGTACCCAGGCAACAGCTTATATTAATTTTGAACAACAAAGTATGCAGTATACTGTATGCAGCCCCTAAAGGACACACATTGCTGACCTCCAGCCTTCTAACCAATTTCTGTTCTGTTATATAACATGAAATAGTTCAACTCACCATAATGCAGAATCAGTGGGAGCCCTGAGCGTGTCACTTGCCACCGTCGCCTGCCACCAGATGCAACTTGTCACGGAATGTCACTTGCCACATCACCCGCCACACGTTGTGGATTGTCCACTTGCCACATCGCCTGCCACCAGATGCAGATTGTCACACATTGCAGAATGTCACCTGCCACATGTTGCCGATTGTCCACTTGCCACGTCCCGGATTGTCACTTGCCACATCACCTGCCACACATTACTGATTGTCACTTATTAGATTGTCACTTGCCACATCACCTGCCACACATTACAGATTGTCACTTGCCACACATTACAGATTGTCACTTGCCACACGTTATGGATTGTCACTTGCCACGTCACCTGCCACACATTACGGATTGTCACTTGCCACGTCCCGGATTGTCACGTGCCACACATTACGGATTGTCACTTGCCACGTCGCCTGCCACATGTTACAGATTGTCACTTGCCACGTCACCTGCCATACATTACAGATTGTCACTTGCCACACATTACGGATTGTCACTTGTCACGTCCCAGATTGTCACTTGCCACACATTACGGATTGTCACTTGCCACGTCGCCTGCCACATGTTACAGATTGTCACCTGCCATACATTACAGATTGTCACTTGCCACACATTACGGATTGTCACTTGTCACGTCCCGGATTGTCACTTGCCACACATTACGGATTGTCACTTGCCACGTCGCCTGCCACATGTTACAGATTGTCACTTGCCACGTCACCTGCCATACATTACAGATTGTCACTTGCCACACATTACGGATTGTCACTTGTCACGTCCCGGATTGTCACTTGCCACACATTACGGATTGTCACTTGCCATGTCGCCTGCCACATGTTACAGATTGTCACTTGCCACTTCACCTGCCATACATTACAGATTGTCACTTGCCACACATTACGGATTGTCACTTGTCACGTCCCGGATTGTCACTTGCCACACATTACGGATCGTCACTTGCTGCCATGTCCCGGATTGTCACACATTACAGATTTTCACTTGCATGCTGTGTCCCAGAGTCAGGCAGCAGAGAGATAAGGTCATCTCTCTGCTTCCTGAGGCTGCCTGCACAGTGAGGGGGGAACTGCACTGCAGGGATGTCATCTCTATGCACCCCCAGCTGCCAGCTCCCCGATTGGCCAGCCCAATCACACACGAGCCGAGCCGCCCAGCTGACTCACCGCCTGACAGCCCTCGGTCTTGCCTGTGCTCTCACCGTGGAGCCGCCCGTTCTCACCCGCTGTCACCCACGGAGCCGCCTGTCCTCACCGGTCCCCTAACGGCTGCGGGCCCCATAGCGGCCGCGTGTGTCGCTATGGCGGTAGTTCCGCCACTGGGGGGAGCATACTTGGGAGCCCACAAGGCACAGGTACAGCTAGCTGCCAACACCCTGTAGAAATCAATGCAAGACTAAAATACACGTGTCAACATTTGTATACAGCCACTGGCAGCTAGATGTACACAGGGCCTCTAACTCGCATGGACTAAAGCATGCACCCCCATATATTGAGCAAAGAGACATTCTCAAATGTGCAGCACAGAGACATTCCCAAATGCGCAGCACAGAGACATTCCCAAATGCGCAGCACAGAGACATTCCCACATGCGCAGCACAGAGACATTCCCACATGCGCAGCACAGAGACATTCCCAGTGCATTAGAGACAGCCACAGTCCAGCAAAGAGACCTCCCAGTCCAGCAAAGAGACCGTCCAGCCCAGCAAAGAGACTACCCAGCTTAGTCCAGCACAGAGACTGCCCAGCCCAGCAAAGAGACTACCCAGCAAAGAGACCACCCAGCTTAGTCTAGCAAAGAGACTGCCCAGCCCAGCAAAGGGACTACCCAGCAAAGAGACCGTCCAGTCCAGAAAAGAGACTACCCAGCAAAGAGACTGTCCAGCTTAGTCCAGCAAAGAGACTATCCAGCAAAGAGAACCGTCCAGCCCAGCAAAGAGACTGTCCAGCTTAGTCCAGCAAAGAGACCGCCCAGCAAAGAGACCACCCAGCTTAGTCCAGCAAAGAGACTACCCAGCCCAGCAAAGAGACTACCTAGCCCAGCAAAGAGACTACCCAGCAAAGAGACCACCCAGCTTAGTCTAGCAAAGAGACTGCCCAGCCCAGCAAAGGGACTACCCAGCAAAGAGACTACCCAGCAAAGAGACTGTCCAGCTTAGTCCAGCAAAGAGACCGTCCAGCCCAGCAAAGAGACTGCCCAGCTTAGTCCAGCAAAGAGACCGCCCAGCAAAGAGCCTGCCTTGCTTAGGCCTGCGACTCACAAGACCAAAGCATGCACCCCCATATATTGAGCAAAGAGACATTCCCAAATGTGCAGCAGAGAGGCATTCCCAGCAAAGAGACCACCCAGCTTAATCCAGCAAAGAGACCGCCAGCAAAAAGGCCACCAAGCATAGTCTAGCAAAGAGACTGTAAGTAAAAAGACCGCCCAGATTAGTCCAGCAAAGAGACTGCCCAGCCCAGCAAAGAGACCGCCCAGATTAGTCCAGCAAAGAGACCGCCCAGCAAAGATACCACCCAACTTAGTCCAGCAAAAAGACTGCCCAGCTTAGGCCTGCGACTCACATGGACCAAAGCATGCATCCCCATATATTGAGCAAAGAGACATTCCTAAATGTGCAGCAGAGAGACATTCCCAGCAAAGAGACTACCCAGCAAGGAGACTGTCCACCAAAGAGCCTGCCCAGGTTAGGCCTGCAACTCACATGGACCAAAGCATGCCACCCAGCATAGTCCAGCAAAGAGACTGCTCCGCCCAGCAAAGAGTACAAAATACAAGAACATATTTGGGGGGCACACCATACAATGCATTTAAATTCAAGATGGTGCTGCTATAAGACCTACAAACAGTACAAAATATTTTACAGCGCACACATACAAGAATGACATTTCCTGCAGGGCTAGTTAAAAACACCTGAACATATTCAAAAAATACGGGGGTTTGGTCACACTATATGGTCATATAGTGCTAAGCCCACTTACTGCGACAAAGAGACTGTCAGCAAAAAGACCGCCCAGATTAGTCCAGCAAAGAGACTGCCCAGATTAGTCCAGCAAACAGACCACCCAGTTTAGTCCAGCAAAAAGACTGCCCAGTAAAGAGACTGCCCAGCAAAGAGACCGCTCAGATTAGTCCAGCAAAAAGACTGCCCAGGAAAGAGACTACCCAGCAAACAGTGCCCAGGGAAAGAGACTGCCCAGCAAAGAGACCGCCCAGATTAGTCCAGCAAAGAGACTGCCAAGCAAAGAGACCTCCCAACTTAGTCCAGCAAAGAGACTGCCCAGCAAAGAATGCCCAGGAAGAGACTGCCCAGCAAACAGTGCCCAGGGAAAGAGACTGCCCAGCAAATAGTGCCCAGGGAAAAAGACTGCCCAGCAAATAGTGCCCAGGGAAAAAGACTGCCCAGCAAAGAGTGCCCAGGGAAAGAGAGTGCCCAACCCAGTCAGGAGACCACACAGCACAACCCCATTGAGCATGATTTTTTTTTTACAACACACCTGGGGCTAGTGAGGAGGTGTAGGAGGAAGACCGCCTGACAGGCTACTTAACATCGCTGTAAATGTTGAAAAAACTGTGATCAAGTGTCGCGCAAACAAAAATCTTGATAAACTACCACTGCGCTCTAGTGCAAAACCAGACAATAACTGTAGCTGCCAATTTAAAAAAGATAATGTGAAATAGTATTTTAAATAAATAAATAAAATGGTGGTGCTATAAATGAAATGAATCATTTAAATTATAGCGAACCACATACATTGTAGTGATAGCTTGTGATATAAAATACAACAACATTTAGTGCTATTGCTATACCAGTAAATATCCGTGATATTTCCAAATAACTCTACCTTTCCTTTAGTGACAAGAAAAATAAAATAGAACAAATAATGAATCTAATATAAATATGAATAAACAGTTCATGCAAAATTATAAAGGTAAACTGATGAAACAAAGTCCATGCAGGATGATGTGCATCAAAAATGTGAATCTGAAACAACAATCTTCCTATGCCATAAAAGTCTCCTCCACCACACCAGTTGTGATTGTGATCCACTCATATGGAGCCGCACTCACCAGAAAATATTGCCTTGCACTCTCATACTCGGCGTGTAGGCAATATTGAAGCCCCCCAGGGGGCTGCTCAGGATAAATGGAGTTGCAACCACAGCAGATGGAGCTCTTTAATTAAAAGCAATCCTCATCATGAAGAGGTATACCACCATGAAAAGAAATAATGCCTCCAATAGTGTGTTAACGTTTAAGAGCATTTATTGAAATACACAAGCAAGATCTTCTACTATTGTACTCACATTCTAAAAATGTTAAAACGGCATAAAAAGTGAACTCCCTGTGACTGATAGTTTCAATGTACTATGGTCATGGCGGACCCGGGATGCAGCATTTAGATCTCATCCCTCCCCTAGTTGGATCCTCAGCAATACGAGGTAGTCACAGCTGACCAGTGCAGAGCGCAATACGTCACACGTTACAAACAGATGCTGGGTTGCCGTACAGCCATACCTCCGACATGTTTCGTCATACCGACTTCTTCACAGGAATCCTGGGATGGATGGCCCGGGGTGGGGATGATGGAGAGGGATGGATGATCCTGGGTGGGGATGATGGAGAGGGATGGATGATCCAGGGTGGGGATGAGGGAGAGGGATGGATGATCCGGGGTGGGGATGATGGAGAGGGATGGTTGATCCGGGATGGGCATGAGGATGAGGGCGAGGAATGGATGATCCGGGGTGGGGATGAGGGAGAGGGATGGATGATCCAAGGTGGGGATGAGGGAGAGGGATGGATGATTCAGGGTGGGGATGAGGATGATGGAGAGGGATGGATGATCCGGGGTGGGGATGATGGAGAGGGATGGATGATCCGGGGTAGGGATGATGGAGAGGGATGGATGATCCGGGGTGGGGATGAGGATGATGGAGAGGGATGGATGATCCGGGGTGGGGATGAGGGAGAGGGATGGATGATCCGGGGTGGGGATGAGGATGATGGAGAGGGATGGATGATCCGCGGTGGGGATGAGGATGATAGAGAGGGATGCATGATCCGGGGTGGGGATGAGGGAGAGGGATGGATGATCCAAGGTGGGGATGAGGATGAGGGAGAAGGATGGATGATCCGGGGTGGGGATGAGGATGATGAAGAGGGGTGGATGATCCGGGGTGGGGATGAGAATGATGGAGAGGGGTGGATGATCCGGGGTGGGGATGATGGAGAGGGATGGATGATCCGGGGTGGGGATGAGGATGATGGAGAGGGATGGATGATCCCGGGTGGGGATGATGGAGAGGGATGGATGATCCGGGGTGGGGATGAGGATGATGAAGAGGGGTGGATGATCCGGGGTGGGGATGAGAATGATGGAGAGGGGTGGATGATCCGGGGTGGGGATGATGGAGAGGGATGGATGATCCGGGGTGGGGATGAGGATGATGGAGAGGGATGGATGATCCGGGGTGGGTATGAGGACGATGGAGAGGGATAAGGATGATTCTGGGTGGAGATGAGAGTTAAATTGTGAAGAGGCTCTCCGCAATGTAACTCATCTTCACCCAAAAACATCATTATCCCTCTCCACAATGTAACTCAATTATATTAGCTTGACAGGGTCAGGTGTATGATGTCCCATGTGGGAGATTAAATACAGTCCACTCCACAAACCAATCTGAATCTACAGCAGCACAATGCAGCACACACACTGACTTTAGTGACTTACCATGTCTGCATGCACAGCACAGAGAGGACTGGGTCGCGCCACTGACGAGGCTGGCCACACCCCCTCCCTGAGACCTGCTCAATCTCAGCAGGGAAGCAAAGATCGTGGGTCATCTGCGAGGCGGAGGAGGCGGCACGGGACTACACAGCTGTACGGAAGTTTATCTGTGTTCCCTCCGCGGGAGGCTGTGCGTAGGCTATACAGATTAGGAAGTTTTTTTACAGACAGAATGCCTGACAATAGGTGGCGGAACGCAGTTCCGGTGCGTTCCGCCAGAAAAATCCCCTTTTTTACCCTCTCTATCCCTGCAATATAAAGGAATACCCTTGAATGGTTGTCAGCCAATCATGAGAGCTGGTGAACCAAGTCTC
This sequence comes from Aquarana catesbeiana, assembly GCF_042186555.1. NCBI lineage: Eukaryota > Metazoa > Chordata > Amphibia > Anura > Ranidae > Aquarana > Aquarana catesbeiana. The sequence goes on from NC_133328.1 coordinate 266,116,132, forward strand.
TGAAATTCCTACAAAATAGAAATCCTCCTTGTACAACAGTAGCTCTAGTTCTCCCATCTTGTCCGCTAGACTCCTGGCATTTGTAAACATGCCACGTAGTTTAGACGGGGCGCATACTATCTCCTTATTGGGTGTTTTAAGGTTGCAAATAGGACTTGTTACTGTACTTACCTTGGGTTGAGGTGCTTTAGTCAACCTACCACTAATGCCCCCAATACTACCCTCTGGAATTTGTTCTGCGCTGACTATCTCTACCTCTGGACCCACCCCCCCATTGCCTAGTTTAAAAGCCCCTCTAACTTTTCGGTCATCTTCACTCCCAGCAGATCTGTACCCTCCTCATTTAGTGTCCCTTCTATAGAGCTGGTAACTGACTGAGAAGTCGGCCCAGTTATCCAGGAACCCAAACCCCCTCCTTTCTACACCAGTTCCTAAAGTAAAAATATGCTGCAGTAAAAGTAAACTAACACACTTCAATATACTGCAGTAAAAGTGCACTAACACAGTTCAATATAGTGCAGTAAATGTGCACTAATGCACGTCAATATACTGCAGTAAACGTGCACTAATGCACTTCAATATTCTGCAGTAAACGTGCACTAACGCACTTCAATATACAGCAGTAATAGTGCACTAACACAGTTCAATATACTGCAGTAAAAGTGCACTAACGCAGTTCAATATACTGTAGTAAACGTGCACTAACGCACGTCAATATACTGCAGTAAACATGCACTAACACACGTCAATGTACTGCAGTAAAAGTGCACTAACGCACTTCAATATACTGCCATAAAAGTGCACTAACACAGATCCATATACTGCAGTAAACGCGCACATATGCCACGTACACACGATCAGAATTCTTGTCGGAAAAGCCTTGGATAGTTTTTCCGACGGGATACCTCCAAGAACGCGGTGAGGTAGAACACGTAGGATGGGACTAGAAAAGAAAAGTTCAATACCAAGTGCGCCACCCTTTGGGCTCCTTCTGCTAATCTCGTGTTTATCTCGTGTTAGTAGAAGTTTGGTGAGAGATGATTCCCACTTTTCAGACTCGTGCTTTTCCGATCGTTGCTGCTCTTCAGTTTGTGCTTGTGGGTTTGTATCTGTTTTTCAGTGCCTGTAGTCAGTTCGCATTTGTTTGTCAGTGCGTGCTATTTATAGTACCATATTTGATTGACAATGTGTTCTTGTCCGCTCGTTTCTGATTTTCAGCTCATTCTTTAAGGCCTTGCTGTTTTTCAGTGCTTTCTGTTTAGTTCGTTCTGACCAGCCGACCGTTTTTGAAGCCATGTTGCGGGTACATCCTCGTCGTAGAGTTCGTGCTGTGCAGGGGCTTGGTGTTGGGGTTCTTACTGTGACCCAAGCCCAGTCAATGAACAGGGTGGGGAGGAGTTCATGGACCAAGAATTGGTTGCTCCAGCGTGACCAATTCTCTCACATGCCTTTGTTGCGGGAGATCCAGGAGAATAATCCTGATGATTTCAGGAATTATCTCCGGGTGACTGACCCCATTTTTCACCGTTTGTTGGCTTTGCTGTCCCCTTATATTAGCAGGCAGGATACCTGCATGCGACAAGCCATCACTCCCGAACAAAGGCTAGTCGCCAAGTTGCGGTACTTGGCGGCTGGGAGAAGTCTGCAGGACCTCAAGTTCTCGACAGGCATCTCCCCCCAGGCTCTGGGGATCATTATTGTAACGACAGGGGTTAAAGTCGTTTAGGACATTCCATACCCGAACACAAAGGCAGCTACCGAACACTCTGATCAGCCAAACAAGGAACCCATACAAATAATTTTCCCCCCAAATACGAGACAAGGCTCCGTCTTGAGGGTCAAGCAGGAATGTACCTTTATTCAAACACATGTTATACAGATCCCACTTCGAAACATTTCCCCCCTACCCTTGGAAAACCGGGCGGGTTAAACTGTCCAATAACAATGGACACACAGGCCAGGCGTGCTTAACTTCTCATCAGTAAACAGTCTTAACAGGGGGGCTGCTGGAGGAATCCTCCTCCCTCTTTCCTCACAGCAAGACCATAATAGTTGAGGCAGACAGCCACAATAGACAATAGAATACAGTCACACCCCAACCATCACAGCAAAGAGTCCACAACAGGATGAGACAGCACACATTATATATACATGTATACAGGTTTGAGTCTGACTAGCACAGATCATAGTGGGGTTCTCATTCACCCTGTGCCCCTATTAGTGACTCCCGTCACATGGCTCCCTCCCTGTGGAACACTCCGGCAGACCCTTCTCAGGTCCTTCTCGGGTCAACTTGGGGATGTCCAGAACTAGGAGGCCGGGGTGACATCTGTTTGCCGGGAAAACCCACCAGCATTGCCATTTTGCTTACCGGGTCGTTAGCTGATGGTGAAATTGTAAGGTTGCAGGGCTAAGCTCCACCGCAGCAACCTGCCATTGTCTCCTGAGACCATGTTCAGCCAGACCAATGGGTTGTGGTCAGTGACTAATGAAAATTCCTGTCCATACAAATAAGGGTTCAACTTTTTAAGGGCCCAAACTAGGGCCAAGCACTCCTTCTCCACTGCTGCTCACTTCCCAGGGTAATAGCTTTCTGCTCAGGTATGCGACAGGGTGTTCTCTTCCATCCTCCCTGATTTGGCTCAGCACAGCCCCCAGTCCAAACATGGAGGCGTCTGTGTGGACAAGGAAGCGTTTGTTACTGGGGCAGCCAAAACAGGGGCATTTACAAGTGCTTGCTTGAGGGCTAGAAACACACACAAGCTGGAGACCACAGGACCTGCCTAGGTAAATTATTTTTCGCTAGGTCAGTCAGGGGCTTGGCGATAGCACTATAATCAGGGACAAAACGTCGGTAGTACCCTGCAGTCCCCAAGAAGGCTAAAACCTGGGTATCAGTACGGGGTGTGGGCCAGTTAGCTACTGCCTCTACCTTGGCTGGCTCTGGTCTCTGGTTCCCACACCCTACTTGGTGTCCCAGGTACTGCACCTCTGCCATACCTAGATGGCACTTGTCTGGTTTCGAGGTCAGGTCTGCGGCCCGAATCTTGTCCAGGACCACCCCTACGTGAACCAGGTGCTCCTCCCAAGACCCACTGTAGATCGCAATGTCATCCAGGTATGCACATGCAAAATCCTGAAAGCCATCAAGGAGCCTATCCACCATACGTTGGAAGGTAGCTGGGGCATTTTTCATCCCGAATAGCATGACCTTAGACTGGTACAGGCCAAACGGGGTAACAAATGCCGACTTGGGGATAGCATCCTCCAGCGGAATCTGGCAATAGCCCTTACACAGGTCTATTGTAGGTAAATAACAATAACAATGGCTATACGATCTAGCAGTTCATCTACCCTGGGCATCGGGTAGGCGTCAGTGGTGGTCTTCTCATTGAGTCGCCTGTAGTCCACGCAGAACAGGGTAGTTCCGTCTTTCTTAGGCACCAGGACTACAGGCGAGGTCCAAGGGCTGTCAGAGGGCTCAATGACTCCTAACTGAATCATCTCCTGTACCTCCTTCCGCATTCCTTCTTGGACTGCTTCAGGGATACGGTAGGGGGGCTGTCGAAGGGCTGCTTGTCCAGGGGTCTCTACCTTATTCACAGCCAGGGTCGTGTAGCCCAGTTTTTTTGAGAAAGTCACCTGTTTCTCCCACAGAAGCCGCTTAGCCTGTTCCTTCTTTGTGGGGCTTAACCGGTCCCCTAGCTGTACGAGGCTAATGAGGTCAGTATGGGGGTCTCTCTCTAGTAAGTCAGGGAGGGGTAAACTTTCGGAGTCATCCGCAGCAGGGGCACATACTGCAGCAACATCCTCCTGCCGTTCCTGGTACTCCTTCAGCATGTTCACATGAAAGGTTCGCTGGATTCTTTCATCTGCACAGCTGGCAATAACATAGGTAGTATCACATACCTGGGCTACTACTTCATATGGGCCCTGCAAAGATGCCTGCATCTTGTCGGTCTTCACAGGCTTGAGCACTAAGACCTTCTGCCCAACCTGGAAGATATGCTGTCGGGCCCCCTGATCGTACCATCTCTTCTGTCTCCCCTGGGCCACCTGGAGATTCTCCCTTACCATCAGAGACAGTTGCACCATGCGATCCCTCTTCTTACGGTTATTGGCCGGTCGGCCCCGGTTCTCCAATAATTCCTTGAGGATAGAGCGCTTTAGCCTTTCATACTGTGCTTCCATTGTCCTGTATCCTCTTGTAGCTGTCTTTCTGGGCTGTGGGAATGATCCCACTGCTTGCCACCAGTTGTAAGGACAATCCAAGTATGAAAGGGGTTAAAGTCGTTTAAGACATTCCATACCCGAACACAAAGGCAGCTACCGAACACTCTGATCAGCCAAACAAGCATTGAGTCTGACTAGCACAGATCATAGTGGGGTTCTCATTCACCCTGTGCTCCTATTAGTGACTCCCGTCACAATTATTCCAGAGACCTGTTCTGCCATCGTTCAGGTCCTGCAGAAGGACTATATTAGGGTAGGTTTTCTCCTTTAACATCAAATTCTATGTATTTAATGTTTGCTAATGTATTGTATTTCTTTCATCATTCCCTAATTACCATGATTGTAATATGCTGGGAATGTCCCCTTTGTGCTCATGCATGTTGGAAGTTTTTAAACTTCCTTTTTTGTCCTTCATGCATATTTGCCTTCCATAACCTCCCCAGCATGCTATACTAGGCCCATATCCACCTAGCCTAGTCACTTAACAATGTATTTTGTCAGCTCCATAGTAGTGCTTTACCCTAAACACACACTAAAATGTATACAAATGTTATTTGTGTCCTTAAATTCAGGCAGAGTGCCAGAGGCTTTTTTTTGGGGTCCCAAATTCATTTGGAAACCTCCCTCACCCAACCGCTAAGTCAACCGATACAGTGTGTATTCATATTTTGTATTATGACACTTCTTACCTGTCCAGTGGGCTGCCAATAGTGTAATTAAGGAGTGGCTCGCCAAAGTAAGTATTTATGCATTCAGCTCTCAATGAAGTTGAGAGGGTTACCTGTCCAAAACATCCCCCCCCCCTAAAATTTTTACAATGGGCCATTGGGGGGGGGGGGGGATCTGATAAGTAGACCTTAAGATTTGCACAAAGCAAACAGCAGGTGACCTCATTTCCATATTATCTCACCTTCCTCTCTGAAACATGCACTGTCGACCTCTCCTCCTTTTCACAATTTTAGCCTCTCTCCTGAAACTCACTTTTCTTCACCCCCCTGCTCCACCCCACAATCTGTACATATCACCCTCACTTCTCCCCTCCCCCTATTACTGCACTCATCACCTCTTTCTAACCCTAAGCCCACTTGCTAACAAGCACCCCAGGATACTGAAGCATGTCCCCTCATACAAATCGTATTCTCATATTACCTCCCTTACTTTTCTGCTTCTCCTAACCACTGGAGATATTTCCTCAAACCCTGGGCCTCCCTTATTTTACTGTATCCAACACACCCATCACCATCATCATCAACCTACACCCTCTGGCAGTAGTGGCAATCTATGCAATTTAGTCTCCATTCCATTTCTTCTCAACGCCAGCCTCCCCCTCACCTGCACCCTCTGAAACGCTTGCTCTGTCTGCAACAAACTCACCGCTGTTCATTACCTCTTTGTCACTAATTCCTTTAATCTACTTGCTCTTACCGAAACCTGGCTCCACGAACCTGACACCCCTTCTCCTGCTTCCCTCGCCCAGGGTGGCCTTCACTAGACTCACTCCCCTAGGCCTAATGGATGCAAGGGAGGTGGAGTGGGATTCCTCTTATCCCCCAAAGCACCTTCCAGGTTACTCGCTCCCCTCCCTCTCTTTCCCTCACATAATTTGAAGCTCACTGTATACGTCTATTCTCTCCTACTTCCCTAAGAATTGCTGTGATTTACCGGCCCCCTGGACCATTAACGACTTTCCTTGATGAGTTCTCTGTCTGGCTACCCTACATTCTCTCTTCGGAAATTCCCACAATCCTTTTTGGTGATTTCAACATCCCTGCTAATACAATACTCCTGCTACTTCTAAACTTCTTATGCCCTGTACACATGATAGGATTTTCCGATGGAAAATGTGTGATAGGACCTTGTTGTCGGAAACTCCGACCGTGTGTAGGCTCTATCACACATTTTCCATATGAATTTCCGACAAACAAAGTTTGAGAGCTTGCTATAAAATTTTCCGACAACAAAATCCGTTGTCGGAAATTCCGATCGTGTGTACACAAATCCAACACACAAAGTGCCACGCATGCTCAGAATAAATTAAGAAATGAAAGCTATTGGCTACTGCCCCGTTTATAGTCCCGATGTATGTGTTTTAAGTCACCACGTTCAGAACGATCAGATTTCCGACAACTTTGTGTGACCGCGTGTATGCAAGACAAGTTCGAGCCAACATCCGTCAGAAAAAATCCATGGATTTTGTTGTCGGAATGTCCGATCAATGTCCGACCGTGTGTACAGGGCATAAGTCTAAACTCTTCATTTGACCTGAATCAATGGGTACAGGCTCTACTTACTCTGATGGCAACACCCTTGACCTTGTATTCTCCTACCTTTGCACTCCATGCAACTTCTCAAACAATCCTTTTCCTCTCTCCAACCATCACTTTATTCATTACTCTCTCTCCCTGTCTTCTACCACCTTTCCCTCCAATCGCCTAACCATCTCCCGTAGAAGCTTTCGCAACTTCAACTCTTCTCTCCTCTATTCTGCTACTGACCACCTCTATGACAAAATCTCTCCCCTGTCCTGCCCCAACCAAGCAGAGGCATATCTAGTGAAAATGGCGCCTATGGCAAGCACTGAAACTGCGCCCCTGTCAAAACATTTGAAACCCATCTTTCAGATAACCTTAGCAGAAAAGACAGCTAACAAAATGACAGGTCAAGCTCTTTAATCTTTCAATTAACACATTAAGGATTGGCACTACATAAAAATTACAACTGCACCTTCCTTGCTTTCACTAATGCAAACTGGTCTATGATGTGCTCAAAGTAATTTTTTTCTGTTTCTACTCTTTTTACACTCAGCACACACATAATGGTCCACAGGCACACACTGATACAAAAATCACTGATGATACCAACACTGGCACTCACAGTCATTAAAATACATTGGTGCACACAGTAATTCATACAAAAACAATGACACACACATTAAATGCACACACATAATCGTTAACATACACTGACATACATACCTGTATGATGTCAGTGTAACTGTATGTCTTTGTGTGTGTGTGTGTGTATATGTGTATGTATATAAATATATATATTACAGGAGGAGATGATAAGAGACTGCAGACATGGTACAGGAGATGGTCAGAGACTTGAGACATGATACAGGAGATGATCAGAGACTGCAGACATGGTACAGGAGATGGTCAGAGACTGCAGTCATGATACAGGAGATGGTCAGAGACTGCAGACATGGTACAGGATATGGTCAGAGACTGCAGACATGGTACAGGATATGGTCAGAGACTGCAGACATAATACAGGAGATGATCAGAGACTGAAGACATGGTACAGGAGATGATCAGAGACTGCAGACATAGTACAGGAGATGGTCAGAGACTGCAGACATAGTACATGAGATGATCAGAGACTGCAGACATGGTACAGTAGATGGTCAGAGACTGCAGACATGGTACAGGAGCTCAAAGACTGCAGTTTCTGGCTTACCAACAGTCTATTTTCCAAGCACAATTAGTAAGATAATAAATGGTTAAAAAGCCTGTGAAGATCCAAGCCTGACCAGCCAAAATCCTGAAAGGCCATATAAAAACCAAAGAAATCAAATCATCGGGAATACTGTGTCACACTCTTGCAGCGTCTTCCAGAAGTCTAAGCATCAGTGTGCTCACCCGTCCTATGTGCAGTGTAAATTGAAAAAGAGAAGAGCGAGGGAATAATTTTCTAACCAGTGTGGGTGCTGGCTGATCTGCATACAGGACGGGTGAGCTGCTGCAGCTGCTTAGACTTCTGCAGCTGTGACAGTGGGAGAGAGAGAGACCCATCTCCTGATATCACCTTTGCCATGAGCACTCCTCCATCCTCATTACATGTCACAAATAGGGATGAGCCGAACACCCCCCGGTTCGGTTCGCACCAGAACCTGCGAACGGACCGAAAATTTGCACAAACGTTAGAACCCCATTGACGTCTATGGGACTCGAACGTTCGAAATCAAAAGTGCTCATTTTAAAGGCTAATTTGCATGGTATTGTCCTAAAAAGGGTTTGGGGACCCGGGTCCTACCCCAGGGGACTTGTATCGATGCAAAAAAAACTTTTAAAAACGGCCGTTTTTTCGAGAGCAGTGATTTTAATGATGCTTAAAGTAAAAAAAAAAAAAAAAGTGAAATATTCCTTTAAATATCGTACCTGGGGTGTGTCTATAGTATGCCTGTAAAGTGGCGCGTGTTTCCTGTGTTTAGAACAGTCCCTGCACAAAATGTCATTTTTAAAAGAAAAAATCTCATTTAAAACTGCTTGCGGGTTTAATGTAATGTCGGGTCCTGGCAATATGGATGAAAATCAGTGAGACAAACGGCATGGGTTCCCCCAAGTCCATTACCAGGCCCTTTGGGTCTTGTATGGATATTAAGGGGAACCCCGCACCCAAATTAAAATAAAGGAAAGGTGTGGGGCCAGCAGTATACAGGCGGTGCAAACAAGACAGGGACTGTAGGTTTGTTGTTAAGTAGAATCTGTTCGTAATTTTTAACGGGTACATTTTTAACGTGTTTAGCTCCAGCCAAAAAATCTTTTTTAAGCTTTTTGGAAAACATAGGGAAGGGTTATCACCCCTGTGACATTTGTTTTGCTGTCTTTCCTCCTCTTCAGAAGATTTCACCTCACTTTTTGTCCCAATGACAAATGTTTTTTGAAAATTTGGGGTTTTTTGTGGAACAAGGATTGGAAAGCATCAGTGGAAAGGAGAAATGTTTTTCCCATATTAACTCTTACAGGAGAGAATTTCCCTTCCTAGGGGTAGATTTCATCTCACTTCCTGTTGTCTCCTTCCGTTTGCAAGAAGGGGTCGTTTGTAAGTTAGATGTTTGAAAGTAGGGGCCTGCCCTATATACTCTGCAGAAATTTGGGCCTTAGGTGTTGTTGTGGCCACAAGACTGTAAGCCCTCACAGTGCCCTGCTGTGAAATATTAGATCAAGAATTGTAATTACATGCCCCTGTTGAACAAGGGCAGAAAAATTGGGCCTTTGGTGGTGGTGGTGCCACAACACTGTAAGTCCTCACTCGCTCTTGGTGGGTGCAGAAATGGGCCCTGTTGTGAAATATTAGATCAAGAATTGTAATTACATGCCCCTGTTGAACAGGGGCTGAAAAATTAGGCCTTAGGCACTGGTGCTGGTGCCACAACACTGCAACCCCTCACAGATACTCTAGTTGGAACGCAGAAATGAGCCCTGCTGCAAAGTATTGCATCAAAAATTGTAATTACAGGCCCCTGTTAAACAGGGGCTGAAAAATTGGGCCTTAGGCACTGGTGCCACAGCACTGCAACCTCTCACAGATACTCTAGTTGGAACGCAGAAATGAGCCCTGCTGCAAAGTATTGCATCAAAAATTGTAATTACATGCCCCTGTTAAACAGGGGCTGAAAAATTGGGCCTTAGGCACTGGTGCTGGTGCCACAACACTGCAACCCCTCACAGATACTCTAGTTGGAACACAGAAACAAGCCCTGCTGCAAAGTATTGCATCAAAAATTGTAATTACACGCCCCTGTTAAACAGGGGCTGAAAAATTGGGCCTTAGGCACTGGTGGTGGCGCCCAGAACCAAAAATGTTCTTACAAGCTATCAGCGTGATGATTGAGGAGGAAGAGGATAATTACTCAGGGATAGTCACTCAGCATCAGCATAGGCAGTCTTTGAAGGGATCTGAGATTTCAAAAAAAATTATTCAGTTACATCAGCATTAGGTGCTTGGTAGCTGGTGGTGATCCAAGACTGATTCATTTTTATGAAGGTCAGTCGATTGACTGGGTCGGTGGACAGACGCACCCTGTGATCGGTTACAAAGCCTCCAGCAGCACTGAATGTGCGTTCCGAAAGAATGCTGGATGTAGGACAGGCCAGTAGCTCAATTGCATACTGTGCAAGCTCTGGCCAGTGATCCATCCTCAAGACCCAGTAACTCAGAGGATTTTCGGTGGGAAAGGTGTCCAAGTCAGATCTTGCCCCTAGGTATTCCTGCACCATGTAAAACAGACGCTGGCGATGGTTGCTGGAACCAATCATACCTTGGGGCTGCGGACCAAAAAATTGTCTGAACGCATCGGTCAGACGGCCACCTTCTCCACTGCTCCTTTGACTGACCGAAGCCTCAGCAACACGTTGTCCAGAAACAGGAGTTTGTAACCTCCCAGTCTCTGGGAACGCGTTGCACAGACCTTTCTGCAAGGCCTCCCGAAGATGTTTCATCCTCTGCTCCCTCTGCGATGGCAAGATAAGGTCCGCAACCTTACCCTTGTAACGTGGATCAAGGAGGGTTGCCAGCCAGTATTGGTCCTTCTCCTTGATACCATGAATACGAGGATCCTTCCGCAGGCTTTGCAGGATCAGGGAGGCCATGCAGCGTAGGTTTGCTGAGGCATTCGGTCCGGAGTCCTCTGGGTCACTAAGGACGACATGGTCCGCAGCCACTTCCTCCCAGCCACTTACAAGTCCATGGGTTTCTTGGGACTGATCCCCTATAGACTGCTGCTGATGCTGAGTGCCAGGCTCCACCTCCATACTGACACAATCTTCCTCCTCCTCCTCCTCCTCCTCCTCCTGTGTGATCGGCGGGCACGCAGGAACACTGTCTGGATAAAGGGGGCCTTGAGAGCTAAGGAAGTCCTCCTCTTCCTGCCTCTGTTCTGCCTCAAGTGCCCTGTCCATTATTCCACGCAGCGTGTGCTCCAACAGGTGGACAAGGGGGACAGTATCACTGATGCATGCACTGTCACTGCTCACCATCCTCATGGCCTCCTCAAATGGTGACAGGACAGTGCATGCATCCCTGATCATGGCCCACTGACGTGGGAAAAAAACCAAGCTCCCCTGACCCTGTCCTGGTGCCATAGTCGCACAGGTACTCATTGATGGCCCTCTGCTGCGTGTGCAGCCGCTGCAGCATGGCCAACGTTGAGTTCCACCTGGTGGGCATGTCACAGATTAGGCGGTTCTTGGGCAGGTTTGGAGGTCCGTCAGCCGAGCACTGGCATTATATGACCGGCGGAAATGCACACAGACTTTCCTGGCCTGCCTCAGGACATCCTGTAAGCCCGGGTACCTGCCCAAGAACCGCTGCACCACCAAGTTAAGGACGTGAGCCAAACAGGGCACATGGGTCATTTGTCCCTGTCGGAGGGCAGAGAGGAGGTTGGTGCCATTGTCACAAACCACCATTCCTGCCTTAAGTTGGCGTGGCCTCAACCACCTCTAAACCTGCCCCTGCAGAGCTGACAGAACCTCTGCCCCAGTGTGGCTCCTGTCCCCCAAGCACACCAGCTCAAGCACCGCATGGCATCTTTTGGCCTGCGTACTTGCGTAGCCCCTTGAACGGCTACGGAGCACCGCTGGTTCCGAGGACAAAGCACAGGAAGAGGCCATGGAGGAAGAAGAAGAGGAGGGGGTGGAGGAGAGAGGTGTGTCACAATCATTAGCATTTTGGAGGCGTGGTGACGGAACAACCTCCAACACTACTGCACCTTGTCCTGCATCCTTCCCAGCTGCCAGCAGAGTCACCCAATGCACCGTGAAACTTAGGTAATGTCCCTGTCCATGCCTGCTGGACCATGAGTCAGCGGTAATATGCACCTTACCGCTAACCGCCCTGTCCAGCGAGGCATGGACATTGCCTTCCACATGCCGGTAGAGAGCCGGAATCGCCTTCCGTGAGAAAAAGTAGCGTTTGGGTACCTGCCACTGAGGAACCGCACATTCCACAAACTCACGGAAGGGGCAGAGTCTACCAACTGAAAAGGCAGCAGTTGAAGTGCTAGCAATTTTGCCAAGCTAGCATTCAACCGCTGGGCATGTGGATGGCTGGGAGCGAACTTCTTTCGCCGGTGCAGCAGCTGGGGCAGGGAAATTTGCCTGGTACAATCTGACGTCGGTGTACCAAAAGCAGATTGCCCACAAGTACTTGGCTGTGACACACCTAATTCTACACCTTCATTCCTCTCAGTGCAGGTCTCAGAGAGGACTGAAGGTATAGTGGGGTTGGAGATCTCAGCTGATGAGGAGCAAGGAGAGGTCCTCTTTGTTCTTTGGTGTGGGTCTTTTAGATACGCTTGCCAACAAACTGCATGGCAGGTCAACATATGTCTGGTCAAGCATGTGGTACCCAAGCGGGAGATGTTTTGGCCACGCGAGATACGCTTGAGACATATGTTGCAAATAGCAGTGGTGCGATCTGATGCACTCATCTCAAAAAAGGCCCACACCAAAGAAGTTTTTGAATAACGCGCAGAGACTGCAGCGCCCTGCACATGTGGAGCTTTGGGGTGTGATGCAGTCAAGGTGCTGCCCTTAGGCTGGCCCCTGGAGGGCATCTGTCACGGACAAATACTCACCGAGGCCGAGATGCCGAGAGCGGCTCGCCCTTACGACCACGCGCAACCAGACCCCCGAAATGGGTACGGAAGGCTGAGGGCACGCGGAGGCACGGGCTTCTGGTAGATAATGGGTACCTAGGCTGGAAGCGGGTGTCCTGGGATCCGCAGAAGCAGAGCTGAAATGCAAGCAGAGGTTAGGGATCAAGCAGGCGGTAAACGGGGTATCAAGTGATCCAGCAGCGGGGTGGTTAAACAGGCCAGGGTTCGGTACACAGATCAGGCAGGTATTATCAGGATAGTCCAGCAGAGTAGTAGTTAAACAGGCCAGGGGTTTGGTACACAGATCAGGCAGGTTATTAACAGGATAGTCCAGCAGAGTAGTAGTTAAACAGGCCAGGGGTTTGGTACACAGATCAGGCAGGTTATTAACAGGATAGTCCAGCAGAGTAGTAGTTAAACAGGCCAGGGGTTTGGTACACAGATCAGGCAGGTATTATCAGGATAGTCCAGCAGAGTAGTAGTTAAACAGGCCAGGGGTTTGGTACACAAGTCAGGCAGATCACAAGGTTAAACACAGGCACAGGGAACAGGGAGAGCTGACGACAAACCAGCAACCCGACTGGGCGCTGGAGCCGTCAGATATAGTCTCCCTGCCCGGCGAGTGCGTCAGTGTGACGCGCTACCGGGCACCCGCACGGGCGACGACGCGCACACGAGGACCGCCGTGCACCCGCGCGCGCCGCACCATCAGGCCGCGGACGGGTGTGCGGCGAAGCGCCCGTCCCGTGCGCATGCGTACCGGAGCCCGGCGAGCGGAGACGCTCCCTGGCTCCTGACAGTGCCCCCCTCCTACGGGCGGACACTGGACGCCAAGGCTGGCCATCAATTCTGGATGATCTTGATGAAACGTTTGAATTAACTGTGGAGCGTGCAGATTCCTAGCGGGCTCCCAAGAATTATCTACAGGTGGATACCCCTTCCATTGAATCAGGTACTGTAGCTGCCTGCCCCTCTTCCTACAACCTAGAATGGATTCCACTTCGAATTCATTCTCGCCATCGATTCTGACTGGCGGAGGAGGAGGTTCTCTTCTTCCCGGAAAAGGACTAGGCACCACAGGCTTCAATAGTAACACATGGAAAACGGGATGAATCCGATATGTCTTGGGAAGTGCCAACTCGACAGCCACAGGGTTGATGATCCTCCTGACTTGAAAAGGCCCAATGAATTTAGGTCCAAGCTTTCGAGATGGCAGTGGTAATCTCAGATTAACGGTGGACAGCCAGACCTCGTCTCCTAAGTCAAACTTTGGGTTTGCCTTTCTGCCCCGGTCGTACTGTTTCTTGTAGTCCTCCTGGGTTTTGCGTAATGTGTCTTGGATTCTCAGAAAGTTAGATTGCAACGAAGTTATCCTATCCTGGACTGCAGGGACTGCCGTTTCAGGAATATTGTTAGCAAAGGACGTGGGATGGAACCCGCAATTGGTCCAGAAAGGAGTCTGGTTGGTGGAGGCATGAATTGAGTTATTGTACGCAAATTCAGCGTAGGAGAGGGGGCTCGCCCAATCATCCTGAGAACCCGAGCAGAAGCAGCGGAGGTATTGCTCTAACGTCTGGTTGGTCCTCTCCGTCTGGCCATTGCTCTGGGGATGATAGGCCAAAGAAAGACAAATGTTGATACCCAGTGCCTTGCAGAGTTCCTTCCAGAATTTGGACGTGAATTGGACGCCTCTGTCCGACACGATGCTCCTTGGAATCCCATGGAGCCTAACAACCTCTTTTAGAAAAATGTTGGCTGTGTCTACGGCAGAGGGAGTACCCCTCATAGGCAGAAAATGGGCCATCTTGGAAAGGCGGTCGACAACGACAAGGATGGTGGAAAAATTCTCTGAGATGGGTAGGTCAACAATGAAATCCATGGACACATCAGCCCATGGTCGTTCCGGGATGGGCAAAGGTCTGAGCAGACCCCAGGATTTGGTGTTTTGGCCCTTGTTCCGCTGGCACAGGGAACAGGACGCCACATATTCTTTACAATCCCTCCTCCATCCTGGCCACCAAAAAGAACGAGAAAGAAGTTCAGCCGTTTTCTTATTCCCAAAATGTCCTGCCATCTTGTGATCATGACACATCTGAAGGGCTAAGGGCCGAGTCACTTGTGGTACAAATATTTTTCCTTTAATCCAGAAGAGATCTTCGTATCTTTTCAAGGAATGCACTACTGGTTCTGTACATGCGCCTGATGAAAATTTGATGGATGATATTAAGTCTGCCTGAGTTAATCCGAGGAAATTTTGAGGAGAGAGGATCGTGCTGGGTGTTGGTATTTGAGAGTCTGCGGAAAACATCCGCGAAAGGGCATCGGCCTTCCCGTTCTTTGCCCCAGGTCTGTATGCTATATGGAAATTGAAGCGTGAAAAGAAGAGAGCCCAATGGGCTTGGCGGGGTTTTAATCGTCTTGCTGTTTTGAGGTACTCGAGATTCTTGTGATCCGTAAAGATCATGACCGGATGTACTGCCCCCTCCAGCAGATACCTCCATTCCTCTAAAGCGAACTTTATAGCCAGCAGCTCCCTATCACCCACATCGTAGTTGAGTTCCGGTGGACTGAGTTTCCTGGAAGCGAAAGCTACCGGGTGTAGGATGGCCTTTGGTCCCTGTCTCTGGGAGAGAATTGCTCCAGTTGCGATTTCCGATGCGTCCACCTCCAGTACGAAGGGTTGAGTCGGGTCAGGATGGCAGAGAATTGGAGCGGAACTGAACAATTTCTTTAACTTAAGGAACGCCTCTTGAGCAGCTGTGGACCACTGAAAAGGACTGTGTTGCCGGGTTAATTGGGTAATAGGTGCCACGATGGCCGAGAATCCAACAATAAATTTCCGATAGAAATCGGCGAATCCTATAAACCTCTGTACTCCTTTCTTGTTAGATGGGGCCGGCCATTCTTGAATTGCCTGAATCTTTTGTGGGTCCATTGCGACCCCATTGGTTGAAAGTATGAATCCCAGGAACTGTATGGTTGATTTCTCGAACTCGCACTTTTCAGCTTTCAGGTATAGCTTGTGTTGTTGAAGAATGGCAAGAACCTTTTTAACGTGCCTCTTGTGCATCTCTAGCGTAGGGGAGAAGATAAGAATATCGTCCAGATATACAACAAGGAAGTCATCTAAATATTGTCGGAATATGTCATTCACTAGATGTTGAAAGGTGGCTGGAGCGTTGCAGAGTCCGAATGGCATCACCAAATACTCGAAGTGCCCGAATCTGGATCTAAAAGCCGTCTTCCATTCATCTCCAGCCCTGATCCTGACGAGATTGTAGGCCCCTCGGAGATCAAGTTTAGAGAACACCTTAGCTGATCGGAACCTCTGGAATAACTCGGGAATGAGCGGTAACGGATACCGGTTCTTAATTGTGATGTTGTTAAGCTGTCGATAATCTACGCAGGGTCATAAGGTACCGTCTTTTTTCCCAACGAAAAAGATACCCGCTCCGGCGGGTGAAGATGAAGGGCGGATGAAGCCTTTCTCAAGGTTTTCGTCTATATACTGTTTTAGAGCCTCCAGCTCGGTTTCTGAAAGAGGAAATATCCGGCCGAATGGAATCTCGGATCCAGGAAGAAGGTCAATTGGACAGTCGTAGGCCCGGTGAGGTGGTAGGCGGTCAGCCATCTGTTTACTGAAGACCTCTTGAAACTCAAGGTACTCGGAGGGGACGTGTTGGAGATTGCCTGGTGGTGCCACCATTGTGGCGCAAACTTTGGGATCCGGGAGCAGGCAGTGCTGAGAGCAATACTGAGAGGAGAAGGATACTGTCTTGGTACTCCATCTAATTTGTGGATCGTGAGCCTGTAACCAGGGTAGGCCAAGTATGACGGGAAAGATTGGTGAATGAATTAAGTCAAGCCGTAAGAACTCCCGGTGGCCGGAATCTGTGATTACTGAAATAGGTTGGGTCTCCTGGGTGATGGGACCTGAGCGAGGAAGAGATCCGTCGGCCAAATGTATTTGTAGATCCTGCTCTTTAGTTTGTAAAGGAATCTTCAAACTATGCGCCAAAGCAGAATCTATGAAACAACTGCATGCTCTGGAATCAATGATGGCCTGCAAGCGAGTCTCCTTTTCCGGAAGCTGTAGAGAAATAAACAACATCACATAAGCCTTGGGAATGTTATTGTTTGGGTAGTTCAACACATTTGACTGAAGGAACTTACTGGGCCTGATCGGGCAGCTGCGTAGGAAGTGTCCGGTTCCTCCGCAGTAGAGGCATAGGTTAGACTGTCGCCTGCGCTGCTTCTCTTCGGAGGTTAACGGACCTCGGACCAAGCCAAGCTGCATTGGTTCGACCTCAGGGACCGATGCAGCGGTAGCTGAAGATGAGGTTGAGGATACTGTGGAGTGAGGCCTTGGCGACGCCCAGGTGGGGCGTGGCAACTGAAACCGTTCTGAGCGCCGCTCCCGAAGACGCCGATCTAGCTTCGTAGCTGCTTGAATGAGTTCCTCTAGTGAAGCAGGGGTTTCCATCCTAGCTAACTCGTCTTTGAGTAACTCGGACAAGCCTTGACGGTATTGATAACGTAGGGCCGGCTCGTTCCAATTTGTATCGGCCGCCCACTTACGAAATTCCACAGTATAGTCCTCAATAGGTCTTCTTCCTTGGGACAGATGGTGCAAGATAGCTGCGGATCATCGTAGAGCTGGGTCATGCTCTCAAAGAAGGCCTCGATAGTGTTCAGGGCAGGACTGCTCTGTTCCATTAAGCTGTGGGCCCAAGCCTGGGGTTCTTCGGATAGCAAGGAAATCGCAAACCCCACCTTGACGATTTCCGAGGAGAAAGTTCTCGGCTGAAGAGCGAAGTAGAGGGAACAAGCGTTTTTAAAGGCCCTAAACTTCTTGCGGTCCCCCGAGAACCGTTCAGGTGTAGGGACCCTGGGCTCAGGAAGAGCCATGACAACAGTGGGATTAGCCGGAGCTTGGGGAAGCGAACCCCCACTGCTGGGTGCAGGAGCTGCGGCTGCGGAGGGTAGTGACCCGGTAATCTGCTGAAGACGGTTATCAATTTGTGTATAACCTTCTTGTAACTTCTGTACGGAGTCAGCGAGGGTAGATACTTGTTGGCACAGGATCTCCAGAGGAGAGCGCGCTCTGTCGGCCTCGGACATCTGGCTGGTTTGTACTGTCACGGACAAATACTCACCGAGGCCGAGATGCCGAGAGCGGCTCGCCCTTACAACCACGCGCAACCAGACCCCCGAAATGGGTACGGAAGGCTGAGGGCACACGGAGGCACGGGCTTCCGGTAGATAGTGGGTACCTAGGCTGGAAGCGGGTGTCCTGGGATCCGCAGAAGCAGAGCTGAAATGCAAGCAGAGGTTAGGGATCAAGCAGGCGGTAAACGGGGTATCAAGTGATCCAGCAGCGGGGTGGTTAAACAGGCCAGGGTTCGGTACACAGATCAGGCAGGTATTATCAGGATAGTCCAGCAGAGTAGTAGTTAAACAGGCCAGGGGTTTGGTACACAGATCAGGCAGGTTATTAACAGGATAGTCCAGCAGAGTAGTAGTTAAACAGGCCAGGGGTTTGGTACACAGATCAGGCAGGTTATTAACAGGATAGTCCAGCAGAGTAGTAGTTAAACAGGCCAGGGGTTTGGTACACAGATCAGGCAGGTATTATCAGGATAGTCCAGCAGAGTAGTAGTTAAACAGGCCAGGGGTTTGGTACACAAGTCAGGCAGATCACAAGGTTAAACACAGGCACAGGGAACAGGGAGAGCTGACGACAAACCAGCAACCCGACTGGGCGCTGGAGCCGTCAGATATAGTCTCCCTGCCCGGCGAGCGCGTCAGTGTGACGCGTTACCGGGCACCCGCCCGGGCGACGGCGCGCACACGAGGACCGCCGTGCACCCGCGCGCGCCGCACCATCAGGCCGCGGACGGGTGTGCGGCGAAGCGCCCGTCCCGTGCGCATGCGTACCGGAGCCCGGCGAGCGGAGACGCTCCCTGGCTCCTGACAGCATCCTGCCTTGTTGGTGATGTGGCGCCTCCTCCTCCTCCTCTCTCCTATCAGGCACCCATGTTGAGTCAGTGACCTCATCATCCCCTCCCTCCTCATCACTGGAGCAAACCTGGCAGTATGCTGCAGCAGGGGGAGCATGACTCCCAGATTGCTGTCGTTCTTGGGCACCCCCTCTGTCCGTGCTCACGTTACTGCCTTCATCGAGCTCAGTATCATCATCAGAGCCTTCCAAACGCTGGGCATCCTCCTGGAGCATGTACCCAACACTGTGGTCAAACAGTTCGAGGGACTCCTCAGGAGGACATGGTGGGGCTAGGGAAGGAGTCACTGATGACATTGAGCCAAGGGAAGAGGCCGCTGCTTTGCCAGACAAAGTACCCTGGGCATGGGTGAGAGAGGATGAGGAGGATGAGGATGGCTTGGTCATCCACTCGACCAAGTCTTCCGCATGTTGCGGCTCAACACGGCCAGCTGCCGAAAAAAAGGCCATGCGTGTCCCACGGCCACGTGCTGATGAGGATGCACCGTCTCCACGACCAGCACTAGGCACAGAGCCTGCTTGCCCTCTCTTATTGGCTTGTGACTGTCTGCCTCTCCTTCTTGGCCTTCCAGACATACTAATGGCCTGTAGCTGCACTAAGCTGGGATATATATATATAGATATATATGTATATATATATATCTATATATATATAGATATATATATATACTGATACTGCAGCTAGCAAAATCAACTGCCTGCCTGTAGTATGAGAACACCACCAACCTTCTACAGGTAGCTTTAGCTGAACACTGTGCAGAGCTCGCAAAAAACTAACTTGTAGCTTTTTTAGCTGCCTGCGGTAGTGATAGGATCAGGAAAACACCACCAACCTTCTACAGGTAGCTTTAGCTAAACACTGTGCAGAGCTCGCAAAAAAATAACTTGTAGGTTTAGCTGGACACTGTGAGGAGGACGCACCACACTAACTTGTAGTTTTAGCTGAACACTGTGAGCAGGACGCACAGCACTAACTTGTAGGTTTAGCTGAACATGGGAGGTGGACGCACCGCACTAACTTGTAGCTTTAGATGAACACTGTGCAGAGGTCTCACTACACTAACTTGTAGGTTTAGCTGAACACTGTGAGCAGGGCGCACAGCACTAACTTGTAGTTTTAGCTGAACACTGTGAGCAGGACGCACCGCACTAACTTCTAGGTTTAGCTGAACACTGTGAGGTGGACGTACCCCACTAACCTGTAGTTTTAGCTGAACACTGTGAGCAGAACGCACTGCACTAACTGTAAATAGTCTAGCTGCCTGACTGTGGTACTAATAGGATCAAAAGAACACCAGCAATTTTCTTCAGGTAGCTGTAAATACTGTAACAAGACAAGCCTGCCTGTCAGTAAGAAGATAACAGGAACGGATCTAGCTGAACACTGTGAGCAGGACGCACTGCACTAACTTGTAGCTTTAGATGAACACTGTGCAGAGGTCTCACTACGCTAACTTGTAGGTTTAGCTGAACACTGTGAGGAGGACGCACAGCACTAACTTGTAGTTTTAGCCGAACACTGTGAGCAGGACGCACCGCACTAACTTCTAGGTTTAGCTGAACACTGTGAGGCGGACGTACCCCACTAACTTGTAGTTTTAGCTGAACACTGTGAGCAGGACGCACTGCACTAACTGTAAATAGTCTAGCTGCCTGACTGTGGTACTAATAGGATCAAAAGAACACCAGCAATTTTCTTCAGGTAGCTGTAAATACTGTAACAAGACAAGCCTGCCTGTCAGTAAGAAGATAACAGGAACGGATCTAGCTGAACACTGTGAGCAGGACGCACTGCACTAACTTGTAGCTTTAGATGAACACTGTGCAGAGGTCTCACTACGCTAACTTGTAGGTTTAGCTGAACACTGTGAGGAGGACGCACAGCACTAACTTCTAGGTTTAGCTGAACACTGTGAGGTGGACGTACCCCACTAACTTGTAGTTTTAGCTAAACACTGTGAGCAGGATGCACTGCACTAACTGTAAATAGTCTAGCTGCCTGACTGTGGTACTAATAGGATCAAAAGAACACCAGCAATTTTCTTCAGGTAGCTGTAAATACTGTAACAAGACAATCCTGCCTGTCATTAAGAAGATAACAGGAACGGATCTAGCTGAACACTGTGAGCAGGACGCACCGCACTAACTTGTAGGTTTAGCTGAACACTGTGAGGTGGTCGCACCACACTAACTTGTAGTTTTAGCTGAACACTGTGAGCAGGACGCACTGCACTAACTGTAAATAGTCTAGCTGCCTGACTGTGGTACTAATAGGATCAAAAGAACACCAGCAATTTTCTTCAGGTAGCTGTAAATACTGTAACAAGACAAGCCTGCCTGTCAGTAAGAAGATAACAGGAACAGATCTAGCTGAACACTGTGAGCAGAACGCACCGCACTAACTTCTAGGTTTAGCTGAACACTGTGAGGTGGACGCACCGCACTAGCTTGTAGTTTTAGCTGAACACTGTGAGCAGGACGCACCACACTAACTTGTAGGTTTAGCTGAACACTGTGAGGTGGACGTACCCCACTAACTTGTAGTTTTAGCTGAACACTGTGAGCAGAACGCACTGCACTAACTGTAAATAGTCTAGCTGCCTGACTGTGGTACTAATAGGATCAAAAGAACACCAGCAATTTTCTTCAGGTAGCTGTAAATACTGTAACAAGACAAGCCTGCCTGTCAGTAAGAAGATAACAGGAACGGATCTAGCTGAACACTGTGAGCAGGACGCACCGCTGAACACTGTGAGCAGGACGCACTGCACTAACTTGTAGCTTTAGATGAACACTGTGCAGAGGTCTCACTACGCTAACTTGTAGGTTTAGCTGAACACTGTGAGGAGGACGCACAGCACTAACTTGTAGTTTTAGCTGAACACTGTGAGCAGGACGCACCGCACTAACTTCTAGGTTTAGCTGAACACTGTGAGGTGGACGCACCGCACTAACTTGTAGTTTTAGCTGAACACTGTGAGCAGGACTCACCGCACTAACTTGTAGGTTTAGCTGAACACTGTGAGGTGGACGCACCACACTAACTTGTAGGTTTAGCTGAACACTGTGAGCAGGACGCACCACACTAACTTGTAGTTTTAGCTGAACACTGTGAGCAGGACGCACTGCACTAACTGTAAATAGTCTAGCTGCCTGACTGTGGTACTAATAGGATCAAAAGAAAACCAGCAATTTTCTTCAGGTAGCTGTAAATACTGTAACAAGACAAGCCTGCCTGTCAGTAAGAAGATAACAGAAACGGATCTAGCTACAGTGTATATATATATATATATATATATATATATATATATATATATATATATATATATATATATATATATATATGCAACACCTGGGATGCATATATATACACAATACACTGTAAGTGCAGCTAACTGACTGACTGTTCTGCCTAATCTATCTAACTCAAATCAAATGACACTGTCTGTCTCTCTCTCTCTCTAACTATGAACGCAGGAACACACACTACACAGGGCTGCCGTGCAGGCGGCCTTATATAGTGTGGGGCATGTGCTAAATCCCCTGAGCCATAATTGGCCAAAGCCTCCCGCAGGTCATAGTGCATGCTTGGCCTAACATCAGCCAGCAATGCACTGCGATGCCGCAGTGAATTATGGGCCGTGACGCGCCACACGAATTTGGCGCGAACGGCCAATATAGTTCGCAATTCGGCGAATGGGCGAACAGACGATGTACGAGTAGAACATGGGTTCGACTCGAACACGAAGCTCATCCCTAGTCACAAACAATGGGTACTCCTCCTGGTATCAGCTCTATAATGAGCTCCCACCTTCTCCTGTCCTCACCTTATCTATGATCTCCCTCCCCCAGTCAGCCTGTATCACTCACCTGTTCTGCTTGATGGTGTCTTTCAGGGCAGCCGAGGCCACAGCGTCCCCCCTCCTCCCGGGCACGGTGCTGAGGCTCCCAGAGAGTGGGTGACAGACACCTCCGAGCTCTGCATCCTCAGGACTGAGGAAACCAACACCATAAGCAGCATGCAACAGGCGACAGCCATCTCTCTTGTCATGTGATGGCAGTCGGCAGTCAGCTGACACTTCTGAGGGCACTGATTGGCTAGGACTCCCCTGCTATCTACTTAGCTAGTAGCTGGCTGCTACATCCCTCCCAGCATACTGTGTGGGCAGCTCCGGGTGAGAGCGGAGCGGTTCAAGTTTTTTAGGGGGAGGGTCAGACACCTCAGCCCAGTTCATCCATGCCCAATAATGATTTTTCTGGAAACTACCCGGGACGGCCACAGGTCCAAAACCCGGGAATGTCGCAACAAAATTGTAAGTATGTTGCTGTGTAAGCTGGCAAGTATGTGATAAGTGCCTTGCTGCCCAGCCACTCACGAGCGCCCCCTTCACATGGCGCCCATGGCACTTGCCATATCTGCCATACCCTGGATACACCACTGCAACCAAGCCACTTCCATCTACAATAAATCCCTGTCCTCCACCCTGGACAAGCTTGCTCCCCTCACTACACACAGAATCAGGCCTCGACCCCTACAGCCCTGGCAAACAGATTACACTAAAATTCTCAAAAAACGTAGTCACGTTCTTGAGCTTCTGTGGCACAAGACCAAGTCTCTGAAAGACTTCGATCAATACAAATCTGCCCTCCAAAAATACTATTCTTTCCTCCACACTGCCAAGCAGACCTATTTTACAACTCTCATTAACACCTTCTCATCCAGTCCCCGTAAACTTTTCTCTACCTTCAACTCTCTACTTTGTCCTCCACCGCCTCCACCCACTGACTCACTCACTGCCCAGGAGTTTGCTATTCACTTCAAAAATAAGATTGATACAATCCGTGATGAAATCTCTACTCTATATGTATCTCCCCCAGTTAAGACCCCATATCAGCAGTTACAATTGACACTCCCCTTATTCAAATCTGCTACTACAGACGAAGTTGTTTAACTCCTTTCTAACGCCCACCTAACCACCTGCCCCCTGGACCCTATTCCCTTTTAAACACTACAGTCGCCCTCTGAATCTATCCTACACTCTCTAACTCACATCTTCAATCTCTCCCTCACCTCTGGCATTTTCCCCAATGCTCTAAAACATGCACTGGTCACCCCCATACTTAAAAAGCCGTCCTTGGACCCTACCAATCTTAACAACCTACACCCTATCTCCTTGCTCCCCTTTTCCTCTAAACTCCTTGAACACCTGGTTTACAACCAACTGAGTGACCACCTCATTAAGAATAACCTTCTTGATTCCCTTCAATCTGGATTTCGCACTCAACAGTCCACAGAAACTGCTCTTTTAAAACTCACAAATGACCTACTAACTGCAAAAACCAATGAACACTATTCTGTACTCCTACTTCTGGAACTTTCAGCTGCCTTTGACATGGTTGGCCACCCCCTCCTCCTCAAAAAACTTTACTCCCTTGGTCTCCGTGACTGTGCTCTTCAGTGGATCTCATCCTACCTATCCCAACGCACCTTCAGTGTCACTTACAATTCTACTTCCTCCACTCCTCTTCCCTTCTCTGTCGGGGTCCCCCAAGGTTCTGTTCTTGGACCTCTTTTATTTTCAATCTACACCTCTTCCCTGGGTCAGCTGATAACCTCTCACTTTCAATATCATTTCTAAGCTGACGACACACAAATCTATCTCTCCACCCCTCAACTCACTCCATCAGTCTCCTTACGCATCACTAACTTACTAACAGACATATCTGTATGGATGTCACACCACTTCCTCAAACTCAACTTGTCCAAAACCGAACTTATAATATTTCCTTCCCCATGCGCCTCTTCTCCTGACTTATCTGTCAAGAGCAATGGTACAACCATCTGCCCATCCCCACATGTCAGTGTGCTAGGTGTTATCCTGGACTCTGAACTCTCCTTTTTGGCCCCACATCCAATCACTTTCCAAAGCTTGCCGCCTCAACCTCCACAACATCTCTAAACTACATCCCTTGCTAACCAATGAAACCAGAAAGCTCCTGATTTACTCCCTGGTTATCTCTTGCCTTGACTACTGCAACTCCCTCCTTATTGGCTTACCTTTAAATAGACTATCCCCCCTTCCATCCATCATAATTGCTGCTGCCAGACTCATCCACCTTACAAACTGCACAGTGTCTGCTACCCCTCTCTGCCAGTCCCTCCATTGGCTGCCACTTGCCCAACTAATTAAATTCAAAATACTAACAATAAGTTACAAAGCCATCCGCAACTCTGCCCCCAGCTACATCACTAGCCTGGTCTCAAAATACCAACCTAATCGCCCTCTTCATTCCTCCCAAGACCTCCTGCTCTCTAGCTCCCTCATCACCCCCTCCCATATCCGCCTCCAGGACTTCTCCCGAGCCTCGCCCATCCTCTGGAATTCGCTACCCCAATCTGTCAGACTGTCTCTAAATTTAACCACTTTTAGGCGATCCCTGAAAACTTCAGAGAAGCCTATCCTGCCTCCATCTAACAACTGCACTATTTTCTCCATTAGCTCACCCCCCACAGCTGTATAACTTGACCCTTCCTCTTAGATTGTAAGCTCTAATGAGCAGGGCTCTCTGATTTCCTCCTGTATTGAATTGTATTGTAATTGTACTGTCTGCCATAATGTTGTAAAGCGCTGAGTAAACTGTCAGCGCTATATAAATCCTGTCTAATAATAATAATAATGTCAACATCATGGGGGATCAATGGACGTGTTTTGGGGGTGCAACCACTTCCTCTCAGCTACTTCAGTTGCGAGGAAGGGGTTGCAGCCACAAAATGTGTACATTGATATCCCCTGATGGCAGATGGCACATGTTGACACACTGTGTGCATCTTCAAAATTTGGCTTTTAAAATGCATAAAAAATTGTTAAAAACAAAAAAACAAGGTGTCATTTTTTTGGGTATTTATATTCTTCCTAGTACATCAATCATGTTCTTCAGTTTGACTTCAATCTCATGTGTTTTTTGCTTTATAAAGTCTAAATCCTGACTACAATACATGATGTCCATGATAAGCCTTTGGGCACTGTCACTGGTGAAATGAGGAGCTTTTTCTTCAACAACATGCACATCACCTAAAAGAAAAAATACACACCATGTATTATAAATATGCTGGCATACATCTATTACCTGAATCTGTGGTGTCAGACACTCACCTGTTGTGGTGACAATTTCCACCACCTCTCCTTCCTCCATATCCTCAGCTTGTGGTGTTTCCTGGTCCCCTTCTTCAGGAGGTGGTGGGGGGGTTCCTGGAGTCCTCAGACGTCCTGAGTCTTTTCTCCCCTATGAGAATGAAACAAAAGGTATACTTAGCACACAGATATTTGAGGCCAGAAATAGTAATATGAAACATTGCTTGGAAGTGGGGTACAATTGTCTGTTTAGGCAGAGTTCCAAGTTGAAGACATGATTTATTCCTTTAACCAAGCTGGAATACTGCCCTTTTTTGGACAAGTTTCACACATGGAGACACCCCAAGTATTCACTGGAGCACCTGTGTGGGACACCCTAAAAAGTTTGTTCTTGTGTCCCACACTAGTGCTCCTGAGTCCAGATGTGTAAACACCTGCTGAGTGTCCTCTCCTTACATAACACTGAATCAAGTTTGCAATTTCTTCTAGTTTCAAACACATCTAGACAACAATGTCCTAAACTTCTTTTAGTACAAATTATCATGACCAAATGTAGTTAACCCTGTATCTGACAAAAACATCGTATTTAGTTGGCAAACAAACGATGTTTGCTATGGCCGATTACTGTGCCCATGAAAGTCGCCATTTTAAACTGTCCAATAGTAAAGAAAAGCACATGGAGCAGCATGCAAGTAATAATAATAATCGTAACACACGACAACTACTTACTTTTTAGAAGCACTTTCTTGATCCTTCCATACTGATCTTGCTCCCTCAGTTTCAGGTCTGACCAGCGTTTCCTCAGTTGCTCCTTGGATCGTCGTACCCCAAAATTCCTGTGCAGACTCTTCACAACTTTAGTCATGATCTTGGCCTTTCTCTGATTAGGGTTGCTGTATGGTCCATACTTCCCATCATAGTTGGCCCTCTTCAATATGTCGACCATCTCCACCATCTCTACAAAGGCTATATTTGAGGTCTTAAATCTCTTCCTCCTGGATCGGGAGGTTTGTTGCTCAGTGCTTTCCTTCTCATTACTGCTATTATCACGCACCTGCTGTGTCTCCGCCATGTCGTTCCCCATACGACAGAAAGAACGTCAGGGGTGGGCGACGCGTGCAGAGTTTTACGCATGCGCAGTGTATATAAGTCTAACGCGCGTGTGTCGTACGTACGTTCTGTGTACGGAAGAAGGAGGAACGGAAGCGATTAACGTAACAACGAAGGTAACATTTTAACTTAGGACAAGTGGCCTATACTGATTCTAGATTGGGGCCTATATTGGGATAAGATTAGGAGAGTTTAAAGCAAAAAGGAAGATTTCCCCACATTGGGGTTTTTAGGCAGCACAAGAAAAAAGTGTAGTCAATATTATATGAAAAAATATACACTTTTATTGAACAGATAATATATATCATCAGAGTTAAAAAACAATGAGCTCCAGTGGGTATTTATCTAAAACATTGTTTTAACTGAACATACAAAAACAGACATTTGTTCATAGCAATGTTATGTCATGAACATTAAACCTGACGCGTTTCAACCCCTATGACTGGGGTCTTCTTCAGAGGGTAAGTCTGCTGGGAAGAGCATAAGAATAAAGTTGGTATACATATACATATTCTAAAAGATATATAACATGAACTACATTAATTGTGCATTGCAACAGTACAGTATAGTTACCAAATAGAAGTATGTCCAATGAAAAACATAAATTCCCACATGGAGGTCCCTTTAAAAGTTTAAAGTGCTTTATCCTCTTCTCCAGAAGGTGATTCCAACCTCCTCTGCCGCTGCCACAGCCCAGACCGGGATGGCGAGAGACAACGTGGCTTACGAGAGGCCACACCCTAAAACACCGCCCACCAGAGCAGACAACCAACCGGAGAGCACCAAATTACCTGGAGGATAGACGGGATGGAAAGGGAGGGAAAAGACAATTGTGAGAAAAAGACTAGTGATGTAACAAACTAATGTATTAACATTACCTTAAAAAGGTGCTAAATGGCACATGTGGATGCATCAAGTTATCCCATGTATCTAGGCTGTTGTCTATTGGCTAACACAAGATTGGTCCTAGGCTGTATAAGACTCAGGTGATGGTATCCAAAAGCTGAGTCAACCAGTCTAAAAGTAAACAGAGTATATAATTGTAAAGGGTATGGCCACATATATTATGAGTGGTCAAAGACTGTATGTTATTGTAAGTCATAGGGGTAGGTAACCCCTATTATTTGGGGCAACATGATGCTATACAACACAAGGCTATAGGAGTGTACTTACTGTGTGATAGACGCAAGAAGCGGCAGAAAAAGTAACAGACAGCGGGGTGTGTTTGCAGTCCGCCAGGCAGGAGGAAATTGAAACCATATCACAGATGTTACCTTTTATATCCACGGTTAAATGGGCGTGTATACCTTGCCTCTTATCTCTCCAGGTGTATGCAATCCGGTGTGGTCACCTGGTGGGCGGTAAGGCGGCCAACATGGCAGCCAGGTGTGGCTTCCCCGGCGTTCCGGAAAAGCTACGCTCCGAATTCTCGTCATCCTCGTCGAAATCTCGCGATGTCTATGACGTCACGACGCTCGCGCGGGGCCCCCCGCATGCGCGGTGACGAAAGGCATCCGAGGATGTTCCGGAATGCCGCCGGCAGGGAGAAAGAAATTCCCAGTGTAGCGCCCGGTGGCCGGCCGGGCGCCCAAAGGGAAAAACATGGGGGGGGGGGAGGAGCCGCCTAATAATGGGTAGGCTCGTCCCACTCCCCTCACCCTGCCGGGAAGGCACGTCGTAAGTCGCCCCCGCCCCGGGGATGACAGCAGAGAGGGTACTAGAGCTCCCCCAGTGGTGAAAAAGGAGCAACTTCAAAGGGGAAAGAAAAATTATATACAGATTATACACAATGCATTTGTTCACAGCTTAAAATTAACAACATTATTATATATCTTGTGTATACAAAATCATGTATGGAGCTTCAGTAAAAAACAGGAGCAACTCAATCATATGTATAGATAATTTTATCCCATCACTTGAGAGTAAAAAAGGAAAACAAAAACAAAAACAAAACAATGAAATGTAATGGCAGATGTCATTGGATCAGCATCAGGGAGAGGATGGAACGATTAAAAGACTGCAGAGGGGGGGGAACAGGACCTAGTCGCCGATTTCAAAACATTCTCTTTTACTTTAGACTATATCATAGCCGAATACGGGGGGGGGACATGATTATTGTGTTTTTCCAGAGACAAAGCCTTTTAAGAATGGAGCAAAAGAGATGGCTTCGTTCAATCCTGGGGACAGGGTGGAGTTTAATTTAAATATCCACCTCTGCTCATGCTGCAAAAGAATTTTATTCCAGTCGCCGCCTCGCACTGGTATATGAATACGGTCGAGAGCGGCGAAGGATACCATGGGCATTCTGTAGTTGTGGATTTCCCTCACATGTCTCCCAAGGGGCACATACGGGTTACCAATTTGCATATGATAGATGTGTTTAGATATGCGCTGGTGAAACTCTTGCTTAGTCTTTCCGACGTAGTGTGCTCCACATTCACAAGACATAAGGTACACTACGCCACGTGTTCGACAGTTGGTAAAGTGTGACGGTTTAAAAGTTGTCCCATTTGGGAGAAGAAAGGTTTTTTCACGTTTTATATATGGGCAGCAAGAGCAGTGTCCACAAGGGAAAGATCCCAGGATGGAACAATGCCTACGTCTCCTCTGTGCCGTTTTGAACTCACTCTGGACTAGTTTGTCCTTTAATGAGGTTGCTCGTCTAAAAGTAATTGAAGGGGTATCTGAAATAAACCTACTAACTTTGGGGTCATCTCGGAGTATAGGCCAATGCTTACGGATAATGTTTCTGATCTCATTTTGTTGTTTTGAGAAACGCATAATCACCCTAGTCTGATCCATACCTGAGTCGCCCCTAGCCGTTCCCCCAAACAGCAGTGTGTGTCTGGATTGTGCAGCTGCGCGATTGTACGCTTTGCGTAAAGTTGAACGGCTGTAACCACGTGCTAGTAGTCTCATTTGTAACTTTTGTGCTTCCTTTTTGAAGAGGACCTCATCGGAACAATTCCTGCGTAGACGCAGGTATTGTCCATATGGAATGGACCTCTTCAGACCTATAGGGTGAAAGCTATCCGCATGGAGGATGGTATTTCCTGCGGTGCTTTTCCGAAATAGGGTGCTAGAGATGAAATTCTCAGAGGTGCGTCTTAGCTGCACATCCAAAAAATTTATTTGATCGCGATCATAAGTCATAGTGAACTTAAGATTGCGTTCATTGTGATTAATATGGTCGAAGAACTTCAATAGTGATTCCTCAGGTCCCTCCCAGACTAGGAGGACATCATCAATGTATCGTCGCCACATACGTATACAACTTACGTATGTGGCGAGGCCCTCGTCCTCTCGGAGTGCCTTCTCCCACTCCCCCAGGTACAGGTTGGCGTAGGCCGGGGCACAACATGTGCCCATAGCCACGCCCTGTACCTGGAGGTAGTGGGAGTTGTCAAAGAGAAAAAAGTTATTGTTCAAGATATATTCGAGGCCATCGATGATGAACTCACCCAGAGCTCCATCATATCTGCTGGTTCTCTGGAAGAGTGCCCGCACAGCCTCGATCCCCTTGTTATGGGGGATCGAGCTGTACAGGGCTTCAACATCAATGGCCACAAAGAATGAATTGGGTGGAAGAGATATTTCCTGAATCAATTGGAGTAAATGCATTGTGTCCTTGAGGAAAGAGGGCATACTTGTGACCAGAGGTTGTAAAAAAGAGTCAATCATTTTACTCAAGTTTTCTGAGATTCCTCCATTCCCGGAGACAATTGGTCGTCCGGGAGGTTTGGTTTGGTTCTTATGGATTTTTGGCAAGCTGTAGAAGGTGGCCATACGTGGGTGTTTTGTTCGGATGAATTCATATTGGTCTCTAGTGATAACTTCCTTGTCCAAAGCGGACTGTATTAGATCATAGAACTTGGCATAGGACCTCTGTATGAATTTACTTGGAATGGTCTTGTACCATTCAACATTATCCAAGATGTCTTGGCACATCCGTACGTAGTCCTGATTGTCCATCAGGACTACGTTGCCTCCTTTGTCAGAAGGTTTTATTGTAATGTCTACATTATTGCACAGGGAATCAATGGCTGCTGATTCCTCAGTAGTCAGATTTTGAGGACCTACTCTTTTCTGTGAAAGTTTTGATATGTCTCTGATTGTTTGTTTTACAAAAATCTCTATATTTGAATTCAAACTCAGAGGTGGAAATTTTCCAGAGGATTTTTTGAAGTTCATGGTAGGGTTTTGAGTGGGTTCATTGGTACTTTCAAGTAAACTTTCTAGATCAATTTGGTCTATGAGGTCTAAGGTGTTGTTTTCTTCAAACAAAAGTGTTAGGTCACATAAGGCTTTACATTCCTTCATACTGAAGGTGGCCCACTCCGTCGTATCTAAGTTGGTGTCAATCTTTGCATGTAGGCTCTTCAAGAGTAGCCGACGTGCGAATAATTGTAGATCAGTGATTACTTCGAATAAATCGAAGTTTTCTTGTGGGCAAAAGGTCAAACCGCGCGACAACACGTTGATTTCCGCTAGAGATAGCGAATGGGAGGACAAATTGATCACACTGAGGGATTCGTTGGAATCCGCGTGACATATGTGTCCAGGTTCCCTACTCCCCTGTTTGTTTGGGATGGAGAGAATCCCTGCACCTGGTTTAAAGGAGTCTGTGATCCAAATTTTTGATGTCCTAGTGATGAGTTGGGGTATGTTTTGGGTACTGAAACATTAGATGAGAGATCTGTTTCATTTGTCACTTCACCTATATGGTCCCCCAGATTAGGCTCCAAGTTGGCCTCTATGGTCCGTTTTTTACTTTCTTTTTCTGGGGAGCCCTTGTTGTTGCGGTTTCTCTTAAATTTACCGCGTTCTTTAGGTGTTTTTAGATTCTGATTGGTGTCAAGGTCTTTTTTGGGTTTCAAGCTATTACTATTCTGTTTTGGGTGTTGTTGTACCGCATGTTGTTTATTTTTTAAAAAGTTTATTTGGGACTTGCTGTTCCATCTGTATGCCCGTCCTTCAGAAAAGGCCGCATGATCCCTCCAAAACTTCGACTCCTTTTTCTGCAGCACATTCCTATTATAGGTCGACAGGCCATTCCGAAGATTTGCCTGTAGATCCAAATAAAGGGGGTGCTGCATAAAGGGTCTCAAAGCGGTGTCTATGCTGTCAATCTCCTTATCTAATGATCCCATTTGTTTGTTATATTCCCTGGTGAGAATGGCCATCATTTCCTGGGAACAGGCATTTAGATTGGCCTCCCATTCACTTTTACATTCAGCACTAATCTGGTCTAAATTGGGAAATATTTGGATCCGTAGACCCAAAGGATTAATTTTATCTTCTTTGTATCTATTTAAAGTTTTAATATGCCAAAATAGTGCTGATTTTTTCTCAAGTGTTCTATTGAGTTTGTGAAAAAGGGAGGAGATCTGGGTTTTTGCTCTGTCCCCTTGTTCGAAATCTGTTTCATAGCCTGACATTAGATTTACCCATTCTGTACCTTGAAAGTGACTCATATTAACAACAAAAACAGAATACTTTTGCAAAAATTATCACAACACATAGACAATTAGTCCTATATACTGAAGCTCATGTTTCCACTCTCATGTGTCATTGGGGAAGGGGTGTTTAACCACCCAAGTATATTTCGAAAAAATGGAGAGACACTAGGGAGGGGAAGAAAGGATTGCTGCTCACCCCTTAAAAATTAAAGCAAAAAGGAAGATTTCCCCACATTGGGGTTTTTAGGCAGCACAAGAAAAAAGTGTAGTCAATATTATATGAAAAAATATACACTTTTATTGAACAGATAATATATATCATCAGAGTTAAAAAACAATGAGCTCCAGTGGGTATTTATCTAAAACATTGTTTTAACTGAACATACAAAAACAGACATTTGTTCATAGCAATGTTATGTCATGAACATTAAATCTGACGCGTTTCAACCCCTATGACTGGGGTCTTCTTCAGAGGGTAAGTCTGCTGGGAAGAGCTTAAGAATAAAGTTGGTATACATATACATATTCTAAAAGATATATAACATGAACTACATTAATTGTGCATTGCAACAGTACAGTATAGTTACCAAATAGAAGTATGTCCAATGAAAAACATAAATTCCCACGTGGAGGTCCCTTTAAAAGTTTAAAGTGCTTTATCCTCTTCTCCAGAGATTAGGAGAGTTTAGCCTGATATTAGTGTTTTTGTATTTTGTTTGGTCTTGCAGCAAAAATGAAACAATTTAAAGACCCGGAATTCATGGGCCAGTTCATTGATAAATACAGGGATATGCGCAATTTGTGGGAGGTGAAAAACCCCTTATATAGAAAAAAACAAGCTAGGAAGGCATCGCTGGAGAAACTGCTGGAATTTGTGAAGACACAGGTCCCCAACGCAGACATCGACTTTGTGGAGAGGAAAATTGGGAGCTTGAGAAGTACGTATAGGAAGGAGCTTCAGAAGGTCCATAAGTCCATTAGGTCAGGAGCATCAGCAGAAGATGTGTATGTACCCAGTTTGTGGTACTGCAAGAAGATGTAGTTTCTGGAAGACCAGATGGAAGCCAGGGAATCACTTTCGACTCTTCCGGCCCCCCTTCCACCCACCCTTCCCTCAACCCCAGCTGAGGCTTTCGAGGACCAACCTGGGCCTTCCATCCAGGAAGAAATTGAGGAGCCCAGCTGGAGCCAGGTGTATTATTTTTTTTACAATTATTTTATTTATTCAAGGAACACAGTCGAACACAGACATCTGGGCAATCACAGTGTGTTATCTTACATCACATTGCACATATATGTTATACACTATAGCATTTTATTAACTGTTAAGGACAATATGACATTTTGTTATCTAAAACATCTCTGTCTTATTCTGTGACAGTTGCTATAGGCGGCGTCTTTCCTCTGGGTGTACATTAAATAGCAATCTTAATGGTGCATATATGTTACCCTTCGTCCAGTCTCCGACCAGCTCCAGTTTTTTTTTTTTTTTTTTTTTATACTAAAAAAGTTTAGATCCCAAAAATTCGGGACTACTTAACCGGGAAAAGAAGGAAAAAAAATATATATATGTATAAATAGAGAGAAATATAGTAAACAAACATATAGGAAAGAAAAAGGGAAAATAGAGAAAAAGACATAAGGGAGGAGGGGTAAGGGGGGGGGGAGGGGTAGAGGGGAGGTAGGGAAGAGGAGTGGGGAGAAAATCTGGAGGATATCTTTGTGTAAGCCCGCCGGCCGCGGGGGTAATCCGATAAAACACCCAAATCTTCTGAAGCTGGTGAGATCAATATTTAGTTAGTCAGTTAATTAGTTAGTATGGTGTCATTTAGTCATTCGAGTTGCTGTCCAGGAGGTCTCTTCCCTCATCCGAGAAGATAAAGACGTGCCATGGTGCCCAAGTCTTGGAGTATCGCTCCTGCTGGTTTCGTGCAGTTAGAACGAGATCTTCCAATCTGCCTATTTCCTTAACCTTTCGGAGCCACATCCCTACTGTTGGGGGCTGCGATGATTTCCATTTAAGGGGGATGCATGCTTTAGCAGCATCAAGAAGGTGCCGGATAATAGATCTTTTGTAGATTTTCTCTGGTATATTGGTGGCGTGTAGGAGAAAGAATGCTGGGTCATTGGGTATTTCGCGTTCTGTGAGTTTTTGGAGGATGTGCTGGACACCCGTCTAAAAGTGTTGTAATTTAGGGCAGGACCAGAAAATATGCAGGATGGTGCCTTTGTCCTCCTTGCATCTCCAGCACAGATCAGAGGCGTCTGGAAAGAATTTTTTCAGCTTCACTGGGGTTCTGTACCACCTGGTTAGGATCTTGAAGTTGGTCTCCTGTGTTTTTGTGCAGATAGAGGATTTGTATGTAAACCTTATGATATGTTGTTGCTGTGTTGTGCTGAAATTTTTACCTAGGTCCCGCTCCCAATTTTGTATGCAGTTCAACACATGCGGTTCCGCAGGGGTAGTTAGCAACTCGTAGTTAGCTGAAAGTATGTGGGGCATTGGCCCCGTCTCAGAGCAGCTTTCCTCAAAAGTGGTAAGGGGCTTGACAAACAACCCCAGAGCCGGGAGAGTTCTGAGAAAGTGGGAGAGCTGAAGGGCACCCCAAAAATCCAGCCGGAAGGGACCTGACTGGTCCATCAGCTTCGGGATCGTCAGCCACGCCCCCTCCTGTACAAACCTGGAAGCCTGTGTCAGGCCCAAGTCCCTTAGGTTTCGAAAATTGGGACCACCACTTCCCGGAGGGAAAAGGGGGTTCCCCATAATTGGGCATAGGGGTGATGTACTTGACGAGATAAGGGGGGGATGAAAGTAGAACTGAACATATTTTAGCTGTATTGCCTATTAAGGGGTGGTTTTTCATCTTCTGTGAGAGGGAGGTGTAACACCATGAAGCCCCGCCAAGAGGAACATCTGATTAGGCCTGTTCAATACGAACCCATAACTTATAATCTGCATGTCTGTTCCAATCTACCATCCTACTCAGATGTATAGCTTGGTGATACTTGCGTATGTCCGGCACTGCTAAACCCCCTTATCGCTTAGGTAACATTAACTGCTTATGCTGTAATCGTGGGCGTTGATGTGCCCAGATGAAGTCAAAGAATACCGATTGAATTTGTTTGAAATAACTAGCCGGGATACGGGTTGGGAGTGCTTGTAGGAGATATAGAAACTTGGAGAGGATGCTCATTTTAATAATGTTACAACGTCCTATCCAAGAATGAAAACCGGTGGTCCACTTGTCTAGGAGTTGTTTGACGCTCCGAAGTAGTGGTGGGAAGTTTAGCTCAAAGATTTTTGCTAAATTAGCAGGGATCAATGTTCCTAGATACATTAGTGCTTTATCAGTCCATTTAAATTTAAAGTTGTTTTGTAGTTGTACAATTGACTTTTGTGGGAAATTAACTCCCATTGCCTCAGACTTGGAGAAGTTAATCTGAAGATTTGAGAGGATTCCGTATCTCTCAAACTCCTTCATCAGATTAGGGAGCGAAATCAGGGGTTTCGTAAGGGAGAATAACATGTCATCGGCATATGCCGAAACCTTGTGCTGGGAATCCCCTACTCTAACTCCCTCAATGTCTGGGTTATTTCGGACCGTGCAGAGAAATGGTTCCAATGACAGGGTGAAAAGGAGAGGCGACAATGGGCACCCCTGGCGTGTTCCGTTGTTGATTCCAAGGGTGTCTGATAAAACACCATTGGCCCGAAATCTTGCTGCTGGACGGGAATAGGTCGCTGAAATCCATTGCATCATTTATGGTGCCGAAGCCAGCATGTCGTAAGACAGCAAGCATGAAATTCCAGTTCACCCTGTCAAAGGCCTTCTCTGCATCAGTGCCAAGAAACACACATTGTGTCTGTGAATTGTTTACTGTCTGGAGCAGATTCAGTACCTTTGTGGTGTTATCCCTAGCCTCTCGGGTAGGGACAAAGCCGACCTGGTCTAAGTGTATCAGCCTTGGGATGAGGTGTTGAATCCTATTTGCAAGTATCTTAGTAAAGAGTTTGAGATCCAGATTGAGGAGTGAGATCGGTCGGTAGCTTCCACAGGCCGTTGGATCTTTCCGTTCTTTAGGGGTCACCGAGATGTGTGCGAGTAAGGTATCGGCAGCGAATGTTGCAGTCGAGCCCACTGCATTGAACAACTTAACCATGTATGGGGCAAGAGAGGGAAAAAGGGTTTTGTAGTATTGGGCTGTAAGGCCATCTGGACCCGGTGCCTTCCCCTGTTTAGTGGCCCCGGCCCCCTGGAGTTCCTCTATGGTGATGGGGTCCTCAAGGATGTCAATGTCTGCGTCTGATAATTGAGGCATATGAGACGATGTTAGATATGAGGCTATCTGGTCTCGAGAAGGATTTTTGGTCGGTAGATTGTATAATGTGTTATAGAATTCCCGGAATTCTCTTGTAATCTCTTGTGGTTTAGTAACCTTTGGTTTATTGGGGGGTACTAAATGTGGGATATATGTCACCAGTCTCTGATCTCGCAAAGTTTTGGCTAACAACCTCCCACATTTATTCCCGGACTCATATGAGAATCTCCTACAGACCTGCAGCGATGCCTTGGCTTTGAATTGTAAGATATCCGTAATTTGTGTCCGTTTAACACGGAGTTCTCTCTCTAAAGATGGGGTTTGTGTTCTTTTATGACGGAGTTCCAGAACGGCAAGATCCATAAGTAGGGAATTAAGTTGTTCGGTACGTTTCCGTTTGATCCTAGCCCCGTGTTTAATCAACACACCGCGAACAACCGCTTTGTGTGCCTCCCATATAATGCCTGGATCGCAGTCTGGGGTATCGTTAGTGGTAAAGTAGTATTTCAGTTCTTTAGTGACGTCTTCCAGGATGTCCTTGTCTTGCAAGAGACTTTCATTTAGTCTTCATTGGTTAGTTTTGGTGGCCATGGAGTCTTGAAGCGCATAGGACAGGAAAATAGGAGCGTGATCGGACCAGGTGATGGAACCTATGGAGGAGGTGCGAACTGCGTGTAGCTGAGCATGGGGGATGAGGAAATAGCCAATACGTGAATACGTCTTGTGAGGGGAGGAATAGAAGGTGAAATCCCTCTCTGTGGGGTGTAGGAGACGCCATACATCAATTAGTTGGCTATTATGAAGTGAGTGGGTAATACGTTTACGAGAGCCTTGGGAGATGTATGAGAGACCCGAGGATGTGTCTTCTGCTGGAATTAGTGGGACGTTTAGGTCACCTCCTACAATCAGCTGGCCCTCCGAGAAATTGGTCAGCTTCGCTAGAGTCCTACCTAGAAAAGTTTCTTGTTGTTCATTTGGGGCGTATAAATTTGCAAATGTGACTTTGATATTTCCGATCAAGCCCTTCACAAACAGGTAGCGACCTCCTGGATCAGTAATGGAATCTATAAGCAACCATGGCACTCTTCCGGAGAGGAGAATAGAAACCCCCCTTGATTTAGCTGTCTGGTTGGTAGAATGATATACCAGCGGGAATGACTTGTTTTTAAGGATGGGTAATTTGTCATCCCTAAAGTGTGTCTCTTGTATAAAGGCCACATCGGATTTAAGACGGTACAAATCATGTAAAAGCATCCGTCTTTTCTCGGGTGTGTTAAGGCCCCTGGCGTTAAGCGAGATCACATTCAGGACCTCCATGGGAGAGGATGGGGTGGGGGGGGGGGAGTAGGGGAAATAGGGAGGGGAAGGAAGTAAGTAGGAGAAAAGAGAAAGGAGAAAAAACAAAACCCAAAAAGCACCTCGGTGGAGAGAGTGCTGAAAGGCGGCAGTTGCCTTAAAAACTGGGCACCCCTGCCTCTGGAAGGGGAAAAAAAAAAAGGTAAAACTAAATGCAGCAAAAAAAACTGCTTAAACGCTTCCCAGCTACAAACTGGGGGTAAGCGTTAACCTATTTGGGAGTGTGTTCAGCGGGAGCCGGAAGGCAGCTAGCAGGCCCCCCCTGACCTCCCGACCAAAATAGGTAAATCTCTTGCGGGCATGAACAAAATAAATGTGGGCAAACAGTGCCAAGTTTCACGTATTTATCTAATCATGAGCAAACACTGCTAACCTTCATGAGATCTTCTACAGTAGGGGTATATGAACAACCTTTGCCCCCCTATCGGTTTTGTCTATATCATCTAAGCCTAATCAATCCTTGCTAACCTGCAAATATTAATCTAGAACATGTAAATCTGAGCAAATTAGGCTAGCCTTCATATATTTATCCAGGGCTTGTGAACTTAAGCTAGCAATGTTAAACTGCACATCTTCAGATGGTACATGCGTAAATGAACAAACAATGTTAACATCTATACATTAATCAGTAATCAGTAGCATGCGATCATAGGATGCAAATATTTCCCTGAGTACCTAAACCATACATATTGATTGAAGGAAAAATCAATGCGAAGTCCTTAACCCAATCACCCTCTCATCAGTTACTTCCCCTTCCAAAGGAATGTATATTACCGGTCCCTGTTGTCTCATTATCGCAAACCTTTGTTACTTCCGCTTCTGTGTTTCCCCCACCACGGGAGAGACTAGTCCCCGGGGGGGGGGGGACAATGCCCACTAGCCCATCGTCACCCCTTGGATCAATCTACAGCAGACCCATAGAAGCATTAAAGCTCCACATTCGTCTGCTAGAGAAGATGTGCGTATAGATGGGTTTCCCAAGACCCACTCCCTCCCGGAGGGGGACTGGGGTCATCAGCCCCTCTAACTGCACCCGCTGGATTCCCCCCCCTATACTTAAAGGGCAATATACCCCTGATCTACCCCCTCCCCTGGGAAATGCCAGCACAGAGAGAGAAAAAATTAGGGCACTAAGACACCTTGATATGTTGTCAATAAGGGAATATTATCCGTATCAACGCAAATCTGAAAAGGAAAGCAGCATTAGTTAGAGTGCATTAGTTAGAGAACATTGAATGTATTATGCATCTAATGTTTATATGCAGCGTCACCCATTCTGCCTGTCTCAGAGGTATAGTCTCCGTTCTCCCTATATCTGTTATGTCTTCATGGAATAAGCTTTTTCTAGTCCTGTTCCCAAGGAGGAAGGGTCACCGAAGTTCCTGACATTGTCTGAACCCTCGATGTTGCTCTGCGAGTGTCGTAAAGTTCCTTCCAATACAAACTGTGGGGGGGGGGGAGGGCAACACCCCCAGAGGGATGGAGAAAATCACTTCTCTAATCAGGAGGGTATAGGCACCTTTTGGATTCGGCATTGGCATCAGAGTGTCTGGGTAGTCACAAGTACTTCGGCAGATGGCAGCAAGCGGGCATTGGGAGTAGGGTAATAAACGGTGTTGTGTGAGGGAGAAAGAAGCAGGGAGGTTAGGCACCAATCAACAGACGGTTGGAAGTCTGTGCTCAGTGGATGAGGGTTGATTAAGACTCACGTGCTCGTTCTCTCGACTGGCCTCGCGAATGCTTCCTGTATACCTGAGAGCGGGCAGGCTGCGATTGGCGATTCGCTGGTGGAGGACCCGTTCGGCCAGCTGATCAATGCAAGGTCTGCAGCCAATTTTGTACCCGCACAGGTTCAGCATTCATAAATGTGAAGAGTGCCGGCAGATCAGCAGGAGAGCAGAGTGTGAATGACGCCTGTGCCTTCCGGAAAGTTACTGCCAGGGGATACCCCCATCTGTAGGTGAAGCCATTTCTTCTCCCTGTTTCCAACACAGGCTTCAAAAGGGCTCTTCTCTGTATTGTCGCTCTCGACATATCAGGGAGGATTTGTATAGTAGCTCCGTCGAATTCAATCGGGCCATGATCCCAGGATTTGCGAAGGATAATGTCCTTTTGTGAGTATCTGTGCAGTCTGCACAGCACGTCTTGGGGCTTGTCAGGATCTGTAGACTTGGGTCCCAATGCTCTGTGCACCCGATCTATTTCAAGTGTTGGTGGGGGGGGGCTCTAGAATGATGTGAAATATAGCAGTAACCGTGGCCGCCAGATCCTCCGTCCCTGTCGCTTCTGGAAGTCCCCGCAGCCGTAGGTTGTTTCGACGACTGCGGTCCTCCATTTCCTCCAGGTGTAGCTGCATCTCCCCGGCCGGGTAGCTTGTGAGGTCTGTGAGTGTTCCAGAGCTGACACTCTGAGTTCCAAAGCAGAGATCGCAGCCTCTTCCGTGTCTACCCGTTCTGTAAGAGAATGCAGGTCTCAGTGATAACTCTGCTGTGTGCCTCCTCGATGCGGAGAATCAGGGCTTCAATGTCAGCCTTCGTGGAGAGAGCCTGTAGCATGTTGCGAAGGTCTTCTTCCAAGCGCCCCGGGATTTGTGAGGGGCCAGCCATGTCCGATCTAAAGGCTGCTGGAGTCCCTGAAAGGTATTCCGGCTCTATGAGTGAGACAGGGGAGGGAAGCTGTGCAGGCACACCGACCGCCATAGGAGGTGCACGTGGGGATCCTGTAGTGGCTCCCGTTGGGGCCTGTGTCGGACTTCTGAGAAATCTCTGGATATCAGTTTGTAAGGTGCGAGAGGGGTTCCCACTGGTCGTCGATCTGGTTCTATAGCGATTAGGGTTGTTCATGCCGCATTTGTATTAATGAGTAAGTGTCTTCTGGTCGTGAGGAACAGGGGGGGAAACCAGGAGCTCCTTAGAAATGCATCTTCATGTAGCCATCACTAGGCCACGCCCCTCATATCACAGTTATTAATCATTAAGAATCTTATGCAATTATGAAGGAGGTTTTATTAGCAGTTGTGACAAAGAATTAGGAGACTCAGTTTGCATCAGGCTTAGAGGAACAGGAGCTGTGTGATCAGTGTGGAGCAGATTGGTATAGGGAGTACTTGGAGTACCAAGATGGCCGCCGTCCTTCAGAAGTAGGCCAGCTGTGTGACAAGTGGGGCTGGATGGAGCCAGATAGGGTGTAATGGGAGCAGCAAGATGGCCGCCGGCCTCCAATGTAGGCCGAAGCCGCTGACTTTCCTGCGGAAGCCGGCTGTGTGATCACCTCACTGTGTAGGCCTAGAAAGGTTCTGTGATGCAGAGAACGGCCACCGGCGGTATAGCGAAGTGCAGCCACAGCCAGGGGGTAGTCGGGATGGGAGAGGCAGGCAGCTGCCCAGCTACTCACTGCGTCCAGAGGATTTAGACAGGCTGGATCTGCAGGCTGCAATGTGGCGTCAGGCCGCGGGGGGTATGAGGCCGGTGTTACAAAGCTCCGGACGACTCTCCACCGTCCCAGACGTGGTCTCCCTCCCCCGGGATCGTCGCCGCTGACAAGCTGGGGTAGGATGCTCAGATTCCGGAGGTAAGAAGCCAAGG
This sequence comes from Aquarana catesbeiana, assembly GCF_042186555.1. NCBI lineage: Eukaryota > Metazoa > Chordata > Amphibia > Anura > Ranidae > Aquarana > Aquarana catesbeiana. The sequence continues at coordinate 266,157,729 of NC_133328.1, forward strand.
TCCCTGATTAAACTGAAGGCCGCAAGATGGCGACGGGTGTCCGTGGTTCGGCCCGAGCAGCAGGCCTAAGACAGGGCTAGTCCACCAAATTGCGCTGAAACCTCGCCAAAGCTGCAACAGAGGGGATCTAGGCGTTAGTGCAGTCAAAACAGCGCCTTGGAAAGGTAAATCCAGCAAGGATGGCACTAGATTCTCCTTAGTTTGGAGGAGCTCAGCTCAAACACGTCCCTCCCGGGACCTGTCCAGACACCAGGTGTATTATTTTTAACATATTTTTTTTTTGTAAAATTAGTGTTGTTAACTAGATGTTATTATTGCTAACAAATGATTTACCAAAAAGTGTTTTACATGTCAATAGACAGTAGGGGCCAGAAATGATTGGGATAAGAATGAAAAATGCTGGGCTCAGAATGATAGTCTTTTCTATTTATTAACATTCAATTTGCAACAGTCATGAGCTGAAAATTGTGTGTGATTGATGAACCAAAAACTAAAACTATGTCCCTTTTTCATACACAGGAAGACCTCAGCCAGGACGAGGCTCTGGAATGTGGCACACAGGAGGAGGCGGGGGGAACTGTCAGCCAGGAGGTGGGGGTTAGTGTCAGCCAGGAGGTGGCAATGCCTCAACTGTGAAAAGATTTTTTCTGAGGCCATTCACAAGGGGTTGAGGGGAGCAAATGACCGATGATGTCCACTTATGTACACTCGCCCATCCTCCTCCTACTCCTCCTGCCACAAGTCCACCTCCAGAGCCACAGCCTGCAGGGAAGGCTGCAAGAAGCGTGGGGGGAAGGCTGCAGCGAACAGAAGAAAGTGATTGCCTGGGTTCAGTCTGGTCTGACAGAAGACGCAGGCTGTGGTAGTACCACAGCCTGGGGACATACATATCATCTGCTGCTGTTCCTGATCTCCGGGAGTGCTAGACCAGATTGTGCTCCCTTATATATGGACTTCTCAAGCTACCAATTTTTTTTCCACAGAGTTGATGTCTGCCCTGGGGGCCAAAGGCTTCACAAATTCCAGCTGTTTCTCCAGCGTTGCCTTCCCTCTTTATTTTGTTAATATGAGCCAGAATAAATGGATATTTTTTTTATATGAAAATACTTTCCTATGTGTTTTTCTTCAAATAGGACAGTTTGTTTGTGAGTAGGCAGGTACATTTCAAAAATACAATGTCTAATTAACAAGGGACACCAAGCAACCTCCTTGAGGTTTACAAATACTAGATAATAATGTTGTTGTGGAAACGTGACATTAAAAAAACGGAGATCGCTATAAAATAATTTAAAATAAAAAAAAACAGGAGATCTTGATTAAAAAAATAAAAATGACTATAAAAAAATAAAAACATTATTATGGAGATCTGGCTTTAAAAACAAAAAAGATTATTCATGAGATCACGAGAAATAATAAAGAAATTAGTTTGTGAGAACTCTGTCGGAATATGAGCAGCAAAACAACTTCATCCTTCTAGCATTATAAAGAAGAAGAGAATGTGCCGCATGAAACTATTTAAAACATTTCAGCGTGACGAATGTGCCATCTCCATTACGAACGGTAGTTTTACCATACCGAGCGATTCCTTCTCGTACTTGATTCTGAGCATGCGTGATTTTTTGGTGCGTCGGAATTGCATACAGACGATCGCATTTTCGGATAGGAACTTTTCCCGACCGAAAAATGGAGAACATACTCTCAAACTTTTGCTGGCTGGAATTCCGCCAGCAAAACACAGATGGAGCATACACACAATCACATTTTCCAACAGAAAGCTCTCATCGGTCTTTTGCTGGCGGCGTGTATGCGGCATTACGCACCTCAATATACTGCAGTAAACCTGCCCTGAAATATTAAACTGACTCTAAAGTAAAAATGAATGGTCACACCACATTCACATTACATCACTATATTCACACTAAACTGATGCTAAGGACCCTTTCACACTGAGGCATTTTACAGGCATTTTAGCTCTAAAAATAGCACCTAAAAAATGTCTGCAAAACACTGCCCATGCATCTCAATGGAAACTTTCACACTGAGGCGTTGCGCTGGCTGGGCGCTGACAAAAGTCCTGCAAGCAGCATCTTTGGAGCATATTGTGGGCGCTTTAAATAGCGCTGTAATAAAGCCCATCCCCATTGAAATGAATGGAAACCGCATGAAATGCGCCCTATTAGCGATTAAAAACTGCCCACAGGCTGTGGGAAGGTCACATGACCGCAGTGCAGTGGAGGATGCTGGGATACCAGGAAATCCGGTGAAGAGGTGGAGAGGAGACAGAGAGAGACAGAAGCATGGATGCTGAAGCAAACCAGGACATGTAGCCAAGAGCTGAATATGTAAATAGACCTGAAAGAGCCTCTGCCTCAGTTGAACCTGAAGAGTTCATACAAACAATGAGGGATCACCCAGAGCTGTGGGACAAACAAAATCCCTGGTATGCCAACAGAAATAAGAAGAGTGCAGGATGGGAAACAGTTGCCACCCTGCACATTCCACACTGGACTTCTCTCAACAGGAAGCAGAAAACAAACAAAAAGTTCAAATCCAAATATAATGCCATTAGTCCCTTGTTCCCAGTCCCAATCCCGGACCCTATAGTCCCAGAAACCCTAACCCTAATCCCTGTCCCTATAGTCCCAAACCCCTAACCCTAATCCCACCTCCCATAGTCCCAAACCCCTAACCCTGACCCTAATCCCACCCCCTATATTCCCAAACCCCTAACCCTAACCCTAATCCCACCTCCTATAGTCCCAAACCCCTAACCATAACCCTAAGCCCACCTCCTATAGTCCCAACCCCCTAATTCTAACCCTAATCCCACCTCCTATAGTCCCAAACCCCTAACCCTAATTGCACCTCCTATAGTCCCAAACCCCTAACCCTAATCCCACCTTCTATAGTCCCAAACCCCTAACCCAAACCTAAATCCCACCTCCTATATTCCCAAACCTCTAACCCTAACCCCACCTCCTATAGTCCCAAACCCCTAATCCTAACCCTAATTCCACCTCCCATAATCCCAAACCTCTAACCCTAACCCTAATCCCACCTCCCATAATCCCAAACCCTAACCCTATTCCCACCTCCCATAATCCCAAACCCCTAACCCTAATCCCACCTCCTATAGTCCCAAACCCCTAACCCTAATCCCACCCCCTTTAGTCCCAAACCCCTAACCATAACCCTAATCCCACCCCCTATAGTTCCAAACCCCTAACCCTAATCCCACCCCCTATAGTCCCAGAAACCCTAACCCTAATCCCACCTCCTATAGTCTCTAACCCTAATCCCACCTCCTATAGTCCCAAACCTCTAACCCTAATCCCACCTCCTATAGTCCCAAACCCCTAACCCAAACCCTAATCCCACCTCCTATATTCCCACCCCCTAACCCTAACCCCACCTCCTATATTCCCAAACCCCTAACCCTAATCCCACCCCCTTTAGTCCCAAACCCCTAATCATAACCCTAATCCCACCCCCTTTAGTCCCAAACCCCTAACCATAACCCTAATCCCACCCTCTATAGTCCCAAACCGCTAACCCTATTCCACCCCCTATAGTCCCAGAAACCCTAACCCTAATCCCACCCCCTTTAGTCCCAAACCCCTAACCCTAATCCCACCTCCTATAGTCCCAAACCCGCAACCCAAACCCTAATTCCACCTCCTATATTCCCAAACCCCTAACCCTAATCCCACCTCCTATAGTCCCAAGCCCTTAAACCTAACCCTAATCCAACCCCTTTAGTCCCAAACCCCTAACCATAACCCAAATCCCTCCCTCCATAGTTCCAAACCCCTAACCCTAACCCTAATCCCACCCCCTATAGTCCCAGAAACCCTAATCCCACCTCCTATAGTCCCAAACCCCTAACCCTAACCCTAATCCCACCCCTTTTAGTCCCAAAACCCTAACCATAACCCTAATCCCACCCCCTATAGTCCCAAATCCCTAACCCTAATCCCACCCTCTATAGTCCCAAACCCCTAACCCTAACCCTAATCCCACCCTATAGTCCCAGAAACCCTAACCCTAATCCCACCTCCTATAGTCCCAAACCCTAACCCTAATCCCACCTCCTATAGTCCCAAACCCCTAACCCTAATCCCACCTCCTATAGTCCCAAACCCCTAACCATAACCCTAATCCCACCTCTTATAGTCCCAAACCCCTAACCCTAATCCCACCCCTTATATTCCCAAACCCTAATCTCACCCCTATATTCCCAAACCCCTAACCCTAATCTCACCCCCTTTAGTCCCAAACCCCTAACCATAACCCTAATCCCACCCCTATATTCCCAAACCTCTAACCCTAATCCCACCTCCTATATTCCCAAACCCCTAACCCTAATCCCACCCCCTTTATTCCCAAACCCCTAACCATAACCCTAATCCCATTCCCCATAGTCCCAAACCCCTAACCCTAACCCTAATCCCACCCCTATAGTCCCAGAAACCCTAACCCTAATCCCACCTGATATAGTCCCAAACCCCTTACCCTAATCCCACCTCCTATAGTCCCAAAACCATAACCCTAGTCCCACCTCCTATAGTCCCAAACTCTAATACCACCCCCTATATTCCCAAACCCCTAACCCTAATCCCACCTCCTATATTCCCAAACCCCTAAACCTAATCCCACCTCCTATAGTCCTAAACCCCTAACCATAACCCTAATCCCACCTCCTATAGTCCCAAACCCCTAACCCTAATTCCACCTCCTATAGTCCTAAACCCTTGACCTTAACCCTAGTCCCATCTCCTATAGTCCCAAACCCCTAACCCTAACCCTAATCCCACCCCCTTTAGTCCCAAACCCCTAACCATAACCCTAATCCCACCCCCTATAGCCCCAAACCCCTAACCCTAATCCCACCTCCTATAGTCCCAAACCCCTAATCATAACCCTAATCCCACCTTCTATAGTCCCAAACCCCTAACCCTAACCCTAATCCCACCTCTTATAGTCCCAAACACCCAATCCTATAGTACCTAACTGATTGTAAAAAAAAACCCTGATTGTTAATAAAAATATGAATGTATTGATGTTATTAGTTGGTATGTAAGATGAATGGACTATTAATGACGCACAAAAAGATAATCAATTTTATTATAACATGCCTGCAGTAAAGTTAGACATCAAATATTATAACAGAGGTCCTCTAATCAGACTATATATAAACTGACATAGTACAAGCAAAGTATAAAAACATCAAAATTGGGTTAGATCATATCCTCTTGCCAACTTAGTGCACCTACAGGGCTCAAAAAATAATCAGCAAATTATTGCGTATTGTAAAACCCACTCTGGGACCACGAACATGAGGGAAAGCAGCGGGTTCCATATTATGTGCCAAAGTATCTTCAAAATTTATGCCATCCCTCTCCCGTACCAAATTATGCAACACACATGCTGCCTTTATAACTTTACATGCATTCTCTACTTTTATGTTTATTGGTTTATGGAAAATTTGCCATTTGTTGGCAAGTATGCCAAAAGAACATTTGACCAGTCTACGTGCCCGACAGAGACGGTAATTGAAAATTCTCTTCCGGATGTCCAGATTTCTCTGCGAGTAAGGCTTCATTAGATGTTCATTGATAGCAAATGCATCATCGGCCACAAAGACAAACAGTATATTTGGACCATCCATCCCAGGCAATGGTCTGTTCTCCTGCAAATCGAGTTGATTTGAAGCAAGACGTTTTCCACATTTTGGAAAACGGTGGAGTCTGCACAGCTCCCAAATGCTCCAAGATCGACAAAAAGGAATTTATAGCCTGCGTCTACCACAGCCATAAAAACAACAGAAAAATATTTCTTGTAATTATAGTAATGACTTCCACTATGACAGGGTTTTATCAACCTAATATGTTTGCCATCTATTGCTCCAAGACAGTTGGGAAAATTAGTCTTGATCAAGACCCGCTGGGCAACATCTTCCCATTTCTCTTTGTTTGGAATTTTAGCATAAAAGTATTTCTCAGGTTCCAGATTGCATCACGTTTGCTTGTTTTCTTAATAATATCTGCAATGGTTGACATTCCTAGACGAAATTCATATTGTAGTAATGTGTAGGTATTTCCTGTTGCAAGATATCTGTAATTAAAGGAAATATGAATTTTTTGTTAATGGTTTAATAATGTTTATGATAGAAATTGTTTAAAAATTATATCTATAATTATATAACATTGTGTAATTATTCCTTTTTTAAAGAACAGAAAGCAATATGAGCTCAGATACAGAGGAGGACGCAGATCAAACCCAAGTAGATGTTGATCACATGGATGAGACTCAATTACTCTTCGATGACGATGATGCTGAAAATACACCAGAGCCAGTGGAAACACGTATACAAAAGGAAATATCAAGATCCAGACCAAAAAAAAAGCAACAATCACAGGAGTTTAGTGACGTTATCAAAAACCTCATAACTTCTCAGAGAAATGAATCGGGAGAAATTGCCTCATTTACCAGAAGTTTGATCCCTCAAATGGAGAAGGTTGACCAAGGATTGCAGTGCGATATGAGGATAGATATGATAAGACTTATACAGTCATATCAACAAAGGTCTGGATCAGCATCTGTTCGTTCCCAATCGTTTGAGATATCCAATCCTAACCATCATGGGGGGTATGCTAATCAGGTCACAGCAAGTACATCATACGAAAATCGTAACATGTCCTACCCACCGATAGGACCAGGTCAGGTCCTCTTGCCTCCTCAATACAGTAATGCTTGTTTTCACGGTGGCCCGTTTGACCTGCCTCTTTATCGACCACCAACCCAACATCCCCTTCCTCCACTTCGAGAGGATCCACACCCTCTACCACCCTTTTATCAAGACCTGTAATTGTTATGATCACTTTTTGATTACCAAAATACATGTTTTATATATCTTGAATAAATATTTAATTACATATTGAATATATAAGGTTAACATATGTTATAATTATACTAAAATTCAAGTGCTACTAAAGTTCTAAAGTTTTATATATTATATAATGATAAATTAAAGATAGATAGATAGATAGATAGATAGATAGATAGATAGATAGATAGATAGATAGATAGATAGATAGATAGATAGATAGATAGATAGATAGATACAGATATATATATCTATATCTATCTATATATAGATATAGATATATATCTATATCTATCTATATATACAGTAGATATAGATATATATCTATATCTCTCTCTATATATATATACACATATATATCTATATATATAGATACATAGAGATGTATCTATATATATAGATATATAGATATATATCTATATATCTATATATATAGAGAGAGATATACATATGTGTATATTAATATTTTAATCTTTTTTTTTTGCACATGTTGTGCTTTTATGTTTGAAACACTACATATAAATACATTTGTTTATTAAAATTATAATGTGTTTTCTTTGCACGTGTTGTGCTGTTATGTTTGAAACACTACATTTAATAAATGTATACGGTTTTGAACCTAATTGTGTTTGTGTTTGTATGATGCGTTTATTAAAATGATATGATATGAATCATCATATATATTACCTCAACGTTACAAGTAAACGTTCGCATGGTGTTATTTGCATCTCTGCAATTTGTATCCTGTCTCAACAAGGCAGGTGTCAACAGCTCAAGCAGAAAATCAAATCTAGTAAAGAAAATAGGTCATATGTTAACAATACTGATAAATGATTGACCCATTCTATTCAATTCAATAGTTAATTGGGACACTGTGGGAAGGGATCAGGGTAAGGGTTATTGTTTTCAGAACTATAGAGACCGGAATTAGGGTTAGAGGTTTGGGACTATATTGGGTGGGATTAGGGTTAGGGTTAGGGGTTTGGGACTATAGGGGATGGGATTAGGGTTAGGGGTTTGGGACTATAGGAGGTGGGATTAGGGTTAGGGTTTCTGGGACTATAGGGGTGGGATTAGGGTTAGGTTTAAGGGCTTGGGACTATAGGAGGTGGGATTAGGGTTAGGGGTTTGGGACTATAGGGTGTGGGATTCGGGTTAGGGTTAGGGGTTTGGGACTATAGGAGGTGGGATTAGGGTTAGGGGTTTGGGACTATAGGTGGTGGGATTATGGTTATGGTTGGGGGTTTGGGACTATAGGAGGTGGGATTAGGGTTAGGGTTTCTGGGACTATAGGGGGTGGGATTAGGGTTAGGGGTTTGGGACTATAGGAGGTGGGATTAGGGTTAGGGGTTTGGGACTATAGGTGGTGGGATTATGGTTATGGTTAGGGGTTTGGGACTATAGGAGGTGGGATTAGGGTTAGGGTTTCTGGGACTATAGGGGGTGGGATTAGGGTTGGGTTTTGGGACTATAGGGGGTGGGATTAGGGTTAGGGGTTTGGGAATATAGGGGTGAGATTAGGTTTAGTGTTTCTGGGACTATAGGGGGTGGGATTAGGGTTAGGGGTTTGGGACTATAGGGGTGGGATTAGGGTTAGGGGTTTGGGACTATAAGAGGTGGGATTAGGGTTAGCGTTAGGGGTTTGGGACTATAGGAGATGGGATTAGGGGTTTGGGACTATAGGAGGTGGGATTAGTGTTAGGGTTTTGGACTTTAGGTGGTGGGATTATGGTTATGGTTATGGGTTTGGGACTATAGGAGGTGGGATTAGGGTTAGGGTTTCTGGGACTATAGGGGGTGGGATTAGGGTTAGGGGATTGGGACTATAGGAGGTGGGATTAGGGTTAGGGATTTGGGATTATAGGTGGTGCGATTATGGTTATGGTTAGGGGTTTGGGACTATAGGAGGTGGGATTAGGGTTAGGGTTTCTGGGACTATAGGGGGTGGGATTAGGGTTAGGGTTGGGGGTTTGGGACTATAGGGTTAGGGTTAGGGGTTTAGGAATATGGGGTGGGATTAGGTTTAGGGTTTCTGGGACTATAGGGGTTGGGATTAGGGTTAGGGGTTTGGGACTATAGGGGGTGGGATTAGGGTTAGGGGTTTGGGACTATAGGAGGTGGGATTAGGGTTAGAGTTAGGGGTTTGGGACTATAGGAGGTGGGATTAGTGTTAGGGTTAGGGGTTTGGGACTATAAGAGGTGGGATTAGGGTTAGGGTTAGGGCTTCTGGGACTATAGGGGGTGGGATTAGGGTTATGGTTAGGGGTTTGGGACTATAGGAGGTGGGATTAGGGTTAGGGGTTTGGGACTATAGGAGGTGAGATTAGGGTTAGGGTTAGAGGTTTGGGACTATAGGAGGTGGGATTAGGGTTAGGGTTAGGGGTTTGGGACTATAGGGGTTGGGATTAGAGTTAGGGGTTTGGGACTATAGGAGGTGGGATTAGGGTTAGGGTTAGGGGTTTGGGTCTACAGAGGGTGGGTTTCTGGGAATGGCATATTGTGACTATACTTATGTTGCAATGCTCATCCGGGTATAATTTTGGAATTTATCAGGGTGCACCCTCAGGTCCTGATATAGCAGCACAAATTGTCCTCTGTGAGCATGCATTTGCTGTATAGGATGAACCCAAAAGCGACGTTGCGGCCTCTGTTTCAGGATTTCTTCCCAAAAGAGTAACACGAACATTAACAGCAGTTCATAATACTCCATCTTCGTCCTGTATAACCAGGAAGTCCACAGGATGTGATGTAAGGGGGTGGGGTTGTTAGCTAACACCAATGCTTTAAAAACACGATAAAAACGCATGGGCGTTAGCGCTATTTTTAGCGCTAACGCGGCATAAACACGGTAAAAATGCATCAATAGCACTATATGTTTTTTTAGGCGTTTTACTAACGCCTCCGTGTGAAAGGGCTCTAAAGTAAAAATGAACGAACGTCCTGACAATTCGAGTGTTCGCCAAACGGGCGAACAGCCAATGTTTGGCCCTGTTGGAAGGCAACATGTTTTTTTAGTTTTAATATCAGATGTTTCTGGACTGTTGAAACCTGATTACACCTAACCTGGAATGCCAGCAGAGCAAGATTACCCAGCAGGGTGTGTGAATAACAGAAGAATGCATATCAGAATCTTCATCTGGAAAATGGATTCACGCATACCGCCTGGCAGTGGGGTATGGGAATAGGACAGCTTTGCTTCAGGCCACCTAGTGATGGGAAAATTAAAGAGCCTAATTGCCTTGCCTGCAATCAAAACATCAAAAGGCAAGCTATTGCTGGAATGCTGACCTGGGTCAAGAAGTTTGATGGTAGTATAGCAGTGCCACATACAGTAGTGGAGACAACAGCATGCTTCCTGGAAGATGTTCAGGGGTATAACATACTTCTGGGTGATTTGGAAGAATGACCTCTTATAGCTTCTCAGTGGATAGAGGACTACACTGGTGGGCAGAGGGTGTGTGAGTGGGTTGTTTCTGAGTGCGCTTTAAAAAGTGAGGGCAAATGATGAGGCTCCCTCTTTTCCCATTGAACCCAGCCAAGGGACACCAAGTATTGAGGATGACCTAACGTAAAGTATCATCTGTGTTTTTTAGTTTTATGTGCTCTATAGTATTCTTTTAGTGTTTTATGTTAGCATTTCTACTTTCTTTGTAAATAAATTAGATATTTGCTTATTTAAGCATTGTGTTTATTTCAATAGCTAGCATTGTTATTATATCATCACCATTGGACCAATCAAAGTTTGCTCTGTGAAGGTGAATGGAGGGAACTAGTATAAGAATAGTCAAAGACTGGACCTGAGGAGGGAAGCTGGACTGCAAACCTGATGAGGAGCTTGACAAGGGAGACCTGAGGGGAGCTGGATGGAGGAGTAGCTGGTAAACCCTGCCTGAGGGCCAGAGAGGACAGGGGAGACCCTGGCAGGAGCTGGACTTGGGGAAGACTTGATTGGGAGACCTTGCTGAAGGGGGACTTGACTGCAGACTTGAAGGGCAGACCTGACTGAGGAGTGATAATATTGGATGTGCTTGCTAGCTAACTAAAATTCCAGTTGATGATAGCTTGAATATTATTTTAAGTTTGATAGGTATTGGTCTTCTTAGGTGCAGAGGCTGTATCAGCCAACATTGAATGTTGCTGTTAATATGGGCCTGTATCATTTATACCTCCAAAGTATTGTAATTTGTGGAATATTTTAATCATCAGAGACTGAACTGTTCATGTTCATTCTGGGTACAATATAATATTTTTTGCCTACAGCCTGTGTTTTGTGTCTCATTGCTGACCTACCCCTAATTAGAATGGTGAGAAGTGGGCAGTGATTAATAATATTGATATTAATTTATTAATGTCAGTATTATTATTTATGTAATCACCCCTGTGACGGGAGTCACTTTGTGTGGGGGGCTTGTGGAACCCAGCTTACCTTGGAGAGCTCTGGAAACTCCAGCTCCCCGGCCCCTCCTATGTGTAAATCACCCTGTGTCCATTAGGGGTACAGGGTGACCGAGAACCCCAGTCTGATCTGTGGTAGTCAGACTCACTGTACAGCCACATTGGAATGTTGTATATATGTATATATTGTGTGTTGTCTCATGCTGTCCATGGACTCTTTGCTGAGGTTGCCTGAGGTGTGGTTGTAATCTGTTGTTCTATTGTGTTAGTCTGCCTTGGGAGAAAAGTATATTATGGGATGTATGTCTATGTGGAGGGGTGGGGGATTCCTCCAGCAGCCTCTCCCTGCTGATAAGACTGTTTACTGATGAGAAGTTGGAATACACCTGCCCTGTTTGTTCCTTATTGCTGATTGGACCGTTTACCCCGCCCTGAATCCAAGGGAGGGGGTGATTGTCCCCTGAATTATATATCTGTTTGTACGTGTGTTGCAATAAACAATTTGATGTTTTTCACCCTACACCCAGTTACAGCTAGTGACTGAGTGGGCTAAAGGATCTTGGATCGTGTGGTAGCAGACAGAGGAAGCATTTACGGCGGACATAGTCCTGTTGAGGACCGGAGGTCCATTACAACCGGTTGTCAGCAGCGGGACAAGAGCGCTCAAGATGGCTGACAACAGTCTGCACACCAGGAGCACTGAGACCCCAGAGTATCACCACTGGACAGCAAGCAGTCTCCAAGAAAGAGCCAGAAAGTTGGGTCTCAACCACAGGGGACTGAATAAGGACCAGCTGGTCCAGTTGCTGGAGGAAAACAGCCAGCGAGAGGAGTCGACCACAGATGGGGGTCAGGCACTTCCCAGCGAAGACAGACCAGAGCCTCCCAGCCCAGGCAGCAGGAGCCCTTGGGCTGTCTGGTACGAGGAAGAGATGGCCATTCTTGGGAAGGATGCCACCACCGAAAGAAAGCTTGCAGCCATTGAAAAGGCACAAAAAAGACAAAAGGAATGGGAGACTGTAAAAAAAAACACCCCTGTGTCTCTCCCTCTTGTGCGGGAGACCCAAAGAATTTCCGGGAAGGACTTTAAGCCCCAGCAAGACAATATTGGGAATGTGGATGGGTTCTTTCAGGACTTTGAACTTCAATGCGAACTACTGGGGGTCCCGCCCGCAGACTGGACCCGCCATGTAGTAGGACTGCTGGAGGGGGGGGGCGCTGAGGCTTATCGAATGATGAGCCCTCTCAAGAAGCATGGCTATAAGGACCTAAAACAGGCAATACTGAACTATTATGCTGTATCACCAGAGGTGTATCGAGCCCAGTTCCAGACTACCCCCTGGGTCCCCGAGACCTCCTTCAAAATGTTTGCGTACAAGCTGTCCGTAGCATGCCGCCAATGGCTGGAAGGGGAAATGGTCACCTCCCCTGAGGGGATCATACAGGCTGTCCTGAAGGAACAATTCTCTTTCAAGTGCCCCCTTGAGCTACGACAGTGGGTGCAGGAGCGAAAACCTGCCACCCTAGAGGAAGCTGCAGCCTTAGTGGATGATGCCCTCTTGATCAACACACAATGGCGGAAGCCCCCCACCGAGGCACCCTGAGTTCCCAGGGTGTCCAGCCCCACCTCTGGGCCCTACATGCCTCCCCATCGTCGGATGAACCCACAGGCAGCACCAACCCCTCAGGCCCCACTACCACATCAACCGATCCCCCCCCACAGCGGACCGCAAGACCCACCTTGGAAAGGTACTTTTTTGGCTGTGGCCAGTCTGGTCACTATCAGGCCAGCTGCCCTGCCAGAACCAAGACTCTCGGACCTAGCCCTGGCATGCCAGTACATTATGTGGATCTGTACCAAGCTCCCGAGGACCTGCCGCCACCCCCTCCAGACTGGTGTTCCTCTTCTGCCGACTGGGACACCTTTCCAGGAGTCGTTGGCCTACATCCTGCTGGGGCACCTACATTGCTTCTCCAAGGAAAGCACCTACAAGAGGTCACTGTGGAAGGTCAAAAGGTGGTGGGATTCCGAGATTCGGGTGCGTTCCTCACTATTGTGGACCCATGAGTTGTGCGCCCTGGCGCTCTCCAGCCTGGCCCAGGAATAGTGATCCAATGCTTCATTCACCACGCTACTGTCACCCTGGACTATGGACTGGGGCCCAAGCGCTGTGATGTAGGAAAATGGGAGGATTACCTGCAGATGTCCTTCTTGGGAATGATGTCATTGACCTCCAGTGTCACTTTGTCGGGGCTGTCACGTGAAATCAAGCCCGCCAGGAAGCCACCCAGCGGAAGGAGGAGCTCCAGCACCTGGATGGAAATCTGCTGCCTACGGTGAGTGACCCTTCCCCAATGCCTGCCACTAGTGGAGTAACCTGGGATCCGGACCATTTTAAACAGGACTTAGCCACTGACACTACTCTGACGGGCTTCTGGACCCGGGTAGGGCTGCCAGGTTCCGGAGAGGGTGACAAGATAGTGCAGGAAAACACATTATTATACCGAATTGTAGAAATCGCTCCCACGGGCGGACCCCATACCATTACCAAGCAGCTGATAGTGCCCCAGCAGTTCCAGGTCCAACTGCTACCCCTAGCCCACGACATTCCCATGGCAGGGCATCAAGGGAAGTTACGGACAGAAAAACGGTTAGCCCAGGCCTTCTATTGGCCTAGGACGTCCCAAGCGGTAGCCCACTATTGTCGCACCTGTGATACATGTCAGCGACATGGGAGGACAGGTGGCCAATGAGCCCCCCTGCAACCTTGCCCATCACTGAGGAGCCATTCCAGCGGATAGCTATCGTCATCCTGAGACCCTTGGCTCTCCCCAGCAAAACTGGAAAGTGGTACATCTTGACCATGGTGGATTATGCTACCTGTTATCCCGAAGCAGTGGCCCTCTCCAACATCACAGCTCCCAAAGTCGCAGAAGCCCTAGTTACGGTGTACACACGAGTGGGCTTTCCAGCTGAAATTCTGTCAGACCAAGGTACACAGTTTATGTCTGATCTTATTCAGTCCCTCTGGCAGACCTGTGGAGTGAGGGCCATCCGGACCACCCCCTATCTGTCAGGACTGGGCTCAGCCCTTCCTTCTCTGAGCTGGTCGCTCAGCTGTCGGCTATTTGCCAGCTCCCATCTCTCTCCACAGTTACCCAGCTGTTGATGATCCTGCTCATCAGTCCTGCCTTCTTAAGCCTTCCAGTCCTGAAGAGCTCTGCCTTCGCCTTGGTCACATCACAAGAAACTATCTCCAGCGATCCTGTTGATACCTGACTCCTGGCTTGGCTTACTATCTGTTCCAGTTACTGAACTTTGGCTATGTTTTGACTATGTTTGTTCTTTTTTACTTTTATTATTAAACAAGTGTGATTTAACTGTACTTCTGTCTCGGTCTGATTTCATGGTTTCTGACAGTAGGCGAAGGCCATGACTTCAGAAGATATAGTAATCCACCTGTTGGTAATATTTTTTCCAGATTGAATGAGCTGGATCACCACATGGATCAGTTCGCCATGGCATTACAAACGCTCCTGAGTCGCACGGCTCACCTGGAATCTCCCACTGTGGCCACCCTGGTACAACCTATGTTGCAGGCCGACCCTGCTGCTGCGCCAATCTCTGTGCAGGCACCCACCTCGAGTGTTACCTCTATAAGAGGTATGTCTGGTTCCGCTCCGCTTCCCCAGCAAATTGGGGGCGATCCAGTCCAATGCAGAGATTTCTCAACCAGGTTGAGATATACTTTGAGATGCTGCCCCAGGCGTTTCCCACGGACAGAAGCAAAGTAGGTTTCGTGATATCTTTGCTTTCTGACAGAGCCTTGGCCTGGGCAAACCCTCTATGGGAGACATAAAAGCCTAACAGAGTACGAGAACTGTTGCTGACTGCGCCATTGAATTCTGTACTCTGGCAGCAGAGGTTGCATGGAACAATGAGGCCCTGGTGGCTGCTTTTTCTCATGGTCTCTCGGATACCATCAAGGATGAGATAGAAGCCCGAGATATACCCACTAAGCTGGGGAAGTTGATCACATTTGCCATCCTTATTGACTCCAGACACAGAGAAAGACTCTCTTTTAAGGAGCGCTTGCAGAAGCCTCCTGTACATTTGTCTCCGAGTTTTGCAGTCCCACCCGTGCCCCCCTTACATCCCATGCCTCCTGGTACCGAGTCAGTCAGTGAAGGTGAACCCATGCACTTGGGTTTCACGCGTCTCTCTGCGGATGAGAGAACCTTTAGGAGGAGGGAGAGATTGTGACTTTATTGTGGCCAGGCAGGTCACTTTTTGAAGTCTTGTCCTACCCGTCCAGTGAACGCCTGAACCTTGAGGTCCGGTCATGGACAGACCTTAGGTGGCGTTGTTTCCTCCCCAGTTATCCAGGAGGATAAGCCCCTGGTTTCGGTTACCCTTTCTTGGGCTGAGTCGTCCATCGAGATACAGGCTCTAATCGACTCTGGGGCTGCAAGCCTGTTCATTGATGCTGCCTTTGTATCGAAGCACTCGATTCCGCTGCAGCTGCGTGACACTCCACTTGCCATTGAGGCTCTTGATGGGAGACCTCTACAGCCTGCCCAAGTGATTCATGAGACGATTCCATTGTCCATGGCCGTAGGGGCTCTTCACCAAGAGATAATCCAATTCCAAGTTATTTCCTCACCCAAGTTTCCCCTTGTTATTGGTTATCCTTGGTTACAGAGGCACAACCCCTCTTTTGATTGGCTCTGTGCTGAGGTTCTCTCCTGGTCACCACAATGCAGTGAGAAATGCTTCCAAAAGGTAGCCAAATCCTCTTCTCCTGCTGGTTTCTTCTTTGTGAAGAAGAAGAGTGGTGAACTGAGACCTTGTATTGATTATAGGGATCTCAATCATCTCAAGATTGCCAATCTGATTCTATTGATTACAGCGTTATCTGACGCTTCAAGGGAGCAATGGTTTTCACAAAGCTTGATTTGAGAGGGGCATACAATCTCGTGAGGATTAAGGAGGGCGACGAGTGGAAAACTGCATTTAATACCAGAACAGGCCATTATGAGTACCTTGTAATGCCTTTTGGCCTTTGTAACGCCCCAGCAGTTTTCCAGGAATTTATTAACGATGTCCTCCGAGATTTGTTGCAGTTATGTGTGGTGGTTTATCTCAATGATATCCTCATATTTTCCAAGTCCCTGGAGAGCCACCACACAGATGTCTGTCGTGTGCTTCAGAAACTAAGAGAGAACAATCTCTATTGTAAACTGAAGAAGTGCGAGTTCTATCGTCAACAGGTTAAATTCCTGGGCTATGTCATTTCCACTGCTGGCTTTTCGATGGACCCAGAGAAACTTTTGGCAGTCCTACAGTGGTCCCGACCCGTGGGTTTATGTCCTCTGCAGCGTTTCCTGGGCTTTGCCAACTATTATCGGAAGTTTATTCGTAACGTCTTGTCTCTGGTCAAGCCCCTGACTGATATGACCAGAAAGGACGGTAACCCACAGAGTTGGTCTCTGGAGTCCATTAAGGGCTTTGAGAGTCTCAAGGCTGCCTTTGTTTCTGCTCCTGTGTTGGCACATCCTGATCCTACGTTACCTTTTATCCTTGAGGTTGATGCTTCTGAGACTGGTGTTGGCGCGCTTCTGTCTCAACTTTCTACCTCTGAGAGCTCTATGCATCCTTGTGGCTACTTTTCCAAGAAATTGACACCTGCAGAGTGCAATTACGAGATTGGTGACAGAGAGCTGTTGGCCATCATTTTAGCCCTGAAAGAATGGAGACATCTCCTCAAAGGTACCACTGTGCCAGTCCTCATTCTTACTGACCATAAGAATCTCACATCCTTGTCTGAGGCTAAACGCCTCTCTCCCAGAAGGGCGCGATGGGCTTTTTTTTGGTCAAGTTTCAATTACATTGTCTCATTCTTACCCGGTACTAAGAATGTAGGGCCGATGCCTTGTCACGACAATTTTCCTCCACTTCCAAGTTGGAGTCGGTTCCGGTTCCTGTGATTCCTCCTGATCGTATTCTGGCTACGCTTCGCACCAGTCTCACTTCTCCTTTGGGTGACAAAATTCTTACTGCTCAGGTCCATGCTCCTCCTGAAAAACCTTGTGACTGCTGCTTTGTCCCAGAGAGTCTCCGTACTGCCGTGCTCCAGACTAATGCCACGTACACAAGAGGGGAATGTCCGTCAGAAAAAGTCCGATGGGGCTTTTCATCGTATTTTCCGACCATGTGTATGACCCATCAGACTTTTTCCGTTGAAAATTCTGATGGACTTAGATAGTGAACATGTTCTAAATTTTTCCGACGGAACTAATTACTATCGGGAGACCCGCTCATCTGTATGTTGTTCTGACGTACCAAAAACGACGCATGCTCAGAAGCAAGTACGAGACGGAAGCGCTCGGTCTGGTAAAACTAGCGTTCGTAATGGAGATAGCACATTCCTCACGCTGCAAATTCTGCGATCTTTTAATACAGCAAATTCTTTTGTGCTATATAATGCTAGAAGAATTAACTTGTTTTGCTGCTGATATTCACACAAACGTAAAGTGAATACAACCACAAAGCGCTGTGATAATTATTAAAAAAATCAAGGATCAAAAAATATATTGTGAGGCTGCTATCAACCAAAAGTGTTCAGAATCACTCAAATAAATAAATAAATTAAGAAATTGATGCGCTTCACTACGTGATCAGTGATAATTGAATGCATAAGACCCCCATACAAAAATCATTCAGCAATTATAAATAATGTGCAGAAGAGATAATGTGCAAAAAAATATATGCAAAATATATAGCTAAAATTATTGTGCAAAAGGAAAATGTAGCTGAAATGCTGACCACACGTGTAAAAAATATAAATGACTAGTGTCTCAGTGTGTAAAATACATCAGTTGAATATAAATAATGGCCACACTACTGATACACTTATTGAATAAATAAATATTAAGACAGCCAAGTCCAGAAGGAATATGCAAGAGAACAGTCACAATAGTGCCAGTATTAAAAAGTTCTAAAATCGCTTTAAAATTGCTTAATTGGAGTGCTTGTTAATCAATCTTGAATGACCATGTTATTCAGCTCCAACCTCATCAGATGTTGAGTTCACCACCAGCAATCATATTTAAAGCAGAAAAAAGAAGAAAAATATTTCATTGCGCAATGCTCCATACAAACGGTACACCAGCAAAAACTTGCTATGAGAACCACTCACGTGCGCCCCTTGTTAGAAAGGCATATGCAGATCAGTTAAGCAGTCAGCCGCCATGGACGAAAGCAGAGTCTCTGCAGTGCACAGCCAGATACTGACAGACTGCACAGTACGTCCAGATAATGAGGCCCAGTGCTGCCTCCTCCATCCTCGTCCCCTTCCTGGGCCTTTTTGTTTGAAGGCAGAGAGGAGGCACCTGGGATTGGGTGAGGCTCCTACTGGGGCCAGTCACCTCCTGGCTGTCACTGGGCATGGCCACCTCCTGGCTGACACTGGGCACGGCCACCTCCTGGCTGACACTTTCCAGACCCTCCTCCTGGCTGAGCTCATTCTGTGTATAAAAAAGGGACATAGTTTGAGCTTTTGCTTCATCAACCACACATGACTTGCAAATTGAATGTTAATAAATAGAAAAGACTATCATTCTGACCCCAGCATTTTTCATTCTTGTCCAAATCATTTTTGGTCACTACTGTCTATTGATATGTAAATCACTTTCTTTTAAATCATTAATTAGCTATCAATTATAACATCTAATTAACATCATTAATATTAGGACAATAAATATGTAGTAAAATAATATATCTGGCTCCAGCTGGGTGCATCCACCTCTTCCAGGATGGAAGGCCCAGGTTGTTCCTCGTCAGCCTCTGCTGTGGTTGAGGGAAGGGTGGAGGGAATGCTGCAGGGAAGGGTAGAAAGTGATTCCCTGGTTTCAGTCTGGTCGTCCAGAAACCGCAGTTTGTTGAAGTACCACAGTCTGGGTACATACACTTGCGCTGCTGATGCTCCTGATCTGAGTGATTTCTGGATCTTATTATGCTCCTTCTTATACATGTTCCTCAAGATCCCAATTTTACTTTCCCAAAACTGGATGGTTGCATTGGGGACTCGAGTCTTCACAAATTCCAGAAGTTTCTCCAGCGTTGTCCTCCTAGCTTGTTTATTATAATATAAGGTGTTTTTCACCTCCCACAAATTCCTCATCTTCCTGTATCTGTCTATGGAACTGGCCATGAATTCTGGGTCCTTAAAGTGATTAATCTTTGCTGTAAGACAATACACAAGCCAAAAACACTAATGTCAGCCTAAACTCTCATTATCATATACCAATAAAGGCCTCAAACTTGAAACAGTATAGGCCACTGTCATGGGCCAAGTTCAAATTTTACCTTCGTTTAGGATGCTCGCCACTTCCGTTCGTCCTTCCTCCACACACAGATCATACGTACGACACATGCGTGTTAGCTTGATATAGATTGCACAAGCGTGAAATTCTGCCCGCGTTGCCCGCCCCGACGTTCTTTCTCAAAGATTCGAAGAGTCTGCGGCAGAATTTTGGGGTACGACGCTCCAAGGAGCAATTAAGGAAATGCTGGTCAGACCTTAAACTGAAGGAGCCGGATCAGTATAGAAAATAAAGAGAGTGCTTCTAAAAAGTAAGTACTTGTGTGTTCCTATCATTATTATTACTTGCATGCTGTGCCATGTGCTTTTCTTTACTGTTGTACAGTTTAAAATGGCGAATTTCATGTTCATGGGCACTGTAATCGGTCGTAGGAAACATTGTTCGCTCATTAAATACGATTGTTTGGGCAGATACAGGTTAAATACATTTGGTATGCCTATTTGTATAAAATTAAGTTTTGTACATTGCTGTCTAGATGTGTTTGTAACTAGAATTAAATGCAAGCTTGATTCAGTGTAATGTAAGAAGAGGACACTCAGGAGCACTAGTGTGGGACACAAGAACAAACTTTTTACGGTGTCCCACACAGGTGCTCCAGTGGATACTTGGGGTGTCTCCATGTGTGAAAATTGTCACAAAAAGGTAAGTATTCCAGCTTTGGTAAGGTAAAAAAATCATGTCTTCAGCTTGGAACGCTGCCCAAAACAGACAATTGTACCCCACTTCCCAGCAATGTTTCATATTCCTATCTCTGGACTCAAATATCTGTGTGCTAAGTATACCTTTTGTTTCATTCTCATAGGGGAGAAAAGACTCGGAGGACACCACTCAGAGGACACCAGGGACCCCCCACATCACCAAGAAGGGGAAATCAGCCCAAGACCCCCCGAGGATCTGGGGGAAGGAGAGGTGGAGGAAGTGGGCGAGATTGTCACCCAAACAGGTGAGTGTCTGACACCCCAGCTTCTGGTAATCTATGTATGCCTGTATATTTATAATACATGTTTTTTAACCAATTTTTAGGTGATGTGCTGGTTGTTGAAGAGCAAGCTGAACCTTTCACAAGTGACACCGCCCAAAGGCTCATCCACGACATCATGGTGTGGAATGGTGAAATAGACATTATAAGGAAGAAACTGAATGTTATGGAACAACAAATGAAGAACATGATAGATGTGTTGGGAGAATATAAATTGCTTTCAAATCACATCCATTTTCCCATTTGTTGGACTAAATCAATTTTTTTTGTACATTTTAAAAAGCCAAATTTTGAAGATGCATACGGTGTGTCAACATGTGCTATCTGCCATCAGATGTTTTGTGGGTGCAACCCCTTCCTCGTAACTCTAGTGATGAGAGGAAGGGCTTGCACCCCCAAAACACGTCCATTGATCCCCCATGATGGGAGATAGCACAGGTTGACATTAGGCATGGGATCAGGAGGGAAATACCCATTTGGACTCACAATTTGTGTGCATCTTCAAAATTTGGCTTTTACAGGGGTGACATCACCCCATCTGATGAAGGCAATATCAAGATATTTTTGACACTATAATGTCTGATATTGCCTTCAGTTTTTATACGTTGAACTTTGTAAATTCCAGAGTAATGTATGTTATGTTTTAAAACATGCCTGTTTCTAAAAAAAAAAAAAAAGAAAGAAAAAAAATATATATTTTTCTAAAAAATTTTATAATGCACATGTGAAAGTGCACGGAATAAAAATTTTGATAATCAACAATGTGTGGCTTCTTCTTTCAATGCTCAATATCAGTTTTGTAAGTAATTTTGTGTTTACAGTGACAATGGGGCTTAATTACTAAAGGAAAATCCACTTGGCATTACAAGTGCACTAGGAGACAGCCAAAAAGAAACACAAGCAATAAAGAAAATGCAAGATTTTATCAGATATAATTTTTCTATTTGTAAAAAAAATTTAGACATTGTCTGGCATTGCAATGGCCCCCCTAGCTGTAAAATAATTAACATATTTCTCCCGAACGGGCGCTTTGGGGTGCCAAGCCAGGACGGCCAGTATCCAGGCCCGTCAGGGGATTAGCAGGAAGTCCTGCCTCAGGCCCAAATGAGGCTATATAATTCTGTGCATTTTTGCGTAAAAAGTTGTGCAATATGCAGCAGCATAAGATTATGTGGTTCAGTTTGTAGTCCACCATGTGTATGGCTGTCAGAAACAGGCGGAACCGGCTGGCCATTATCCCGAAGGCATTCTCAACGACTCTTCTTGCTCTGGCCAGCCGGTAGTTAACAACCCTCCTCTCCGCGGTGAGGGTCCTCTGGGGGAATGGCCTCATCAGGTGCTCGCCCAGACCGAATGCTTCATCAGCAATAAAGACAAATGGGAGTCCTTCAACGTTGTCTACATCAGGTGGCAATCCCAGGCCACCACTCTGGAGACATTGGTAAAACTCTGTCTGGGCAAAGACTACTCCATCCGACATCCCACCATTCTTCCCCACGTCCACATAGAGGAACTCATATTGTGCCGACACCACCACCATTAACACTATACTATTAAACCCCTTATAGTTATAATAGTAAGACCCGAAAAGGGGTGGTGGCATGATGTGGATGTGCTTCCCATCTATAGCCCCTCCACAGTTGGGAAAGTCCCAACGGTCGGCAAAACGGGAGGCCACAGTCTGCCATTCCTGTGGCATTGAAGGAAACTGTGGAGTCAAAACAGCCAAAAAAATATTAGTACTTTTGCACATAACATTGCAAGCAGATTAGACACAAACATTCTTGGACAACATCAGTATAACATTCATTTTAAGGAGTATTTAAAGCCAAAAATGTAAGGCCCACTTATCAGATTCCTCCCCCACTCTGATGGCCCATTGGAAACATTTTAGGGGGGAGGGGTTCGAGCTGAGTTTGGGACCCCAAAAAAAGCCTCTGGCACTCTGCATGAATTTAAAGACAACAATAATGCTGGGGAGGTTAGTGAAGGAAAATATGCATGAAGGACAAAAAAGGAGCATTCTAAACGATTACAGCATGCATGATAACAAAGGGGACATTCACAGCATATTACAATCATGGTAATTATGGAATGAGGAAAGAAATAGAAAACATTAGCAAACATTAAATACAATAGAATGTGATGTTAAAGGAGAAAACTTACCTTAATATAGTCCTTCTGTGGGATCTGAATAATAGCAGAACAGGTCTCTGGGATAATGATCCCCAGAGCCTGGGGGGAGATGCCTGTGGAGAACTTGAGGTCCTGTAGACTTCTCCCAGTCACCAAGTACCGCAAAAGTGGCAACTAGCCTCTGCTCCAGAGTGATGGCTTGCCTCATGTATCCTGCCTGCTAATATAAGGGGTCAGCAAAGCCAACAGACGGTGAAAAATGGGGTCCATCATCCTGAGAAAGTTCCTGAAATCATCAGGATTATTCTCCTGGATCTCACGAAGCAAAGGCACATGAGAGAATTGGTCACACTGGAGTAACCAATTCTTGGTCCATGAACTCCTCCCCACCCCGTTCATGGACTGGGCTTGGGTCAAAGAATGAACCCCAACATCAAGCACCCGCATAGCACGAACTCTATGATGAGTACGTACCTGCAACATGACTTGAAAATGGTCAGCTGGTCAGAACGAACTAACAGAACGCACTGAATAACAGCAAGGCCTGTGAAGAGCGAGCTGAAAATCAGAAACGAGCAGACAAGAACACACTGAAAAAACAGATACGAACTGTCTACACGCTCTGAAAAGCAGATACAAACCCATAAGCACAAACTGAAGAGCAGTAACGGACTGAAAAGCGCGAAAGCTGAAAAGCGCGAAAGCTGAAAAGCGCGAATCGTCTCTCCCCAAACTTCTACTAACACGAGATAAACATGAGATTAGCAAAAGGAGCCCAAAGGGTGGCACACTCGCTATTGCACTTCCTTTTTCTAGTCCCGTCGTACGTGCAGTACGTCACCGCGTTCTGGACGGTCGGACTTTGGTCGGACTTTGGTTTGACCGTGTGTAGGCAAGACCACTTGAGCGGAATTCCGTCGGAGTTCTGTCGGAGAAACCTTCGGAGTTTATTCTGATGGCAAAACTGGTCATGTGTATGCGGCATTACTATTCTCCCAAGGCAGCTGGCCACCCTGGGAAAAATCAACTTGTTTGGGCCATTTCCCAACAATTCTGGTGGCCTACTCTATGTGTTAATGTAACTGCCTTCGTAGCTGCCTGTTCTGTGTGTGCTCAGAGTAAGACTCCACAACACCTTCCAGTGGGTCTCCTACAACCCATACCCAATGGAGAGAGGCCCTTGTCCCACCTGTCTATGGATTTCATTGTGGAGTTACCCAACTCCCAAGGCAACACTGTTATCCTTATGGTAGTAGACCGGTTCTCAAAGATGTGTCATTGTATTCCACTTTTTTTTTTATTATCAAATTTTTTATTTATTTTCCATTATATACATTACTTCATACTTTGAATCTACAATATTCAAGTTTATCCAAATAGACACATTTATCTTAACAATTAACAATTCTTAACAATTCTTCCCCCTTTCAAGCACAAAAAAAAAAACCCTATAAAATGTAAACACCTTCCCCCTTCCTTATCTCTCCCACCCCTACAGCAGTAGTGCTCCCTCCCCCACTCGTCTCATCTCTTCCTCTAAATATAGTGTTTCCATTGTGCTCCACACTTCCCTTCCAAATCCACAAAATTGAAAAGTCATTCCATCCATGTGATAGAGAAAACAAAAAAAAAAAAAACCCTCAGCCTGTACAAAAAAAAATTCTGTTTAGGAGGCTACTAAGCCAATTCAAATCACTCTTAAGCATCAACCTTAATATCCCAAAAAGAAAAAAAAATAGAGAGAACTATATGAGGCTTCTATGAGCCATACATCCTTCATAATCAGTGAGTAAATATGCCCTCTTCCCTTTACTATATCTGTTCAAACTATCCCTTCTCTTCTGTGCCCCCCTTCCTCCCTAAGTGTTCTATCCCTTCCCATTTCCCCACCTCTTATCCCTTCCCCGTATTCAACCCCAGGTGAAAGGTGAAAAAAACTAATAAGGGAGAAGAGGAGAAAAGGAGAAAAAAAAAAAAAAAATTATCCCCCCCCCCCGGGACACCCACGATCGAACCCAGAGACCACACTGCTCTTTACAACGTTGTTCTATCTAATCTCTTTCAAGCATCGCACCCATCCTGCCCATGTTTCAATGTTTTTATCTTTCTTGTCTTTTGCTGCATGCACCCATCTTTCGGCCTCCATTATTAAGTTAACCTCTTTCTTCCAGTCCGCCAAGGTTGGACTTCTAGTTTGTTTCCATAGCCTAGGTATTAATAATTTGGCAGCATTTAGTAAGTGTGGAATAACACTATTCTTATAAGCTCTAACAGACATTGAAGTTCCATGAAACAAAAAGTTCCAGGGCATTACCTCTATTGGTCTGGGGGATAACCTTTCAACCCAAGAAGCGATTGCTTCCCAGAACACCTTAATCTTAGGGTAAGACCACCATAGGTGGAGAAACATGCCTTCCTGTCCGCACCCTCCCCAACATCTGGCGTCTGCCTCTTTGCTATCTTAACTGGGGTCCAATACCACCTAGTCAAAAATGTATATGACATTTCTTGAATCTGAGAGCTTATAGACGTAGAGTGTGTCAAATTAAATAATTTCTTAATTTGTGCTGTGGTAAGATTATGACCTAGTTCTCCTTCCCATTGTATTCCACTTAAGAAATTGCCCACTTCTAAGGAACTGGCTTCCATTTTTGTTCGGGAAATCTTTCGCTTACATGGGCTACCCAAGGTGATTGTCTTGGACAGGGGTAGTCACTTTGTGTCCCAGTTCTGGTGAGCCTTTTGTGCACAGTTGGGAATTCAGCTTGCTTTCTCCTCTGCGTATCACCCGCAGTCTAATGGGGCCGCAGAACGAGCCAACCAGTCGTTGGAGCAATTCCTACGTTGCTATATTTCTGACCATCATAACAACTGGTCAGACCTATTACCGTGGGCAGAGTTTGCTCACAACAGTGCCTTGAATTATTCTTCCCGATTGTCCCCGTTTATGGCGAATTATGGTTTCCAACCTTCCATGTTGCCTGGCTCGTTTGTTCCACAGAGTATTCCTGCATTAGAGGAGCATCTCCATGGTCTACATTCTACTTCAAGTTCAGGAGGCTTTGTGTCATGCTAATCATAGGTACAGACTCCATGCTGACCGCAGACGCCTGCCTGTGCCTTCCTACCATGTTGGGGACAGGGTCTGGCTGTCATCTCGCAACCTCCGACTTCGTGTTCACACAGAAGTTTGCACCTCGGTTTATTGGGCCTTTCCGTATTCTTCGCAGGATTAACCCAGTGGCTTACGCATTAGACCTTCCTTCTAATATGCGTATTTCGAATGTATTTCACGTCACCTTATTAAAACCTTTGGTCTGCAACCACTTTACCAACTCGGTGCCACGTCCTGACCCTGTACAGTTTGAGAACCATGAGGAGTATGAAGTACAGTCCATTGCTGACTCCCGTAGGTTCCGTGGGCGCATACAGTACCTGGTGCATTGGAAAGGGTACGGTCCGGAGGAACGCTCTTGGGTCTCATCTTCGGACGTACATGCCCCTGTCCTCCTCCGTGATTTCCACAGACATTTTCCCCTCAAGCCTGGTGGTCCTCCGAGGGGGAGGGGTCGTTGAGGAGGGGGTACTGTCAGGACTGGGCTCAGCCCTTCCTTCTCTGAGCTGGCCGCTCAGCTGTCCGCTAATTGCCAGCTCCCATCTCTCTCCACAGGTACCCAGCTGTTGATGATCCTGCTCGTCAGTCCTGCCTACTTAAGCCGTCCCGTCCAGAAGAGCTCTGCCTTCGCCTTTGTCATATCACAAGAAACTATCTCCTGCGGTCTTTTTAAAGACTGGCTTGCTGACATCCCTTCTGGCTACAGATCCTGCTTGCTGTTCCTCTACTTTTATCCCTGACTCCTGGCTTGGCTTACTATCTGTTCTGGTTACTGAACTTTGGCTATGTTTTGACTATGTTTGTTCTTTTTAATTTTATTATTAAACAAGTGTGATTTAACTGTACTTCTGTCTTGGTCTGATTTCATGTTTTCTGACACTATCACCCCAAACCAATGGACTGTGTGAGCGTTTCAACGGGACCCTAAAGATCATGGTACATGCCTTTATCGACCAGGAACCAGACTGGGAACGGTACCTCCCCACCTTCTCTTCGCCTACTGGGAGGTCCCGCAGAAATGTACTGGGTTTTCCCCATTTGAGCTGCTGTATGGGGGAAGGTCCAAGGCCCCCTGACTCTGCTTAAAAAATCCTGGGAGGGCCAACTACACAATATGGGTATTCCTGTGGTCCCCTATGTCCTAGAACTGCGTGAATGCATGGGCCAACTTGCTGGGCTCGCGGTAGACCATCTCAAGGCTGCCCAAACCCGCCAAAAGACATAGTATGACCACTACGCTCAAACCCGCGAGTTTGCTGAGAGCCAACAGGTCCTCATGATACTCCCAAAACCCCAGAACAAACTACAATCTACATGGGAGGGACCCTTTCGAATCATCAAGAAGTTAAATGAGACCAACTATGTTCTCACACTGGATGATCGGGGGAAGCAGCAAAGAACTGTGCACATCAATATGATCAAGGAATACCATGACAGAAACCTTCCCATCCTGGCGGTCTGCCCTCTACCCTCTGAAGAAGATGAGGAAGTCATGCTTAATCTCCTGGAGGTAGCACTCCACTCGGCTGATGTACACCAGGTACCCAAAGTCACAGAACCCCTAGTTACGGTGTACACACGAGTGAGCTTTCCAGCTGAAATTCTGTCAGACCAAGGTACACAGTTTATGTCCGATCCGATTCAGTCCCTCTGGCAGACCTGTGGAGTGAGGGCCATCCGAACCACCATTTTTTTCCTCATTAATGTACACACAGCACCCCATATTGACAGAAAAACACAGAATTGTTGACATTTTTGCAGATTTATTAAAAAAGAAAAACTGAAATATCACATGGTCCTAAGTATTCAGACCCTTTGCTCAGTATTTAGTAGAAGCACCCTTTTGATCTAATACAGCCATGAGTCTTTTTGGGAAAGATGCAACAAGTTTTTCACACCTGGATTTGGGGATCTTCTGCCATTCCTCCTTGCAGATCCTTTCCAGTTCTGTCAGGTTGGATGGTAAACGTTGGTAGACAGCCATTTTTAGGTCTCTCCAGAGATGCTCAATTGGGTTTAAGTCAGGGCTCTGGCTGGGCCTTTCAAGAACAGTCACGGAGTTGTTGTGAAGCCACTCCTTCGTTATTTTAGCTGTGTGCTTAGTGTCATTGTCTTATTGGAAGGTAAACCTTCGGCCCAGTCTGAGGTCCTGAGCACTCTGGAGAAGGTTTTCGTCCAGGATATCCCTGTACTTGGCTGCATTTATCTTTCCCTCGATTGCAACCAGTCGTCCTGTCCCTGCAGCTGAAAAACACCCCCACAGCATGATGCTTTTTTAATAAATCTGCAAAAATGTCAACAATTATGTGTTTTTCTGTCAATATGAGGTGCTGTGTGTACATTAATGAGGAAAAAAATGAACTTAAATGATTTTAGCAATATAACAAAGAGTGAAAAATTTAAGGGGGTCTGAATACTTTCCGTCCCCACTGTACGTGCCTTTATGGACAAGGAACCAGACTGGGAATGATACCTCCCCCACCTTCTTTTGGGCTACAGGGAGGTCCTGCAGAAATCTACCGGGTTTTCCCCGTTTGAGCTGCTGTATGGGGGGAAGGTTGGAGGCCCCCTGACCCTGCTGAAAAAATCCTGGGAGGGCCAACTACATGATATGGGGGTTCCTGTGGTCCTCTATGTCCTAGAACTGCGTGGACGCATGGTCCAACTTGCTGGGCTCGCGGCAGACCATCTCAAGGCTGCCCAAACCCGCCAAAAGACATGGTATGACAGCGAAGCTCGAACCCGCAAGTTTGCCAAGAGCCATAAGGTCCTCATGATAGTCCCAAACCCCCAGAACAAACTATAATCTACATGGGAGGGACCCTTTCAAATCATCAAGAAGTTAAATGAGACCAACTATGTTCTCGCACTGGATGATCGGGGGAAGCAGCAAAGGACTGTGTACATCAATATGATCAAGGAATACCATGAAAGAAACCTTCCAGTCCTGGTGGTTTGCCCCCTACCCTCTGAAGAAAACGATGAAGTCATGCTTAATCTCCTGGAGGTAGCACTCCATTTGGCTGACGTACACCTTGTACCCTTAGGCCCCCAGCTCAGCCAGGAACAGCAGTTGTCCATGCGCCACCACCGTCCCATCTTTTCCTCTCGGCCCAGAAGGATGACCATCACCACTCATCATGTGGAAACCTTGAAAACCTGGCCCATCCAACAAGCCCCTTACCAAGTCCCAGAAGCCATCCGGAACACCATAAAACAAGAACTGAACAAAATGTTGGACCTGGGAATTATCCAACCCTCCCAGAGCTCCTGGTCCACAGCTGCTCTTGTACCCATGAAAGATGGCACCATTCTATTTTGTGTAGATTATCGACGTCTTAATGCCCACACCGTTAGCGACGCCTACCCAATGATCTGCTGGGGCTGGGGCCCGCTATGTCACTACACTGGACTTGAGCAAGGGTCACTGGCAAATCCCCTTAACTGGGGAAGGGAGGGAACGCTCCACCTTCATCACCCTCTTCGGGCTGTTTGAATTTCTCAGCATGCCCTTTGGGATGAAGAATGCCCCTGCCACCTTCCAGCGCACGGTGGATCAGTTGCTGCAGGGCTGTCAAGACTTTGCCTGTGCCTACCTTGATGACATTGCCATCTTCAGTGAAACATGGGAAGACCACCTCCGGCATGTGAGCAACGTCCTAGACCTAATTAGAGGGGCCAACTTCACTATCCGGCCCGATAAGTGCCAGATGGGAATGGCGGAGGTCCAATACTTGGGACAGCGGGTGGGGGAGGTAGACTACGCCCCAAACCAGCTAAAATCAAAGCCATTAGGGACTGGCCCACTCCTCAGAATAAAAAACAGGTTATGGATTTTTTGGGCACTGCTAACTATTATCGCAAATTTGTGCCCCATTTAAGCACAATTGTCAAGCAACTGACGGACCTGACCAAGAAGACTATGTCCAGGGTGGTGACGTGGACCCCGGCCTGCCAGACCGCCTTTGACTAGCTGAAAGAGACCCCCTCCTGTGACCCCGTCTCCTCCTGTGTTAGTCCCCTGCCGAAAGGGGAGATGTGTAACGGGAGTCACTTTGGGTGGGGGGCTTGTGGAACCCAACTTACCTTGGAGAGCTCTGGAAACTCCATATCCAGCTCCCGCGGCCCCTCCTATGTGTAAATCACCCTGTGTCCATTGGGGCACAGGGTGAGAAAGAACCCCAGTCTGATCTGTGCTACTCGGACTCGCTGTACAGCCACACTGGAATGTTGTAAATATGTATATATTGTGTGTTGTCTCATGCTGTTCATGGACTCTTTGCTGAGATTGTTTGGGGTGTGGTTGTATTCCATTGTTCTGTTGTGTCTATCTGCCTTGGGAGAAAAGTATATTATGGGATGTATGTCTATGTGGAAGGGGGGGATTCCTCCAGCAGCCCCTCCCTTTACTGATGAGAAGTTTGAATACACCTGCCCTGTGTGTTCCTTATTGCTGATTGGACTGTTTACCCCACCCTGAATCCAAGGAAGGGCGTGATTGTCCCCCGAGTATTATTATTATTATTATTATACAGGATTTATATAGCGCCAACAGTTTACGTAGCGCTTTATATAGCGCCATATTATATCTGTTTGTACATGTGTTTCAATAAACAGTTTGATGTTTTCCACCCTACACCGAGTTACGGCTAGTGACTGGGTGGAGCATTTACAGCAGACATAGTAATGTTGAGGACCGGAGGTCCGTTACAACCCCCCCATTTTCTTACATATTTGGCGAGCCAGGTAGGAGGGTCTTGGTGTGGCTGAAATACAGTACATATTCATAACTGTGGTGTATTGTATCTCTGTACAGTTTTGTTTGCTGATAAGGGTTGTTGAATGCTGCTAGTGATTTGTTCCTAATTATTGTGAACCTCAGTGGATCGTGTTGCAAGTTGGAGACATATCTGTAGCTGCAAAATTTTGTTTTTGAATTGTTCTGGGGATTGTTGTTGCTTTTATTTCAGTATAATGCCCCATACACACGGTCGGATTTTCCGATGGAAAATGTCTGATCGGAGCGTGTTGTCGGAAATTCCGACCGTGTGTGGGCTCCATCGGACATTTTCCATCGGATTTTCCGACACACAAAGTTTGAGAGCAGGCTATAAAATTTTCCAACAACAAAATCCGATCGCGTCAATTCCGACCGTGTGTGGCCTGTTCCGACGCACAAAGTGCCACGCATGCTCAGAAGAAATTCCGAGACGGAACAGCTCGGTCTGGTAAACTTAGCGTTCACAATGGATACAGCACTTTCGTCACGGTGCAATGTAAAAAATGGTTTAATACAGCGCACTCTCTTCTTCTTTATAATGTGAGAAGAATGAAGTAGTTTTGCTGCTCATATTCACGCACACTTCTCACAAACTTCTTTCTTTATTATTTAGCGGGATTCCCTTAATATATTTTGATTTGTCACATCTGACAACATTATTTTGGTGTAGGATTTTTTTTTTGTTTTGGTTTTAAGGCAGATTAGTTATTTTTGGTTTGTATTTTTTTCAAGGCTGATCTTTGTTTTATTGGATTTTTATTTGGACTCCAGAATATTTTTGTGTGTGTTTTGTGTGTCAAGTTACCACAACACCATTGATATCTTATATTATTTAATCTGTAGGAGATTGTTTGGTGTTGTTGTCTCTTGTTAATTTCACATTGTACTTTAGAAATGTACCTGAATCCTCACCAACAAACTGTCCTTTTTGAATGAAAACACACATAGGAGAGTATAATTTTCATTAAAAAAACACTTATTAAGGGCTCACAACTAAACAAAGAGGGAGGCAACACTGGAGAAACAGCTGAAATGGGTGAAGCCTTGGACCCCCAGGGCACACATCAACTATTTTGAAGCAAAATTGGTGGCCTGAGGAGTCCTTATCTAAGGGAGTGCAGTCTGGTCCAGAAGTCCCAGAGATCCGGAAAGCAGCAGATGACATCTGTGTCCCCAGGCTGTGGTCATACGAGAGACTGCAGCTTTTGTCAGACCAGACTGATCCCAGGGTCATCACTCTCTTGTCTTCTTTCCATGCCTCCTTCCACGCTGTGGCTCTGATGGTGGAGTTGTGGCAGCAGGAGGAGGAGGAGGAGGATGGTCCAACTCAATCACGTCGGTCTTGGGTGTTAGTTCCCCACTCACCCCCTTACTTAGGACTTTATAAAGAAGGTCCTCACATAGCTTGCGTTGACCCTTCTGCATGCCCTGCAGTTTTGTGGCAGCCATGCAGGCAAAGGCCTCTTCAGGAGTGGGTAAGGCTCGGAGGGACGCAGAAGCCTCCTGAATCAGCCTGAGTGCAGAATCC
Source organism: Aquarana catesbeiana (assembly GCF_042186555.1). Lineage (NCBI taxonomy): Eukaryota > Metazoa > Chordata > Amphibia > Anura > Ranidae > Aquarana > Aquarana catesbeiana. The sequence goes on from NC_133328.1 coordinate 266,189,933, forward strand.
TGCATGTGAGTCGCCTTCCTCGCCCTTTTGTATGGAAGGAGGAGGGGAGGAACCTGCGATTCAGTCAGGCTGCGACTTGTTCCAGGCTTCTCTTGGCTGACACTTAGCCCCGCCTCCTCCTGGCTGCCACTAATCCCCGCCTCCTCCTGGCTGCCACATTCCACAGCCTCCTCCTGGCTGAGGTCTTCCTGTGTATGAAAAAGGGACATTGTTTTAGTATTTTTATTCATCAATCACACAAAATTTTCACCTCCTGACTGTTGCAAATTGAATGTTAACAAATATAACAGACTATCATTCTGAGCCCAGCATTTTTCATTCTTGTCCCAATTTTGGGTGCCCACTACTGTCTATTGATATGTAAAACACTTTTTTCAATCATCAATTAGTGATCAATAATAACATCTAGTAAACATCATTTATTTATTGACCAGAAATCTGTAGAACAATGCTATACCTGACTCAAGCTGGGTTCCTCCATTTCTTCCTGGCTGGAAGGCCCAGGTTGGACATCGGAAGCCTCAGCTGGGGTTGAAGGAAGAGTGGAAGGAAGAGTGGAGAGGGATTCCCTGACTTCAGTCTGGTCTGACAGAAATCGCAGTCTCATAGTACCAGAGCCTGGGGACATAAATGTCATCTGCTGCAGCTCCGGATCTCTGGGAATCCGTGACCTTCTTGCACTCCCTAAGATAAGTGCTCCTCAGGCCACCAATTTTGGTTTTTAAATAGGGGATGGTTGCTGTGGGGACCACCGGCTTCACCAACTCCAGCAGTTTCTCCAGCGCTGCCTGCCTCTTTTGTTTATGATTATAATGGGGATGTCTCACCTGCCACAGACAGGGCAGCTCCCTGTACTTGTCTATCAACAGGGGGAGGAAGTTGTGGTCATTGAAGCCATCCATTTTCTCTGCAAGACACAACACGAGACAAACCCTAAGGTCAGGGCAAACTCTCCTAATCTTGTTACAATATAGGCTTCAATTTCGAAGCAGTATAGGCCCAAGTTTAGATCTTACCTTCGTTATCACAATCGGCGCCTCCGATGCTCCTTCCTCCGTTCACAGATCGTACGTAATAGGCACACGTGTTACGCTTTATACACACTGCGCATGCGTCTAACTCCGCCCGCCCCTGACGTTCTTTCTAGTCTATTCCCTGCCCCTTTTCGTTCGGCGCAGTGGGGGAAGAGCACATGGCGGATACACAGCAGGTGCGTGCTAATTACAGCAACGAGGAGGAGGAAAGCCCGGAGCCTGAAATGTCTGGATCCAGAAGGAGACGATTTAAGGCCTCAAATATGTCCTTTGGGGAGATGTTGGAGATGGTCGACATCCTGAAGAGGGCCGACTATGACGGGAAGTATGGACCTTACCCCAACCCCAATGTCAGAAAGGCCAAGATCATGGCGAAAGTGGTCAGGAGTCTGCACCGGAATTTCGGGGTACGACGATCGAAAGATCAGCTCAGGAAGCGGTGGTCGGACCTGAAATTACTAGAACATGAGCAGTACAGAAAGATCCGGAGAGTGCTGCAAAAAAGTAAGTAGTTGTCCTGTGTTCCTAATCTTTTTCTGTATATTACGTTCATGCTGCTCCATGTGCTTTTCTTAAAAGTGTACATTTTAAAATGGCAACTTTCATGTTCATGGGCACATTATTCGTTCGTATCAAACATTTTTATTTCGGACTATAAAACACCATTGTTTTGGCCATATGCATTTGGCCACATTTTTGACGCCCTACTTGTATGAAACTAATTTGGTTGTGTAGATGGCTTTGTTACTAGAATGAAATGCAAACTAGATTTTGTGTAAGGAGAGGACAGTCAGCAGCAGTTTTCACATCTGGACACTGGAGCACTAGTATGGGACACATGAACACCCTTTTTATTAGGGGGCTCACACAGGTGCTCCAGTGTATACTATAGGGGTGACTCCATCTGTGAAGCTTGTTTAAAACAGGTAAAAAGTATTGAAGCTTGACAAAGTACACTGAAAATGCTACATTTTGGAACTTGGACAAAATAGACAATTGTACCCCACTTCCAAACAATGTTTCCTATTTATAGTTCTGCCATCAAATATCTGTGTGCTAAGTATACCATTTTTATTTTACATAGGGGAGAAAAGACTCGGAGGACACCCCTCATGTGAGGAGACCAGAGACCCCCCACCTCTGGAAGAAGGGGAAATACCCCCAACACAAGCAGAGCAGGAGGAGGAAGAAGATGTGGTGGAAATTGTCACCACAACAGGTGAGTGTCTGCGACCACAGGCTCAGGTAAGAGATGGATGCCGGCATATTTTTGATACCTGTTTTTGTTTGGTTTCTCTCTTTTTAGGTGATCGTGATGTTGTGGATCCAGATCCTTTCACATCAGAAAGTGCCCAGATCCTGATCGGGGAGATCATGGGGTGTAATTTAGAATTGGAAAACCTCAAGAAAAACATCAATGATGTTATTCAAAAAACTAAAAACATCATTGATGTTTTGGGGCGAGTTTAAAACCCCTCCAAATCCCTTTGTTTTTTTGTGTGCTACAATCTTAAAAATGTTTGAGCGATTCTTAGAAAAGCCAAATTTGGAGGATGCACACAGTGTGTCAACATGTGCTATGTGCCATCACGGGAGATCAATGGACGCGTTTTGGGGGTGCAACCCCTTCCTCAATAATAAAGTAGCTGAGAGGAAGGGGTTTCTCCCCCAAAACACATCCCTTGATCCCCCGTGATGGCAGCTAGCACATGTTGACATTGGCAAAATTGTGTGCATCTTGCAAATTTGGCTTTTCCTGGGGTGACTTCACCCCATCTGAACGCAATATCAAACACAGTTCCTAAATACTCATGTCTGATATTGCCTTCAAGTTCTACCAAATGTGAACTTTGTAAGTTCAAGATTTGTGTCTTTCTTGTTGGTTTTACACATGCCTGTTTTATCTTAAATGGATATTTCTATTTTTGATAATTCCACCCCAAAAAAGGTTATACAACAAACATGTTGGTTTGTTTTAAAAACCTTTTCTAAATGCACATGTGATTGTGCAGGTATTAAAAAGATTGTGAATCAAGAATGTGTGGATTATTGTCTCAACGCTACAACACTTTTGTGGTGATGTAATTGCTGCTTTCTGTGAAAATGGGGGTTATTTCCTAAGGGCCAATCCTCTTTGCACTACAAGTGCAGTTTCAGTGCAGTTTCAAGTGCACTTGTAGTCCAAAGTGTCTTTGCCTTTAGTAAATAACAGCCAACAGTGCTTTGGATAAGGTTAAACAATCACGCCATTTTCAGGACTACCCACATTTCAGTCAGGGTCAGCTAAAACAAACACAAGCAGTAAATGTCACCAAAGATTTTTTTTCTTTTTTTTTATTTGATAAAGACTTCACAAATTGTCTGGCATATTGATGGCCCCCCTACCCGCAAAGAACTCAAGGTATCTTAACCGGACATCACGGGCACTCAGGGAGGGCAAGCCAGGACGGCCACTTTCAAGCGCCGTCAGGGTTGTTTCATGTAGAATTCCGGCCTCAGGCCCAACTGAGCCAGCATAGTTGGCAGAATGTTGGTGTAAAAAGTTATGTAGAACACAACACGCCAGGATTATATGATTGCGTTTATACTCCGCCATATGGATGGGTGTCAGAAATAGGCGGAACCGGCTGGCCATGATTCCAAATGTGTTCTCCACCACTCTTCTGGCTCTGGCCAGCCAGTAATTAAAAACCCTCTGTTCCGGGGTGAGGGTCCTCATCGGGAATGGCCGCATAAGATGGTCCCCCAGCGCAAATGCTTCATCCGCAACGAAGACGAAAGGGAGTCCTTCCACATTGTCTTCTGGAGGTGGCAAGTCCAAGCTGCCATTCTGGAGACACCTGTAAAACTCCATCTGGGCGATGACTCCACCATCGGACATCCGGCCATTCTTCCCCACGTCCACATACAAGAAGTCGTAATTAGCCGACACCACCGCCAACATCACAATACTATTGAACCCTTTGTAATTATAATAGTACGACCCCGAGTTGGGTGGTGGGACGATGTGGACGTGTTTCCCATCAATTGCCCCTGCGCAGTTAGGAAAGTCCCACCGCTGGGCAAAGTGGGAGGCCACAGTCTGCCATTCCTGTGGCGTGGAAGGAAACTGTTGAGGAAAACAAAAAAAAATTAGACACAAACATTCTTGGCCAACCTCCAGATAACATTTATTAAGGGGAATTTTACAACACCAAAGTATAAGGTACACCTATCATATTCCCCCTCCCCCTCCTCTCATGGGCCATTTCTAATATTATGGGGGGGGAATCTTGGACAGGTAACCCTCTCCACTTCATTGAGAGATGAATGCCTAAATACAGGGTATTACTTGGAACAGCCCCTCCTTAGTTACACTATTGGCAGCCCACTGGACAGGTAAGAAGTGTCATAATACAAAGATATAAATACACACTGTACAAGCACATTTGGACATTCTGCTATTACCTATCAAGACAATAATAGGATACAAAAACTTTAAACAGTACCATTTGAAAGTATACAGGCAGGCCCTTGCACTACATGCTTTGGGGAATTCATCCATACATCTGACCACAAAAGAGGTGGGTATAGTGTGTCTGGGTTTGGCAAAGTCAGCAGATAGATGATTGAGGATTGATAGAGAATTGGGATCAGCTGACTTAGCAGTTGGGGGGAGGGAGGGTTACTAAAAATGATTTGGGGACACCACAAAAAAAAAGTCTCTGGCACTCTGCCTGAATTTAAAGCACAAATCACATTTCAAAACATTTTAGGGGGTGTTTGGGGTAAAGCACTACTATGAAGCTGACAGAATACATTGTTAAGTGACTACATGAGGTGAATATAGGGCAGGAGAGCATGCTGGGGAGGTTAGTGAAGGCAAATATGTATGAAGGACAAAAAAATAATTACATAAAAATCCAGCATGAATGAGGACAAAGGGGACATTCAAAGCATATTACAATCATGGTAATTAGGGAATGAGGAAAGAAATACATTACATTAGTAAACATTATATACAATAAAATGTGATATTAAAGGATAAAAATCTTACCTTCATATACTCCTTCTGCAGGACCTGGATGATGGCAGAACAGGTCTCTGGGATAATGATACCCAGAGCCTGGGAGGAGATGCCTGTCGAGAACTTCAAGTCCTGCAGGCTTCTCCCCGTCGCCAAGTACCGCAGGGTAGCGATGAGCCTCTGCTCCGCAGTGATGGCTTGCCTCATGCAGGTATCCTGCCTGCTGATATAGGGGGTCAGCGAAGCCAGCAGACGGTGAAATACGGGGTCCGTCATCCTGAGAAAGTTCCTGAAATCATCAGGATTATTCTCACGGATCTCACGGAGCAAAGGCATATGAGAGAACTGGTCACGCTGAAGCAACCAATTCTTGGTCCATGAACTCCTCCCCACCCTGTTCATGGACTGGACTTGTGTCAAGGTCAGGACCCCAACACCAAGCCCCCGCACATCACGAACTCTACGAGGAGTACATATACGCAACATGGCTAGAAAACGGTCGGCTGCTCAGAACGAAGTAACAGAACGCACTGAAGAACAGCAAGGCCTGTGAAGAGCGACCTGAAAAACAGTAACGAATGAACAAGAACACAATGACTAAGTCACGCGGAACTTGCTTGCACGCACTGAAGAGCAGATACAAACCCACAAGCACAAACTGAACCGCAGAAAACGATCTGAAAGCCACGAGTCTGAAAAAGCGCGAATCGTCTCTCACCAAACTTTTACTAACACGAGATTAGCAAAAGGAGCCCAAAGGGTGCCGCGCTTGGTTCTGAACTGGCCTTTTCTAGTCTCGTCGTACGTGGTTGACGTCACCGCGTTGTTGGCGATTGGAAATTCCGACAACTTTGTGTGACCGTGTGTACGCAAAACAAGTTTGAGCCAACATCCGTCGGAAAAAATCCTAGGATTTTGTTGTCGGAATGTCCGATCAATGTCCGACCGTGTGTACGGGGCATAAGAGTATTTTTATTTGTAGATGGTGATACTGCTGCTTGTTGCACAATACACTTTATTTGGTGGAATTACTCTTGCTCTGGTCACTTTTGTGTTGAGTGATTCTACTTGTGTTTGTTAGAATAATGGAGGAAATTTTGAAAAAGGTAGCACAAGTAAAAGATACTGAGGCTATTGTTCAGGCCATGCAAGAATCTATTGATCCATGGCTGCAGGCAAAAAATGGGTGCAGGAGATGATTAGCAGGAAAAGGTTGAGTAAGCATAAGGTGAAATATATGCTTATGTAGCACCCTGGTGTTTAGGCAGGGTTGCTCCTAAATTTACCTGCCAGGTATAGCTACCTTGGCCTATTGTTAAGGATCAATTGATTTCACTATAAGTTTGTAATGGCAGCACTTTTCTCTTTGCAGCTAGGTGGTCGGGTACCTGGTGGAATTAGATACGAGAAGGGCAATGCAAGGTCAGATTATGGGTATATGGGGTATCCCAGCCAATGTGCAGGGGTTTTCTTAAATCCCTTGGCCTGCTGGGAGAACCTATATATTTCGGTGAAGTCAGGTGATCAGGGTTCTGTGCCACATTGACGGCTGTCTGGGTGGACGTGTGTTGTATTGCCCGGGCTGCTAGGCCGGAGTTTGGGCCTATCCCGGGCACATCTGGCTGCTAGGCTGTCTTAGGGCCTATCCAGAAGCAAGAGAGCAGCGCAGAGTTGGGTTTGCACTAAGGGACCATCCACCTTATTACCAGGGACCACAGTGAGTAGCTGAAGCACCGTTACGCAACAGGTGACCCTGCCCCCTCTGACGTCACGGGGAATGCCACAGGGAATTCCCCGTCAAGTCCCTGTGCGTCAGAGGGGGTGGGGTCACCGGGTGGCCCCACCCTCTGTTATTTAAGAAGTGTCAGAAGATGAGAAGCGTCACACAGCGGGAGCCTCCCGTCATGGATGCGGAGCAATAAACCAAATATGTAAATAAACCAAAAAGAATAAAAAATTATTGCGCTTCCCTACACCCCCAAGCTGCAGTTCTAATTCATAGGTCCAAGAATCAGATATATAAAACAATTAACAGAACCGCGCTAGAAAACTAAAGTGAATAAAATTCCCATCAACCAGAATATCTCAAATATTGTGTTAAAATCAAAACAACATAATATATACAAAACCCAAATATCAACACAACATGATTGTGATTAATTAGATAGTTACAGAATATTGTGACTGTTTTAAAAAAACTTTAAAGCAAATAAATTATAAGAGGTGATAAAAAAGAATAAGTCCGTGACTGATAGTGACTTCAAATAAAAACAGTCCTTAATGTAGATACCGTATTTATCGGCGTATAACACGCACTTTTTTCCCCTTAAAATCAGGGGAAAATCGCGGGTGCGTGTTATACGCCGATCCCCTGCGATCCTGACCTGTCAGAACTAAAAAATCGCTGACCACGATTTGAAAATGGCGCCGCCGGCGCCGAAATACACAGTGCCGCTCCTCGGCTCTTCTCGGCGGCTTTCGGTTTCACTCGAGTGCCGCCCGAACCTAGCCGAGTATACTCGGCTAGTTTCGGATAGCTCCGCTCACCGTCCGAGTGGAACCGAAAGTAAACAAGAGCCGAGGACCGGCTCCGTGTATTTCAGCGCCGGCGGCGCCATTTTCAAATCGCGGTCGGCGATTTTGAAGCTCAGAGGCTTCAGCAAGACTGCACTGGGGCAAGGCTGGACTGGGGCAAGGCTGGACTGGACACTGGGGAAGGCTGCACTGACATGGCTGCACTGACATGGCTGCACTAGCAAGGCTGCACTGACATGGCTGCACTGGCAAGGCTGCACTGACATGGCTGCACTGGCAAGGCTGCACTGACATGGCTGCACTGACATGGCTGCACTGACATGGCTGCACTAGCAAGGCTGCACTGACATGGCTGCACTGGCAAGGCTGCACTGACATGGCTGCACTGGCAAGGCTGCACTGACATGGCTGCACTGGGGCAAGGCTGCACTGAGAAGGCTGCAATGATGGGCATTTAAATGTAAGTTTTTTTCCCTTCAACTTCCCTCCTAAAAGTTTTTTTTCCTTAAAATTCCCTCCTAAATTGAGGTGCGTGTTATACGCCGGTGCGTGTTATACGCCGATAAATACGGTAATTCCACCAGTAGTGATTGAAGCATCAAATAGACAAAAACATCTCGTGAGAAGGATCCACCACCTATAAAGATGTACGCTTACCAGAGGTAAGCTTAATCAAAGCTTATATTCACAATCCAATCTGCGGGGACACCACCATCGGTCTCAGCATGGGGGGAGGATCACCCGGAACTCTCCGTCATAGAGGCCAAAATTCAACAGGGGGAACTTGTGTGTGATTCTGTGGCCGTAAGCATACCTGGAATCCCGCTTGTGCGAATGGCCCATGTGAAAAAAAAAAAAATCAAAAAAAAAAAAAATTTTTTTTTTTTTTTTTTTTTTTCACATGGGCCATTCGCACAAGCGGGATTCCAGGTATGCTTACAGCCACAGAATCACACACAAGTTCCCCCTGTTGAATTTTGGCCTCTATGACGGAGAGTTCCGGGTGATCCTCCCCCCATGCTGAGACCCATGGTGGTGTCCCCGCAGATTGGATTGTGAATATAAGCTTTGATTAAGCTTACCTCTGGTAAGCGTACATCTTTATAGGTGGTGGATCCTTCTCACGAGATGTTTTTGTCTATTTGATGCTTCAATCACTACTGGTGGAATTATCTACATTAAGGACTGTTTTTATTTGAAGTCACTATCAGTCACGGACTTATTCTTTTTTATCACCTCTTATAATTTATTTGCTTTAAAGTTTTTTTAATACAGTCACAATATTCTGTAACTATCTAATTAATCACAATCATGTTGTGTTGATATTTGGGTTTAGTATATATTATGTTGTTTTGATTTTAACACAATATTTGAGATATTCTGGTTGATGGGAATTTTATTCACTTTAGTTTTCTAGCGCGGTTCTGTTAATTGTTTTATGGATGCGGAGCGGCCCGAGAACGAAGAAGGGAAGAAGACGCCGCGGAGGAAGATGCCGGACAAGAACACCAGAGGAAGAATCAGAGGAAGAAGAAGATGGAGGAAGAAACCGAAGGAAGATAGAAGAAAGAATATAGAAGAAAGAAGATGGAAAAGAAGAAGACTTTAAATAAAGGAATTGTCAAAAACTGTCACTTTTTTGTGAAATGGTAGGGTACTTTTGTACCCCCTTACCATTTCACACAGGGGGGGTGGGATCTGGGGGTCCCCTTGTTAAAGGGGGCTTACAGATTCCGATAAGCCCCCCGCCCGCAGACCCCCACAACCACCGGGCAAGAGTTGTGGGGATGAGGCCCTTGTCCCCATCAACATGGGAACAAGGTGCTTTGGGAGGGGACCCCAAAGCACCCTCCCAATGTTGAGGGCATGTGGCCTGGTACGGTTCAGGAGGGGGGGCACTCTCTCTCGTCCCCCCCTCTTTTCTTGCGGCCTGCCAGGTTGCATGCTCAGATAAGGGTCTGGTATGGATTTTTGGGGGGATCCCACGCCATTTTTTTTTTAATTTTGGTGCGGGGTTCCCCTTAAAATCCATACCAGACCTGAAGGGTCTGGTATGGATTTTGAGGGGGACCCCCACGTCATTTTTTTTTTAATTTTGGCGCGGGGTTCCCCTTAATATCCATACCAGACCTGAAGGGCCTGGTATGGAATTTAGGGGGACCCCCACGCCATTTCTTTTTAAATTTTGGTTCGGGGTTCCCCTGTGGGGAAATCCCATGCCATTTTTATCAATGAACTTTTATGTGTATTGTCGGACCGACAATTCATTAATAGCCACGAGTAGTTTTAAATGACTTTTTTTCCTTCAAAATGTCATTTTGCTGTCAGACTGTTCTAAACACGGGAAACATGCGCCCCTTTACAGGCATACTATAGACATCCCCCAGGTACGAAATTTAAAGGAATATTACACTTTTATTGTTTCACTTTAAGCATTATTAAAATCACTGCTCCCGAAAAAACGGCTGTTTTTAAAACTTTTTTTTTTGCATTGATCCATGTCCCCTGGGGCAGGACCCAGGTCCCCAAACACTTTTTATGACAATAACTTGCATATAAGCCTTTAAAATTAGCACTTTTGATTATTCATGTTCGAGTCCCATAGACTTTAACTGTGTTCGCGTGTTCGAACAAATTTTTTGCCTGTTCGCATGTTCTGGTGCGAACCGAACAGGGGGGTGTTTGGCTCATCCCTACTGACAATTAACATTGCAACTATCTTAGTGTGTCCTGGCCCTAACCCTCTCTCCCAAAGTTCTGTTAAGAGAAATAAAAATCTCTTTGCATTCAAGAAGTGTCTGCCGCCCAATGACTCTACCTTGCATTACACCCACTATGCCTTACAACCCACCACATACAGAAGAATGTCAGCTATCTCTGGCCCTGGAGGTTCTCATTAGACTGAAGGAGCCTGGAGACCTTACTACACTTATTTCTGCTGCTAGGTGGATAGCAGAGCAATACATATATGTGTTTCAGCAGAAGCAGAAATTGGAAGAATGGTGGTGGTGTGTCATTCTGGGGCAAAGGGGCACATGTTGGTAAGCACAACATACAGTATTTTAAAGTTGTTGTTAAGCCACTATAGTTTAAGCATGCCATCCCCTCTGTAAAATAAAATGACGTGCTCCTGTGTCTGGTTTATATTATAAAAGATGCCAATTTGTACCTATCAGAGCGTTTCCCGGCGCTCATGTGACTCCTCAGCTCTCTCCTCTTCCTAGCTGACAGCTATAACCGGAGAAGCCGAGAACTCCCACTGACATCAGCAAGGGAGGAGGGGAGGAGGAGAGGAGAGAGGAGAGAGAGCTGAGGAGTCACGTGAGCGCTCTGACATAGGTACAAATCTGCATCTTTTTTATACAGCACATTTACAGGGACATATAATGTTATTGGGATGGCATGCTTATAGTATAGATATGATTGCAGCCAGAGGGGAGGATCGTGGAGTGGACGGAGCTGACAGGCAGGGAGGGGCGAGGAGGACACAGTAGAGCAGAGAGGAGAGCTGCGGATGACAGAAGCACATAAACGGACCACGGTGTGCGCACTGTGTCCCTTCAGACATTGCAAGACCCTGACAATCACAGGCATGACTCCTAGAGGTAGAGGCGTGATGTGATTTGTAGTTTCACTAGAGCTGGAGGGCCAAGGTTGCCTACCTCTGCTTTAAGGGAACAGGATCCATATTTTTTTTTAGAGTAACAAACACTTTAACCACTTGTCCGACCGGGCCATAGTGAAATGATGGCTACAACGCAATGATAGTGGCCCTTTACCACGTGATCGCTTCGTCCAATGAAGGAGCGACCAATTGTCAACAAACCAGCGCATGTCCAGTTCAGCTCTCTCCTCTCCTCGCATGCTGTACACACCGATCGGTGCAGCATGCAAGGAGAGGAGGGAGACCCCAGCACCTGTGCCTCATCCATGCCTGACCTGTGCCCATATGTGACTCATATGTGCCCCATTCATGCCCATATGTGCCTCATTCATGCCTCATCTGTGCTCCATTTATGCCCATATGTGCCTCATCTGTGCCTCATTCATGCCCCTCTGTGCCTCATCCATGTCTCATTCATGCCCATCTGTGCCTCATCCATGCCCATATGTGCCTCATTCATGTCCATCTGTGCCTCACTCATGCCCATCTGTGCCTCATCCATGCCTCATTCGTGCCCATCCACGCCACATCCATGCCTCATCTGTGCCTCTTTCGTGGTCATTTATGCCACATCCATGCCTCATCCGTGCCACATCAATGCTCATCCATGCCACATGAGTGCCACTGCAGTGCTTATCAGTGCCCTACAGTGCCTTACAAAAGTGTAATAGGTAGTCAGGAAATTTGTTTTGTAATTTTATGTCACTAGAGCACCTGACGGTGCCCCCTGAATGCTGGGCCTCTGTATGTGGCCAGGCTATGTAATGGTCTCACACATGTGGTATCGCCATACTCAGGAGCAGTAGCAGAATATATTTTGGGGTGTCATTTGTGGTCTGCACATGCTATGTTTTAGAAATATCTTATAAATCTGAAAATTTGTGTAAAAAAAAAATGTGTTTTCATTTTCTTTCCACATTTTCAAAAAACTTGTGGAGAAAAAAATGACATGTTCAAAATACTCATACTGCCTCATAAAATATCCGTTGGGGTGTTTGCTTTCCAAAATGTGTTCATTTTGAGGGCATTTCCATTGTCCTGGTGCTCCAGGGCCTTCGAAAGTGCCATAGGTTGTCAGGAATCTATTTGTGTAATTTACTGTATGCTCCTAGAACGCTTGGAGGTGCTACTTGCATGTTGGGCCTCTGTACAGGGCCATCTTTAAACTGGGCACCTGCCCTGGGCCCAATCTTAGAGCTCACTCTACCCGCAAATTGGGGCCCAGATGACGACACTGCAGAGCGCACAGAGGACACGGGAGGCTGTTTTCCCGAGCAAGCCAGCAGAGGTGGGAAGGACCAGGAACTCCACTTACGCTCTGACCCTGCACCATGCAGTCTGTATGCTCTGAACAGAATGGCTGTAGTGAGAGCAGTGATCGGAGTGGGAGCCCTGCTCCCGGACCTCTGTATTCCTGAGTCAGTATAAAGGGGCAGGGCCAGGAGCTCCACTGATGCTCTGATCCCGCCCCATGCAGCCTATATGCTCGCGAGGGAGCAGCTGTAGTATGAGCAGAGTGGGAGCCCCGCCCCCGGATAGCTGGCCAGGTAGGTACTTACACTCATAGAATGCCTGACTGCTGTGTCATTCAACTGTAAAGGTGTGCACTGCTGTAAGTTCTCTTACCATCGCCTGTAGTATGTCTGGTATCTCTGATTGAATCCTCTAGTTTGTCTGCTGTCTCTGATTGTCTCCTGTACTATGTCCACAGTCTCAGATTGTCTTCTGTACTATGTACGAAGTATCAGATTGTCTCCTGTACTATGTCCGCAGTCTCAGATTGAGCCTACCTGCTATTTTTTTGTATGTCTCAGAATGAAGGGGGGTGGGGGCAAGAAAATATTTGCCTGGAATGCCAGCAGAGCAAGATTACCCAGCAGGGTGTGTATAGCAAAATAATGCGTATCAGAATCTTCATCTGGAAAAAGGATTCATGCATACCCTCTGGCGGTGGGGTATGGGAATAGGACAGCTTTGCTTCAGACCACCCGGTGATGGGAAAATTAAAGTGCCTAACAGGGATGAGCCGAACACCCCCCCCTGTTCGGTTCGCACCAGAACATGCAAACAGGCAAAAAAATTGTTTGAACATGCAAACACCGTTAAAGTCTATGGGACTCAAACATGAATAATCAAAAGTGCTAATTTTAAAGGCTTATATGCAAGTTTTTTGTCATAAAAAGTGTTTGGGGACCTGGGTCCTGCCCCAGAGGACATGGATCAATGCAAAAAAAAGTTTTAACCACTTAAGGACCAGCCTCGTTTTGTAATTTAGATGTTTACATGTTTAAAACAGTTTTTTTTGCTAGAAAATTACTTAGAACCCCCAAACATTATATATTGTTTTTTTTTCTAACACCCTAGAGAATAAAATGGTGGTCATTGCAATACTTTTTTTCACACCATATTTGCACAGCGGTCTTACAAGCGTGCTTTTTTTGGAAAAAATTCACTTTTTTGAATAAAAAAATAAGACAACAGTAAAATTAGCCCAATTTTTTTTATATTGTGAAAGATAATGTTACGCCAAGTAAATTGATACCCAACGTGTCATGCTTCAAAATTACGCCCGCTCGTGGGCGTAATCTCCATGGGCGGCGTTTAAAAAATTCTACTGGTTGTATGTTTTGCGTTACAGAGGAGGTCTAGGGCTAGAATTATTGCTCTCTGTCCAACGATTGCGGCGATACCTCACATGTGTGGTTTGACCACCGTTTTCATATGTGGGCGCTACTCACATATGTGTTCGCTTCTGCGCGTAAGCTCGTCGGGACAGGGTTTTTTTTTTTAAAAAAATGTTATTTTTATTATTTATTTTACATTATTTGATTTATTTTTACATTGTTGTAAAAAAAAAAAATTGTGTCACTTTTATTCCTATTACAAGGGATGTAAACATCCCTTGTAATAGAAAAAAGCATGACAGGACCTCTTAAATTTGAGATCTGGGGTCAAAAAGACCTCAGATCTCATATTTACACTAAAATGCAATAAATAAAAAAAAAGTCATTTAAAAAAATGACATTGAAAAAAATGTGCCTTTAAGATGTATGGGCGGAAGTGACGTTTTAACGTCGCTTCCGCCCAGCAGTGTCATGGAGGCGAGTGGGCGCCATCTTAGCCTCACTCATCTCCAGGCACAGCACTGAGAAGGATGCGATCGACACCGCTGCTACTGATGGCTCCGATAAGCGGCAGAGGGCACCGGATTGCGGCGGGAGGGGGGCCCCTCTTCCGCCACCGATAAAAGTGATCTTGCGGTGAATCCGCCGCAGAGACCACTTTTATCTGAAAGCCGACTGCTGCACGAAAACGGGGATACCGTGGTTATGGCAGCTAGGTGTACTGTAGACCGCGCTACTGGATGTACCTCTCAACGGGCTGATCAGGCTGGCTGAGGTAGGCCTCCTAGGTGACATCCTGGATGGCACAGAGGTGCAGGCCGGAATCAAGGATCGGAGCCGGAAACGAGGAGAGCTTCAGATGGAAGGCGGATCGTAAGCTCGTTGTTGAAGTGGCGACATGTTTCGCGCGCATGCACCTTATCAAAGTATAAGGCGCATGCTGGTTATAGAGTGCTTTGATCCAGTGGGTCATTTTTGGGCCTAGTCTCATTGCCTCTAGTGTACTCTGCATAAATCCCCAGTCTACCCTGTCAAAAGCCTTTTCGCATCAATTGACAGCAGCAGTCCTGGGGATTTACTTTCTTTTATTTTCTGAACCACTAGAAGCATTCTGATTCCATTGTCCCGGCATTCTCTTCCTGGAATAAAACCCACTTTCATCCTAGTTGCCAATACCTTCGCAAATAACTTTGTATCGGCATTTAGCAATGAAATAGGTCGGTAGCTTGAACATAATATAACATACTTTCCGTCCTTTGGTATGATAGTAATTGCAGCCTCTAAAGCTTCCCTCCGCATCTCCCAATTAGTTCCTATCCCATTCATGTAGGAACACAATTTGGGGATTAAGATATCCTCAACCCTCTTGTAGTAGAGTGTCGTCAGCCCATCTGGGCCTGGACTTTTCCCTGCCGGTGAGTCTTTTAGGGTTTTTTTAATTTTTTCTACTGTAATGGGAACCTCTAGGGTGCTAAGTTTATCTTCTGATATTTTATTTAGGCCTAATTCATGTAAAAAAGCTTTTGTTTTTTCGTCCTATCTTTAGCTTTTTCAGGTGTTCCGTTTTGATTGATCGAATATAGTCTACCATAATAATCCTGAAAAGCCCTTGCTATTCCTGTTGTTGTGTGAGCCATTTCACCCGTGCATGTTTGTATTCTCTATATATAATTAGCCGTTATTTTCTTTTTTAACAATTTAGCCAAATATTTCCGGGTCTTATTTCCCCCCTGGTACCTCTCTTTTTTTATTCTGTTATACATCATTCGGGTTTCCTGTTCAGTTAGTTCTTACATCTCTTTCCTTTTTATAATGGCTGATGCTAATAATTCTTGTTCTCCGTTTTTTTTTATGTTGCTGTTCTAAATCGTAAATTTCCTTAGAAATTATTTCCCTTTTTCTTACTCTCCTCTTCTTTCTTTCTGAACCCATCGAAATCAGGACCCCTCTAATATTAGCCTTATAAGCTTCCCAAACTATGGCTTCTGATATTTCTCCAGTGTCATTCATTTTGAAGAAATGCTCTATTTCATTCTTAATCCTTCCTACTGTCTCTTTATCCTGTAGCAGTTCTTCATTTAATCCCCAATACGTGGACCTATTTTGGGCCCCCTCTATCTTCATTTTTAATGTCACTGGAGCATGATCTGAGAAGGTTGTTATTTTGATGTTTGTACTAATTACTGTCTCCAGCAACCTATGTTCAATCAAAAAAAATAGATTCTTAAGTACGTCCGTGTACAAAGGAGTGGAATGTATAATCTCGTAATTTAGGATGTTGTATTCTCCATACGTCAATTAGTTGATGTTGGTGAAGTTTCTTTAATAACAACTTCTGCTGTACATTTCCAGTCCACTGCACACGGGACATACTGTTGATCCTTGGATCCATACAAGGATTGAAATTGATAAATTTCCCAATTACCCCTTTTAGATTTCTGATTGGATTTTTATTTGGGCAGTAAAGGTTTGCCAGGGAGTACTCCACCTCATTTATTCTTCCCCTCAGAAACTGGGTCCGCCATTCTCTCCTCCAGGGTGAACCTTACTGCCCTTGCAAATCTGATAGTGACTCCCTTTGCCCGTTTAGTTGAAGAGTCCCCATAATACCATATTGGGTAGTCTTTTGAGAATATTTTAGAATTCGGTTCGTGTGAGAAATGGGTTTCCAGTAAAAAGATTACTTTGGCTTTAAGTAATTAGTAGTTTTATTTCTCTAATTATATGCACTCCCCCCACCTGTTCCCGTCTTCCAATCTCCACCCAGCCGTTGATCCAAGTGGTGATATTCCTTTACTATGTATAATTGCCTTCCAGAGGGCTCCTTGTACCAAGGAGTGTTGGCGCTACTTCTGTTACCCTTATGATATTTCAGTGCGGATCCCCTACCCTCTCTTGAACTTAACCCACCCCCCCACACGCCCTACCCCATCCCTACCCACCCCCTCCCCATTTCCCTTATTGGGGGTATCGATCTCCCCATGATCGGCGAACTCAAGGCACTCCTCCTCCTTCAAGCCTATAGTTCCCCCCCCGAGGTGGTGCTCCTATACTGTGCCCCAGACCAAGCCACTACCCCCCTAAATAGGGGGTACCCCCGTATCCGTTCCACTCCACATTTCAAGTATTTACCTCTCCCCATCCCCCCTCCCAACACCCCCCCTCCTCACCCCAAGGCCCACTCCCCCAGTTCTCCCCTCCCTTTTCATTTCTTTTCCTTCTCCTCTCCTCATCTTCTTCCTCCTCAAGTTTTCCTCTTCATTGCCTTCTTCTTTCTAAGGATAGGGTTTCATTGTTGCTGTTCCTCTGTGTTAGATATTTTGTCCTTCGTTTCCCACCAGCCTGGAATTAGTGTCATGTCCAGTCTATTGCAAAATTTGGGCGTATCTTCTGGGTATCTAAGCGTGGCTGATCTCCCCTCCCTCCTCTCTGATCAGACAGGCCAGAAAACCCCAGGAGTATTGAATTGAGTGTGCTTTCATTTGTTCCAAAAGAGGTTTTAAAGTTCTTCTCCTAGTCAGAGTCTCTGAGGCCAGGTCCGGGAATATTTATAAGTTAGATTCTTCATATTTAAGGGGTTGGATGGATTTTAAATTCACCCAGATCTGTTCTTTGTCTTTATAGTTGTGAAATCGCACAATCACATGTCTCGGGACTTATCCTGCCATCTCTGCCAGTTTTCTGATCCTGTGGACTCATTCAAGCTTTATTTTTTCTGTCTGTGAGAATCCCAACAGGGAGCCAAATATTTTATCCATCTTTTCTTGAAGGTTTTCGCCCTGTAATTCAGGAAGCCTCTAATTCTTACATTTTTTCTCCTAATGCAATTTTCCTGGTCTTCCATTTTGTATCTCAGGTACCATTGTTCTCTCAAAACCCCATCCATCTGTTCTTTGAGACTTTTTATTTCAACCGCTTGTGAGTCCAATTTTTCTTCTGTTTCTTCCACTCTTCTTTAAATCTGATTCAGATCACTGTGTATTGTTGCCATTTCCCCCTTAATAGACTGCTCCAGCCTAGCAAGCATCTCCACCATTTCGCTTTTAGTTGGTAATTGCTTTTTTTGTCTAGGCTCTACTTCACTTTCTTGTACTGCCTCCTCATTTACAGTTATAACATCATTTGTTCCTCCTGATAGCCGGCTCTGCCCATTTCTTAGGGAACCCTCTGATAGTTTGCTCTTGGCACCAGTCAATTTTACAGGGCTGTCTTTTGTTCCCTCTTGTGTCATATATTTCTTAATGGTTTCCGGGCTAGCGGTCACTTTAGGCAAATTTTCTCCTGCACCCCTCACTGGTTTACCCCTCATTCTGTTCAATGGGTTAAGAAAATATTCCCCAGTATTTTATTGATCTACAGTCATGTGATTCTTGTTGCTTGTTTTTATTGTATTTAGGCAATAAACTTCCTGGGAACCTGTTCCCTGAAACCCATGGTTCCAGGTAGGCTATCCGTTTGAAAAGTCCTTTTAGCTCTGGTTCCACTTAAACTGGTGTTCCGGATCACACTTTTGCTTATTTTAAATAAACGTCCTGTTCTCCTTTCTGGCCAAGAATTTAAACCTTTATTGAATCTTGGTCTTAGTCCCAGTAGCATTCCCTCAGGTAACTCAGAGCAATACAGGTATGGTTATTATGTTTTTATTTTTTTTCTTCCCTCTCCTTCCCCTTTTACAGCAAAAAAAAAAAAAAAAAAAAGACGAGAGGAGAAAAGGGGAGAAGAGGACAGGAACAGGCAGGACGCCTGAGGCCAAACCAAATCCACAGTCTACCCACACTGCAGAATATTCCTGTCCGTTACCCCGCGTCCAATAAAGCTAAGGGGACATAAAGGTGCCCCACATTTCAGATATGGCCCAGTGCATGTACAGTGGGGATGGAAATTATTCAGACCCCTTTACATTTTTCACTCTTTGTTATATTGCAGCCATTTGCTAAAATCATTTAAGTTCATTTTCTTCCTCATTAATGTACAAACAGCACCCCATATTGACAGAAAAAAACACAGAATTGTTGACATTTTTGCAAATTTATTAAAAAAGAAAAACTGAAATATCACATGGTCCTAAGTATTCAGACCCTTTGCTGTGACACTCATATATTTAACTCAGGTGCTGTCCATTTCTTCTGATCATCCTTGAGATGGTTCTACACCTTCATTTGAGTCCAGCTGTGTTTAATTATACTGATTGGACTTGATTAGGAAAGCCACACATCTGTCTATATAAGACCTTAGAGCTCACAGTGCATGTCAGAGCAAATGAGAATCATGAGGTCAAAGGACCTGCCCGAAGAGCTCAGAGAATTGTGGCAAGGCACAGATCTGGCCAAGGTTACAAAAAAATTTCTGCTGCACTTAAGGTTCCTAAGAGCACAGTAATCCTTAAATGGAAGACTTTGAGACGACCAGAACCCTTCCTATAGCTGGCCGTCCGGCCAAACTGAGCTATCGGGGGAGAAGAGCCTTGGTGAGAGAGGTAAAGAAGAACCCAAAGATCACTGTGGCTGAGCTCCAGAGATGCAGTCGGGAGATGGGAGAAAGTTGTAGAAAGTCAACCATCACTGCAGCCCTCCACCAGTCGGGGCTTTATGGCAGAGTGGTCCGACGGAAGCCTCTCCTCAGTGCAAGACACATGAAAGCCTGCATGGAGTTTGCTAAAAAAAACACCCGAAGGACTCCAAGATGGTGAGAAATAAGATTCTCTGGTCTGATGAGACCAAGATAGAACTGTTTGGTCTTAATTCTAAGCGGTATGTGCGGAGACAACCAGGCACTGCTCATCACCTGTCCAATACAGTCCCAACAGTGAAGCATGGTGGTGGCAGCATCATGCTGTGGGGGTGTTTTTCAGCTGCAGGGACAGGACGACTGGTTGCAATCAAGGGAAAGATGAATGTGGCCAAGTGCAGGGATATCCTGGATGAAAACCTTCTCCAGAGTGCTCAGGACCTCAGACTGGGCTGAAGGTTTACCTTCCAACATGACAATTAGAATAAAGGAAGGGGTGCCCCAAGGGGATGGTGTGGGTAAAAAGGTGGACAGGATATTGGCAATAGAATCATAGAAGATGTATATAAAAATATAAATTTTATTGGATAAATATATACAAAATAGAATAGAATATACAATAAACATCTAAAATCATAAAATTGAAATACATGTACAATAGAAATCAGCAGCTAATTGGATGTTGAGAGCACACAACATTACTAGACTGGAATTTGATTGAATATGGTGGTCACAACAAGTCCCAACATGTTTCGGAAACAGAGAAAAGCCAAAAGGCTAAACAGACTCTGTATTCATTTCCTTCTTCAGGGGTTAGATGGAAGCATGCTGGTAACATTAAGACATATATTCCTAGACAGTGTTGCACAGCATTATTCCGATAGATGGTCCCTCACGCCTCAGACGGAAGACTAAAATCGCATGGCAATATTCAGAAGATGAAAGCATAAAGGCATTTTATACTTTTAAAGGATTTTGGAAGATTCCCAGAGCACAAATAGCAGGTGGTTGAGGATGATGTTTTCCCAGTGGGAGCGGTAAATCAGGGTACACAAGGACACCCTCAAACGGGCAAACCAAAAAGTGCCTTAGACAACCGTTTAATAGCCAAGTGTCTGCAATTGCATGGATACCAAGGCTGTGCAGCAGACAATGACCCTAAGCACACAGCTAAAATAACGAAGGAGTGGCTTCACAATAGCTCCGTGACTGTTCTTGAATGGCCCATCCAGAGCCCTGACTTAAACCCAATTGAGCATCTCTGGAGAGACCTAAAAATGGCTGTCCACCAACGTTTACCATCCAACCTGACAGAACTGGAGAGGATCTGCAAGGAGGAATGGCAGAGGATCCCCAAATCCAGGTGTGAAAAACTTGTTGCATCTTTCCCAAAAAGACTCATGGCTTTATTAGATCAAAAGGGTGCTTCTACTAAATACTGAGCAAAGGGTCTGAATACTTAGGACCATGTGATATTTCAGTTTTTCTTTTTTTAAAAATCTGTAAAAGTGTCAACAAATCTGTGTTTTTCTGTCAATATGTGGTGCTGTGTGTACATTAATGAGGAAAAAAATGAATTTAAATGATTTTAGCAAATGGCTGCAATATAACAAAGAGTGAAAAATGTAAGGGTTTCTGAATACTTTCCGTCCCCACTGTACATACAATCAGTCAGAAAAGTACAACACTATTATCTTCGAACTTCAAGCTTCCAGCTCCAAATCAACTTGTTATACTTTTAATCATCTGTAGTACTCACTGTGCTTCTCTGTGATGGCTGTGTTTAATCAGCCTACTCTTCCTTCCAGATGAGGTGCCGTTGCTTATTGCTTTGCCTGTGTTATTAGGCTGGTTTGGAGGGTTCCAGGGGTGCGAGGAGGAGGGGGGCAACTTTTATTCCACTAACCCGTTTCACAGGATGGGGGGGAGGTTCGCTACCCATCCCCCTGTTCCATCCAGCGCGTTGTTACATCTCCTGTCCTAACGACTGTCTGGACCAGCGTGCTTACATTGCACACGCCGCACACGCCGTTCGCCTCCACACTCCATAACTGAAGCCTGTGGGGGCTCTCATCACCACGCCACTGTAAGCACGGCCACACAGAGCCCCGGAGGCCTCTTCGTACCCCTGCACCATCCTTCCATGTCCGCAGCCTCTAACCACCTTCTGTATCCTGTCCGCAGCCTCTGACCACCTCCTGTATCCTGTCTGCAGCCTTTACCTACCTTAGAGTATTCATTTTGCGGAAGGTGGTCTGTGGTGACCAGGCCCCCCCCCAACATCAGAGTTCCCGGCATTCCCCTTTACATCAGAGTTTGCAGGATTCCCCCTTACTCTGCGGACCCTGATGTAAAGGGAACTCTGATGTAAAGGGCAATGCTGCAGACCCTGATGTACAGTGAAAAGTATTCATACCCCTATTTTTTGGGGATTTTATATGATAGACCAAAACAAAGTAGCACATAATTGTGAAGTGGAAGGAAAATGATAAATGGTTTTCAGAGTCTTTTACAAATAAATATCTAAAAAGTGTGGTGTGCATTTGTATTCAGCTCCCCCGAGTCAATACTTTGTAGAACCACCTTTCGCTGTAATTCCTTTTGAGTATGTCTCTACCAGCTTTGCACATCTAGAGAGTGACATTTTTGCCCATTCTTCTTTGCATAATAGCTCAAAATCTGTCAGATTGGATGGAGAGCATCTGTGAACAGCAATTTTCAAGTCTTGCCACAGATTCTCAATTGGATTTAGGTCTGGACATGGACTGGACTATTCTAACCCATGAATATGCTTTGATGTAAACCATTCCATTGTAGCTCTGGCTGTATGTTTAGGGTCGTTGTCCTTCTGTAAGGTGAACCTCCGCCCCAGTTTTTTGCAGACTCTAATGCCCTGTACACATGAGCGGAATGTCCGACAGAAAAAGTCTGATGGAAGCTTTTCATCGTCTATTCCGATTATGTGTAGGCCTCATCGGACTTCTTTTTTCGAAAAATTCTGACGGACCTAGAAATGGAGCATGTTCTAAATATTTCCTACGGAACCAATTCCTATCGGGAAAACTGATCGTCTGTATGTTGTTCCGACGGACCAAAAACGATGCATGCTGTGAAGCAAGTACGAGACGGAAGCTATTGGCTACTGGCTATTGAACTTCCTTTTTCTAGTCCCGTCGTAAGTGTTGTACGTCACCACGTTCTGGACGGTCAGACTTTGGTCGGACTTTGGGTTGACCATGTGTAGGCAAGACCGCTTGAATGGAATTCCGTCGGAGAAAACTTCAGAGTTTATTCCGATGGAAAAAATGGTCGTGTGTACACGGCATTACAGGTTTTCTTCTAAGATTGCCCTGTTTTTGTCTCCATCCATCTTCCTATCAACTCCGACTAGCTTTCCTGTCCCTGCTGAAGAAAAGCATCCCCACAACATGATCCTGCCACCACCATTTTTCAGGGTGGGGATGGTGTGTTCAGGGTGATGTGCAGGGTTAGTTTTTCGCCACACATAGCGTTTTGCTTTTAGGCCAAAAAGTAAAATTTTGGTCTCATCTGACCAGAGCACCTTCTTCCACACTTGCTGCGTCCAAAATGCTATGTGTGGTGGGTTAGTTTTCCGCCACACGTAGCGTTTTGCTTTTAGGCCAAAAAATACAATTTTGGTCTCATCTGACCAGAGCACCTTCTACCACACTTGCTGTGTCCCCCACATGGCTTCTCGCAAATTGCAAACGGGACTTGTTATGTTTTTTTCTTTCAACAATGGCTTTCTTCTTGCCACTCTTCCATAAAGGCCAGATTTGTGGAGTGCACTACTTATAGTTGTCCTGTGGACATATTCTCCCACTTGAGCTGTGTATCTCTGCAGCTCCTCCAGAGTTACCATGGGCCTCTTGGCTGCTTCTAATGCTCTCCTTGCCGGGCTTTAGTAGGTTTAGTAGGTTCTACTATGTACCATTTAAATGGTCCTGTGTAGGTTCGCATGTCCAAGGAACTCCTACCATGAGCTGTTTCATGTCTATCCATCTATATTTATATCTATATTTATGTTCATTTGTCTGCATTGAGCTATTAACCACTGATAATTCCTTGCCCTCGGGGGTGGCGGTGGGTATCCTAGGGGTTTCACTTCCCCAGTGAGATGTAGGTGGCAGTCCTGGAGCTAAGACATTTTGTCTCATTGTCCCCTGCACTTTAGGGAAATATTATTGTTTTCCCCAGCCAATAATAGGGCGTTGCGCATGTGTGCTCATTTAATAGTCTGCCAGATTACTAGCCCGTACAATAGGCCGCCGAAACACTAGAGGAAGAAGGGTTCTGGGAGCTAGCCAGCGCAAGCTCGCCTATGCTGAACTGCCGTGCCAGAAATAACATCAAACCGGAAGTATCGTTGGGGCGGAAGTGATGTTCGCCATAACCGGAAGTGGCGGGTGGAACGCAAATCCACCTGCACTTCCTGGTTACAGTGCGGCGTGCGCACCACACTAAGTGGTGCCGGGGGACCAACCACTGTTTAACACAGCACCCACTCCTGGTCTGGAAGATATCTAATCCCCCCCTCATCACCCAAACCACCAACTCCTCCACCCTCCCCCTTGCCCTGTATGAGAATCTGCCAGCAACATATGAGAGAACATACACCCTGAATGGTATACACGAGGAGGAAAAATACAGCAAAGGGTAGGTGTATCTAATGCAATACTAATCACTACTTTGGCTGAAATGCTGTATGGGATGACAGCCTTTGTGCATGCCTATGCTACACCCTTTTGTTGGCATGGGGCTATGTCTCCCTTTCCATGGGCTAAAGGACAACTCTAAGCAGAAAGATTTAAGATGGTGGATAGCAGTATACATCCTAGGATAGATTGACATGGTGGGTGGCGCCCACTCTGATGGGCGTGGTAAGCTCTGGTGGGCATTCACTTGGACATGTGCATGTGGTTATATACAGAGGAAACTGGAGGAGGTCAGTCTACTACTGCTGTCGCTCTGATGAAGAGGGACCTCCTTCGTACTGCGTAAGCCGTTTTGTGATGCCATTTGGTCCTCCCTAACACCCGGTCCAGGTTGCAGGTGTCTAGAGACATGACTCGACTTGCTGGAGCACTGACAAGCCTTTTTTTAACGTTTGTTTGTGAGTATTACTCTTGTTGTTACATTTTTTAATAAGTTTTATCTTTGGTAATGCACAAGGTCGGTGTGCCCTCCTTTTCTTTCTATATGTTTCAGTTCTAAGGATACCTATTGTTTTGAGGAGGGCAGCAAGGCCTTTCACATTCCACGCTCTATCCGAAGGGTTGGCTACACCACTTAATTATAGACTAAGCCCCCGAGCGCAGGAGATTGTGTTGTGTAGTTTAGGTGGACTGCCATGTCTTGGTAGGTTTGCCATACTCTTTCCATTTTCGGATGATGGATTGAATAGTGCTCTGTGAGATGTTCAAAGCTTGGAATATTTTTTTATGACCTAATTCTGCTTTAAACTTCTCCAAAACTTTATCCCTGACCTGTCTGGTATCTCAATGCAAAATCCCCCTTCGGCTTGAAATAACCAGAAAAATACAGGCATTTGGGAGGTAGAAGTATCACCCTCTGAATGCCTCCTCCACTGCGAAACACTTTTCTGAGGAGAGGTAAGAACTGCTGCATATGTGAATGAGACTTGAAGTTGTCATTATTGCTGCGGATTGTGTTTAGCTGAACGTTGAATTTCGGTGAGCTGTTTATTAACCACTTGCCAGCCTCATAACTTAGCTATACAGCGGCAAAGCGTCTCTCCTGTGCAAGATCAAGTACTAGGTACATGATCCGCCACTTCCGGATTGGGCAAGCATGCTGCCGCAGCTGTGTTGTGATTAGATGCAGCACATGCCGATAAGCGGGCGCTGGCCAATGGATGTCTGCCAGCACCCGCTGATCAGTGAGGAGAGACACAGAACAGAGCCCTGCCCATGTAAACAAGGCAGAGCTCTGTTACTTGGTCTTCATGATGCTGTTTGGTCCATAAGGTTCTCTAACAAATCTCTGAGGGCTTCACAGAACAGCTGTGTTTATACTGAGATTAAATTACACACAGGTGGACTCTATTTACTAATTAGGTGACTTCTGAAGGCAATTGGTTCCACTAGATTTTAGTTAGGAGTATAAGAGTTAGCCTCGGTTCACACCAGAGGCGGCACGATTTGCAGGTCGCCTCACCGAGGCGACCTGCACACGACTGCCGGGGCGACTTGCAAAACGACTTCTGTATAGAAGTCTATGCAAGTCGCCCCAAGTCGCCCCCAAAGTCGTACAGGAACCTTTTTCTAAGTCGGAGCGACTTGCGTCGCTCCGATTAGAACGGTTCCATTGTACTGAATGGGACGCTACTTGTCAGGCGACCTAGGTCGCCTGACAAGTCGTCCCAGTGTGAACCGAGGCTAAAGGGGACTGAATACAAATACACGCCACTTTTCACATAATTATTTGTAAAAAATTTTGAAAACCATTTAGCATTTTCCTTCCACTTCACAATTATGTGCCACTTTGTGTTGGTCTATCACATAAAATCCCAATAAAATACATTTATGTTTTTGGTTGTAACATGACAAAATGTGGAAAATTTCAAGGGGTATGAAATCGTATTCAAGGCACTGTAAGTGGGAACTTTGATGTAAAGGGGAACACAGTGGACTCTGATATAAGGTGGTCTCTGGTCACCAGAGCCCCCTCTTACATCAGAGTCCCCCCTTAGAACATGATCTGCAGCGTTCCCCTTTACATCAGAGTTCCCCACAAATACCTTGTACCTAGGAGCATACTGCCCTAAACATTCGTACTGCTAGGTGCATCATTCAACTGCAGCAACTTTTAGCCTCGTAGAGTTTGACAGGCTCCTGGCAGTGGGGCTGGACGGTGCACCTATGTCCTCCACCTGCAGTTAAAGGCCAAAGCCCCATGCACCGTTGCTAGGGCTCTTTCACATGGTTCTCTGTTCAGCAGGGGATCTGAGGGTGGTAACACCTCCTCGTCATCTGATTTAACTAGGTACATGATCTGCCATTTCCGGATTGGGCGTGCTACCGCGGCTGTGCTGTGATTAGATGCAGCACATGCCGATTAGCGGGGGCTGGCCAATGGATGTCTGCCATCACCCACTGATCGGTGGGGAGAGTCACAGAAGAGAGCTCTGCCCATGTAAACAAGGCAGAGCTCTGTTCTGTCAGCAGGGATGTGCTAGATTTTCTTTCCCTGCCCAGCAGGGTAAGAAAATCTATCACATCCCTTAGTAAAAACAGCACACACAGTACACAAAAACACTGGTTAAGCACCCTTTGATCTCCCTAGATGTTTAACCACTTCCGGACCACTGCATGTCGATATACGTTCTGACTTTGATGGGGGATATCGTTGTTATGGCTTCCCGTTATCCTCGTGTTCGGCTGGCGGTCCGCTACAAGATAAAAGTGGTCTCTGCGGCGGATTCGCTGCAAGATCACTTTTATCGGCGGCGGGAGAGGGCCCCCCCTCCCGCTGCGCTCCGATGCCCTCCGACGCTTACTGGAACCGTTGGCAGTGGCGGAGGCGATTGCATCTGTCCCCTTGCTGTGCCTGGAGACGAGTGAGGGGAAGATGGCACCCACCCGTCTCCAGGACATTACAGGGCGGAAGCGTTGTCAAAACATCACTTCCGCCCACAGCTCTTAAAGACCATTTTTTTAAATCATTTTTTTAAATGACAATTTTTTTTTTTTTTATTGCATTTTAGTGTAAATATGAGATCTGAGGTCTTTTTGACCCCGGATCTCACATTTAAGAGGTCCTGTCATGCTTTTTTTTCTATTACAAGGGATGTTTGGATTCCTTGTAATAGGAATAAAAGTGACAAATTTTTTTTTAAAAACAGTGTAAAAATAAAAAATAAAAGGTAAAATAAATAAGAAAAAAACCCATTTTTTTAACGCGCCCCATCCCGCCGAGCTCGCACGCAAAAACGAACGCATACGTGAGTAGCGCCCGCATATGAAAACCGTGTTCAAACCACACATGTGAGGTATCGCCGCGATCGGTACGGTGAGAGCAATAATTCTAGCTTTAGAACTCCTCTGTAACTTAAAAATATGCAACCTGTAGAATCTTTTAACTGTCGCCTATGGAGATTGTTAAGGGTAAAAGTTTGTCGCCATTCCACGAGGGGGCGCAATTTTGAAGCGTGACATGAGTATCAATTTACTCGGCGTAACATTATCTTTTACAATCTAAAAAAAATTGGACTAACTTTATTGTTGTCTTATTTTTTAATTAAAAAAAGTGTATTTTTTCCAAAAAAAGTGCGCTTGTAAGACCGCTGCGCAAATACGGTGTGACAGAAAGTATTGCAACGACCGCCATTTTATTCTCTAAAAATGTATAATGTTTGCGGGTTCGAAGTAATTTTCTAGCAAAAAAAAAACTGTTAGTAACTTGTAAACAACACATCTAAAAAAAGAGGCTCGGTCCTTAAAAGGGGTGTTCCCAGCTGTAATTAAAAAAAAAAAATCAGTAGTTACAAACACTGTAGGCTGCTGACTTTTAATAAGCACACTTACCTGTCCAGGGCGCCCACGATGTCGGCCCCCCGAGGGCCGATTCGTCCCTCGTATCATTGTGCCGGTGCCACCATCCTCACTAAGGGAAACAGGCAGTGGAGCCTTGCGGCTTCACTGCCCGTTTCCTACTGCGCATACCCGAGTCCCCGGTGATTTGTGAATGGGCGGCTGTCATTTGTGACACACACAGGTCCCAGAAGACACCGTGCCCAAATTCCTAGAAAACCACGTGAGGAGGAGAACACTGAAGATCACCGCCGGAATAGGAAGTGGCAGATTAGGACGATCTGCCTAGCAACAGGCATTTCTGGTAAGTAAAACATTTTTTTTTTCGAATGTTTTTTAATGTATTTAATAGAGCGTTTCTATGTATTTTTTTTTTTTTTTTTTTTTAGGGCGGACCTCTGCTTTAAGTGGTTAACCCCTTCCCAGCCAGTGTCATTAGTACAGTGACAGTGCATATTTTTAGCACTGATCACTGTATTAGTGTCACTGGTTCCCACAAAGTGTCAGTTAGTGTCAGACTGTCTGCAATATCACAGCCCCACTATAAGTCCGCAGTTCGCCGCCATTACTAGTTTAAAAAAAAAATCAATACTTCAGTATATATCTCATAGTTTGTAGATGCTATAACTTTTGAACAAACCAATCAATATACGCTTATTGGGATTTTTTTTAACAAAAATATGTAGCAGAATACATATTGCCCTAAATTTATGAACAAATTTGATTTTTTTATTGGATATGTTTTATAGCAGAAAGTAAAAATAGTTTTTTTTTTCAAAATTGTCAGTCTCTTTTTGTTTATAGCACAAAAATAAAAAACCAGAGATGATCAAATACTACCGAAAGATAGGCTCTATTTGACTGAAGTCAAGCCATCAGACAGTTGCAAATCAGTGGTCATGCTATCAGACGAGTATTTTTTGGTTGGATTTTAAACACACAAAAACTAAATATAACATAATGGATGTGTGACAGCTCTGTATAATCATTATATTTATATGTTACATCACCGCTCTCTAACATTTACACATACGGTAAGATTTTACTGTGGAAATTTAAAGACACAGAGTCCCAAATACCAACCCATTGGTTACAAAGTGACATTTTTGCAATATTGCAAATTGGGTTCAAAAAAATTCTTCCATTGGACCAATACGTTTACAATGCAGATGTGTCATACACACCCCCCTCTATGATATCTTACAATACGGTATGATTTTACTGTGGAAATTAAAGATACAGAGCCCCAAATATCAACCCATTGGCTATATAGTGACATTTTTCTAATACTTCTAAATGGGTTAAAAAAAAATTCTCCCATTGGACCAATACTTTTACAGTGCAGATGTGTCATACACACCCCTCTCTATGATATCTTACAATACGGTAAAATTTTACTGTGGAAATTTAAAGATACAGAGCCCCAAATATCAACCCATTGGCTACATAGTGACATAATTGCAAATTGGGTTCAAAACCAATTCTCCCATTGAGCCAATACGTTTACAATGCAGATGTGTCATACACACCCCTCTCTATGATATCTTACAGCATATGGTTAAATTTTACTGTGGAAATTTAAAGATACAGAGCCCAAATATCAACCCATTGGCTATATAGTGACATTTTTCCAATACTTCTAAATGGGTTCAAAAAAAATTCTCCCATTGGACCAATACGTTTACAATGCAGATGTGCCATACACACCCCCTCTATGATATCTTACAATACGGTAAAATTTTACTGTGGAAATTTAAAGATACAGAGCCCCAAATATCAACCCATTGGCTATATAGTGACACTTTTTCCAATACTTCTAAATGGGTTCAAAAAAATTCTCCCATTGGACACAATACGTTTACAATGCAGATGTGTCATACACACCCCTCTCTAAGATATCTTACAATATAGTTAATATTTTACTGTGGAAATTTAAAGATATCAGAGCCCCAAATATGCAACCCATTGGCTATAGTAGTGACATTTTTCCAATACTTCTAAATGGGATCAAAAAAAATTCTCCCATTGGACCAATACGTTTACAATGTAGATGTGTCATACACACCCCCCTCTATGATATCTTACAATACGGTAAAGATTTTACTGTGGAAATTTAAAGATACAGAGCCCAAATACCAACCCATTGGCTATATAGTGACATTTTTCCAATAATTCTAAATGGGTTCAAAAAAAATTCTCCCATTGGACCAATACGTTTACAATGCAGATGTGTCATACACACCCCCCTCTATGATATCTTACAATACGGTAACATTTTACTGTGGAAATTTAAAGATACAGAGCCCCAAATACCAAACCATTGGCTACATAGTGACATTTTTCCAATACTTCTAAATGGGTTAAAAAATAATTCTTCCATTGGACCAATACGTTTGCAATGCAGATGTGTCATACACACCCCTCTCTATGATATCTTACAATACGGTTAAATTTTACTGTGGAAATTTAAAGATACAGAGCCCCAAATACCAAACCATTGGCTACATAGTGACATTTTTGCAATATTTCAAATTGGGTTCAAAACCAATTCTCCCATTGGACCAATACGTTTACAATGCAGATATAAACACCCAAATATCTGTACATTGGCTAGTTACAATCAATATATGCCCTAAATATTAGCCATCATCGAAATCGAATTTCATGTTTTCATAATTATAGTATATATATATATATATATATATATATATATATATATATATATATATAGATATAAAGAGTCCAAAGGGTTACTGCACTTAAAAACTTTCGGTTGCTTTATTTCATGTAGTCACATGGAAAAATTACAAAGCAAGTACAATCTTTCCAGACGTAATCATGACATTAAATGCCTATATAATGCAGATATGGATGGATTACGTTTCGGGCTAGTATGCTTGCGCCCTTCCTAAGATCCATCAGAGCATATCTAACAGGTTTACTGCAATCATCTTTAAATACAAATTAGTGGGTATACATCACATGTGGAAACAATATGGTTGATTGATTCAAGTTCATAGTATATTCATCACCTATGCAGATACGTGTTTTTTTACACCATAGACACAACGATCTAACAATTAGCGGCCGATATCCTTATCTCATCATTCTTATTCTCCAAATGTGTTATATGAACCTATGAAAAATACATACATAGATAGAATGAGCATACCCATATACAGACCTCCCTATTTCGAAACACATTTCTATGTTTTTTTTCATTTTTATTA
This sequence comes from Aquarana catesbeiana, assembly GCF_042186555.1. Taxonomy (NCBI): domain Eukaryota; kingdom Metazoa; phylum Chordata; class Amphibia; order Anura; family Ranidae; genus Aquarana; species Aquarana catesbeiana. The sequence goes on from NC_133328.1 coordinate 266,221,107, forward strand.
TCACTTATAATCAATACTGTTAAATAAACAAATAAAGATCCAAATCAACATTTAAACCATATGGAGCAATAGTATTTAGAAAATGTATCCAATAAACTTCTCTTTTTCTCAGGGTTATTTCACGGTTACCCCCACTCCTATTTTTCTCTATTCCCTCTAGGACCATATACTTTAATTGTGATGCATTATGTCCATATTTCCACGAAATGTCTGGCTAATGGTAGTCGTGTTAGTTTGTCACGTATTGAATATTTGTGTCTTGCTATCCTGTCTTTTACTTTTGTGTAGTTTCTCCAACATACACTAAACCGCATGGGCACTTAATGGCATATATGACATATGATGATTGCAAGTGTAATACCCACGTATAGGGATATTGAAGCCCCTATGTGGATGTGCAAAAACGTTTCCTTTTATCATGGAGTTGCATTGTATGCATGACAAACAGGGATATGATCTGTCGCGGACACTGCTGCAAGGACCTTTTTCTGTCCACATTCACCCTGTTATTTGGTATTTCTAGTATTAATCTTTTATTTTTTTTTAACTTGCCCAATACATGATTCTTGAAAGAGCTGATCACATTAACCTGCAGAGACGAACTGTCTGGTCACCAGGTCTGCCTTAAGTGTTGTGTTAATTAACATGTTAATTATATTATGTCTTTTAAGTTTTTGCTAGAGGGGAGGGGGGAGTGTCAATGAGGTCAGCCCTACCTCGTTATCTAACCCCTTGTGTTAAATGTGTATAAAAAGGCTGTGTTCTGTCCAATAAAGCAGTCAAGATTCTACAAGCTATTATCGACTAGACTTGTATTTACTGCAGCTATAATATTATATCTGTCTGATGGTCATACTGGAGTAAGCGGTGTTATTGACGGAGGCACTCAGTGGAGTGTGGGATAGGATCCGTCACAATTGGTGGCAAGCTCTGGGATGCTCCTCTTGCCTAGGCACACCCAAATCACCACCGGGACCCCCTGCTCCTAACAGCAGATGGAACATCACTACGCCAGACTCAAGCGCAGCACCTTGAAGGATCTCTTGGAAGCCCGTGGAAAAGTCTCCAGCAACAAATCCAAAGTGACTCTCATCACCGAACTAATGGAGATTGACCAGGCCAGTAACCCACCAGCAGATACCTCAGAGGCGGCAAAGTTCCAGCGTGACGTCCAGTGGCGACTGGCCTTGTATGGTACTCACCCCCCGCAGGAGGTTATCAGTCAAGTGTTAACAGAGGTGTCCCAGCTGCGAATGGCTGAACTCCAGCGGGACCAAGGAGCGTCAGTTATGTTCAACCGGGAAGCTCCAGCAGCCCGCAAAAAGCTACCCTATGCCGCCTTCTGCATGTTTCAAGATGGTGAAGATGAGATGGATGTTTACCTGCAAATGTTTGAGCGTCAATGCGGTCTCCAAGGTGTCAATAAAGCAGATTGGGTCACGCTCCTGGTCAGCCGTCTCACAGGAAGGGCTGCAGAGGCGTACAATAATGTCCCTGATGAGATCAGCCAGGACTATGACCGGGTAAAAGAAAGACTATTGGCTCACTTCGGCATTACTCCAGAGGCACACCGTTTGAGGTTTCGCAACCTCCGCCGAAAGGAGAGAGAGCCTTACACAGAATGGGCTCATCAAATGACCCGAGCAGCGGAGAGTTGGATGACCGGGCGCCAAGCTGTTACCATGGCAGATGCGCTCCAGCTAATCCTCCTGGAACAATTCTATGATCATACCCCACATGAAGTTAGAGACTGGGTAAAGGATCGGCGGCCAGTCACAGTAGATGAAGCTGCCACCCTAGCTGACCAATACGTGGATTCAAGGCGGACTGTACAACCAGAGCCTAAGACCCCAGCTCGGCCTGTCCCCAACATTCCACGGAGCGTTGCCCCTCCACACCAGCCGTCAATCCCCGGCCCCACTCAGCTACCATCTTCACGAGGAAAAGGGAACCTCTGCTACAGATGCAACCAATCAGGGCATGTTAGGAGGTATTGCCCGCAGAATGTTTCCCAGGACGCGCGGAACAACAGGCCCCTTGGACCTGCCCGGGCTGCTGCACACTGTCTGGAGAGAGATGATGTGACTTACCCAAGTGAGGAGAATATTGGAATTCTACATGAGGCAGACCCTGTGCAAGCTGCCACTACAGATAATCGTTTGCACCATCGACAAGCCGTGTGGATTAATGGTCGGGCTGCCCAGGGACTGCGGGACACGGGAGCTACTATTACCCTGATACAGTCCCGAATGATAAACCCGGCAGAGCAGACGGGACGGTCTGTGGCTGTGCGGGTGGCCGGGGGAAATGTTATGCGGGTCCCCACTGCCAGGGTTCACCTT